>NC_064265.1:29930219-30530219 GCF_003254725.2 Canis lupus dingo | reverse complement strand
GAGGGTGGGGGGGATGGGGGGGGTGGGGGGGTGTCCCGCTCAAGAGTGAGGCTCGAACCCGTGAGGGGACAACGTGGTCACCAGCTGGCAAAGGACAGATGTGCACAGGGTCCAGAGTTTCTGAATCATAACAACATGGGGTAAAGAGACGCAACTTTGGAAACTAGAGACAATAAATTAATAATGGACACACTGCTCACTGGCAGGAACTCTAGGAAAGCAACCTGCTAATGTGGGAATGTGGGAAATCCTATAAGCCAAACGACCAGGTTTCTTCAATAACTGAATGGTGGAAAAACAACAACAACTGAATGGTAAGAATAAAGTAGGGAAATCCTGGGAGGCTTAGAAAACTAAACGCAGTACGTCGTCCCTGCCTGGATTCTGTTCCAAACAACACGATTGCAAAGGAAGGACCATGTGAAAGGAGAGAACATGAATACAACAGGATGTTTGATATTAAGAAAATGTGAAAATGGGGATCCCTGGGTGGCGCAGTGGTTTGGCGCCTGCCTTTGGCCCAGGGCGCGATCCTGGAGACCCGGGATTGAATCCCACGTCAGGCTCCCGGTGCATGAAGCCTGCCTCTCCCTCTACCTGTGTCTCTGCCTCTCTCTCTCTCTGTATGACTATCATAAATTAAAAAAAAAAAAAAAAAGAAAAGAAAATGTGAAAATGTTCAGTTTGTAGGTGTGATCATGGTATTGTGGCCTAAGGTTTATCCCTAGGTGAAACCTATTTATGGGTAAAATAGGTCTGGGTTCAGCTTTAAAGTAATCCAGGGAGTGGGGAGGGTGTTCATAAGTGAAAGAAAAGTGGTTACAAATGGATAATCTCAGAAGCTTCCTTGTGGGTTCAAGGACATCTATTGCACTAGTCTCTGTACTCATATATTTGAGATTTTTCATTATAAAACATCCTAAGAAAAATAAAATCACATCCCCAGCAATTAAAAAGATAGTACAACTCACCTCAACATTGGGAAGTTTATATGCTCCTGCTCTGAGAGGCAGGCAGTGAAAAAACCAGGCTCTAGCACAGCCATGCTGACCTTGGGACAGGAATATGGAGAAAAGCACCCTCAAGTCAAACTCCACGAGGATTTCTTTTCCCATCTCGCTTCTCCAGCCTTAAACCTAGCTAGAGGAGCAGAAGCAGAGAGCCTCATGGTTAAGAACGTGCTAGAGCCAAAACACCTGGAGTAGAATCCTGGCTCCTTCATTACTAGCCATGGGACTTAGGCAAAGCTACTCAACCTTTGGGATCCCTCCGTGGCTCAGTGGTTTAGGGCCTGCCTTTGGCCCAGGGCATGACCTTGGAGCCCTAGGATCAAATCCCAGATTGGGCTCCCTGCATGGAAACTGCTTCTGTGTGTGTGTGTGTGTGTGTGTCTTTTGTGAATAAACAAATAAAATCTCTCAAAAAAAAAAAAGAAAAAGCTACTCAACCTCCAAGAACTTATTTTCTCAATTTGAAGGGACTGCCAGGGATTAAATGAACAATGCTAGTTCCTGTTTAGAAGCGTGTTTCACTCAAGGTTAAATATTACACGAATACTTTTATTTTTTAAGATTATATTTATTAAAAAAAAAAAAAGATTGTATTTATTTATTTATTTATTTAGAGCATGAGCAGGGGGAGAGGCAGAGAATCCCAAGCAGATTCTGAGCTGAGCTCGGAGCCCAGTGTGAGGCTAGATCTTGTGATGCTGAGATCATGACCTGAGCGGAAAAAGAGAGTCACTTGCTAAACCGACTGAGCCACCCAGGCTCCTCTGAGTACTTCTTAAAAATTCCAGCAAATGGATTGCTATTTAACACTTTAATGATTTTGTTTTTTAGCACTTAGCTCCTGACAGGAGCTGAGGTTTAAAAAGGAGAGAGAGAGAGAAGGAAGAAGGGAATGTCAGGGAAGAACAAAGGAATATAATGGAAGCTTGCAACCTTCTTTCACCCCCATTACCATGGTGCTGTTGGGGGTGGGAGTTCCTGATTTCCATCTTTAACTCGAGTTCTAATTAAAGACATACATTTGAACTTTAAAATCAGAGAAACCCAGGAAGAAAAATCGCAATGGTGCCAGCCCGTTCAAGCTGAAGTCAAGCCTAAGGAAGGCTCATCTCTGTGCCTACACACCATTAAAAAGGATGCTTAAGTGCAACCCACCTGACCCTTAAAAGGAAGGAGCTGGTGAGTGAAGTGAACCTCAGGCCAGGCCCGTGGGTGGCAGGAACGGCTGAGGTTCCAATTCCTCCGTAGATGAGCTGTGGGATTCTGCAGTTGCTGATGCTTATCTCTTGCAAAGTTAATTATGGTTCATTTCGGAGTCATCAGGAGAACTGCAGGATTTTCCAGAAACCCGTAAAACAGAGGTGTTCTAACTGGGCAACCTAATGGACAGGCAAATGAAAAGTAGCCCCAAGCAGCGTGGGGCAGGTCAACATTCAGAGGCAGTGAGTTCTGGGACGGTCAGATTTACTGTCAAGACACAAGGTGAACAGAATCAGATCACTGTATAGACAAGGAGAGCAAACTAGCTGCAGTAATCCTGTTAATGGTGAGGTCATATTTTAAGAGATGATGGGAAATATTAAAAATGGTATTCCTATCAGTAATTCTGGAACTATAAAAAGGTATACATAAAAATCGAAAGAATTTACTATCTTAGCTTACAGGTCTTCAGTATGAATTTCCCCTCATTTCACAGTATCCAAGAATGCATTTACAGGGGCGCCTGGGTGGCTCAGCGGTTGAGGGCCTGGCTTTGGCTCAGGATGTGATCCTGGGGTCCCAGGATTGAGTCCTGCATCAGGCTCCCTGCAGGGAGCCTGCTTCTCCCTCTGCCTGTGTCTCTGCCTGTCTCTCATGAATAAATAAAATCTTTTAAAAAAAGAAAAAAAAAAAACCTTCAGGTTATGCCAAAATGCAGCAGTTTGAGAACCATGGACATCACCCACAGCGTCACCCTGCTTCTTATGAAGGTGCTCACCCGGGATAAAAACTTCAGCTGTAGTCTTTTTTTTTTTTTTTTTTTTAAGATTTTATTTACTTATTAATGACAGAGAGAGAGAGAGAGAGAGGCAGAGACATAGGCAGAGGGAGAAGCAGGCTCCATGCACCGGGAGCCCGACGTGGGATTCGATCCCGGGTCTCCAGGATTGCACCCTGGGCCAAGGGCAGGTGCTAAACCGCTGAGCCACCCAGGGATCCCCAGCTGTGGTCTTTTTAAGGGATGATAGGCGATCTAAACTTTGGAGTTAAAGAGGGAGAACATGGTCTCTGTCCTGAGGTAATCTTTTGTGTTTCCGTATGTTAACATTCAAAATAATTAATAGTTTATTTTGTATGTAAAGATTTTAAAAGATTAAAAAATCAAAGTTTGAATTTTCCTGGGGGAAACAAAGGTAAAATCATCTAGTCCAGATGGACTAGCGTCCAGAGAGGATAAAGAAAATTATTGCCACTTCATCCTAACAAGGTAAGATTGAAACCTTCAGAGCTTGAGGTCAGAAAGTGCTCAGGTCTAAAGGAAGACAAAAACAGAAAACCGTTTCCTGAAATGTCACTGCAAAATGTGGAACATCACACTAAATATTTGTAAGAAACTTTTAAAGTTGTTCCCTTTAATCTACTACCCCTTTAAATAAGGAAATGACTTAGCCTACAGGTCTTCAGTGTGAATTTCCCCTCCTACTTAGTTGCTAACCCAGCTTCTCACCCATGCTACAGCTATCTGCTCAAGCCCGTGACGGCTAAAACAGGTCCGGGATGGGATGATGCGCCCCTGGTACTTACGCACTATTTTCCATTGTATTTGGGACAAAGGAACTCACCCTTACAAGAGTTGCTTGCTGCATGCTCTGACGGGATCCCTGGAAAGTTCAGCTGGGGAAGGCTGTTCCCAGGTAAAATAAGTTGACGGCTTAAGTTTGACCCAGCTACTGTTAACATACATCCAGTGATCATTGAGATTTCTGGTCTCATTTGGCTCCAATGTCAGAAGGCTACGTTAATTATATATAGATATATCCCCGGAGTCCTTGATGTGTACATAGTTCCTCTCGTTTATTTTTAGATAATAAAAATGCTTCTTTAAAGCAGTTATTTTTTGATTAATGTATCCTTTATAATATTCATTACCTTTGTATTGATCTCAGGAAGCAGTTCATAACTTGCCTGCGTTCTGCAGGCCCCATTAATGCCTAGTTACATAGCTGGGTGATGGATTAAAACCATCACAAACCTGTAGTTTCAGACTAGTTATTAGGTTTTTTTTTTTTAGTCTAGTTATTAGGTTTATATGACTCTCTACTTTGATTCTCCTGGCTGATTGCCACACTAACTTGTGTCTCCACTTTGTAAACACATAGGCATGCCTTATTTTGCTTTATTGTCCTTTGCAGATACTGCGTTTTTTTTTTTTATAAATTATAGGTTTGTGGCAACCTTGAATCAAGCAAACCTACTGGTGTCATTTTTCCCAACAGCATTTGCTCACTTCATACTTCTGTGTCACATTTTGGTAATTCTAGCAGTATTTCAAATGTTTTCATTGTTGTCATATTTGTTATGGTGATCTGTGGTCAGTGTCACGTATAATTGTTTTGAGGGGCCATGAACTGTGCACCTACAACAACATGAGCTTAATTGATAAATATGTGTGTTCTGGAAATAGTTGTTCCATTGAATGACCATTTCCTCATCTCTCTCCTCCTTGGATTTCCCTATTCCCTAAAACACAATACTGAAATTAGGGGACTTAGGAACCCTGTGTGTTCAAGTGAAAGAAGAGTCACTCGTCTCTCACTGTAAATCAAAAGCTAGGAACAATTAAGCTTAGTGAAGGTGTGTCAAAAAGCCAAGATAGGCCAAAAGTTAGGCCTCTTGCACCAGTTAGCCACGACGTGAGTGCAAAGTAAAAGTTCTTGAAGGAAAATGAAAGCGCTACTGCAGTGAACAGATGATAAGGAAGCAAGACAGTCTTATTGCCAATATGGAGAAAGTTTGAGTGTTCTAGGAATAAGATCAAACCAGCCACAACATTCCCTTAAGCCAAAGCCCAGTCCAGAGCAGGGCCCTGACTCTTCAATCTAGTGACATCTTGGAGAGGTAAAGAAGCTGCAGAGGAAAAGTTTGAAGCTAGTAGATGTGGGCCCATGGGGTTTAAGGGAAGAAGCCATCTCCATAACATAAAAGTGCAAAGAGAAGGACGCCTGGGTGGCTCAGTGGTTGAGCGTCTGTCTTTGGCTCAGGGCATGATCCTGGGTCCAGGGATCGAGTCCTGCATCGGGCTCCCTGCATGGAGCCTGCTTCTCCCTCTGCCCATGTCTCTACCTCTCTCATGAATAAACAAAATCTTTAAAAAAAAAAAAAAAAGTGCAAGGTGAAGCAAGTATTGATGTAGAAGCTACAAATTATCCAGAAGATTGAGCTAAGATAATGAAATTGGCTCCACTAAACACATTTTGAATGTAGGCAAAACAGCTTATGTTGGAAGAAGATGCCATCTAGGACTTTCTTAGCTAGAGAGAGGTCAATGCCTGGCTTCCAACCTCAAAGGACAGGGAGACTCTCATTAGGTGCCAGGGCAGCTGATGACTGTAGGCTGAAGCCAGTGCCCATTTACCATTACAAAATCCTAGGGCCCTGAAGAATTCTGTGCAATCTACTCTACCTATGGTTTAAAAATGGAACAATGAAGCCTAGATGACAGCACATCTGTTAACAACATGGCTTACTAAATATTTTAAGTATTAGTGTTGAGACCTACCACTCAGAGAAAGGAGATTCCTTTCAAAATGTTACTGTGCATCAACAATGTACCTGGTCACCGAAGAGCTCTGACGGAGATGGACAAAATATTTTAATGCCTACTAACAACATTCACTCTGCAGCCCATGGATCACGGAGTGATTCTGACTTCCAAGTCTTATTAAGAACTATATTGTGTAAGACTCTAGCTGCCATAGACAGCGATTCCCCTGATGGATTGGAGAGACGTAGGTTGAAAACCTTCTGGGCAGGATTCACCATCCTACCTGTCATTAAGAACATTTCATGATTCATGAGAAGAGGTCAAAATACCAACATTGACAAGGAGTTTGGAAGTTCAACCCTCATGGATGACTTGGAAGGGTTCAAGACTTCAGTGGGAGAAGTAACTGCTGATGGGGTGGAGCAGGAGAACTAGAAGTGGAGCAGTGGGACTGACTTGCCGCGATCTCATGATAAAACTTGAATGGATGGACTTGCTTCTTAAGGAGCAAAGAAAGTGGTTTCTTGAGATGGAAACTTCGGATGAAGATGCTGTGAAGATTACTGAAATGATACAGGGGGAACCTGGATGGTTCAGTTGGTTAAGTGTCTGCCTTCAACTGAGGTCAGACCTCCAGGTCCTGGGATTGAGCCCCGCGTCAGGCTTCCTGCTCGGTGGGGAGGAGTCTGGTTCTCTCCCTGCTCCTGTGCTCGCTCTTTTGCTAATAAAATCTTACAAAAAAAAAAAAAAAGGCAAAAAGAACTGAGAATGTCCTATAACCGAGCTGATAAGCAGAGACAGGGCTAAGAGGACTGACTCCCATTTTGAAAGTTCTACTGCAGGTAAAATGTTATCAGAGGGGCACCTGGGTGGCTCAGCTGGTGAAGTGTCTGACTCTTGTTTCCACTCAGGTCATGATCTCAGGGTCGGTCATAAGATCACGTCTCCAGTCGGGCTCCACACCAGAGGGGAGTCTGCTTGAGATTCTATCCCTCTGCCCCTCCTATCATTGCCACACACTGATGCACACTAGAAAAATAAATCATTATAAAACTATCAAACAACATTACAATGCTACAAAGAAATCTTTTGTGAAAGGAAGAGTCAACAGATACAGCAAACTTTGTGGTCTTAAGGAATTGCCCCAGCTACCCCAACCTTCAGCAACCACCATCCTGGTGAGCAGCCATCAACATGGAGGCAAGACCATCTCAGCAAAAAGATTATGACTCGCTGGAAGCTCTAATGATGGTTAGCAGTTTATAGCCAAATTTTATTTTTTATTTTTTTAAAGATTTATTTATTTATGATAGGCAGAGAGAGAGAGAGAGAGGTAGAGACACAGGAGGAGGGAGAAGCAGGATCCATGCAGGGAGCCCGACGCGGGACTCAATCCCGGGACTCCAGGACCGGGCTCTGGGCCAAAGGCAGGCACTAAACTGCTGAGCCACCCAGGGATCCCCTATAGCCAAATTTTAAACTAAGGTATGCAAATTGTTTTTTTTAAGGCACAATGCTATTGCATACTTAATGGACTGCAGTATAAACATAACTTTTGTATGTACTGGGAAACCAAAAAATTGATGACTCACTTTATTGCAGTATTTGCTTTATTGTGTGTGGTACTCTGGAACGGAACCTGCAACATCTCCAGGGAATGTCTGAGCAGACCCTGACCTCAATGCTTTCATCAGTCACCACAAGCAGCCTGGCTCTTCTTCCCCATTCCTATCCCATACTCCAAACTCAACATTCCTTCCTGCATGTTTCTACTCCAAACCAATGTCACATTCTAGTAGAAGCAGGTAAGTAAAATGCTTAGTGTGCCAAATAGCAGAAGAGTATTCCAACAAATGGTGCTGGATTCACTGGATATCCACATGTGAAAGCACCAAGGTAGACCCCAACCTCACACCATACTCAAAAATTAACTCAAAAGGGATTAAAGATCTAAATGAAAGAGCTAAAACTACAAAACTCTTAGAATAAGTTTTGTAACCCTGATTAGGTCACATTTCTTAGACACACCCAAAGCACAACTAACTAAAGAAATAAGGTACACTGGGTTTCAAAATTTAAAACTTTTGTGCTTCAAGACCATAAGAAAGTGAAGATGAGAGAAGATATTTGCAAATTATGAGGGACCAAGTACCCAGAATATATTAAAAAACTCTTACAATTCAACAATGAAGGGCAGCCCCGGTGGCGCAGCTGGATCGAGTCCTACTCTGCATGGAGCCTGCTTCTCCCTCTGCCTGTGTCTCTGCCTCTCTCTCTCTCTGTGTCTCTATGAATAAATAAATAAAATCTTAAAAAAAAAAAAAATGAAGACAAAAACTCAAAACATTAGCAAAGGATTTGAATAGACATTTCTCCAAAGATATACAAACGGACAATATGCACATAGATGTTTGGCATCATCAGTCATTACTAATGCAAATTTTGAAATGCCAATCAAAACCACAGGTACCGGTTCACACCAACTAGGACAACTAGAACTAAAGTCAGGTAACTATGTAATTAGGAGGATGTGGAGAAATCTGAATCCTCAGATATCACTAGTGGGAATGTTAACACGGTACAGCCACTTAGCAAAAGTCTGGCAATTACTCACTTATATGACCCAGCAATTTCACCCCTGAATACTGAAAAAGAATTGAACATAATGAGAACTTGTACACGAGAGTTCACAGAAGTGTTATTCATAACAAGGTAAAAAGAAACAACCCAAATGTTCAAGTGATGAACTGAATGTGGTGTATCCATACATAAAGGAACCAAGTGCAGATGCATGCTACAACACCGATGCACGCTACAATCTCAGAAACATACTAAGTTAAAGCAGCCAGTCAAAAGACATATTGAATAGCCCCATTTAGGGTAAATGTCCAGAAAGAGAAATCTAAAGATAAAAGCTATTGTTGCTCAAGGCAGGCGACTTGGGGAAATGGTACGGGACGGCTAATTGATAGGGAATTTTTTGGGGGTGGTGAGTTATGTTCCAGAATTCAGTGGTGATGGCTGCATAACTTTTGAGAATATACTAAAAACTAAGTGTATACTTTAGAAAGGCAACTTTTACCTCAGGAAAAAACTGTGGAGGAATTCAGAGAGAATAGTGAGTGACAGGGACTGTGTTTTGTAAGTGTTCTATTTTAAGTAGGGCTGTCAAGAAAAAAAATCTCAAATCGAGGAGCTGGAATGACCAAGTAGCAGTTAACATTAAACATTTAAACTCCATTACCAAAAGTGACTCGAAATATACTTTCTCTAGCTTAGAAACGTAGGGTCTACAATGCAGACTAAATCCTGAACTTTAAAGGATGGCTGATCCCCTTGCCATGGTTTATGACGAAATGTAATATACTAACAAAGAAAAAAAGTGTATTTCAATGCTTTAACTTTGGTAAATACTCAATCTAGCTCTGCAGCCCCCTTCACTCCAGGTATGTCTTAACAGAGGACTCTGGAAACGTTCCTCCAACAGAAGGTTCCCCTGCTGAGTACGGTCCTCCTACAGTGGTGGAGGCATGGCACCAGTTAGCCATTTTCAAAGAGGATGAAGATCAAGAATAAAAACTACGGTGGTGGGGTGTTAAAGAATAAAAACTGTTAAGACCGCAAAATCCATATATTTATTTTATTGAATTTGTTAATGTTACAGAGTTCTTACACTGCCAAACCATGCCTGAGAATTCAAAGAAAGAAATGGTACAATGGACAGCCTCACCCACCCATCATACAGTATATTAAAACTTGATTCATGTGCATTTTTATAATTTCACAATCTTTTAAAAAGTTGTAACAAGAGTTGGAATTTCAAATCTCCTGCAGGTCTTCAGGTTTCTAGTATAGTATGCCATTAAATAAATGTTCCACATACTCATCTCAGTTCATTCCTCAGTAACACAACCCCCAACAAAATTTTGCTGGAGAAAAAAAAAAGGTATACTTTTCAGGGGAAATATGTGGCTCAAGGTCCAAGAGATAAGATTTTTGGTTCCCAAATGAAGTCTTCAGTTTAACCAAGAATCCCTTGTTTCTTGCTTAATCATCCAACCTCTTCTTGGCTGGCTCAGCTACTCACCCCAGTACACCAGAAGGCAGACACCCTGCCCGCCACCTCAAACACCATCACGGCCCAGATGTGGTGGGCAGGTCCTGTCCGGAGACACGGTCACCTCCTGGGAGCCCATTCCTGCACTGACACTCTCATCCAGACTGAACTCTAAGGGATGCCCCCACACCAGGATAGCTCTACACCCTCACTTGCTTCACTCTTGCCGGTAGCAAGTCTGCAGCTCCTGCATTTGGCAAAGGGATCTATGATAGAGAAACCCAGACTCTGCATAAAGTGGTCACACACCACTTTGAAATCTCTCTATTGAACCAAAGATAACAAAACTAGTCAATTACCAGACTATCTTATTAGATGGAAAGACTTCTCAGTAATCCTGGGTAGCTTCCTGAAGTCCCTTTAGGGACTAAAAATTACTGGATAGTTTAAGCTGTAATTATTATAAACAGAAGTGCTACATCACCTGTCTTTCGCCCCTGACTCTTCAAATGAACATAAAGACATACCAGAAGGTTGGTAACAGAGCTAAACTGGCACAATCACTGCATCTATAGAATGTCCAATACCTGAAAAATTTGGGCACGAGTGTATCTGGAAATCTTATCAAAGATCATACAAGATCTGTGAAAACCTAAGTGGCTTTTAGGTTAAGGTTCTGCTCATGTTGCTCTGAATTGATAAGGACAGGTCAGTGAATCCCTTGGCCTGAGCAGAACCCATACTCCTTCCACTGCAGTTTCCTGTACAGTTTTGACCTGATTAGAGGAGGCTTAGCAGCACCTGAAGTAGAGCCCCCCACATCCACTGCCCTTGACATCAAAGGCTATTTGGTTCCACTCTAGGGATTGGCAAATTCACGAGACACTTCACAATTCTAATGCATATTTCAGGTTACTTATTTAACCAAGCAATATGCTCTGTCAAAGAATTTATTCCAAGTCAAAGGAAAAAAAGAAAAAAAAAAAGGCCTTAATGTGGACACAGAATAAAGCACTACCCAAATAAAAAAATCACTAAAAGAAGTAAGATTACTCCCTCCCCCACCCCCTTTCCCACTTGGTGGACCCAAGTTCAGTTGAATTTAATCTGTGGTTACCTCAGAATACAACTCAAAGTTTAAATTATAAAATCACAACCATACACAGATCATCTGAACACATGAGTTCTTTTGAGAGCGGCATGTTCCAGGAAGTCTAACACAGCCCACTACAGAGTATTCCTTAAGGGTGGGGCACAGGACAGGTTAATTAAGGTCACTTAAATCTTCATCTTTTACAGCAGATCAGAACCCAGATGGCTGACTTTCTGCAGGATTTCTGATAGGAATCCAGTAGAGCTGGTTTCAAGCTTCACACCGACACTTACTAGCTGTAACCTTCGTGTCCAGAAGTTGTGATCCACATGAAGTCCGCAACGAGTGCAGCAAACCTGAGGTAGTCAGCCCTTACGAAGGCTCAGTATCTGAACATAAGAAGATTTTGAAATGACCACTGGCTGCAGTTTGTTTTTGTATTTGCAGAGTAATAATGAAAGAACACTGCTGAATCTAGTTCACGCATTTATAGAATGAGAATCCCCCTAAATCCAATATATACAAAGAGCAGCTGTGACACTTCTACTTCCATAGTGCCAGAGGACCGGTCACTTATATGGAGTGGTTCTGCATCGGCTGTGGATCCAGCAGAGATCAGATGATGAAAGGCTGTTCCTGGTGGTTAGCTGCAGTCTAGTTACCTTAGAAGGGTTAGCAAAGACCATTCCTTAATTGTACTGTGTGTGGCTGCTTTTCTGATTTTCAAGCACAGCATACTGGTTGTCTAGCTGAAGTTTAAGGGCCTGGTTTTTTGAAACCTCATCCCTACCTCTAGTTTTGTGTCTTACTACTTCAAAGCTCTTCTCCATTTCTTTATCCCTACGGGAAAAGAAATGTAATCAGTAAATATTTCTTCTTCACTGGGTTGTTTCGTAAATATTTTTCCTTAAAAAAAAAAAAAAAAAAGAAAAGAAAAAGAAAAAGAAAAAGCCACCCCCTTGAAGTAGCCTGAGGAAGAAGGGAAACTGGTATAGGAGTCTCGCTTTCCCAAAGTCTGCCTTACACTACACTTGCTTTTACAAAGGACCTGTTAGTATGGCGACAGCTTTTATTCCTAATGGTGAAAATCCTCTTCAGATTTCTTATGGTTAGTGAAAGAAAGTAGTTCTTATAAAAGTGAAGTGGCATAATGCAAACTTTCTGAAAGCAGAGGATCTTCTTTGCTTTACGGCACTCTGGCTTAGGAATGGTTTCACAGGAATGCTCAACTTTCAACAGAAGGGGAAACCTGCAATCATCATCAATTCATTTCCTGGGCTTCAACAAATATTGAAGCTTTATGGTCCTATTTTCTGTGGTAGCAAATCTATTTGAACACTATTTACTGCAAACCTATTTTGGGCCCAACTTGAAGACAACTACAAAATCAAAAGGCTATCTAATGACACGGTGATTCTAAGAGTTACTTTTATTTTTAAGCAAATAGTAAACAATACATCTCCTTATGCATAAGGGCAACAATTTTCTTATTCAAGTAAAGTTCTACTCATTAGTCAATGATTTTTCCCTCACTTCTACTTTATGGGAGTGGATCAGAAAGATGAGTGTGGGAAATCACTGCCCCTTATTTTGTCGGACAGAGCAGAGGAGCAAGTCCAAGTGGAGGCTTAAACTCACACCAGCTGGGCTCTCAAAGAGGCAAGAAGGCTGGGATTTACTTTAAAAGCCACCTCCCCAAAACCAGTATTTCCATCTGATGTCCTTTACATTTCTTCCCATTTTATTTACTTTATAAAATTCATGTCCCTAAAAAAGATGTGGAAGTGCCATATGTGGTCATTTAATTCCAGGTAGCATTCATTTTAAGTACCTGCTGAAATAAGATTATTTTAATATTAGATTTACAAATGCCAACATCTCTCATCTATTCACATCAACTGGGAATACACTGAAATACTGCTCTTACATTTCTAGTTTCCATGATATGAGGAACATAAGCCAGCAATAATGTACTTAACAAGAATTCTAACTAGATGAGACTTGTCATAGCTACAGAACACATAAACCAGGAATAAAGAAACTTTTGTAGACAATGTCTATTCTTTGGTGCTTTCTTCACTGCTCCCTCAAGGGTCTTCACCCCTTTCCCCACCCTGGTCTCAGCTGTCAGATGCAGCCTGGGCTTTACCAAGGAGACTCCCTACCACCCCAGATGAGTTTTCCCATCTCCTACAGCCCACACTGGCCAAGGGACAGGGCTCCCAGACAAAAGGAAAGAGTTAAGAGTACTTACTTCCGGCTTTCTACATGCTTGGCAGTGGACTGCAGGGATGGGAACTGTGTATCACTGTAGATTTCTGGTGGTCCTTGTGGTGTTTTCCTTGTTGTGGTTAACCTGGCTCCAGGAGGCCTATACACACCACTAGTCATTGCCGGTTCTGGGGTTTCTGTAACTAACATTTTGTAACAGTTAAGAGAAACTATTCAAATGCCTGCCAGTTTAGTCTGCTAGTCTCACATTCCAGTAACTTGACAATTAGAGGAAAAAACCCCAATACCTACATAAGAAATCTCTGGACAACAGAAGGAAAGTTATCTGAGGAAATGTCTCAAAGTGAAAATGCTCTAGCTTTCCAGGGCAGTCTTCTCTAACTTCTTTTCCATGTGCAACTTTAATTACTTATGTAAACGAGTTCTTTTTCGAAATCAACTTACTGGAACTAGGAGTAATCTGCTGGATCTGGAAGACAGACCCATTAGGGACCGTCTTTCAGAACGGCACTATCCCAGCCCTCAGTTTATATATTGGGGTAAATGTGGTAATCACTTCTTTACCTGGGTGGTGGGTTAAATAACATGCCTCGTGTGAAGAATTTATTTACTAAAATGCTTGTGTATACATTTAATTCTAAATGACCAATAAAAAATAAACTATTATAAATCTTTACTATTTCCTTGTCTTCCACATTAATGGATCTTAAGCTTCTTCATCGTGTTTTATACACACAAGTTAACGCAGGGAAAAAAAACTAAGCAGCTGAGCAGCCCAGACAGCCCGGAGTCTTCCAGGATGGCTAACATTTTTCGGGACAGAGCCTTCCAGCTTTTTCCCTATGTATCATTTTTTTCTCCCCATTCTCAATACAGATTTTTTTTTATGTGTTTTCCATTTATCAAAAACTTCGTTTCAAATAAACGCCTACATCAACATTTATTAGCTGTAATATAATGCAGTCATTTGAATACTACTATAATGGCTTATTGTCTCATACAGCTTTTAATTAAGTGTGGGAAAGCTATAATATAACACACATTCATTAGTGACTGAGCACCTGCTACATGTCAGGTGCTGTTCTAAACTACACAGTAGGGGTACAAATGTTAAGAACATGCCTCATGAACTGGATATATTCAGGCCGCTAGCTGCACATAGCTATTTGAAATGAAGTAAACTTAAGAATTCACTTCCTTAGTTAGATTAGTCTTATTTTAAGCACCCAAAGCCACCTCTGGCTAGCAGCTACTACAGTGAACAGTGCCATCCCATCACCGCAATAAGTACTATTGGACAGTGTTATCCTCGAGGGAGGATATATTTATATATGTAAAGGTTGGGGCCATACCAAAAATGAAAGTAGGGGGTCTGGAAAGGGAGCACAGGACAGAAAGGGTGAAAACCGAACAAGGCCTGAAAGAAGTAAGGCAACAAACATACCTAGAGTTGGTAAACAAGCCAAATCTGGTCTGACTCCTGATTTTATAAATGTTTTACTGGAACAGAGCTAGACTCACTGGATGTATGTATGGTTTATGGTTGCTTTTGTGCTCTTACAGCAGGTCTGGCTAATTAAAAGCCATCTTCTGCACAGCCCTCAAAACCTGAATTACGTATTATCTGGCCCTTTGCAGAAAAAGCTTAGAGACTCTTAATATAAAGGAACTCGGGCTGAGAATATATGCACAAAGGGGCTGCAACAACCATGTGCCTGGCACCTTCAAGGAGAAGAGTAAGCGAGGAGCAGATTAAAAGGGACACCAAGTGAGAAAGAGAAAGAGATTACAAGGCAGTTATCCAAGGACTTCCAAGTCACTGAGAACTTCTGCTCCTGCCCGAGTAGAGGGGCCACCACTGGGTATTTGTGAACAGCAAATGTACAGAAGCAGGCAGACCAGTTAAGAGGTTACCTCAGTAATCCATGTAAAAAATTAATTTAGATTGGGAGCAAGAAAAAGGTCTCAGAGAGGACTCCCAAGATTTGTGGCCTAAGTGACTGAAAGAATAGCAATGAGATTAGGGAAGCTGTGTGTGATGGATATAACTGACCCCTGACATGGGTTTGAACTACAGGGCTCCGCCTACATACGGATTTTTTTTAAAAAGATTTTTATTTATTCATGAGAGACAGAGAGAGACAGAGGCAGAGACACAGGCAGAGGGAGAAGCAGGCTCCCTGGGTCCTGCTTTTATTAAAGGCTGCTGTACATAATCATAAGGATTGTCAGAGACACAAGCAGAGGGAGAGGCAGGCTCCCTGCAGGGAGCCCGACGCGGGACTCAATCCCAGGACTCCAGGATCATAGCCCGGGTCAAAGGCAGGCACCGAACTGCTGAGCCACCCAGGGATCCCCCAGATTTTTTGATATAGTATTGTAAGCATATTTTTTAATGATTTTACTACTCTTTATCTAGCTTATTCTAAGAACACAGTATCATAAATATATAAAATATGTATAAATTGAATGTTATGGTAAGGCTTCTAGCCACAGTAGGCTCTCAGTAGTTAAATTTTGGGACGGGGGTTCAGGGCCCCCACCCTCATGTTGTTCAAGAGTCTACTGTACACAAAGAGTTCAGTTTGGGGTATGTGGGATATCAAGATGCCAGGTAGGCAGTTAAGATATAGGTTATGTGTCTGGTGACCATGAGAGATCTGAGCTGATGTGAATTTTGGGAGTCGCTGGCATTAGAGACTGCCAAGGGAGTGAGGGCATGAAGAGAGCAGCAGGGGCTGAGCGCTGGGGTAGGTTCGAAGAGGTAGGAGAGAAGAAATTCCAGCCAGGGAGACTGAGGACTGCCTACCAAAGTAGCAGGAGACTGTGGTGTCCTGGAAGCCAACAGTGTGTTGGTGTGATCAGCTATGGCAAATGCTGCTGATGGGGCAACTCGTGTTGAGGAGTGAGATTTGGGACACTGAGTTTAGCAATTCTGAGGGCATCAGGATCAGTGACAGATGCAGTAAAAAAAAAAAGTTAAATGGAAAAAAAATATACACATAGCCAAGGGCTGGAAATGATGCAAGAATGCTGACACACTAGTTATCTGTCATCTCTGGGCAGGATTTGGAGTGATTTGATATTCTTTATATTATTCTGCATAAAAAAATACATTATAAAGCAATGCTCCTTAAACTTTTCTCAACACTGCCCTTCTAGACATCAATTTTGTAAACACCATGCCCCCACACCAGGAAATGTTAATACCACAGATACGCTGTGCATACACTTTGTCTGGTGGGCAACAAACCACTAAAAGATTTCTTCACACCCCCCCCCCACCAAAAACCACTTCTTATCAACACTTAGGAGTGATAAAATGTACCCTTCTGAGAATTCATGCTTTAAGACAGAGTAAAATGGGGAATGGGAGAAAAAACACGTAAATGGAAACACCAGTACTCCATAGCCTTAGCCAATCATCAAAAATTAAGTATTTAAGTTTGGCAAGTTAGTTTACATATAAATTTAAGCAACCCAAAAAAGCATGCATCTTAACTTCCAAATTCCTTTACTTAGATGTAGAAGTCTTTAAACAGACATATACAAACCTCTCCCAAGAACAGAAAGGAACCCCACTCATTCTACCCCAAGTAAACATATAGTTGAATGCCTTGCTAAGTGCATGAAACTATACATGGACATCTTTATGAAAACAAAATATTAAGATTACCAATTACTGCAGCAGGAGGTGCTTGTACTGGAGCTGTTTTATTCCAGGGACCTGAAGACTTTTCTACACCACCACCGCCACCTCCACCTTCTTCCCAGTTATCACCGGGATCTTCTCTTTTCTCATTATCATCTTCTTCCTTTTCACTATTGGAAAAGGAAACAAGTGAATTTAATTATAGAACTACCAGGAAGAGTCTAAAATCTTAGTTGTACCAATGCTGATCTGTGTGACCCTAAGAGAAGTCACCTAACCTCTTCAGAGCCCCAAACGCCCCACTTGTTTAAAAGAAACAGACACAAGGAGGGGATTTTATCTGTCATACACTGGGACTTCCACCTGACTTCATATGAAAGGAATTTCATTACTAAAAAAGGTTTAGAAAACCACTTGGTCTGACAGTCTCTGCTCTCCTTTTTGCAACCTCATATACTCATACTCAACATTTAGATATTTGACATGCCAGACTAATGACAATCCTTATGATTATGTACAGCAGCCCTTAGTAAAAGCAGGACCCAGGCTAAGTAAGACTAAATCACACAACTAAGGGAGGAAGAGAGGCCAGGCTTATCTGAAAAAAAAAAAAAAGGGGGGGACTTGAGGGATTTAGAGTGTAATTGCTGGATTTTTCCAGGACCACAGTGGACAAACAGGCACTCATGGTAAGCATATTTTCAGTGATCAAATGGTTTTTAGAGGTTGTATAATTTCATTTGCTAATCCTTTAGCACATATTACAAAATACTCTCGAAATCAGAATTCCCATTCCAACAGAACAAGCAAGCATGTATTCAGTGTTCACATCAGTGCTACAGACCATTAGTGCCAGTCCCTACTGTTTGACAAAGGAATATGGAGAACTGGTCCTTATCACCAGATATGCCACCTATTTGGAAAAGAGGATAAAAAAAAAATCCTCAGTATTTGGCTTTAGCTAAGTGTAAATATGCAAGATACCCTCTTCAGTGGATACCTTACCCTTAGGCTGGCTGTGGTGTTTATGTCAATTTCTTATTTCTTTATTCTTGACTTAGCTGGAGTCAGGAATCAGGGAGCTACCTGTTAAATCTAACCCCCTTTCTGCCACTATTTCTCTCCTACAGAAAAAACTGGGCTGTTGCTTAAAGTGGTTCTCGGCCTTTCACTTTTAGACTTTTCTCCCTTTGGTGCCTGGTCAGTGATCAAGGCCTTAACAACGTATGGATGACTCCCGCCCTGCCCTGTGTGACCCTGGGGACATCATGGCCTCTCTTGAGTTCTGCAAAGGACATCTAAGGGTGCTTTCCTTCCATTCCTAGGAGAACAAGGAAAATGCTGGCTGTAAGATAAATGTCTTGAATAACTAACGGTCTCCTTTAAAGACACTTATAAAACAATTTCAAAGACAATGCCCACGAACAGGTGATTCCAGAAATCCGAGGCCCCTGGCAGCAATCAGGGAGGGAAAGGGGAATGAACTAGTCATCTTCAATCTGCATTTGTAGCATGACTTTAGACTATAGAGTTCAAAAGGAAGAAAGAATGAGAATGTGGCCAAGCCACCCTTCAGTTTTCCTTTAACACAGAACAGAATCCCATGAGCCATCTGTCAGGCCTATGCTGACATGGAACTAATACTCACGTCCATTACGTCAGTGGCTTACAAAGAAATCTATTCACCTAATGTTAAGTAGAAGGACATTTTGATTTTTAAAAAAAGGGTTTGAAAAAGTAGCTGGGTGCTAGAATGCACTGATTTTATCTTTTACATGCAGCAAGCAGTTATGAGCAAATTCTAAAGCCCGACTTCTGGTTCATATCATCTGGGCTCCACCACTGACTAGCCAGAGACTGAGTACCGCCCTCAAATCTTGTATGCCTCAGTTCCCTCCTATGTAAAAATGGGAATAACAGCCCCATTATGAAAATTAAATGAGGGCAGCCCGGGTGGCTCAGCGGTTTAGCGCCGCCTTCAGCCCAGGGCGTGATCCTGGAGACCCGGGATCGAGACCCACATCGGGCTCCCCACGTGGAGCCTGCTTCTCCCTCTGCCTGTGTCTCTGCCTCTCTCTCTCTCTGTGCCTCTCATGAATAAATAAATAAAATTAAAAAAAAAAAAAAAGAAAATTAAATGAGTTAATAGACACAAGCACAAAGAACAGTGCCTGGCACATAGTAAGTGCTGGTAAATGTTTTTACATGCTTTTTTTTGGTAAAGGGGGTGTGCAGTGGGAGAGAAAATCTTAATTAAGCAGACTCCATGCGGAGTGTGGCTTCTGACATGGGGCTCCATCTTACGACCCGAGCTGAAATCTTAAGAGTCAGACGCTTAACTGACTGTACCACCGGGTGCCCCACTATTAGACTTTTTATTACCCACCTGAGTTTTCAAACACATGCCACCTTTATACTAGGAAAAAATAAAACCGGACAAAACTCAAAATTCCCAAACCCCACAACATGAACATGTTCTTTTTAAATGGATTTTTAAAAATAGATACAAACACTATGACCCTGTTTTCTAAAGTTTATATGTGGCATGAATGACCAGGTAAGGATATAAAGGTCCTAATTTATCCCGGAGTCTAACAGTGGTATCCAAACATTAGAACTGTCCCCAAAGACTTTTTTTTAGTTACCCACTTCTGAGAACCATGCCAATGTAATTATACTTTCATGCAATTTGCTTGGTTCATGAGTAAAAACATGAGTCTTATTTATCTAGTTACATAAGACTAGTTAGTAATGTCCCAGTAACCCAATCCCAGCCACACAGGGAGGTAAGACCCCTACAAAGATTTTAAGAACCTTCATGGCACTTTTACACTCATATATACCTCCCTACCCAAGATATGCTGGCTTTCAGCTGGTCATTTACATTGTGAAACAGTTAACTCAGCAAAATGTGCTGAATCACTATTGTTCAAATATACACACTGGACTCTAAAATAATTTTCCTTCAAATTACTTTAATATTTGGTGATTAATACCCATCTAAACTCCAGACCTATCAGCTTGTAGTAAGCAATCAACTGAAAACCAAAATTTTAAGAGCAGAGTATCACTAAGCAGAAGGAATTATAGACCATTCTTGCCATTTAATGGTGTTATACCTTTCAAATGTCCTTAAATATATAGTTTCTCTAACTCACCATAAAATATTAAAGAAAAATCCCTATTTGGTCTGATAGAATACTGACAGTCCAATGTAAAAAGGAAGTTCATTTATTGTCTAGTGTTTATTGCCCCTTCACCCTCAGAAACAAGAACGAATAAATCACAAATCTAAAAACCCCTTTCAGGGCAGTCCTGGTGGTTCGGCAGTTTAGCGCCGCCTTCAGCTCGGGGTATGATCCTGGAGACGGGATCGAATCCCACGTCGGGCTCCCTGCATGGAGCCTGCTTCTCCCTCTGCCTGTGTCTCTCTGCCTGTGTGTGTGTCATGAATAAATAAATCTTTAAAAAAATAAATAAAAACCCCTTTCAATTATAAACTAAGAATCACTGAATTAAAGGGATTGTGTATCTGTAAAAAAGGCTCAAGACAACTTAAGATTCAAAAGTATTAACCATGGAAATTGTCTTGTCAAGATTCTTCATTCAGTAGAGGGAACAAAGGCCCAGAGATGCTAAAAAGCCTTGCAAAAAATGCCATAGGACTAGATCAAGGGCAAGGTAGAAATGATTTTAAACATCTGCTCACTTTTTTTCTTACACACTCCAGAAAATGTCAAATCTCTAAATGCCATTAAGACAAATGTTGCAAAGAATCATTTCCACAGAAGACAATTAGGAGGAAATTTGGTATTTGACCCAAATAGAACATATAGCTTCTTGTCAACTAAATTTCCCACTTCTAAACACTATACTGCTACTTGTAAATACATTATCGCATTTTAAAGAATATGGTCTTAAATATGCCAAAGTCTATAAGGCACTGCTGGGGGTATAGGAGAAGGACGCTAGAAAAGGGAGTATTTACTGAGTATCTAGGAGGCCAGGCCCTGTCCTACCACTTTACAAAGTTAAACCTCACCCAGGGAGGCAGGAGAACCCATTGTACACAGGAGGAAACTGACACTCAGACATTTAAGTCCCTTCCCCAGGGCTACAAAGTAGCACAGCCAATCCCTGGGTTTCCAGAGCTCATACTCTCATGTTGCCTCTTATTTCATTTTATCCTCTTTTATCCCCTCTAACATATGACACAGAAATTTTCTCTATTTTGAGAAATTCACTTCCAGCAAGGTTGATCAGGATTACACATCCTGCAGCAGTTTATTAATAAAGATGGAACATCCTTACCTCTTTATCTCACAGGACATTACACGAGGGTTTATACATCCTAACCCTCCTTCCCCAACACTAGGATTTTAACAGCTGAAACAAAATCCAGACTTAACTGAGCCTCTGCTAGAATGCTAGGCATCTCCACTGGTTGACCCTAATATCCAATCACTGTTATAACAGTAAAATGGAGATAGACGTGGCCTGATGAACCATGCTGGGGCTCAAATGGCAATGCGCTCTGACAAGGACTTTCTCAACCCTTACACACGGGAGACTAAGCGTGTGTCTCCTGTGTTCCAAAGCATCCTGCCTGTCACTGAAATAATCTACTGGGTTTACAGTAAAGCAGGAGTTATTTCCACAACCCTGAGGTCTGGCACACTGCAGCCACACTAATATTTCCTACAATAAATCCAGGTTGCATGCAGGAACAATTTAACCAGCTCCACCTAATGGGTTCAAAGGTCTAAATTCCTTAAGAGTGTTCCTCAAAACTCCCCAAAACAAACAAAAAAACCACTGGGCTCCAAGAATTCATTTTTTTTAAAGATAAGCCCAACATGGGGCTTGAACTCAACTGAGACTGAATCTCATGCTTCACATACTGAGCCAGCCAGGCACCCCTCCAAGAACTCAGTTCAATACTGAAACATGACAAATGTTCAACATTTAGTAACATCAAATATTAAATGCAATCTTTCTCCCCTGTGCCCCCCACAGAAAACCCATGTTAAAGATGAGAGGGCTATAGGTTCTATTTAGATTGTTCAACAATTTAAACTCCAGTGTTAAGGCACCTTCTTTTATCACCTTCCCAATGGCACCCCTCTAAAGAATTTGTCTATATGTAACGATGACCTTGAATACGTCTATCAATTTAGACACAAAATTTGACACAAGACCTTATAGTCCTACTCTTGGCACCTTAAATCTTGAGCTAGTTGGTAAATGTGAGATAGAACATTAATAACTTATGTTTCCTACTGAAAAATGTCCTCTTTCAAATGCACACTGATCTTTAATAAGGGGCCAGCATGCTAACCTACCGTAAGGTCTAGAGTCAAGAACTTTAAGGCTATATGCAGTATCTATAGCTGACTAGAGATTAAAGCAAGTGTGACAAAAAATGACCAAGAGATCTAAGCATAGATTATATGGGTACTTATTTCATAACTCATGCAACTTTTGAGGTTTCTAATTTTTCAAAGCAGAAAACTGGATGAAAAATTTTAAGAGTTTAAGGCTGAAAATTTCCAGATATTTTAAGTCAACGTCCAAAGTTTCATATTTCCTTGTCTCACACTGAGATAGCAAGTCTGCCTCTCTCATGAAGAAAAAGGTAACAGATGAAAGGCATAATCAGCCACCATAGCTTCTAGAAGATACCTCACCTTCTCTGTCTCCTCCTTAGGGATTCTGCCTAAAAGGTTATCAACTGTGGAAGACAATAATTCAAGGTCTACAGTGATGTTTAACACCCTGAGAGGGATTTTTGTTTTGGTTATACTAATGCCAACTGGAACATGTCATTTTCTCGTATCGGGTCCATAGTGAATTGACTCACCAGAGTCTAACATTAGTCATGATAGTAGTAGGTAGCGCAACTCCACTTGTCCTCAATCTTGGTATTATAAATCTGGTGCCTCATGGGAAGTAATAGAGAAATTCCAAAGACTAAGTTATTCTAATTTACCTACTGAACAGGGAAGATAAGATTAATATTACCTACTGGGTATTTCACAAATACTGTTCAAAAATCCTCACAATAATGCTAGCAGTTGTCTCAATACTGTAGATCAGAATCAACATTCAAAAGTAATGACCTGCTGAAGGTCACAAATAAGCAGCAGGCTAAAACCCAAATTTGTCTTTCTCCAAAGTCCATGTTTTGTGAACATCATCAACTCCACCCCATTTATGTGAGTAGCCTACTCCCACTCTATGAACGAGAGTTCTTTCCTCGAGGACTCCAATTCTACGGAGTTTCACCGTCAAGAAACTAAGTTTCTTGAACTTAATACAAAGTTTACAAGGATATTCATTATAGAAAGTGAAAATTTCAGTTCTTATTATTAAATCTCAGATGACTTCTCATACTCAAATCTTTCCTGAAGGCTGTTAAAATTCCTCTTTATTGAATGATCTGTGAGGGCAGCAAGACAGACTTCAGACTCCACAGTGATTGAGGATCCGCAAAAGTAGCTTCCTGAAGGTGTGTGTTTCAATGTTAGCAGGATAGAGGAGGACCTGTGGTGGACCACTTATGAGTAATGACTACATGCTAAGAATAAGGAAAACACACAACATAAAATCTGGTCAAGCAGAACTTAAACATTCCCACTAGCTGAGATTTTACCTATGCCCCTGGCAAAGATCAAAGGTAGGATTTAAAGGTTTCATCATCTTTGGAGCACCCACAAAGGAAGACAAAAATAACCTTGAATATGGATATGGGATATATAATCAATCAATGACAGGAAAACAGGCAGTTTAAATATCCTCCATAATACAATATAATCAATTTCTAGCATTTGGTGAACTTGAAACCTTCCCCCTCAGAAAGTGCTACTCTTGCTCAGTAAGTTCAACACAACCAAACACTACTCTCCCTGTCACTCAGATCTTCAGAACCTGCAGTTAAGAACCTGTGGTCAGAAAAGGCAGACCAAGAGCCTCATTCTGTACAGCCAAACAGGAACCACAAAAGGCAGTGCCACCACCCCCAACAGAGTTAAGAACTTCATGTCCCCACCTCTCGGTTTTCACAGGTCAATCTCTAGGAGAACACAGGGATATTTTCTAAACTATACCTCTTCAAAAACCTGTTACGTACAAACTCAAGTTGTTGGGAATAAAAGTGCAATCTAATCATTTCTACCTAACACGTCTACAAAAGAACCCTCAGGACTGGAGAAGGCCCATTTCCTAAAAAGTCTCCCCTCATCAATCAGGTTTCACTTTGGATAAGCTCAATGTCAAAGAGCCTAGGGCCTGGAGCTGTGGCAGACAAACGTCAAAACTATTAGCGCTGGTTTTTGAATTTGAATAACCCACTTAAAGGCCATAAATATTACCTCTTGAAGAAGTCAAAAGACAGAATTCTGTTAAGGAAAATTACTTCCTCCAGTGTGCCACGTGGTCACTGGTGTATCCAAGTTGCAAACTTTGAACCGGAGGCAGTTCGCTAGATCATTTCTGTCTTTAAATTGGGTATAAAAAGAGTTCAACCTTGAAACGGTAGAACCGTATATTCCATTCCCATTTTTTCTACTTTATGAGCCCAGGAAAATATGACATTATCTTCACGGATCTAAAACCAACTACCACAGGTTGGACTCAGTAACTTAAAATCCCCTAGGCCAATCAACCCAATTTTTAATTTGCTTTCTCAAACTTTAAAAATAACACGCTTAGACTACCTGATGCCACCCCTAGAAAAACTTTAGGGAAAATTAATCTACAGTGTTAACATACTGGTTATTCTTGGGCATGAAGGCAGCGATTAAAAAGGGCTTAGGTTTGTTCCGTAGCCGTAATTTTCAGTTTCTTGACCTCACTGTGAAAATTACACAGACCGGGTCTCCTTGTGTGAACATAAAACCTGTGCATCTGTTTAAGTACGCTTCAATTACAAAAACATGTATTAACTTAAATCCATTTCATTTTAGCTGTCTCAAATAAGCAGGCAAGCTCTCGCAGGATTTTGGAGCTGGCAACTAAAATTTGGTCAGCAGATAGAAGGGCTGCGGCCATCAGAGGGGCAAGCCCTGATAGGCAGATCTAAAGCATGAGGAGGGCACTGTGATGCCGCTTTAGGGCTGCAAAAAACCACAGAACCCCTACCCTTATCTAAACACATTTGCAACCAGACCGTACCTTATTTGCATCGCCTGAACTCGGAGGCCGCTGTAATCAACCTCTTTTTGCTCAAATTCTTTCCACTCATCTTCATCCTGTAAAACACACACACCCGTTGGTCGATTAAAGCTTTGTTAAAATACAACCAAGGCCACGCATCGCAAGGCTGGGCAAAGGGGATCAAGGGCCTAAAATTAATTAAAACTCGTTTTCTGGCCTAAAGCCCTCGTTTGCTCGCTCCCCAGGCCGAGGAGCCCGAGGACGAACGTGCCCGGCAGTCAGACCCTCACTTCCAGCGGGTCCCTTCCGGAAAGCTGTTCCTTTTTTTTTTTAAAAGCAACCGGGGAAGTCGAATAAACGCAAAAAGTCGCTATGGCTAACCCCGCGCCGAACGTCTACCCCAACGCTGTCCGGGGACCTATTCCGTCCGCGGGCAGAGGCCAGGCCGCGCCGAGCAGGGCCGCCGCCAGCGCCATGGGGAGAAAATTCTGCCCAGACGGCTGCGCTCAGGTCGCAAGAGCCAGGACTCGGGGCGGACGTCACTCCGGGTACGTGGGATCGAGGCCCGCTCGCCCCGACGGTGCCGGGGTCCCGCGGGGAGGGCGCGCCGCGGGCCGGCGTGGGAAGCCCCCGTCACATGGCCGCCTCCGCGCCCGCCCGCCCGCCGGCCCCTCCCGGACGCGTCCCCGGGCGGGCGGGCGGGCGGGCGGCCGGCGGGGGCGGGCACATGGGCGCCGGCGCGCGGCCCGGGCCCGAATCCCGGCCTCCTCGGCCCCTCACCTTAGTCGCGGCCTTGGCGGCGGCCCCGGGGCCCGCGGCCCCCGCCCCCGCGGTGCCGCCGTCGCCCGGCCGGGCCCCCGCGCCCGCCCCGCCGCCCGCCGCGCCCGCCGCTCCGCTGCTCCCGCCGGCGCCGCCCGCCGCGCCCGCCGCGCTCGCCGCCCGGCTGCTCCGCTCCTTCTTCTTCTTCTTGTCCCTCTTGGCGAAGAAGTTGTCCAGGCTCCGCTCCTCCGTCTCGGCCATGGCCGCAGCCGCCGCCTCCTCCTCGGCCCGGATGGGTGGGGCCGGCGGCGGGCGCGGCTCGCGGGGCTCCGAGCTCGGGGTCGCGGCCGGCTCTGCGCTCACGCTCCCGGGCGCGGCGACGCCTCAGCCCCGCGGGGTCGCCGAGGCGAGCGCGGCGGCGCGGGCGGCCCCCGCCGCGTGCCGGCGGGCGGTGGTACGGTCCGCCCGGGCGCTCCCGAGCCGCCGCCGCCGCCGCTCGAGGCCGCCGCCGCCGCGACCGCCGTGCAGGATCCCGCCCGCCCCGCGGCCGGAGGGGAAGAGGGAGGCGCGGGCCGGACGCTCCGGCGAGACTGCTCGGCTAGCGGCGGCGCGTGCAGGAGGAAGACACGCGCGCGCAGGCCCGGGGAGGAAGGGAGAGGGGGTGGGGAGGGGAGGGAGGGGGAGGAGGGAGGGCGGGCCACCAGCAGCGAGAGGCAGCGCCCGCGCCTGCGCGCTCAGCTCCGCCGCCGCTGTGGGAGCGCGGAGGGGCGGGGGGCGGGCGGCGGGCGGGGCGGGGGCGGGGGCGGGGCTCGCCGGGGAGCCAATCAGGCGTCAGGACGAAGCGCTTAGGCGACAATCCCGGCCCCGGGGGGCGGGGCCTCGGGCGGGGAGAGGAGGGTGTATGCTAACTAAGCGAGGCGCCCGGGGGCTCCTGCCTCCCGATTGGCTAAGGGTTTATCCTGGAGGGCGGGCGTTTAGAGGGCTAATTGGTGACTTGGCTAAAGAGGTCCGGCGAGAGGGGCGGGTGGGTCCCGTCAGAGCGCATGCGTGGGGTGCACGCGTGTGTGCTCGCTCCGAGCCAACTGTGGCCTTGCGGCTTGAACTTTAGCAAAAAACGGAAAGGCTGTGCGTTAGTAAGGCCAGCGCTGCTAAAGATGGTACCTCCTCCTCCTCCTCCTCCTCCTCCTCCTCCTCCTCCGCTCCGTTCTGTACTTCCACCCCCTCTGGTCTAGCAACTTTTAATTTTCATTTTATGGGATGGTTACTAGGAAAAGAGGAGCAGTGGGCTTGGAGTTTGGGTCTTGTTTATGAAAAGATCTTTAATAAGCCAGTAGGTAGGTAGGAGGGGATTGATTTTTGTCTGAATTCCACCCTCTGCTAGATAGGTCTACCAAGGTCAAGCTCAAGAAATCTGATCCTCAAACATCTGATCCGTAAAATAGGGGTATTAGGGGAAAGAAGACCTGTTAGCTGCCCAGCACAGTGCTTAACATGCATTGGATGGGAGATGCATGCCTTTTGTTTTTTGTTTGTTTGTTTGTTTTTTAAAGATTTATTCATGAGAGGCAGAGACACAGGCAGAGGGAGAAGCAGGCTCCATGCCGGGAGCCCAACGTGGGAGACTCGATCCTGGGTCTCCAGGATCACACCCCAGGCTGCAGGCAGCGCTAAACCGCTGAGCCACCCGGGCTGCCCTGCATGCCCTTTAGTGCTCCCTGCCCTGACTTGAGTCTAGATGATGGCTGCCATTTATCCTTAGCTTTTCTATCTGCTAAGGAGAATGGTGTGCCATAAGGATGGGAATAAAATACCCATGTTAATCCTGGTTAAATTAGCACTAAAATACTTTTTTGGGCCTTGGGAATAAGAGGAATCCTTTCCTTTGAAGTGGGTGGCCTAACTAAAGTATTAGACTTTCCACTTCCTCCTTCTAAGGACAGGGGAGAGAACAGCCACTGAGGAAATGAGTCAGATGATGTTAGTAGCTTCATGGGGTAGACACAGGACAGCCAGTAAAAGGAGCTACTCCTTTGTCTTTTCCTTTATGGTTTCCCCATTTAAGATGGTCTCCTCTCCCTCCCCCACCTCCACTACTATTAAAGAACTAAGTCCGGAATATGTCAACAAAGTAAAACAAGGATCTAGCCTTGAGCAACAATAAGCTTAGGTATAATTCCCCAGACATAAGCTGCCCCTAACCACCCAGGATGGGCCCTAGGCTACTTCCTTCTGTGACACCACTTATCTTCCTGTGATGCAGGCCAAGTTAAGTCCTGCCCCCACCCCACTTTCCTTAACATCTCTGATCAAATTTCTTTTTCTTCATTTCCCTTCTGCCCTCCATTCCTTCCTCCATTCCTAACTTTCGTTCTTTCTTTCCTCATCTATGAAGCACCTATTTAGCTACATTTAAGGTTATGTGCCTTATTCTAGTTTGAGTAATTTGTCATTCCTGCCCTTAAAATCAAGAAGGTCCAGATATGAATCACTGAAATTCAGTACCCCTGCCTTCTTAGGTCCCCATCAATATATCAGTGTCTTGAAGGAATTAATGACTTGGGAAAATGTAGAGAAGGATCAGCAATTGAGGGTTGACATCGCAGAATTCCCCAATACATTTTTCAGTGTGATTCATGACATGCTCTTAGAACTTGGTCATATGTACTGGTCAGGCCAGTAGAGACACCAATATCTTTGTGGTTGTGTTATTGTCTGTTGTTATTCTTTCCTTCCAGAAGCTGATCCCTTCGTCTTTGAATCCTCTGCCCTGAAACTGATGGCATATATCCCCACCAGTTGCTCTTCAGTCTCCCCTGCCACCAGCCTCTAGATCGGCTATACTGGACCCTGAATCCTGCCGTCACCCCCTCATCATCACCTGCCCTCACCTCGAAGCATCCTCCCACTCTGTCTTGATGAATATTTCTTGCCCTCTGCCTTCCAACATTTAGGCCTTCCCCATCTTTAAAGCAAAACAGACCTTAACTTGTCCTTGCTAGATGGAAAGTTGAACAGTGGTGAGGACTCGGACCATTCCCAGGTATTTCAGCACATCTTCTAAGAATCTGAGGCTGTCTGAACATGGAAATGTCCCTCTGAGTCCTCTGAAGTGGTACAGTCCAAAAGACATCATTTATCTCCCTCAACAGGGCCCACTGAGCCAACTTTCTGAAAGCCCAAGAACTGGCAAAGGGCAGCCGGACCCGGCCCATTGTTCCTGGGTTCTTTTTTGCTGAGCCATTTGTTCCAAGTTCCATTCTGCTACCTAGGCTGGAAATTCCAGACATGCTCAGCTCAAAGGAATGCAGCTCATGCCGGCCAAAGAGCTTGCCAGGAAATAGGGAGCAACTTTTCATTTGTGGCTTCTTTGCATTTGCGGCTTCCTCTCTCACATCTGAGAAGCAGACTGTGCTACTGCCTGAGCTGTTCCACCAACCTTTTCCAGTTGGAGAGCAGATGCCTTCAAGTAACTTCCTCTGGGGACCCTCTGCTGACTTCTGTAGGCAGCCTGGTTCTTGACCTTTAAAGGTCCAGAGACCTTTGGTTTCTTATGGTATTTGATGCCTTCCTGGTATTTCCATGATTTGCCTGTTGTTTAACCTCCTTCATTCACTCACTCATTCATTTACGTAAAACATCTTAAAAGATGAGCACCTACCATGTGCCAGGCCTTACAATAGGAGTCAAGAATAAGTAAGTCAGAGATGGGCTCTCCCCTCCCACAGCTTACTGCATTGTAAGCTGCTACTGCTACCAGAAACCGACAAGTATATGTACCTACTACTACAACTAGTGAACTGGCAGGTAGGAATGGTGTGGGGCAGCAGCCAGCATCGCACAGGTGTTTGATGTTTGTAGAATGTAAAATGTCTCCACTAGTCCCCAAGTTTTCCCTTAAAAAAAAAAAAAAAAAAAAAAAAGATTTTACTTATTTATTTGAGAGACAGAGATGGGGGTGGGGTGGGGAGGGAGAAGCAAACTCCTTGCTGAGCAGGGAACCTGATGCTTAACTGACTGAGCCATCCCAGTGCCCCAGTCCCCAAGTTTTTCACATTAACAGGAGGATAAGCAAGATGTGGACTATGTAAAAGCGGTTCCTTAAAATTCTTCTCTGTTGGCTTTAGGACACACTCTCATGCAGAACAAAGAATTTGACTTTCTTCCTCAACCTCTAGTCCCACTTAGCTCATTCTTGACATTAAGGCCCTAATCAGAGGCTGAATGGATGGCAAGAACAGGGTCCCAGACACCAGTGGCTAACCAGAGAAGCCTGTTTCCAGAGATACGTAAAAGGCTGCCACATATGATCCTTCATACACACACATATGCCCGTCCCCACAGCTTGCAAACAAGGGGTTGGACTCACCCCTAATAAATCTGGTCTGCTGTTAGTTGAATCACATAAAATTGCTGCTCTTTGACTGTTTTTGATCTGCCCAAATAGCAATTTCACATGATTCAACCTAATATATCCGAGAAAACAGAAAGTTTATGCATAAAGAGCTTGGACCAACCCACCTACCCCATCAGATCACCTCCCCTGATGGAATGGAATAACAATGGAATGATCAGCAACCTTATCAACTGTATTGTATGCAGGAAACAGGAATGAGGGAGGAGGCTGGAGAATAGAAAGGAAAAATAAGTAGGGTAAAGCCAAGAGGCCAGTGGTTGACACTTATTCCCCACCACTGTCCAGGAAAGAGCAACAGGAAACTGGAACTCATACAGATGTGCCCTGCTGTGAGATGGAGATGACTCACTAAGCCCCACCCTGACTTAAATGAAATCTGCCTGCAGCTAACTCTTGTTGGGATAAACTCACCCACCAGCCAGCTGATGGCCGATTTGGCTCTCTGATTGCTGATATGGGGAAAAGGGTGCCCCTGTTGGGTGGGGAGGAGTGTTCTAGTTAACTGAAGGACTAACACCTACCAATAATGAATGCGCGAGTATCTGGGTATATACTTCAGCCTTCTAGGAGTTGGATAGCTGGGAGTCAGGCTTCTCCAGGCAGCTGGATCTCAGAAGCACTGACTTGGCTGTGAAACAGGTTCAGCTCTCTGGTAAATTCATCAAAGTAAAACTACCCTGGGTGACCTCTTTGAGAGCAAGTCAGATGGCTCTGGCACTAAGCAAAACCTTCTGACTCAATCATTTTGATCACAGAGTGCAAGGGATCTAATTATGTTGGAAAGGCACGATTATCCTGTTCTTGACCCTAACTCTATTCCTGATCCTGTTTCATGACCCAAACAAGTAGATGTGAAATTCTCTGGCCCGGGTTACCAGGTCAGTAGGTCAATGGTGTTGTCATTCCTACTAGGGCTGAAAAAGCAGGGAAAGGATGAGGGTATAGGATCCGCAGAGAGACCTCTCCCGTGCCAAAGGCAAATCCTTTACTTCTTCCTGCTTTTTACTTTAGGGTCAAGTGTCTGCTTTCTGGAGTCAGACCTGGATTTGAATCAAAGCTCTGCCTCTTCCCAGCAAGTCTCTGCACCTCAGGTGTTTTCATCTGTAAAGGGGATGATGAACACTGCTGCCTGTGGAGTTGTGAGGACTACATGAGGCAAGAATTGAGGACCATTCAGCTCAGTGCCTGGAATCAGCCCAATCAAGGTTAGGTGTTGTTGTTATTAAGAACATTTAGGGGCACCTGGGTGGCTCAGCTGGTTAAATGTCTGCCTTTGGCTCGGGTCATAATCTGAGTCCTGGGATCGAGCCCCACGTCAGGCTCCATGCTCAGTGAGGGGCCTGCTTTTCCCTCTGTCTGCCGTTCCCCCTGCTTGTGTTTTCTGTCAAGTAAATAAAATCTCTTAAAAAAGAAAAGAGTATTCATGTTATTGTTAAGGTACATATCATGAATTACAGTTATATAGGGTGGTCGGTGACTGTTCCTTTTATCTGTCCTCTCTGACCCTGCTTCTTCTTCATTACTGGGTCCTCAGAGCCTATGGAGGGACTGCCTGCCCTAGCAGAACATTTGTTGACGAGAAAAAAAAAAAAAAAGCGTCATGTCTTATATTTGCAATTACTAAATATGAAATAACTTAGTATTTTGGCATCTTCTCTCAAATCTGATTCTATAGTTTTTACTCATGTTAAACCGTCTGTGACCTCAAAATGTCTGGATCAAAATAGCCGCTATAAAGAACCCGGTCTGCCTAGTGACAGACTGAGCACCTCCTCGCTACCTGCTGTTCTGCTCAGTCCTTTTTTTTTTTTTTCTTAAAGATTTTTATTTATGTATTCATGAGAGACACAGAGAAGCAGAGACACAGGCAGAGGGAGAAGCAGGCTCCCTGCAGGGAACCTGATACAGGACTCGATCCCAGGACTCCGGGATCACACCCTGAGCCACCCAGGCGCCCTCCACTCAGTCTTTTGAGCTGGGGAGCCTCTCTCCCATTCAGCTCAAACAGAACTGGACTTACTGGCCCACGACTCCTCAGTCCGGTGTTTGAGGGAAGGAGCTAAGGGTCTCCTCGGGTAATCATCACAAGCCTCCTGTCAGATGACGACACAGCAGAAGCAAGCATTTTGATGACCATGACCCAATCTCCTGCCTGGAGTTAATCCTAGATGGTGCGATTCTGCCATCTGCCCCCTCAGCGGTCCCTCCCCACAGGCCTCTGGGGACCTTTCCACACAATAGGGGGCCCTGCCTGAGGAATGCTGAAAGGTTAGAAACTGGAACATTTTTGTGAGGTTGCCTGGGGCTTTCTCCCTTGTTGCTGGCAAATCTCCTTCTTACTGGCCTCTGTGGGCCTTGGCCCTAGAGGAACAAATATCATGTCATGTATTTGTAAACAATTACAAATTTATGTAACAATTATATGTCATGTATTGAACCTGCTGCCAAATATAGCTCGACCCAAGAATGAATAACTCCACTTGTAAATTCTCAATAAAATGGCAAAGTTAATTAAAGCCTCTTAGTGGTACCTTGCCTCTTCCTCCCCTCTGCCCCCACCCCATGGCAAAGCAGCTCAGATCCCAACCTACCCTTGCTCCACCTGCCAAACTGCAGAAAATCTGCAGTTGTTCCAAGAGGGTTTCTCACCATCTCCCCACCCAATTTCCACATCCCTAGGCCCTTCACATTTCCCAGAATATCCTACATGGAAGGGAACCTCATTGCCTGGGTGTAGAAAATGCGAAGCCTAAAAATCTCCTAACTCTTGGATAGGACATTTGGAATAAAAATGACCTGGACTTGCCTGACCAGCCTCAGTTGAAGGGACTTTAAGTATAGCTAGACGAATAACCTTTTGGGTTCCCCGAGGACCTTCTGTCCCAATTCACTCCAGATGCTGTCCCCAGAGCCCCCTGCCCAGGCTTGCTCCTTCCTGGACTTCCTTCCTTGACCCTGCCTACCTGGCCCTATCTAGCCCCCCGCCCATACCCCCCCCCCCCACGAGACTCACTGCACCACTGACCCTTCTGTAGATTTGGTGGACACTGGCTTTCTTTTGAAAGCTGATCGGTTTAGTGTTTTATAGATTTGCTTACTTTAACATACCTTATCTCCTCTAAAGGCTTAAAAATGAAAGAAGGCAAAAGGAAAAATACAGGTAGGCTAGGAAGAGCCAGGCTAGAGAGGAGGCTAATGTAAAAAAATGCTCATCCCCAGGCTCTGGAAAGTTACTTTTTAGCAGTGGGCGACAGGGAAGTTAGGGACTGAGCTAGCAATTCTTCCAGATGATGACACAGGAAATTTCTATCTCAGCCACCGATGTTGAAAAAGCCTTTGGGGCCATGGTTAGACTGCTGCCCCAGAACTTCACAAGGTTGTGAGTCTGAGGAGCATAAACACTTGTTATCTCCTTGTACCTAGGAAGAATCCGGGCAGTTGCAAAGCTCCCCCAGCTCCAGCCTGTCCTAGAATTCTACTCCCTCTTACCCACCTGAGGAAGTCAACCTGTTCTTTCTGGCCCAGAGGAAAACCCATCCCATCTTCAGGCGTCTCCCATGCCCAGGTGGGATGAAACTCTGTCTCCCCGAGGTTGCTTAGATTTGCTTCTCTTAAAGCACTGATCTGAGCCCGTCCCCCTAGCACTTGTCTCTGGCTGGCTGCAGATCTTTGGGAGGTCAGAGACCAGGAAATTTTCTTCCTGGGGCTCCATCTGGGGGTAGTGCTTTCCCGTAAGTTTAAAATCAGTGGGAGTCTTTGAACTGAAACCCTCCAGGAACAGGGAATTCTTTTAATGGCAAGAAGATTTGGAAGAATGTAAATGCTCAACAGGAAGGGAATAGTATGTAAACTAATATTGGAATAATATATGGCCATTTAATAGGGCACAGCTCAAAGAGCCCCTTAAGATAGGGTAGTTCCAGATTCCCTGGGAAAGAAAGGGTTCACAGCCTCAGGGGCCTTCCCCAGGGTCCTCACGTCCTCTTCTGGGCCTGCTCCAGCTTTCCAGATCCCTCTCACTCCTGGCCTATGGGGTCCTCCCTCTCAGGTCTGTGTCCCTGATCCCAGCAGAAGTGAACCTGGCCCAGGCGCTGCCCTCAGGTGCCCCTAGCTCACCTGGTCCCCTATTCCATCCCTGCTACTCATCCTACCCAGCAACCTGTGCTAGAGTTCTCTCTATCCCCACCCTCCATCCTCTCAATCACTAATCCTGTGATTGCCCTCCAACCAGGGTAGTGTGTTCTTTCTAGATTAAAAAAATCAGATTAGGTCATCACTCCTCTGTTTAAAACCATTTAATGGCTACCCACTGCTCTCAGATATCAGCTAAAATTCTAAACGGGATTTAAAAACCTTTTACCTGGCCCTTTAGAAATAACAGGATTTGTAATCTTTTCAAAATCAACAAGAATCCTGATACAATCTTCATTTTTCCAGCTGTCAAAGCTATTTAAGATTAATGAGATCTGCATTAAATTGATAAAAGGTGATTAACTCATTTAGGGTGAATGGGTGTGGGTTTCAAGGAAATTGTTTGAAATTGTTTTTCTCTTCTTTCCCTTCTCCACCTGGGACACTCTCCTTAGACGACTGTGTAGACATGGTGGAGAGGATGGGTGGATGGAGAGGGCTGGAGGAGTCACGTAGATGAGATTCCTGGTAAGACCCAAGATACCTAAGAAAAGCTCACCCCGCCCTTTAGAATTCCTACTCTTTGTGGCATGATGCAACTGTCAGAATTCTTTTAATGGCAAGAAGATTTGGAAGGAATGCAAATTCTCAACAGGAGGGGAATGGTGTGTAAACTAATATTGGAAAAATATATGGCCATTTAATAGGACACCGAGTGGCTCATTTGGTTAAGAGTCTGACTCTTGGTTTCTGCTCAGGTCCCTCTCAGGATCATGAGAAGGAGCCCTGTGTTGGACTCTGTGCTCAGCAGGGAGTTGGCTTGAGATTCCTCTCCCTCTCCCTCTGCCCCTCCCCTGATTTCTCTCTCTCAAATAAATAAATAAATCTTTAAAAATATATATGTATATGGCTATTTGATAGGAAGGTCTGAAGGCTTTACAGCAACATGTAGAGACCACATATGGGGTCACATTAAGTGGAGTGTAGACCACCATCTGAGCCCAGAGACATGGTATAGGGAGGTGAGGTAATAACAATGACATGGATCTTGTAGCTGGATAGACCAGACTGGGCGTTCAATTTCCATTTCCCCCACTCATGAGCTGTGTGATCATCTGCTAGTTACTGAACTTCTCTGGGCTTTCACTTCTTTGTTTAGTTGTAAATAATAATATAAGCTGGATTGTCTTGAGTATTAGATAATGCATATAAAAGTGCCAGACAGAAATCAAATTAGAAACTTAATAAATACTAGTTCTCTTCCTCTTCTCCAAGTTGCGTGTGTGTGCATGTGCATATTTTTACTTTCATAAAAATATCTGAAGAAAATAATAACAAGATTAAAAACTTTGTTATTTTCCTCACTGTCTCAGTCATCTACTGCTATGTAACAGACGGCCTAAAACTTAGTGGCTTTTTAAAAATATATATATTTTATTTATTTATTCATGAGAGACACAGAGACATAGGCAGAGGGAGAAGTAGGCTCCCTGTGGGATTCCAGGACCCCAGGATTCCAGAACTCAATTCCAGGACCCCGGGATCACAACCTGAGCCAAAGGCAGATGCTCAACCACTGAGCCACCCAGGTGTACCCTGAACTTAGTAGCTTTAACAACAACCCTTTTACTGTATCTCACACTTGTCACAAAAGTCAGGAATCTGCAAATCTCAGCCAGGCGGTTCTTCTGCTCCATGTGGCATGAACTGAGGCATTAGATCAGTGGCGATGGAGCTGGTCTGAAGGGTCAAGACAGCATCCTTATTCACTGGTCTAATGCTGTGATGAAGCCAACCACAAGGGTGTGTGCCCAGCTGGAGCCACTACTGGCCAGTGGGGATGAATCACAGGAAGAGAAATTGCAATATGCAGATGTGCAAAGCTGTGAGAGCCCAGAGCTAGTACTTCAAAATGAGAAGGTGCTTTCGAGTATAGAAAGAAAGAGAGCTTGCATCTGTTTGGGAGATTCTGAAAAGGTCTTTGTATGTACCTCAAGGGGTACGGAAGAGTTCTGGCCACGCTGGGATAGAAGGCATCTTAGAGGAAATAAAGAAGCCCCAGCCAAAGAACCAGTGAGGCAAAATCTGGGACCTGTTTGAAGATGAAGGAATAGATAAATTTGGAATGAAGCATAGTCACTGGTGCTGAGTTTGGATAAGCCATGCCATGAAGGACTTTTGAATGCCAGGGGAGGTGAACCGAGATCTATTTTATTTGGTAGCAGAGAGTAGGTCTCAGTTGCCTGAGTGAAAACCTCACATGCTTAGAAGGCTCAGGCAGGGAAGATAAATGAGTCAAGTGGTCTAGGTATAAAAATAATCAGCTTGGAGGCAGCCATACTCAGCTTTGGCTCACAGTTGCCACTTGGGGGATATGGAGCCACTTGGCCAGAACTTTCGATTTTCCAAAAGAAGAAAAACACAGGAAGTCTTCAGTGGAATGTCTCCTTTTGAAAATGTTAACTAACTTAAACACTGTGTGCAGGCTAAACAAAACCTGTCTACAGGCCTGTGGGTGGCCATTATTCCAAAGGCACTCTGCTTAGTTGTTTGTAGGGCTGAGCTGTGGTGTGGAAGAGTGGCTGGGGCAGAGGCAGCAGAAGAAAGATGAGGAAAAACCCGGCCAGAGAATCTAGCTGCTTTGTCTCTCCTTCTGTCCTGACAGAGAAATCTGAGGGAGTTTATCACTGAGGTGTTTACATGGTTTCGGGGGTTTTATTTTTGCCTTTTTGAATCTTTTCTACCCTAGTTTAGTTTTCCAGGGAATTTTGGATTGGACCTAGCAGTTGGTTCTTTTTGGGCTTTCTGAGAACTCTTATAGAACCCATATCCTTTCAACGGTTATTACTTTGGTCCAAGGGTGAGGTCTAGTATAAGCATTCTGCGTGTGTGTGTGTGTGTGTGTGTGTAAGAGAGAGAGAGGAAGAGTGTGTTCTTCTGAAGGATTTTCTCAAGAAAAAATAGTATATCTTCTGGACTGACCTTTCTGAACCAGCACCAGCTATAATGGAAACAGAATTCTTTGCCTGCCATAGTCTTCGGGTGGGCCACTGAATGAACTCATAATCTTGACTGACTACCTTGGATCCAGAGATTATTAGCAAACCATGATAGAGGAGACTGTTCCACTACATTATATCTGTGTGTTGGGATAAGGGGTTACATATAGGAAAATTATATTAGAGTCAGCAGAGCTAGGGAAGGTTTTATTTTCTAGGTGACCTTGGTCTGGTCACCTCACCTCTCTGTATCTCGGTTACCTCATCCATAAAATACAGCCAGAAACACTGACTTCCCAGGTATTGTGAGGGTTCAGTGAGATAATGGATGAAGAAGTGCCTGGCACCTAGTTATGCTAAATCATAGAGGAGACAATGAAGGTATCCAAGCTAAGGAGATGTGGATTTAAATCTTGACTCCATTACTTATAATAACAGTTACATGAGTTCAGTCCTTACTATGTGTCAGGCTCTGTGCAGTATCTTTTAAAATTTTTGTGACAACTTAGCATGGATGGAGGCACAATTATTATTATCCTCACTTCACAAATGAAGAAACAGAGGTGCAGAGAGGTTAAGTAACTTGCCCAAGGCCTCCCTCCCAGCCAAGTGGGGAAGCCAGGCTATCTGATTCCAGAGCCTACCTTTTCTAGCTATGTGAGTTAGGATAAGCCCTGTAATCTTTCTGATCCTGTTTCTACAGCTATAAAATTAGGAAATCTTTTTGAAGATTAGGAATAATGTATATAAAATATCTATCATAGCAAATGCCTGGCATTTAATGGATATTATCTGTTTTTACTAAATGCTCAATGTTATGGTTTTACTTGTGCTCCCTCAAAGATGCTGAAGTCCTAACTCCCAGTACCTGTAAATATGACCTTACTTGGGAATGGGGGCCTTGCAGATGATGAGCTTAAGACGGGGTCAATTAGGGTGGGAAATTTGTTTTTTCAAAGATTTTATTTATTTACTTATGAGAGACACAGAAAGAGAGAGAGAGAGAGAGAGAGAGAGGCAGAGACACAGTCAGAGGGAGAAGCAGGCTTCATGCAGGGAGCCTGATGTGGGACTCGATCCTGGGTCTCCAGGATCTCACCCTGGCCTGAAGGCGGCACTAAACCGCTGAGCCACCCGGGCTGCCCTAGGGTGGGAAATTTGGACACAGAGACAGACACACAGGGAGCATGCCATGTGGACAGGAGATCGAGGTGATGTACCAAGAAGCTGAGAAATGCCAAAGATTGCCAGCAAACCATCAGAGGCTAAAAGAGAGGCATGGGATAGATTCTCCCTCACAGCCCCAGAAGGAACCAAACCTGCTGACACTTTAAATTTTGGACTTTTGATTCCAGAACTGTAAAAGAATAGTTTTCTGTTATTTTAAGCCATGCAGTTTGTGGTACTTGGTTATGGCAGCTTCAGAAAACTAATAGCTCAGCACATGTTACTTGTATCTTTATCTACTTTACAGGTGCCTCTGGGTGGACACAACAGCCTGCCCAAGCATGTTGGGTGCCCTGCACGTGTGCATCCCGCGGCCTGCTTAGAGACAGAGTCCATGTAACCCCATATTAGACTGGAAATGGAGCCAAGATCAGCTTTTCCGGGGCCCACCTGCCTTTTGTGCTCCCCTGGACTATTTTCCCACTGCTCCTAGGCTACCCTGGGCAGAGAAAAAGGTGCTGGTGAATAAACTGGCCCTTCCAAGTGAATTAATCACATTCAAAAGGTGAAATCTTAAATACCTTGGTGCCTGGTTGGAAAAGATTTGAGGTCAAGTCTCCCAGATCCCCACACACCACCTGTCTGCCCTGCAGACCATGTGCCCCATGCACTGTTTTCTGCACACAGATATTGATGTTGTCAGAGATCAAGGGATACTTTCTAGCAGAGGAGGCTGTTTAAGCAGCCCTGCAAGTACCTCAGGCCTTCTGGGAAATCAGGATGGCCTCAGAGAGCATTTGGAAATGGAGAGGTGGGAGGACCTTGTGAGCCCAAGGGATTCATTGTTAACGCCTGGAAGACAATTAGAATTGGAATGAGCTTCCCAGCAGCAAGCAGTGGCCCTGCCCAGTGCAGTTCTTCAGGAACTCTAGAGGCAAAATTCCCTCAGGTTGATTTTCAGGAAAGGAAAGGAAATCCCAGACAGAAAGATCATCATAGCTGTTTAAAACAGAGTGGAAAGGGAGACAGAACATGAAAGACTCCTAACTCTGGGAAATGAACTAGGGGGTGGTGGAAGGGGAGGTGGGCGGGGGGTGGGGGTGACTGGGTGATAGGCACTGAGGTGGGCCACTTGACCGGATGAGCACTGGGTGTTATTCTCTATGTTGGCAAATTGAATACCAATAAAAAATAAATTTATACAAAAAATAATAATAAAATAAAACAGAGTGGAGTACATGAACATGTCCCCTGTTTCTGTTACCTATTTGGGTGTTACAGACCACCTGTATAAATTATCTACTGATGTTTAACAAATCACTCCAAATTTAGCATATCTTAAAATAACAAGTATTTATTATCTTATACAGTTTCTGGGGTTCGGGAATTTGGGATCAACTTACCTGGGTGGTTCTGGATGAGGGTCTTTTACAAGGTTGTAGTCAAGTGGTCAGCTGAGGCTCTAGTCATTTGAAGGCTTGACTGGGGCTGGAGGATCTGTTTTCAAGATGGTGTATGAAGCTATGGGCAGGAGGGCTCAATTTCTAGCTTGCTGTTGTCCAAAGGCCTAAGTTTATTACAACAAGAGTGTAGGGTGGTCAACCATCCTGGTTTGCTCAGGACTGAGGGGGTTCTTAGAATAAGACTCTCAGTTAAAAGTCCTGGGTGACCTGGCAACAAGTTGGGCATCTTATGTAGGTTTCTTTCCATGGGGCTGCTCACAACACAAAGAGTGATCTGAGAGAGTGACCAAGACAGAAACAAGGTCTTTTATAATCTAATCTTCGAAGTAACATAACATACACATCTGCTGTATTCTGTTTGTCACACTGACCAGCCCTGGTACAACGTACAAAGGAACTATACAAGTGTGTGAATATTAGAAGGTGGGGATCATTGGAGCCATCTGGCAGGCTGGCTACCACATTATCCCCAAACAGTGGTTTAAAACAACCACCATTTTAGTACCTATCATGAGTCTGTGGGTTAACAGTGCTCAGCTTGGTGGTTCTTCGGCCCCATATATTGTTGTTTGGAGCTGAAGTCAGCTGGGGCTTAGCTGGGCTGGAATTCCAAATGACTCATTCACATGGCTGGCAGTCGGTGCTGGCTATTGGCTAGGACCTCAGCTGAGGCTGCCAACTGGAGTCTTGTTTCTCCTCCACAAGGGTTGGGCTGGGTTCTAAGAGGGAATATCCCAAGAACAAGCATGTAAGAGGAAGAAACAGAAGCTACCAGTCTTCCTAAATCTTGAGATCAGAAATCCTCAAATGTGCTGTTATTGACCAAAGCAGCCACAGGGATAACTCAGACTTTAAGAAAAGGGGAACTAAACACTATTTTTTTTAAAGTAATCTCTATGCCCAACATGGGGCTTTAACTCATGACTCTGAGATCAAGACTTGCATGCTCTACTGACTGAGCCAGCCAAGTGCTCCCAAACATTATTTGATGTGAGAAATAGCATATGCTTATAGGGAGAGGAAGAATTATTAGGGACTATCCTATTCCCTAAAGATTGTACTTTTGGGTCTCTCACTGGGCAATATACAAAATTCTCAGAGGTGGAGAGGTATGTCAAGCACTTTCAAATTCCTTAATTTATGGGACATCTGGGTGGTTCAATGGTTGAACGCCTGCCTTTGGCTCAGATTGTGATCCTGGGGTCCTAAGATCCAGTCCTGCATCAGGCTCCCTGCAGGTAGCCTGCTTCTCCTTCTGCCTATGTCTCTGCCTCTGTCTGTGTGTCTCTCATGAATACATAAATAAATAAAATCTTAACAACAACAACAAAAAATTCCTTGATCTATAATGCTGGCTTAATTTTTTAAAATATTTTTTAATTAAAAAATTATACAAGTAACTGCGTTATGATCTTCATTATTAAAAAATTAGAATATACAGAAAAGCACAACAGCAAAAAACCCCTGTAATTCTAATACCTAAGAACAATACTGTATAATTTTAGTACATAGCATCCTAGAATTTATTCTATGCAAATATAATTTAAGTTTACAAAAATAGAACTATTTTGTACCTATTTTGGAACCTGCCATTTTCACTTAAAGCTGCACTGTGAACATCTTTCTGTGACAGTTAATATAAAACCACATCGGTTAAAGCATTGTGGAGTGTTTCATTGTATATCTACCAATCAAGATTCTTGATTGCAACAACAGCAACCAAGTCTGGTTAACTGAATCAGCAGAAGAGGAATTTTATGAAAGAGTATAGATAGACGACAGAATCGCCTATATGTTAGTTTAGTGTTCTTTTAGCTATTATAGTATAGCAATTCATAAAACTTAGTGGAATAAAACAATTGCTGTTTTAATATGCTCATATAGTATGTGGGTCAGGAATTCTAACAGGATACAGCAGGGATGATGTCACAATGTCTGGGACTGCAGCTGGGGAAATTCAAACTAAGAGATGAAAAGCTGGTGTGAGGAGGGGGTAATGGAATCATCTTGAAGCTGCTTCATTCACATGTTGGAGATTTGGCTGAGTTGACTTGAACCCTGGGCTAAGCTAAAAGTTTCAGGGTTCTTTTTTTTTTTTAAGATTTATTTATTTTGAGAAAGAGAAAGAGAGAGAGAGCACTTGTGCGTGCACATGAGAATAAGGGGAGGGGCAGAGGGAGAGGAGAGAGCATCTCAAGCAAACTCCACACTGAGTGCAGAGCCCGACATGGGGCTCCATCTCGCAACCCTGAGATCATGACCTGAGCCAAAATCAAGAATTAGATGCTCAACCAACAGGCCACCCAGGTGCCCCATGAACTAGAACTTTTGAGCTGAGTGCCTATACATGGCCTCTGTATATGGCTTAGGCATCCTCACTATGTGGCAGCCTCTGGGTATTCTGACTTCTTACAGGGTGGCTCAGTGCTCCAGGAGCTAGTGTTCTAGTAAGCAGGGAGAAGGCTATGTGGCCTTTCATGACCTAGCCTTGGGAGTCACTTTCACTACAGTCCTTTGATCCAAGTGGTCACAATCCTGCCCTGAGGAGACAAGATAGACTCTACCTCTCAGTGGAAGGAATGTGGTCATGTTCTAAAGTCACCATAACTAGTATAAGCTAAGCTGCTATAACATAAAAAACCCAACTTAGAGTGGCTTAGTGAATCCAAGTTTATTTTTCTCATATATAACAGTTCAAGGTTGAGTTGTCTTGGTCAGTGAGGCAGCTCTGTTCCACCGGACAGACACCTATATGTCACTGGAATCTAGGCTCCACTGCCAACATGGCCATCCCGAGAATCACTAACTGTGCCTGTGCCTTTGTGGGCCAAGCATCCAGCAGGAGCATCTTGCTAGCCACACTCCGCTTACATGCCTTCCAGGGAGCAGGAGTGGGCTTGTCTGCCTTCCTCTTGCCTCTGTAGCAGACAGCAGGGGGTTTTATTTCCTCCTCTTAGAGTTTCTCCCTAAGATGAAGGATGATCAGTTGTTAGATGCCCTGAGAGCAAATAATATCCAGTAGAATATAAATGTTATCATCTCTCATTCCCTAATGATAGACATTTAATTTGATAGCATGTTATTTAACATGTTATTCACACTGTTGCAAGGAACATTTTCCTACAAATATTTTCAAATATTTGTAAGATTTTTTCCCCTTTCAAATAAATTCCAAAATAATTCCATGTCATAGTTTCTGATCTCTGCATCTGAACCTGCAGGATCCCGTTAAAGAGATCAACCTCCCCCCTTTTCTTCAAATGAGAGGTGGCAGCTGAGGAATTTGGATAAGCCTGGGAGGAAAAAGTAGAGATATCCAGCATGTACTATCCAGCGTGTCCTAGGATTGGGTGTTGGCATGCCCATGATCATAACTCACTCTTGTGTTTGGAGCACTGTGTGAAGAGCTTTATACACACCACCTCAGTCTTCACATCATTCTGATGAGAAAGGCATTATCTTCATGTAGAAGTTTAGGTTCTAGGAGATTAAATGATTTATCCAAGGCCTTAGGGCTAGAGTTGAATCCCAAATCAGTGCTTTATGTATTTATTTACTTAAAAGATTTTATTTGAGAGAGAGAGAGAAAGAGACTGCACATAAGCAGAGGGAGGGCAGAGGGAGGAGAAGCAGACTTCCCACTGAGCAGGGAGTCCAATGTGGGGCTCAATCCCAGGACCCTGAGATCATGACCTGAAGGAAGACACTTAACTGACTGAGCCACCCAGGTGGCCCCCAAATCAATGCTTTAAACCACTTCCTCCTTCTTGGAACACTTGATCTTAGGCTATACCTTCTTGTAGCCCAGCTGCCGTATTGTGGGAAGTCCAAGTCACAGGAAGAGGCCATGTATAGGACATTTCAGCCAGAAGGCCCAGCTAAGCTCCTGGCTGACAGCCAGTATTAGTTCCTAGCCATGCGAGTGAGCCAGCTTGGAATCTTCAACCCAGTTGAGCCCCCAGATGGCTGTAGCCTCAACAAACAGCAGAAGGAGCAGAACTGCTCAATTGAGCTTAGTTAATCCAAAGACCAGTGAGGACTAATAAACTGGTTGTTGTGCTAAGTCACTAAGTTTTGGCAAGTTTTGTTACATAGCAATGGATAACCAAAACAGTGGGGACCTACTCATTCTTGGAGGAGTCCCAGCAGAGCCTGAAGAGAGGGTTTCTACTCTGGGGGTATAAATGAAATAGGGAACTTTTGATGAACCTTGATGAGTTCATTGCTCTAGATTGGGTCTGTATATAACAGTTTTCCTTGCCCCAGCCAGGGAAAACCTCATTGAGTCACAAGGCTGGGAGAAGCTATGTGTGAATGAGTTAACAGAAATCTGGGCAAGATTCCCAAAGTAAATAATGTTGATTCTCAGCACAAGGAAGGCATTGCTTAACACTGCTAAAACTTGCATAAATAGTCATTGCTTTATGACTGATCTGCTATATTTTCAAATTTCAAAAAAGTAACCATAATAACCATCATTAAAAAAAATAACAGCACTTGGAAATGCTTAAACATTGTGCACAGTTTCTGAGCGGCATAAGAGGGTCCTTATCCTTTGAAACTTCACAGTCCTGTGGGAAGGAGGTGGTGCCAATATGACCTGTGGGTAGCCCCAGCTGGCACTTGAATCCCCAAGGAAAATCCAATGTCTCTCTTTCTCACTTTAAGTGCAAAGGAGGAAACTCATCACATTTTAGCAAGATGGTTGCTTTCTGGCCTCATCTACTTAAGCATCTACCCTCAGATCCCGTGCCTCTCAGCCCCTTCCTATCCAGTGGTTCTCAGATGTGGGGGGATCAAATTCATTGGAAGTATATAAAAAAATTAAAATTCCAGGGTTCCTCTGAAAAAGATTCCCATTCTGTAAGTCTGGGGCAGGATCCTAGAGTTTTCATTTTAACGAGAACCAGATGATTCTTGCACAGATGGGTCACATACCACATTTGGAAGAGCCCTGTAATCTCAGGCCTTCCCTAGAAGCATGGAATGGAGATGGAGAGAGTCCTTTCTAGGACAAATCTCCAAAGACCTGGATGGACCTGGGAAGGAAGTCAAGATGGGATCTGTGGATTCCAAGCCAGGAGGGATCCAACAAACCTATCTGGAGCAAATGTTTTTCACACTGTGCTTCTTAGAGCCCTAGGGGTTCCTCAGAAGTGGTATCACCTCCACCCCAACAGATTCTCTTTTATCTTCTTTATCATAGTAGCGTTCCAAGAAAGATTTCATTATAAGGAGCAATTTTATTGCTAAATGCCCTCCCTGCTTACAAGAGTCCCCATGTTGGTGAGATTGAGGGGCAAACATAACCTTTTAACATTGATGGTGGGAATGGAAAGTGGTGCAGCCGCTGTGGAAAATAGTTTAGGGTTTCTCAATCATTTAAACATACAATACCATAGGGGCATGTGGGTGGCTCAGTTGGTTAAGCATCTGACTCTTGGTTTCAGCTCAGGTCATCATTATCTCAGGGTCATGAGATTGAGCCCTACATCAGCCTCTGTGCTCACAGATGAAGATTCTCTCCCTCTCCCTCTGCTCCCCTCCCTGCTTGTGCTTACATGCATGCTCTCTCTCTCTCTCTCTCTCTCTCTCAAATAAAATACATAAATAAAATCTTACAAAACCTCACACACAATACCATATGTCTTAGTCTGCTTGGGCTTCTACAACAAAATACCATAGACTGGCTGGCTTAAACAACAGATATTTATTTCTCACTGTTCTGGAGGATGGGAGTCTGAAATCAGGATTCAGTTCTTGGTGAGGACCCTACTCCGGGGTCACGGATGGCTGCCTCTAGGCATCCTTACATGGGGGTTGGGGAGGAGCTCTGATCTTTTCCTCTTTTTATAAGGTACTAATCCCATCAAGGGGGCCCCACTCTTATGACCTCATCTAAACCCAATTACCTCCTACCAGCCTCACCTCCAAATACCATCACATTGGGGTTTAGGGCTTCTTTTGGGAAGACAAACATTTGGTCTGTAACACCATGTGACCCCGCAATTCTCCTCCTGGACATATACCCCAACAGATACTCAGGGGCATGGGTGGCTCAGTGGTTCAGTGTCTGCCTTTGGCTCAGGGTGTGATCCCAGGGTCCTGGGATCGAGTCCCGCATCAGGCTCCCTGCATGGAGCCTGCCTCTCCCTCTGCCTATGTCTCTGCCTCTCTCTGTGTCTCTCATGAATAAATAAATAAAATCTTTAAACAAACCCCACAAAAAAGATACTCAGACAGATTCTTGTACACAAATGTTGGAATGTTTGTCTGTTCACAACAGCTAAGAGGTAGAAACAACCTAAATGTCCATCAATGGATGAATAGGTAAAAGTAGTGGATCTCTACAATGGAATATTATTTAGCCATAAAAAGAAGTGAAGTGCTTGCTGGGGATTTACCCCAAAGATACAGATGCAATGAAACACCGGGACACCTGTGCCCCGATGTTTATAGCAGCAATGTCCACAATAGCCCAACTGTGAAAGGAGGAGCCTCGGTGTCCATCAAAAGATGAATGGATAAAGAAACTGTGGTTTATGTATACAATGGAATATTCCTCAGCCATTAGAAACGACAAATACCCACCATTTGCTTCGACGTGGATGGAACTGGAAGGTATTATGCTGAGTGAAATAAGTCAATCGGAGAAGGACAAACATTTTATGGTCTCATTCATTTGGGGAATATAAAAAATAGTGAAAGGGAATAAAGGGGAAAGGGGAAAAAATGAGTGGGAAATACCAGAAAGGGAGACAGAACATGAGAGACTCCTAACTCTGGGAAACAAACTAGGGGTGGTGGAAGGGGAGGTGGGCGGGGGTGGGAGTGACTGGGAGACAGGCACTGAAGGGGGGCACTTGATGGGATGAGCACTGGGTGTTATTCTATATGTTGGCAAGTTGAACACCAATAAAAATAAATTTATAAAAAAAAAAGTGAAGTGCTGCTAAATGCTCAAACACAGATGAACCTTGCAAACAATGTGCTAAGTGACAGAAGCCAGTCACAAAAGGCCATAGAATTTTATGATTATGCTTATGAAATATACAGAACAGGCAAGTCCACTGGGGCAGAAAGAAGAGTCATGGTTGCCAGGAGCTGGGGGTAGGGAGTACAGGGGAGTGACTCCTTAATGGGTACAGGTTTATTTTTGGGGTGATGAAAATGCCCTATGATTAGAGTGATGATGATTGCTCAAACCGGGAATGTCCCAAATGTCAGTAACAACACACTTTACATTATGTGCATTTTATTACAAGAAGAGAAAAATCCCAATCAACAGATTTAGAACAACCATCTCATTTTTTGGCCAAGAAGGAAGCTGTGGTCAGAAAAGGGGAATGAGCTGGTCAGATCACCCCGCCTGTTGGGGTACAACCACGCTGATGACCTTTACCCTGCCATGGCAGGCTGGTTCTCTTCCTCAACACAGTTGCCTCAAACTGCCTCAGGGGCATGCAAAGGCCTGAGATGCCCACCACCCCATAGTTTCTGCAGTGGAGCCCGCGGCCTCCCATGCAGAGTTCCACCTTGCCGACCCCCAGAGCTCTTCTAGCCTTTCTTCTTGCTACATCCAGGGTCGCCTCCCTTCAAGTTTGTTGGCAAAAGAAAGACCCACATCCAGCTTCATACTTGAGCAAATCTTCCTGAAGGCTTCATGGGCAGCTGCTGCCTTCTGACTGGCTTGATAAAGGTTGGGTGGATCAGATTCCATACATTGCAGACATTGCTCAGTTTCCCAAACTCCAGCTGAGCGGACAGCCTGGGAGCTGGTGGTGGTGGTCCTGGGGCTGGCGAGGATTAACCCCAGCCGTGTGCATTTGTGTGTAGTTGGCTGTCCTCCCTGGCTGTTGGACCACATGCGTCTATCACAGGGTAAGTGCTTAATGAAGATTCACTGATTCCTGTCTTGGGGTCATCCTGGGACTCTCTTTTACATTTTAGTTAAAAGAGTTCAGGGAAAGGCCTCAATTTCCTCAGTTCGCCTGAGAATAGAAGACTCAAGGTAAACTTGTATGTGAAGTGAGTCATCTTATCTGATCACTGTCTGAGATGGAATTATTCACCATTCTGGAAGGTGCAACAGAAGGGGGTAACTTATTTGCATTCGCATTACATGTGAATGTTGGAGGTCAGGTGTTCTGGGAGTCATACCTCCAGCCCCTTGCCTAGTGTCAGAAAATTACTAAGTCTTCCGGTTTGTCCCAGATCCTACCATACCTTATATCTCTTAGTTATGGCCTCCAAACTTATTATAGATTTTTTTTAAGTGCATTAACGTACAAAAGGGACAATTGCAGAACCCTAGAATGTGAGCACTCTGGAAATGTACTGACCTTAGCAGTTGAAAAACCTGGCTGAGAAGGGAAACCTAGCTCTGCCCACTTCATCTGGGACCTGCTTCAGGGTGGGAATGGGAAGGGTGGACTTCCTTGCCAGTCCTGACAGGGTGACCCTCATCTCTTAGCCTTGGAAGATTATTTAACGCCCTGAATTTGCACTTGGAGATTGGCTTCGTGCAGCAGGGATAATTGGGAACAGTAAGGGGGACTGCAGAGCAGCTGTGGCTGCAGTTTCTAAATTGCCATTTGGGATAACGTGGCAAAGGAAAAAGTTTTTGCAGTGCTATAGTTTGGGGTGAGTATTTAGAACTCAAGGCTCAGGCCATTCTCGGTGGTTGTATGTGGCTTCTGCACCACGTGGACAGATGTCCCATTTCCCCATGCAGACTTTGCCCAGCTAGGGAAGGTCCCAGAATAGGGAAGTTGAGGAAATCCTGAAGTCCCCATTCCTCATTGGCGATTTCAAAGTGCACAACCCTGCTCCATGCTCTGAGAAGTCCTGCAGGAGAGTAACCAGCTTTGGTGTTTTGATGCCATGTTTCCCAAAGTTCTTTGACCTCAGAATTCTCTTTCCCTCTTCATAATCCTCATTTACACTCCGTGAAAGCCAACTTTCCAAGAACTCACTTGGGAAATGCTACCCCCATGTCCAGTGGGACAGCTTCTGGCCCCTAGTGTCCCACAGCGAGCGGTGGTGGGGATATTCCGGCAGGACACATGATACCGAATCCTTCTAGGATAACCCACAAAATAAGGTGATTTATCATGCCTCTTCCCATACTGAGGGTTCGTGATCCTCTCTGCAACAACCACGAAAGCACTGACACATACCGAGTAGTGTGTGCTAGGAGCTTTTCCTATGTCATCCATGCAATCCTCATCAGCTCTACGACCCCCATCTTACCTGTGGGGACATTGAGAGCCAGAGAGGTTACATGAGGAGGTGACTCGGTCATGTCCGTAACAGAGCTGAGGCTGAGGCTGAGGCTGATGACATTCTCTCCTCAAACACTGATGGCAGGAATGGAAAACAATGCAGCCACTGTGGGAATTATTTCCACGGTTCTTTAAGAAGTAACCATAGCAGGGCACCTGGGTGGCTCAGTGGTTGAGCATCTGCCTTCAGCTAAGGTGATCCCATGGTCCTGTGATTGAGTCCTGCATCAGGGTCCCTGTGGGGAGCTTGCTTCCCCCTCTGCCTCTCTCTCTCTCTCTCTCTCTCTGTGTCTCTCAAGAATAATAATAAAAAAAAAATCTTAAAAAAAAGGCATAATCATAATCATAGCGTTACCATGTCTTCACATGCTCTGGCCCCTAGAACAGATAGCATAGCCTGGGGGGGTTACACAACAGGCACTTCTCACAGGTCTGGAGGCTGGGGAGCCTAGGATCAGGGTTAGGTTCTGGGTGAGGGCCCTCTTCCTGGCTCACAGGCGGTTGCCTCTCATCACGTCCCTCCTCTGCCCTATGGCCACAAGTTGCATTTTGGAGGCACTATTTCTGGAGTGTCTGATTCCCACCCAGAACTGTATGGAACATTGGAAAATTCAATCATCTTAGGGGATTTTTTCCCCCCTCCTTCAGGGATTGTGTTTCCCTTGGATTTGAAATGCAGCTCGGATATCTCCCGGTTATGTGACATTGGTCTCAGCTTTCTCATCTGCAAAACAGGATAATATCTCACGTTCCTTCTTCTGACCTTTCCTCTTTCCTTCTCCCTTCATTTCTTTCTTCCATATTTTATTTTTCTGTTTTTCCATAAACCCCAAACCTCTGGAAGAGCTTTGAAACCCCACCATGGACCCTCCCTAAAGTGGTTTGAGAGATATTGATGGTTTTTCAGTACAGACCAGGAGAGAAGCAGCTGCTGATTAATTCCACACCAGCCAGCATGTTCTGTGCTCTGCATCTAGAATAGGGCAGTTTCCAAGGTGACCGAGAGTAGTGTGTGAGGACAAGGTGAGGGCCTGGAGTTATTAGCTGCCAAACTCGTAAAGCACGCAGGCTTCCTCTGAGCCACTTTTGGCCTGCTGCATGCCAACCAATTTAGCAACCGACTTGTGGCAAAGTATTCCCACCATGTCTAGTGATCAGTGCATCTATAAATAGGATTCTAAGAAAAATTTGGATAGATGTTAATATATGGGTTCAGTCTCCAACTGACTAAACCTTGAGTTGTTTTGACCTCAGAGAGCCATCAAAAATCTGCTGCAAGGAACAATTCTGCAGTTGTCTATAGCAGATGTTTTGTTCCTGTTCAACATGTCCTTGTGTGTATAATTTACTAACATGATAATAACGTGCTGCTTGGCACTTTGCAATTTTCAAAGTGCCATCACCCACTTTTCATTTGATCCTTGCAAGACAGGCATTATTACTGAGGTTCAGGGAAGACAAGTAACTCATCCCAGGACACACAGATTGTGGGGTGAATGGGGCTAGGGAGGGGTGGGGGATGGGGATGCTGTTGGTAGTAGTAGAATCCAAATTTCAGATAAGGATAAGGACTGGGTGGCTTCCAAACTGATCTTTTCTTATTTCATTAAATCCTATTTTCTGGCTTAAAGCACTTGGAACAGTCATTTCCTCTCCTGTCCTCAAAGAGGTCAGCACATTGGGATCAAACACCCCAATCTCTCCTTTGATTACTTTTTAAAAATTTATTTATTTATTTATTTTTAAGTAATCTCTACACCCAACATGGGGCTCAAATTCATGATCCTAAAATCAAGAGTCACACACTCTACTGACTGAGCCAGTTGGTACTCCTTTTCCTTTGATTACTTTTCATGAAAAGTAGACCAGATTTAGCAAGTTAAAAACAAGGATTCCTCCTTAAATTTAAATTTCAGGCAAACAATAATGTTTTAGTATAGGTACATCCCATGGTGTATTTGCTTTGGCAACCCTAGTTAAAGGTACTTGTTATGAAAACTTGTTCCTTTAAAATAATGTGAATTACTTATGCAAAATTTTGAAAAATCATACAAGCAAAAGGAAGAAAATAGATATTGCTCCTAATTTTACTGCCTGGTAATATTAATAATTTAATATTAGTGGGAGTGAATGGGTGACGGGCACTGGGTGTTATTCTGTATGTTAGTAAATTGAACACCAATAAAAAAAAAATTAAATATTAATTTAATATTTTGTTACACCTACTGTGACCTTTTTTCTCATGCATATATTTATATGTGTAAATTCCTTTTATAAAAATAGGAAATGAGATTTACTGAATATACTACTTCAGACTTGTTTTTCTCCCAACTCAATATGTCATCAATCTCTTTCCATACCATTACGTATTTTGTAATATTCAAATGACTGCAAGGTTATGGATTGAATAGCATTTTGCTTTTAGCTACCCCTCTGGGGCAAATCCTTACCTTGTTTCCAGTGTCTCTTTATTACAGACTTGCCAGTAACAATCTTTACTAAGTTTCCCTATACATCCCTGGAATAAATTTCTGGCAGTCGAATTTCTAGGTCAAAGGATATGCAAATTTTTAAAGTTTTTGTTACATATTGTCAAATTGTCTCCCGGAAAAGTTGTTCCAATTTACATTCTCACAAACAGCATCCCTAAGTGGCATTCCTTCATCCGTCCACACTGGGTATTATCATTAACAACAAACAAGAAAAATAACCACTTTGATTCTAAGCCCACTCTGACTCCATAATCACATTCAACACATACTAAGCTACTCATAATGGTCTTATTTCTTTCTACTGAGTCTCCTATTTTTTTTTTTTTTAAGATTTTATTTATTTACCTGAAAGAGAGCAGAGCTAGAGAGAGAGAGAGCATGAGCTGAGGGAGCAGGAGAGGGAGAGAAGCAGACTCTGCACTGAGCAGGGAGCCCAACAAGGGGCTCAATCCCAGGACCCTGGGATCATGACCTGAGCTAAAGGCAGACGCTTAACTGACTGAGCCACCCAGGCCTCCCAACCAGTCTCTAATCTTTATGAAAGCAGGAAACAGGGAGGATAGGTTGCCTTGAAGTTTTTTTTGCATTCTGAGTTACCTTCAAAGAATCAGGTAGTTTTGGTCAGGGTCATTGACTCTCACATTTTGGATCCTTTCCAAACCATTTGGTTAACTACTTTATTACTTTGGTAGCATGTGATCCTAAATGATGTCACCAGGCCTGTTTACTCCCAAACCCTGGAGGTTCTGACAACATTAACCAACTCAGATAATATTCTAGGCCTACTTTTCCAGGAAGCTTCTGGGGAGAGTTTGTTTGTTTGTTTGTTTTTTTTAAGACTCTATTCATTTATTCATGAGAGACACAGAGGGAGAAGCAGGCTCCTCGCAGGGAGCCTGATGTAGGACTCGATCCCTGGACCAGGATCACGCCCTGAGCAAAGGCAGACACTCAACCACTGAGCCACCCAGGCATACTTCTGGGGGGAGTTTGAAATAGTGAAAAAACCATGGGTTTTGGAGTGACACAGAGGAAAGTCTAAAGTTTGGCTTTGCCATTCTCTAGCTGTGGCCCCAGGGCAAATTCTGAAAATTCTCTAAACTCTTATTTTCCTCATGTACAACATGGGGATAATGAGACCTAATTCCTAGTGCTCTTGGGATGTTTAAATAAGACAATACATATGTCTAGCATATATTGGCAAATATGAGTGGATATCATCAAAGTATGGTCCCTAAGCTGATAGTATAAACATCATCTGGAAACTTGTTAGAAGTGTAGATTCTTGAGTTCTGCCCCAGAATTACTGAATCAGAAACTCTAGGATGCAGGCAGCAATCTATTTTTTTTTTTCTTTAAGCAATCTATGTTTCAACAATTCTTCCAGGGGTTTTTGCTAACTGGTCAACTTTGAGAACCACTGGACTATCACATTCTTTGGCAGATCGTAGAATCTCAAGAAATGCTAGCTGCCCCCCCCCCCCCTTTTTTAGGATTTCTGTATTTATTGTGGAGAGAGAGCACAAGCATGTGAGCGTGGTGGGGATGGACAGAGGGAGAGTGAATCTCCAGCAGATTCCCTGCTGAGTGCAGAGCCTGACATGGGGCTCCACCTCACCACTCTGGGAGCATGACCTGAGCTGAAATCAAGAATTGGGCACTTAACCAACTGAGCCACCCAGGTGCCCCTCTCCCCTTCTTTATGCTTTCTCGATAACTATTTTTCCAGTTTATTCTTGGCTTTCAACTACCTCGTCAAGAGTCAATCTAGTTTTTCTCTGTCCCGTCATCTTTTTTTCTTTCTCTTCCCAAAGTTCCTGGTGAGTGTTAGCATTCAGTAGGAACCCAGAGAAAGTTAACTATATTTTCATGTGCCAAACAAGGACAGAAGTGCCCTTGGCTTTACTTATTTATTTGACTTATCTAGTGCCTTGGCTCAATACTGTGTCTAGAAGATGAAGTGTTCAGTGTGTACTGGGAGTGAATACCAATCTAGCTCAGACACCAGGGACGTTAGGAGTGTCATCATGCCTTCTTCTTAGTGTCAGCCAGGTACCACTTCAACCCCAATAAACATAAAAGCCAGAGCAATGTCATAGATCATTTGGTCTTGATTAAAGAAGAGATGTAATAAAACCTCATCCATTCGCAGAAAGTGGAATAAAAGAGAGGAGGGAAGGCCAATAAATAAACAAAAAACTTTTGTTGTATAGAAAATGATTTTGTTTTAAAAAATTAAATTTTATTTGCATAGCACTTTAGATTGAAGAAAGCATCTAAAGCTGAGATTAGTTAACGGCTACCCTGCGTGACTATGGGATATGAACAATATAATCGCAGGTACATTCTAAGCACAATGACCTTAACATTCATGAAGCACTCACTAAATAATATTATTAAATTATTACTGGTAGTAATAGTAGATGGTGAGTGAATGTTTATTGGGTAAGGGGCTAATTGAATGAGTGGTTAAATGAATGAATAAACTATCAACTTGAATCAAATATCAGACGAATGAATAAATCAACAACTTTTTCCTTAGTTTTCAAGTAAAATTATTCAATCAATAGCTCGTGAGTCCCATGGTAGCCATCAAATAAGTACAGTTGAAACTGAAAAAAAAAAGTGCCTTTTCATGATAGCCCCAAACTAGAGACTACCCAAATGCCCATCAAAAGTTGAATGTGTAGGGGTGTCTGCCTGGCAAGGTTGGAGCAAACAGCTCTTGATCTTGGGGTTATGAGTTCGAGCCCCAAGTTGGGAGTAAAGCTTACATGAAAAAAAAAAGGTGAATGAATATAGAAATTGTAGTTCATCCATATGGTGGAATAACATGAAGCAATAAAACGGAATACATTGTTGATACAACAACTTGGATGAACCTCAAAAACATTATAAGCGAAAGAAGCCAGACACAAAAGAATACATACTGTGTGATTTCATTTATATCCCGTTTTAGATAAGGCAAATCTAATCTTTAGTTAGAAAGCACATCAGTGGTTGCCTGGGGTTGAGAATGGGGGTTGGGACTGATGACAAGGGGACCTGAAGGAACCTTTCAGGGTGATGGAACAGGTCTGTAGCTTGATTGTGGTGGTAGTTCTGAGAGTGTATACATTTGTTGAAACTCATGGAACTGTACATTTAAGATGAATGGATTTATTGTCTTTAAGTTATACCTTGACAAAGTTGATTCAAAGAAAGAAAGAGAATAGCAATGATGTCTGCTACCAAGGCCTGGAAGCCACTTGTGGTACCAGTGCAGATTCTGATTCCAGAGTGAGATAGGGCAAAGGCTGTGGGACCTGCCCATTATATTCTGTTCTGGCTCGAAGGCCATGCCCCATCCACTCAGGTTCCATCTACCAGAGCCAGTCCCCTGGGAAGGCCCATGTAATGGTGTGGGACAACGTGGCCCAAAATGAAATAATTGCTGTAAGCAAATCAGGTATTTTGAACCAGTTCCTCAGGGCTTCCTCTTGTTTTGCTCTTAAACTAAATGTTAACCTCTAATTTTGGCACTGACCTGGCATGTGTCCAAAATGCATTAAACACAATGTTCCAAGCCCTGAGGGAACCATTCAGAGGGCCCCAGAGAATCTTAACAAGCTGTCTCACCTTGGAAGGCTATCTTACAAATCATTCTCCAGACTCCTACAATCATAGACATTCTGTGTGGCCTCCAACCCCGCAGTCATGTGGGTTTGGTCACTGCAGAAGAATCTGGACTGAAATCTGAGATGAGAGAACAGACACCATGGAGGAACTGCTTGTCTATACAGCAACCCTTCATCTTTTCATCCATTTATACAGTTTCTCAAATAATATTTCACAATCTAGAGGCAATTATTTGAAGCATAGAGAGAAACTCACACAAAATAAAAATCACCTCCAACCAACGATTACCTGATTAACTTTTTTTTTTTTTTTAGGGATACACACACACTCACTCACACATAAACTCATGCACACATTTATTGAAAATAGAAATGGGATCTTACGGTACAAATTGTTTTGTTATCTGCCTTTGTCACCACTTAATTTAGTGGGAACATCTCCTCATGCCATTAAATAGCCTTAGTCAACTTCTGTTAGTCAGTTCTTGCTGTATAACAAGCAACCTCAAAGTCTTAGCACACACAGGTAGCAAATAGTTCTCACTTAGGGGTTTGTGGGTCAGAGGACTCTGGTCCATATATCTCCATCTTGCCCCTAAGATCAACAGGCTAGTTCTAGCACGTTCTCATGATGATAAGAGAAACACAAAGGGACACACCCAACTGGTACACTTCAAATCTCTCCTGACTTCACGTCTGCTAACATCCCATTGGATGGAACAAGTCATGTGGGTGGCCCTGAAGTAAAGGGATAAATAAATAAATAGACTCCATTATTTGTGGAGGAATTGCAGTTACATGGCAAAGGGCATGGATACAAGGAGGGAGATAAAATTGGAGCCAATAATGCAATCTCTCCCACACTTCATTTTCAATGACTCACATGGATGCTTCACAAATTCATTTATTTACCACTCATATAGTGTTATGTGCCAGCAACTATTCTAAGTGTTTTATAAACATTTAATTCTTAAAACAGACCCATGAGGTAAGTGTTATTATTATTAACCTCATTACACAGATGAGGAAACTGAGGTGCAGAGAGGTTAAACAGTTTGCACACAGTCGTCCAGCCAAGAAGGGGGTGTGGGGGGGAAGCAAGGAATCTGTGTGAGTAAGCGCCATCCTAGGTGGCCTCCCTCAGGATTTATCCATTCGCCCCCTGCCCACACTAGACTGTGGACAGGAGCTGAGCACCCAGTGCAGTACCCAGCCATGGGGGCATTCAGGATATATTTCTTGAATGAGTTTAGTCATTATCTTATCATTAGATATTTCAGTTGGTTTCAGTGTGTTTGGCTAATATATACTGTCTGGGCTGAACTGTGGTCTCTCAAAATTCAGATGTGGAAGTTCTAACTGCCAGCACCTCAGAATGGGACTATTTGGAGAGGCCCTTTAGAGAGGTGATTAAGTTAAAATGAGGCTGTTAGGTGGGTTCCTATGCTATCTGACCGCTGTCCCTTTTTTTTTTTTTTTTTGGATTTTATTTATTTATTCATGAAGGACACACAGAGAAAGGCAGAGACACAGGCAAAGGGAGAGGCAGGCTCCCCACGGGGAGCCTGATGAGAAACTCCATCCTGGGACTCTGGGATGGCACCCCGAGCCAAAGGCAGAAGCCCAATCACTGAGCCACCCAGGTGTCTTGACTGGTGTCTTTATAAGAAGAGGAAACTTTTACCCATGGAGAGACAGCAGGGATGTGTGTGCACAGGGAAAGGACCATGTGAGGACACAGTGGGAAGACAACCACCTGCAAGCCAAGGAGAGAAGCCTTATAAGAAACCACACCTGCTGATTTGATCTTGGACATGTAGCTTCCAGAACTGTGAGAACATACATTTGTGTTGTTTAAAACTCCCTGTTTGGGATGCCTGGGTGGGTCAGTGGTTAAGTGTCTGCCTTTGGCTCAGGGTGTGATCCCAGAGTTCCGGGATTGAGTCCCGCATTGCGCTCCCTGCATGGAGCTTGCTTCTCCCTCTGCCTATGTCTCCACCTCTCTCTGTGTGTCTCTCATGAATAAGTAAATAAATAAATCTTTTTTAAAAAAAATAAACCCCCTTGTTTGTGAAACTTTGTTATGGCAGCCCTTGCAAACTAATACATATGCCACGTTGCTATAAGCATCGGAGAAGTGAAATCTCTCCTGAGATGACAGAGAAAGAACAAACACCAGAAATTTGGGAGCCATCTGCTTTGTTCAGGAATACAGTAATGGGAGCGGGGGTAAGGATAGCCAGTCATCTATAACTTGCTATCCTATGTAGGTTTCCTTCCTGCATAAGGAAGGAAACTTCATATCCTTATGTAGGTTTTCTTTAAAAAGGAATATAAAGGGATCCCTGGGTGGCGCAGCGGTTTGGAGCCTGCCTTTGGCCCAGGGCGCGATCCTGGAGACCCGGGATCGAATCCCGCGTCGGGCTCCCGGTGCATGGAGCCTGCTTCTCCCTCTGCTATGTCTCTGCCTCTCTCTCTCTCTGTGTGTGTGTGTGTGTGACTATCATAAATAAAATTAAAAAAAATAAAGGGATACAAATAATAGGATAAGAATTATGGATAGAATTTAGAAACTTGCCATCCATGGGCAAGAACTTACAGTAGAAAGTTAACAAATTTTTTGAAGATCAGACACCCCCTATTTTTCTTTCCTCGTATACCTACTAACTGATTCATTCAAACAACAAACATTGGGTGTCTGCTGTGCTGGGTGCTGGGGCCACACTGGTCACAGGACAAGAAGTACCTGCTCCCATGGTGCATGCCTTCTAATTCTCACAAGCAGCTAAAATACTTCAACTTGAAATGTTGAATGAAGATCATTGAATAATAGACTTCCACATTCATGAATTCACTTTCTCACTGACTCATTCATTCAAAAATCTATTTGGTGCTTACTCCCTACCAGATGCTGTTCTAATCCTAAGGGAAGGGGCTTAAATAGGATATTGTCACTGTTTTCTAAGGGCTCAATTTTTCTTTTTCTTTTTAAAAATTTTATTTATTCCTGAGAGATACAGAGAAAGAGGCAGAGACATAGACAGAAGGAGAAGCAGGCTCCTCACAGGGAGCCCAATATGACACTCGATCCCCAGACCCAGCATCATACCCTGAGCCAAAGGCAGATACTCAACCTGCTGAGCCACCCAGGTGTCCCTCCAGTCTACATTTTCTTAAAACATTTTATTTAAATTCAATTTTTCAACATACAGTATAACACCCAGTGCTCAAATCATCAAGTGCCCTCCTTAGTGCCTGTCACCCAATTAGTTACCACACCCCCCTACCCTTCCCCCTTCTGCAACCCTTTGTTAAGGGGTTAAGTCTAATAGATGAGTGACAGATAAACTCATGGGTCAATGGCAGTAATGGGAATGAGCAGGGGAGTATACTGTTGTAGTGCAAGGGGCTATAGTCATGGGTCATGCAAGGAACCGCGGTAGCACAAGGGACTGTAGTCATGCAGGGGACTGGTAGTACAGGGACTGTGGTAGTATGTGAGTACTGTGTTAGTACAGAAATCCTGGGCAAAACATGGTCACCGTGCTGAAAACATAGGGAAGGCTCTCAGAGCAGGGGATATTTGAAGGATACCTGGTGAACATGAGAGGTAATGTGAGTCTTGGTCAAATGGAGCTAGATTAGGCAAAAAGGGGGAGTTTTCTGGAGCACACAGGGACTTTCCTGGCACACACAGGAAACAGGGTCTCCCAAAGCCTGGGACCAGGAACTGGACAGACTCTGGAAACCAAAGTAGAGATTTCATCTGATTTGCCAAAGCGTCAAGGTCTCTTTCTCTCTTCCTCTCTGCACATCTACTTCTTGCCCCCTTCAGTAGACCAGCTTTCTTGATTTTCCTGCCCACCCACAGCTGGACAGACTCTGGAAACCAAAGTAGAGATTTCGTCTGATTTGCCAAAGCTTCGAGGTCTCTTTCTCTCCTCCTCTCTGCACATCTACTTCTTGCCCCCTTCAGTAGACCAGCTTTCTTGATTTTCCTGCCCACCCACAGCTTCTGAGCTGACTCATCTGTGAGTCAAAAACCAGCAAAATCTGACTGATTTATTGGAGGCCCAACAACAAACTTCTGATTGGCCTGCTTGAGTGAAGTGTCCACCCTTGGTCCAATAGGCTGTGGTCTGGGGAGGGCAGGGCCACTGATCACAAAAATGGCTGCCAGATCCCATTCCTAAAAGATGGGTGAGGGGGTCTCGGGAAGGGGTGAGATGAGCCACAGTGACATCACAGAAAGCATCTTCCACAGGCGCAAAGGTGGGGAGTCGACTATGTCTTTTCATTTAAAAGTCAGGGAGACAGAACATAGAAGACTCCTAAGTCTGGGAAATGAACTAGGGGTGGTGGAAGGGGAGGTGGGCGGGGGGTGGGGGTGACTGGGTGACAGGCACTGAGGTGGGCACTTGACGGGATGAGCACTGGATGATATTCTATATGTTGTCAAATTGAACACCAATAAAAAATAAATTTATTAATAAAAAAAGTCATTCAAGAAAACTGGCAGCATATGAGATGAAGAATACCACCAGTTCAAGGTGAATTCCCAAGCCATCAAGAGTAACTAAATGCAAAGAAGTACATACTAAAACTTAGATAATAAATGCCTGAGGATTAAGTAATAGAATCTTATGAGATTTCTATAGTCAGTTTAACCAAGGTGGAGGGGGGATAGTCAAATTCCGGGGGTCAGTCTGGGCCCTAGGAAGGAGTTAGAAAGATGGGAATAGGAAAAAAGCAGTAAAAAGAGAAAATTAAACCTCTCCAGATTGGGGGGGGGGGAGGGAACTACAGCATAGAGGAATAGGAAGGGTCTCGATTTCCCATCTGTGGGGCTTCTATTATCACCATTGATCTTGTGACCTTGCTGCATGTGGCCATTTTAATCGGATAGACATAATCAGGCAGCTTTCCCAGAGAAGAGACATTCCTTTCTCTTTCAGGTCAAGAATTTCCCAGAAGCCTTTGGGACCATTGGAATTTCTGTTATGAAATTCAGAAATCCTGATGATTCGGGGACAGCAGCGTTATTACGAATACCAGCACATCGCAAAATGACAAACAGGCAGGTAGGCAGACAGAAAGAAAGAGAAAAAAAGAGAAAACTCCATAAAATATGACTAAAACATACCCAAATGGGTCATTTTAAAGACCAGGTCATCAGAGAAAATGAGAGATAATGGTTATGATCGAGCTTATTTTTTCAGTCTCTCTTCTGAAGATACCAGAGGAAGGCAAATGTGTTATCCCTGAATCCATGTCTTTCAGGGTCTGCCAAAGGCCACGCTGAAACAACTACTGAGAAAGGAAAAAAATGAGTAAGTTTAAGGCTGTGCATCCTCTCCTGGGTGGCTCTCAAAGAATGGTCTGAGGAACTCTGGGGGTTGAAGTGCTTTCCCAACTGTGTAAGGGAATCCTTGAGATAGAAACTCTTTTGATAATATTATTAAGGCTCGATTTGCCCTTTCCTTTATGTTTATATTTGCATTACTGGTGCAAAAGCCATGGTGTCATGATGAATCATGACAGTGGCACTAACTGTCCTGTGGTTCTGGTGGGCATTGGATTCTTTTTGTCATGCTCTTGCTTTCGTCATGTGTTACTCTTCGTCACTTAAGAATATTCTTGATGAGCAATAAAAGTTATTAATGTTATTAAACTGCCACCTCTGAATACCTATCCTTTCAAAATTCTGTACAACAGAATGAAAATGCTCCTAAAGCACCATTCTTGCACACTGAAGTGCACTCCTGTTGTCTCAGGGAGAAGTACGTACTTAATTGAGTTGTGAGTGAATGAACTAGATGTTTTTTCCATGGAAATTCAGTTTTATTAGAAAGAATGACTGACAAACTCATAATTTAGCCTTGGGTATTGAAGAAACATTTTCTTGAATGAAGCAAGCCTGTTACCGTAAGGAAAACAAATGATAGTGTTTGTTGTCAGTGATAACACTCAGGCTTGTGGGTGAAAATTAGAATTTTGGAAAACTAGTACCTGCCATTTTGAACTTTACACCTTCCCAATGCATAAAGACTTCTTTTTGATAATATTGGTGGTGATGCTAACACATGTGATTTTTAAAGTATTGTGAAATAAAATGTGTCAACATCTGGAAGATCTGCATAGCTTGGTGAATCACTATTTTCCAAATGACCAGGGGATGATGTTATAAAATCATGCATGGGTAAAATATCCATTCAAAGCACAAAATAAACCAGTGGATTTTAATTTAATACAATATGAAAAGTTCATTGATATGGTTTTAGATGTCATAGTATAACCAACCTTTTAAGAAATTATCACTTGCAGAGTTTAGATGTGGTATAAAGAGAGGATATCCACAATTATCTGAAAAAAAAAAGCCTATTAAAATATTTCTCCCTTTCCAATTACATATCTGTGTGAGGCTGGATATTTTGTCATGTACTTAAACCACAATAATTTATCCCACAGATCAAACGCAGAAGCCCTGTGTTGAGCTCCATGCCCAGTGGGAAATCTGCTTGAGATTCTCTCTTTTCTCCCTCTGACCCCCTGCTTCCTTCCCCACCTCCCTCCTCACCACCCTCTTTCTCTCTCAAATAAATAAATCTTAAAGAAGTAAGTGTGCTATAAATTATAAAGAAATAATGAGTGTCCAGTAGGATATATCTTAATCCTCCTGATATGCCCAAATGGGTGGTGTGGGAGAGGGCTTATTTCTTGCAAATCAGGAGACTTGCTACAGCCTGGTGCTATAGTAAGAACATAAACATTGGAGATATAGCTGGGCTCAAACACAGCCTCTGCTACATCCCACCTGAATGATTTAGGGTAGGCCACTTAATCTCCTTGAGCCTTCTCTATCCATCTGCAGCATAATAAAGTATAGTCCTTACTTCACAGGATGCTGTGAGGACAAAGTGAGATCATGCACATAAAAAAAAAAAATCACAATGCCTGGTACAGTTGTGATATAATTAGGAACATAAGGAGTGCAGTGCATGCTGGGGCTTCTACTTAGAGTATCTGGCAAATTAGTGCAGGAACTGGGATTACTAACCACAGTGCCAGGAAAGCAGTGTCATCCAGTGAAGATGTAGGTCCCAACATCTTTGGGCATGAGGACCCCTTTCTAATGTCAAAATTCCAAGAGGAAATTCCCTCCTCTCTGCCTTCTACCTATAACTGTTGCATGCATAGCTGGACATGGCCAGGACCTTCAGTTGTTCAGATCTGGGAATTTTGAAATTTGGGGGCTGAAAGAAATCTTAATGTCATGGAGAAGACATGTCAGTTTAGAGTTGAGGAATCCGAGGCTCAGAAAAGGGAAGGCTGTGGCCAAAAGCATACAGCAAGTTAGATGACAAGACTGCCAGAACCTATGTCTCCTTACTGCCAGTTCTGAGACCTTCCCACTATGCCATGATCCACCTCTGTGTCTTCAATGTTCTTTCCTCTTCCTCTTCTTGCATCCCCTCCTTTGCTAAGCCCCACTTTGAGAACTTGGGTCTTATACCTTCTTGGTCTGAACTTCCTTAATTTGAGATCATGCTAACATTCCTCCCTTCCTTTATGCAGGGCTTTACTCATCTATTATTGACCAATTGCTATTTGGTGCCACTGCCAGTCTAGACCTTGAGCGTACAGCTGGTTATCAGAGGGTCCCAGTCCCTAAATGTAGAAGGACGGGGGAGCCACCTCCTCAGTGTTGCTTGAGAATATCTAATTATGTACTAGCATCTTTGCTTTGGGGTTCAGAAGTCCTACAGGTGTCAGAGGGATTTTTAAACCAACCCAGTGGCATATTTACATTGCCTGATCTGCATTTTAGGTCTAGTTTAGTAATAATTATTTATCTACCTAGCCAGCTTGAAATTCTCATTTCCTTCTAGTTCACAGTGAAAGAAACCCAGTGCAAGTCTCATGTTTGATTAATCAAGGGGGAAATAGGCATACACAGACCTAAAAGATTGAGGTGTCTCATGTGAGCCCCTGGGTTCATGAATTTTCTGAAGCATGGTTTCCTGCCCTTTCAGTCTTACAAGCTATTGAAGAAGGATGGAATGTGAAGACTTGTTCGAGCCAAAATAGTATAAAATCAAAGCTCTTGACACATACCATTCTTTCTAGGAAGCAGATATTGTAATATATTTAATCAACCACTGGCATCATCTTTCTAAACTAACACACATTTCCTTTTCATGTTAGTTCAGTTGTTAAAGAGATAGATAAATCTGATAGCTTCTTTTTCCTTAAAAATGTATTCCCTTTTGGGTGTAGGCACTGTGGGATGGTACAAAGTACAGAGATTTGGAATGAGGCTTTGCAATTTTTTTTAAAAAGTAAACTCTACTCTCAAGCTGGGGTTCTAACTCACAACCCCAAGATCAAGTGTTGCATGATCTACTAAGTGAACCAGGCAGGCACCCCACAAACTGATAGTTTTTTGGTTGAAGATATTTGTATTGGGTGATGTCCCTATCCTGTCCCTACACCCAAGACAATCATTTTGAAAAATATTTGTTAAAAGGTATTAGATCAAGATGCAAGATTTTTCAAGTTGTAGGTCACAATATTTGACAGGGGTCATGAATTCTGTTGGACTGCAACTGGCATTTAAAAAAATAAAATAAGGAGGGCACATGATGAGATGACCACTGGGTATTACACTATATGTTGGCAAATTGAATTTAATTTTAAAAAATTGAAAAAAATTAAAAAAATAAATAAAACCAAAAAAGTAGAATAGAAAACATCAATGTGAATTATGTGTAGTACAGGTAAATATTGTTACATGAAAATTTTGATTCAGCTCTATTTGTACATGTGTGTGTGTGTCATTGTGTTATGAAATGTATTTCTAATTGTGGGTTCCCAAAAAAAAATTTTGGAAACACTGCTACAGCAGTTAAGAGTACAAGCTCTAAGGTAAGACAACATGAATTCAAATCCTGGTTCCATTATTTTCTAGATGTTTGATTATTTGGCAATTACTTAATATCTCTGTGAAATGCAGATTATGATAGATCATAACCTAGGGTGAGTGCATCCATTAGGACCAGGAGGCATGTGGGCACAATGATTAGGGCACATAATATTTTTAGGACCTTCACTAAGATGCATTGATTTCTTTTAAGATCAGAAGAAAAAAATGAACCTTTAGGGTTGAAGAAAAGACAAATTTTTTTCTCATATCCTTAAAAAATGAATTTTGGGAGGCCCTACAAAAATCTACAAAGGGGGGCAGGACCCTTTAAAGAAAAAGTGCCAAAAATAAATAAATAAAGAAAAAGTGCCTTGGGCAATGAAAGTCATAATGCAATTGTGAACTGACCTGATAGGTGGGGTGACCAACTTGTCCCAGTTTGAAACTGACAGTCCTGCATTCTAGGAGCCCCCTCAGCCCAGGGAGGAGCAGGACAATCAGCCACCCTGCTTGTGCTGAGGGTGGAGTTAGAGGCCTGTTGATAAAACATGGCAGATGCCTGGCACATCGGTGTCTGACAAATTCTTTAACGAGTGTGGGGCACCCTGCAGGCCTTTGAGAATTTTCAGGTGAATAAGATACCCAGGGCAGCTGTTGAGAAGCAGCAGAACATAATGGCTAAGTGTGAACTTGGCAGCCAGACAACCTCAGTTTAAATCTCCGTTCTGCCGTTTGTCACCTTTGTGATTTGGGAGGAGTTTCTCAGTCTTTTGTGTCTTAGGTTCCTTATCTGTGTGATGGATATTTTTGTACTTGTACCTACTTCACTGAAAAATTGTGAATATTAAATGAATTGGCCTTTTAAAAATTCTTAGAACAGAGCACCTGAGTGGCTCAGTCATTAAGTGTCCAACTCTTGATTTTGGCTCCGGTCATGATCTCAGGGTCATGGGATTGAGCCCCATAATGGACTCCTCGCTCAGCTGGGAGTCTGCTTGAGATTCTTTCTCTGCTGATCTCCCTGCCCTCCTCTACCCCATGCACATGCCTGCTCTTGCTCTCTCTCTTTTTAAATAAATAAAAATATTAAAAAATTAAAAATACTTAAAACAGTGTCTCACATATGATAAGCATTCAGTAAGTCTTAGCCATTTGAGCATATATCAATTATCAGTTTGAGTTAATTTAAAAAATTAGTACAGATTGGGTGGCTTAAACTGGAGAAATTTATTTTCTCATAGTTTTGGAGACTGGAAGTCCAAGATCAAGGTTTGCAGGGCTCAGTTTCTGCTTAGAGCTCTCCCTGGCTGGCAGATGGGTGCCTTCTATCTGTGTCCTCACATGGTGTTGAGAGAGGAATAGCAAGTTCTCTGGTCTTTTCTATACATCCTAATGACCAGAATTGAGCTACATGCCCAACCTTAGATCACTCACTGGCAAAAGACAATGGGATCACCATGACTGGTTTAGTCTAACAGTAATTCCTCCAGATACAACTGGTCTAATGTTGGCAAGTTGGAAGAGGAGAAAGGCTGGGGTAGGCTTCTGACTGTGTGCGGTGGGGAGCCCACAGGCTACCTGGGAATCCAGACAAAACACCAACACATAATACAAAGTGGAAAAGGTGGCACTAATGGTAGAAACAAAGATGAAGAGGAGGGAACAGATACTTCAGGGATGTGATGGGCATGTGAGTTGGGTCTTGAGGCTTGTGGAAGATTTCTTTAGGCAAAAAAATAGGGCAAAGAATGGGAACATCATGAGGAGGTGTGAGGAACCAGTGAGAGAATGGGGTGGGCGTGCCAGGGACGTACAGGAGTGTGCTGGAAAGGAGACTTCTGGAAACAAGAGTGGGTGATGAGTGACAGGAAACAAGGCAGGAGAAGTAGAGTGAGGCCAGACCAGGGAGGCCTTAAATGCTAGGTTAGGGAGCTTGAGAGCAATTGGAAGCCTTTGATCATTCGAAGAAGGGGAGTGGCTGATCAGCTGAGCATCCAGAGAGAGCCTTGCTTCTCAGTCTGGAGTATGCACTTTCCAGGGACTGCTTGGTGGCCGGGTTGGGGTTTTTGTAGCCACTGAGTAATTGGGTGTATCTTTGTCTACGCAGCTGAACGGTCGGGGAGAGAAAGTTAAGAAATGTGTCCAGCAAGCCACTTAAATGGGAAAAATGTTTCCAAATCTTTGTGTGTGTGTGTGTGTGTGTGTGTATGTGTGTGTGTATGGATTCAGGTTAGAGTTAGCCAAAAGGGGAACCTGTATAAAATTTGGGAGGTGGAGGAGAAGCCATAGTCTTTACTTTTAGACTGTCATCATGGTTAAATGCAGTGACCAATGAAGAGGTGTCAGCGGGTTCCAGCTTGTTCTGGCTCTTCTACACTCTGAGACCAGCTCATCTATTCAAGTGCTGACCCTGAGACCAACAGCAGCCCCAGGCCCATCAGCAGATGCTTGCTGTTGGCCTCCCCCAGCTAACACAGGCAACGGTTCCTCATAGACTTCTCTACCAGCTTCCCCTTTGCATCCCACTTTGGCAGCAGATACACGTCTGATCTCACTCCTCCTTTCCAATCTGACTTCTGAGCTCCTCCCATCATTGTGTAAGATCTAATTCTAAATTCCTTATCCTGAGCTCACTGTGGCTCTGCTTCTCTGGCTGAACCTGAATTGATATGCATCACTTCCTTTTGATACTGCACTCAGGAGTACTACCCGAGGAAAGGCAGGTTTTGATAGGAAATAAAAAGAGGAAGTCATCTTAAACTTGGGGCAATATTTGAGGAGGTGAGCCTGCATAGGACACAGTGGACAGTTGTAAGCCTGGAGAGCAGTAAGGACCCACAGCGGGTGGAGGATCTAAAGGCCACAGAGAGGAGAGAGCATCCAAGGAAAAAATGGTTTCTGCTTCCTGCTTTCCCCAGGACCTGCCTCTGATAACAGCTTACTCAGTCTGTTCTGGCTGTCACCATGGCTTGTTGAACAATGGCTTGTAACAGATGATGCTTTCATCCCCAGAGAGAAACAGAATCAGAAAACATACAAAGGCAGGAGCAGTGGAAAATAGAACACTGAGAAGAAAGTCGCACAATGGATTCATGAATCTAGACAGAAATTTTAGGGCTTCCTTTTGTGGCACTGACTTTATAAAACATCTTGTTTATTGTCTTCATATGGGGGATCATAGAAGAAATCGTTCTAAGTAGATCTGTCCTTGTTTTTTATTAAAACTATCACTGAGAGTACTGTCTATTCCATTGTTTGTGGTCCTGTACATCCATGTCCTCAGGCTTTAAAAATGGGAAGAAATCTTGAGTCTTCCAATAGTCTGGAAAACATTTATAAGGCAAGAAAAATATGACACCTATTTTATTTTCCTTTTTTTTTCCCTGGCTACCAGGAAACTCAGAGATATGTATTCTGCTTGAACGCAGAAGTGTTCTTTAATCTGAGTTGGGATTATCATTCTGTACTTGGTTCCTTTGGAAATCTGTAATGCCCTTTGAAGTGTCCTTGTGGATACTTGAGGAAATTTTGTCTTTATTGAATTTGTTAAAGGTCCTCCGTCTTACCCTCTCCTGGGATTTTGGAGACAACCTAGAGAGTAAATATTTTATCTCTGATTCTTGACATCATTCCTTTCCATTTCATCCAAGAAACTAACATGATTCTTGACTGAATAAGACAAAGAAGAAGATGGAGGCCATATTTCCAGTTTGGACACAAATGAAATTGTTCTTGTGCATGGATTATAACCATGCACATGGTTATTTTTATCCTGAAATACAACTAAGATATGGAACACCTTTAGTATTGCTCATTTGCGTGGAACTATCATAAAAAGCTTGGTAGTTTGCATCTACACATTCAGTAAAGGGTTTCCAGAGTCATATGATGAATGTTTTTGTAGGTTACTATAGAGACCATGGCTTGTTCTATTGATTCCTCAGTTTTTTCATTTTTAGGTAATGATCCAGTTACTCAAAAAACAAAAACACAAAAATAGCTTTCCAATAGAATAATATATGGTGATTGTGCTGTTTTCTAACATTTTGAAAATAATTTGTAATTAAAAATTACATTTATAGGGTGGCTTAGTCAGTTAAGCATCTGCCTTTGGCTCAGGTCCTGGGATGGAGCCCTGCATAGGTCTCCCTCCTCACTGGGGAGTCTGCTTCTCCCTCTCCCTCTGCTTAACCCCCTAGCTCCTCCCCCCTTGTGCTTTCTCTCTTTCTGTCTCAAATAAAGAAATAAAATCTTTAAAAGGATTACATTTATAAAGAAAAGTTTGTTATGACAACAAACTGAATTCCCATTTGTAAGGCTGAAGTCCATATATTTAATCATACAATTCTATCTTCAGGCTACAGAAAAGTGGATTAAAATCAACATGGGTAATTTAATCTGAAACTCTGAAGGGAATTCAAACTGGTTTCAGATAATGGGAAAACAATAAATGTCAAGGAAATTCAATCTCACTTCATTAGAGAGATGAAGGACGTGGGTAGCACAGTTCAGTTTAAGCATCAATAAAATGATGAGATGTAATGTGAACATATCATAGCAAACTCAAATACATAGACATATACCACGTATGCACAAAAGTGCAGCGCACACACACACACACAGTGTAAGCACTAGAAGAGTAAGTTCTTTTTCTGTTTTGTGGTATCACCAAAGGACACCATCTTGCAGTTGGTAGGTACTCAAATACATGTCAAATAAATAATTTGAAAATAAACGATGTAGAAAGACACCAGTGTAGAATAAAAATATCCTCAAACAGGGGCTTATTCTCCATAAGTGCTTTGCACTCTAAGAACTACTATATTAAGCAAATATAATAAGATCTATGAGATGATAAGCTAAGACAGCAAAATGGGCTGAAGAGGATACCGCAGAACTAAAGAAAAGTTAATGCTATTACATACATAACAAATAAACTCAATGTGGTTGTGAACAGACATGACTGGCAGCCAAACTTTGGTGGAGAGGCCAGAGAAAATGCAGAGAAAAGAGAGAAAGAGACTTTAAAACTAGAGAGGCAATGACAGACATGGAGAAAGGCAAAGCCAATCCTTTGATGGCTTTGAAGTAGAAACTCTTAACACACGAGAAGAACACTCAGAATGCAAAAACATTGCCTGGAGATAAAAGAATAGAATTTTCAGGTAAAAAGAGCATATCATATACTTGGAAAAACTGCTTAAACATGATGGCAACCAAAGCATATCCACATTCTGATTTATTTAACAACTTGAAAAATGAAGAAAGACTATTCAGGTGTCCAGGAAGAAGCGGGAGGGGTAAAGACCAACTGCAACTTTTTCTCAGTGACAGTCGAAGCCAAGAGACTCTGAAGCCTTGTCTGTCAAGAGCCAAGGGAAACCAAGTGTGACCCAGGAACATTGTACTTAGTCAAGTTCTTATTAAAATATAACAGAGACCGTCAGACACACTCAAACATGAGAGAAATCAGGAGGTGAAGCACGTATTAGCCAGCAGCCCTTCTTGGAAAGCTTAAATCCATTTAACCAAAAGATAAAATGAAAGAAAGAACCCAGGAACAATAGCCCTGTGGTAAAAGCACTCATGGTTCATTTAAATATGGGGAGACTAAGGCCGAATAGTAAAAGGAATTATTATGGTTGCAGAAAGGAATGGGAATCCAGAAACCTTGATAAAGTGAAAATGATGTGAGCAAAAAAATATATATATGATACATATATATGTATCAAAGATATATATGATACATATATATGATATATATATGATATATATATATATCAAAAGGGAAAGGAGAAAGAGAAAAAGTATAGCTATGCTAATACTTACATGTGTTCTGGTACAGGGACAATGGATACTATAGAAAACAAACAAACATGTATTTAAAAGTAATGCATAATATTCAAACCTCAACGGTTTTTACTATATTTATTTTTTAACCCTGGGCCCAAGAAAATCTTATAGCAACTAATATTTCCAAAGGTGAAAAAGCATTTATCAGGGGCACTTGGGTGGCTCAGTGGTTGAGCATCTGCCTTTGGCTCAGGGTGTGATCCCTGGGTCTGGGGATCGAGTCCTGCATCAGACTCCCCACAGGGAACCTGCTTCTCCCTCTGCCTATGTCTCTGCCTTTCTCTGGGTCTCTCATGAATAAAGAAAGAAAGAAAGAAAGAAATAAAAAGCATTTATCAAAAGTTCAGTATTTCTTTCAACATCATTTTTCCCCTAAATCCAGGTGGAATTAAAGTAAAACTCCAGTGTTTTTGTTTTTTTTCCTTTTCAAAAAGCAGCTGGTGTAGTTTGAGCCTAATCACATACAATTTGTTCTGGATACCTGTCTTGAATAGATCTCTCTCTCTCTCTCTTTTTTTTTTTTTTAATTTTTTTATCTATTTATGATAGTCACAGAGAGAGAGAGAGAGGCAGAGACACAGGCAGAGGGAGAAGCAGGCTCCATGCACCGGGAGCCCGACGTGGGACTCGATCCCGGGTCTCCAGGATCGCGCCCTGGGCCAAAGGCAGGCGCCAAACCGCTGCACCACCCAGGGATCCCTCTCTCTCTCTCTCTCAGTAGGCTTTGGAGCCCAACACGAGACTTGAACTTACAACCCTGTGATAGAGAGTTAACCCCTTAACCGACTGAGCCACCCAGGCATCCCCTCAGCCCACCTTTTTTTAGTAGATCTCTTTTGATCCATACTTCTTATCCACTGTGGGTATAGACAGAGGGCTGGAAAAATGATCACTAAATGCTAGCACAGTGTATTTCTGCAGGGTGAGATTTTAAGTGATTTATTTTTTCTTATTTGAACTTTCTGGTGTGGCTTAAGCTTGCTATAATATGCAGGAGTTTAGATTTTTATTTTTGAATGATTTTGAACTTACAGAAAAGTTGCAAGAATAGTACAAAGTGAGGTGCCTGGGTGGCTCAGCTGGTTAAGCATCTGCCTTAGGCTCAGGTCATGACCTCAGGGTCCTGGGATCGAGCCCCCCGAGTCTGGCTCCCCGCTCAGCGGGGACTCTGCTTCTCCCTCTCCCTCTCCCTCTCCCTGTGTGGTATCTATCACTCTTGTTCTCTCTCAAATAAATAATAATAAAATCTTTTAGAAAAGAGAATAGTACAAAGAATTTCCATATTCTCTTTTTCTAGATTTTACAAATACTAGTATCTACATTTGCTTTATCATTCTGAGTATGTGTACAAGTGTATGTGTGTGTGTGTGTGTATTTCTTTTTCTCTTGAGCCATTTGGAAGTAGGCTGTAGACAGGATGCTCTCTTTACTCTTAAATATATCAGGTGTAAAAGCAAGCATATTCTTGCATAACTATAGTGCAATTATCAAAATCAGAAAGTAAACATTGATATAATATGCTTATCTAGCCCACAGACATTATTCAGATTTTATAAATTGTCCCAAATATGTCCTTTATAGAGAAATTTTGGTTGGGATACAATCCAGGTGACTGGGTTACCTTCAGTTGTCGTGTCACTATTGTCTTTCATCTGGATAATCCCTGTCTTTCCTTGTTTTTTATAAACATGACATTTCTGGAGCATATAGGCCAGTGATCTTACAGACTGCCTCTCCATTTGGGTTTGTCTGATGTTTTCTCATGACTAGATTTGGATTATGCTTTGGGGGCAGGAAGAGCATAGGAGAGATGTCTGTCCCTCCTAGTGCATCACCAGGAGGCACATGGTAACAGCACAGTTCATTCTTGGAGCATGTATGGTTTTATCAGAAAAATAAGGTCATTAACTGTAAACAAAAATGAAATTAAGGGCTACCTTAATGTTGTCTGAGTGACAGTGTTAGAGGAAGGAGCTGACGTGTATGCTAGTGTCAACTAAAGCAGCTACCTGTTTGGAAGGAGACTTCCTCTGTCATGGTGTTTGTAGCTCCTGTGTGAACATCCATGATACGGTTATAGTGTGACCAGAGTTTTGACACAGAGCAGATGGCACGCTCAACTTGACTACTTTGAGGAGAGCCCAGTGAATGGGTTATGCACAAAGGTGTAGGGTGTCAGGGTCACATAAGGTAGGTCAGTATCCCCAGCCTGGGAACAAGGGGGCACTGTCACACCTGTAGGGTTGGGAAGATTAAGGAAAGGAGCCTTTTCCAGACTCAGAAAGACAGACTTGGGTGAAGAGGGCCGCCTGTTGGGTTAAAGCCTTTAGTTAGGGAGCGGACCAGCCTGTGGAAATGCTGCAGAGAGGGGCAGGGGAATACATTTCTGCAGCAGATACTTCCCTCCCCTTTTCTAATAAAAATTTTACTTATTTATATGAGGGAGGAAGGGAAAAGGGGAGGGAGAGAGAAAGAGAGTGAAAGCGAGTGCACAAGCAGGGGGGAGGGGCAGAGGGAGAAGCAGACTCTTCACTAAGCAGGGAGCCTGATGTGAGGCTCAATCCCAGGACCCTGGGATCATGACCTGAGCCAAAGACCGCCCTACAGCAGATACTTCTAACATTATTGGGTGTGCTTGTCATAAGGCCCAGGGGCAGGGCACACCAAAAGAGATGTTGAAATCCTAATCCCTTAGAATGTGACCTTATTTGGAAATAGGGTCATTGCAGATGTAAGTAGTTAAGATGAGGAGAAAAAAGCACATGTAAGAAGAGATGGAAAACTGGGGACAGACATGTGAGGGAAGAATGTCCATGAAAGCAGAGGCAGAGAGTGAAGTGCTGCATCTACAAGCCAAGGAGCACCAAGGACTCCTGGCCACTACCAGAAGCTGGGGGTAAATGAGGAAGGATCCTTCTCCATGAATTTCAGAGGGCACAAAGCCCTGGTGGCACCTTGATTTTGAACTTCTAAACTCCAGAACTGTGGGATAATACTGTTGTTTAAACCACCTAGTTTGTGATGATTTGTTACAGCAGTCTTAGGAAACAGACATGCCTGTGCTTGTCAAAATGTCAATGGCATGAAACACAGATGGGAAGACTGAGGACTTTTCCAGATTCAAGTAAATTAAAGAGATGGGACTACTCAATATAACCCATGATATGGGATTCTCTGTTGTCCTAAAGGACATTGTTGAGACAACTGATGAAATCTGAATAAGGTCTTTAGAGTAGATGGTAGTATTGTTACCAATGTTAATTTCTTGATTTTGATAGTGGTACTGTAGCTATTTAAGAAAAGTTCCTTCTGGGGATCCCTGGGTGGCTCAGCAGTTTGGCGCCTGCCTTTGGCCCAGGGCCTGGTTCTGGAGTCCCAGGATCGAGTCCCACATCGGGCTCCCTACATGGATCCTGCTTCCCTCTCTGCCTGTCTCTCTCTCTCTCTCTCTCTCTCTCTCTCTCTCTCTCTGTGTCTCTCATGAATAAATAAATAAAATCTTTAAAAAAAAAGTTCCTTCTTTTTAAGACATATTCATTAATTAATGATAATAGGGGTAAAGAAGGGTCATGCCTGCAACTTCAAGATTTACTGTAAGATTACTACAGAAATCAAGACAGTGTTGTTTGTAAAACAATAGACAGGTCAGTGCAACACATACAACAGAGAGCCCAGGAACAGACCCACGCAAATAGAGTCAGCTGATCTTTGGCAAAGGAGCAAAGGCGATACAATGGAGAAACAAATGGTTTTGGAATAAGTGGACAACCACATGTGAAAGAAATGAATTGAGATGCAGACCTCACACTCTTCACAAAAAGTAATTCAAAATACAATGTAGACCTAAAGGTAACATGCAAAACTATAAAATGCCTAGAAGAAAACATAGGAGAAAATCTTGGGTTTGATGATGAGTTTTTTTTAAGATACAACATTAAGAGTATGATCAATGAAAGAAAAATTTGATAAGTTGGATTTCATTAAAATAAAAAAACCCTCTGCCTTGCAAAATGCACTGTTAAGAGAATGAAAGGATAAGTCCTATGCTGGGAGAAAATATAGGTAAATCACATGTATACTAAAGGACTTTTATCCACAGTATAGAAATAACTTTTCTTTTTTCTGGAAAGTGTGAGAGCAGGGGGAGGAGCAGAGGTTGAAAGAGAGAATCTTGGGAACAGCCCGAGTGGCTCAGCAGTTTAGCACCACCTTGGGTCCCGGGGTGTGATCCTGGGGATCCGGGATTGAGTCCTACGTCGGGCTCCCTGCATGGAGCTTGCTTCTCCCTCTGCCTGTGTCTCTGCCTCTCTCTCTGTCTCTCTGTCTGTCTGTCTGTCTCTCTCTCTCTCTCTGTGTGTATTTCTATGAATAAATAAATAAAATCTTAAAAAAAAGAGAGAGAGAGAGAATCTTAATCTCTGTGCAGAGCCTGATGCAGGGCTTGATCTCATGACCCTGAGATCATGACCTGAGCCCAAAACTAAGAGTCAGATGCTTAACTGTCTGAGCCACCCAAGTGCCTCTAAGAAGAACTTTAAAACTCATCAATGAGAAAACCACTCAATTAAAAAAGGGGAAAAAGGATCTCGGCAGACACCTCATTGATGAAGATGTACAGGTGGCAAATAAGCACATGGAAATGTGCTCAACATGATATGCTATTAGGGTATTGCAAATTAAAGCAACAATGATGTACTTCTACATTAGAATGACCAAAATCCCCAAAACTGATAGTACAAAATTCTGACAAGGATATGGAGGAGGAGGAACTCCCATTCATTGTTGGGTAGGAATGCAACTGGCACATTGCATTGCTAACTTGCACTTCAGAAGACAGTTTGGCAGGGTCCCGGGTGGCTCAGTGGTTGAGGCTCTGCCTTCAGCTCAGGGTGTGATCTTGGAATCCCAGGATCAAGGCCCACATAGGGCTCCCTGCAGGGAGCCTGCTTCTCCCTCTGCCTGTGTCTCTGCCTCTCTCTGTGTGTGTCTCATGAATAAATTAATAAATCTTAAAAAAAAAAAAAGGAGACAGTTTGGCAATTTCCTACAAAGCTTAATATTGTGTTACCGTATGATCCAGCAATCACACTCATAGATATTTACTTAAATAAGTTGAAAACATATGTTCACACAAAACCTTCACACAGATGTCTATAGCTGCTTAATTCATAATTGCCCCAAACTGAAAGCAACCTAAGATGCCCAGGTGAATGGATGACTCAACAGGTGAATGAATAAACAAGTTGGTGCATCATATTTCATCCCCACAATGGGGTATTATTTTAACAGTAGAAAGAGATGAACTATCAAGCCACAAAAAGACATACAGGAACTTTAAATTCATATTGCTAAGTGAAATAAGGCAATCTGAGAAGGCTATATCTTGCATGTTTCCAATTATATGACATTCTGGAAAAAGCAAAACTAAAGATAGTGAAAAGATCAGTGGTTGCCAGAGGTTCAAACAAAGGGGAAAGGATGAATAGAGGATTTTTAGGGCAGTGGAATTATTCTAGTGACACTCTAATGGTGGATACATGACATTATGCATTTATCAAGACCCATAGAATGTACAACACAAAGAGTGAATCCTAATGTGAATTATGGACTTTACTTAATAATGTGTCAATACTGGCTCTCTAATTGTAACAAATGTACCTCACTAATGTAAGTTAATATAGGGAAAATTGTGTGGGAAAGGGAGTATAATGGGAACTCTCCATACAATCTGCTCAATTTTTCTGTAAACCTTAAAAAACAAATCTTAAAATGATTAAAAAAATAAAGTCTACCAATTAGGCATTATTACTCATTTTAATGAATTTTAAATAATATTCTAAAAAAATAATAAATTTTTAATGTTAAGTTTTTGTCTCAGTGTTTGCCAGTCAAAATCTCTAAAGCTAGAGAAATGTACAAGACACTTATTTTATTTTTTATTTATAAAAGTAAATAATTTTTGTATTTCAAGATTTTATTTAAACTCTAGTTAACGTATATGGTAAAATTGCTTTTAGGTGTAGAATTCAGCGATTTATCACTTACATGCGACACTCGGTACTCATCACAACAAGTGCTCTCCTTAATATCCCTCAGCCCGTTAGCTTGTCCTTTACTACCTCTGTCCATCAACCCTCAGATTGTTCTCTATAGTTAAGAGTCTCTTACGGTTTGTTTCTCCCCTCTCTCTTTCTTTTCCCCCTTCTCCTATGTTCATCTGTTCTCTTTCTTAAACCCCACATATGAATGAGATCATATGGTATTTTTCTTTCTCTGACTGACTTATTTCACTTCGCATAATACCCTCGAGTTCCATCCACGTTGTTGCAAGTGGCAAGATTTCATTCTTTTTAATGGCCAAGTAATATTCCACTGTGTATATCTGCCATGTTTTCTTTATCCATTCATCTGTCGATGGGCATCTGGGCTCTTTCCATAATTTGGCTGATGTTGATAATGCTGCTATAAAATACAACAGGGTGCACATACCCCTTCGAATCAGTATTTTTGTATCTTTTGGGTAAATATCTAATGCAGTTGCTGGATCGTAGAGTAGTTCTATTTTTAACTTTTTGAGGAAACTCCATACTGTTTTCCAAAGTGGCCACACCAGTTTGCACTCCCACCAACAGTGCAAGAGGGTTCCCCTCTCTACACATCCTCGCCAACACCTGTTGTTTCCTGTGTTGTTAATTTTAGCCATTCTGACAGGTGTGAGGTAGTATCTCATTGTGGTTTTGATTTGTATTTCCCTGAAGGTAAGTAATGTTGATCATCTTTCCATATGTCTGTTAGCTATCTGGACGTCTTCTTTGAAAAAGTATCTTCACATCTTCTGCCCGTTTCTTAACTGGATTATTTATTTTTTGGGTTGAATTTGATAAGTTCTTTATAGATTTTGGATACTAACCCTTTATCAGATATGTCATTTACAAATATTTCCTCCCATTCCACAGGTTGTCTTTTAGTTTTGTTGATTGTTTCCTTCGATGCAGAAGATTTTTATCTTGATGAAGCCCCAATAGTTCATTGTTTTTGTTTCCCTTGCCTCCAGGAGTGTGTCTAGTAATAAGGTGCTATGGCCAAGATCAAAGACGTTTCTGCCTCTGTTCTCCTCTAGGATTTTGATTGTCTCCTGTCTCAAATTTAGGTCTTTCATCTATTTTGAATGTATTTTTGTTGTGGTGTAAAAAAGTGGTTCGGGGGATCCCTGGGTGGCTCAGCGGTTTGGCGCCTGCCTTTGGCCCAGGGCGCGATCCTGGAGTCCCGGGATCGAGTCCCACGTCAGGCTCCCGGCATGGAGCCTGCTTCTCCCTCCTCCTGTGTCTCTGCCTCTCTCTCTCTCTATGTCTATCATAAATAAATAAATCTTTAAAAAAAAAGTGGTCCAGTTTCATTCTTCTGCATGTAACTGTCCAGTGTTCCCAATACCATTTTTTGAAGAGACTGTCTTTTTTTTCATTGGATATTCTTTCCTGCTTTGTTGAAGATCAGTTGATGGTATAGTTGTGGGTCCATTTCTGGGTTATCTGTTCTGCTCCACTGATCTACGTGTCACTATTTTTGTGCCAGTGCCATACTGTCTTGATGACTATAGCTTTGTAATACAGCTTAAAGTCTGGAATTGTGATGCCTCCAGCTTTTTTTTTTCAAGGTTGCTTTGGCTATTTGGCATCTTTTGTGGTTCTCTGCAAATTTTAGGATTGTTCTAGCTCTATGAAAACTGCTGATGGTATTTTAATAGGGATTACATTAAATGCATAGATTGGTTCAGGTAGCATGGACATTTTAACAATGTTTGTTCTTTCAATCCATGAGTATGGAATGTTTTTCCATTTCTTTGTGCCCTCTTCAATTTCTTTCATAAATGTTCTACAGTTTTCAGAGTACAGATCTTTTACCTCTTTAAGTTTATTCCTAGGTATCTTATGGTTTTTGGTGCAATTATAAACAGGATTGATTCCTTGATTTCTTTTTCTGCTGCTTCATTATTGGTGTATAGAAATGCAGCAGATTTCTGTACATTGATTTTATATCCTTCAATTTTGCTATATTTGTGAATCAGTTCTAGTAATTTTCTGGTGGAGCCTTTTGGGTTTTCTACATAGAGTGTAAGGTCATCTGTGAATAGTGAAACTTTGACTTCTTCCTCCTTGCTGATTTGAATACTAGTTATATGATTCTTGAGGCTAAGACTCCCAGTACTATGTTAAATAGTAATGGTGAGAGTGGATATTCCTGTCTTGTTTCTGTCTATTGAGGAAAACCTCTCAGCTTTTCCCCATTGAGAATATTAGCTGTGGGTCTTTCATATATAACCTTAAATTTTTTTTTTCCATTTATTTATGATAGTCACACACACAGAGAGAGAGAGAGAGGCAGAGACATAGGCAGAGGGAGAAGCAGGCTCCATGCACCGGGAGCCCGACATGGGATTCGATCCCGGGTCTCCAGGATCACGCCCTGGGCCAAAGGCAGGCGCTAAACCGCTGTGCCACCCAGGGATCCCCATATATAACCTTTATGATGTTGAGGTATGTTCCATCTATACCTACTTTGTTGAGGATTTTTACCAAGAATGGATGCTGTATTTTGTCAAATGTTTTTTCTGCATCTATTGAGAGGATCATATGGTTCTCATCCTTTCTTTTATTGATGTGGCACATCACATTGATTTACTTGCAAATATTGGACCACACTACAGCCCAGGAATAAATTCCACTTGATTGTGGTGAATAATTCTTTTAATATACTGTTGAATTCAATTTGCTAGTATCTTATTAAGAATTTTTGCATCCATATTCATCAAGGATATTGGCCTGTAATTCTCCTCTATAGTGGGGTCTTTGCCTAGTTTTGAAATAAAGGTGATGCTGGCCTTATGGAACGAATCTGGAAGTTTTCCTTTCATTTCTATTTTTTGGAACAGTTTGAGAAGAATAGGTATTAACTCTTTAAATATCTGGTAGACTTCCCCTGGGAAGCCATCTGGCCCTGGACTTTTGTTGGAAGTTTTTTGATTTACTGATTCAATTTCTTTGCCAGTTATAGGTCTGTTCAGGTTTTCTATTTCTTCCTGTCTCAATTTTGGTAATTTGTATGTTTCTAGGGATTTATCAATTTCTTCCAGATTGCCCAGTTTGTGGGCATATAATTTTTCATAATATTCTCTTATAATATTTTATTTTTCTGTGGTGTTGGTTGTGATTTCTCTTCTCTCATTCCTGATTTTATTTATTTGAGTCCTTACTCTTTTCTTTTTGATAAGTCTGGCTAGGGATTTATCAATTTCACTATTTTTTTTTTTCAAATAACCAGTTCTTAGTTTCTTGTTCTATTCTGCTGGTTTTGTTTATATATTGTTTATGTCTTCCCTAATCTTTATTTCCCTTCTTCTGCTGCTTTAGGCTTTATTTGCTGTTCCTTTTCTAGCTCCTTTAGGTATAAGGTAATGTTGTATATTTTAGACTTTTTCTTGCTTTTTTGTTTTTTTAATATTTTACTTATTTTTTCATGAGAGAGAGAGAGAGAGGCAGAGACACAGGCAGAGGGAGAAGCAGGCTCCATGTAGGGAGCCTGATGTGGGACTTGATCCTGGGACTCTGGGATCGTGCCCTGGGCCAAGGGCAGGCACCAAACTGCTGAGCTGCCCAAGGATTCCCACTTTTCTTGCTTCTTGAGGTAGGCCTGTATTGCAATATACTTTCCTCATATGGCCACCTTTCCCAAAGGTTTTGAACTGTTATGTTTTCACTTTCATTTGCTTCCATGTACTTTTAAAATTTCTTCTTTAATTTCCTGGTTAACCCATTCATTATTTTGTAGGATGTTCTTTAACCTCCAGGCTTTTGTGGTCTTTCCAATTTGTGTGTGTGTGTGTGTGTGTGTGTGTGTGTGTGTGTGGTTGCCTTCAAGTTTCATAGTGCTGTGGTCTGAAAATATGTGGGTATGATCTCAATCTTTCTGTTCTTGTTGAGGCCTGATTTGTGACCCAGTATGTGATCTATTCTGGAGAATGTTCTGTGTGCACTCAAGAAGAATGTGTATTTTGCTGCTTTAGGATGAAATGTTCTGAATATTATCTGTTAAGTCCATTTGCCATTCAAAGCCCTTGTTTCCTTGTTGATCTTCTGCCTAGATGATCTGTCCATTGCTATAAGCGGGGTGTTAAAGTCCCCTACTATTATTGTATTATTAGTGAGTTTATGTTTGTTATTAATTGATTTATATATTTGGGTGCTCCAAAGTTGGGGGCATAAATATTTACAATTGTTAGGTCTTCTTGATGGATAGACCCCTTAATTATGATGTAGTGTCCTTCATCTCTTGCTACAGTCTTTGGTTTAAAATCTAGTTTGTCTGATATAAGTGTGGGTACTCCAGCTTTCTTTTGTCACCCATTAATATGATAGATGGTTCTTTGACCCCTCATTTTCAATCTGTGGGTGTCTTTAGTTCTAAAATGAGTCTCTTGTAAGCAGCAGATAGATGGGCCTTGCTTGTTTATTTCATCCATTTTGATACTCTGTGTTTTGATTGGAACATTTAGTCCATTTACATTCAGAGTGGTTATTGATAAATATGAATTTAGTGCCATTGTGTTGTAGCCTGTAAAGTTCTTTTTTTTTTGGTGATTTTCTCTGTTCTTTTCCGGTCTTTGTTGCTTTTGGTCCTTTTTTCCCAAGTAAAGTGTATCCTTTGATATTTCTTGCAGGGCTGGTTTACTGATAATGAACTCCTTTAGTTTTTGTTTGTCTAGGAAACTATCTCTTTTTCTATTCTGAATGACAACCTTACTGGATAAAGTATTCTTGGCTGCATATTGTCCCATTTAGCATGTTGAATATATCATGCCACCCTGTTTTGGCCTGCTAAGTTTCTGTAGACAGATCTACTGCAAACTTAATCTGTCTTCCCTTGTAGGTTTTTTCTCTTGTTGTTTTCAGGATCCTTTCCTTGTCTGTGTATTTTGTGAATTTGACTATGATATGTCTTGGTGGTGGCCAGCTTTTGTTGAATATAATAGTAGTTCTCTGTGTCTCTTGGATTTTGATGTCTGTTTCCTTCCCCAGATTAGGGAAGTTTTCAGCCATAATTTGTTCAAATAAATATTCTGCCACTTTTTTTCTTTCTTTTGCTTCTAGGACTCCTATGATATGAATGTTAGTATGCTTTATGGAGTCACTGAGTTCCCCAAGTCTACATTTGTGATCCAATATCTTTATTTCCCTCTTCTTTTCAGCTTCATTATTTTTTGATAATTTTATCTTCTATATCACTGATTCATTCCTCTGCTTCATCCATCCTCATTGTCATGGCATCCATTTCGGTTTTCATCTCGGTTATAGAATTTTTATTTCAGCCTGACTAGTTTTAAGTTCTTTTGTCTCTTCAGTAAGGAATTATTTAGTGTCTTCTATGCTTTTTTCAAGCCCAGCTAATATCCTTATAGTTGCTATTTTAAATTCTAGTTCAAACATGTTATTTATATCTGTATTGATTAAATCCCTGGCTATTACTTCTTCCTGTTCTTTCCTGGGTGAATTCCTCCATCTTTTTATTTTGTCTGGGTCAATGTTTTTTTGCGTGATTGTTATGAAAGCCTATTATATTCCTGCTCCTGAGAGTAATGGCTATATTAAGAAGAGGTCAAAAAAAAAAAAAAGGAAAAAAAAAAAAAAAGAAAAGAAAAAAAAAAGAATCTAGGTTCTACTTCCCCAGGAGCTAAAGCTTTGCAGCACTCTATAACCAGTAGACTTGCTGCATGGGAGGGTTTTTTTCTGGTCTTTTGAGGGAGGGGCCTGCAGTGCTGACACTCAAGGGGACTTGCTCTAGTGGAGAAAATGCACCTGCAGGGTGCAGGGTGGGTGGGGCTTGGTGTAAGCAGCTCTGATCTCTACTGGGGGGGTGGGTGCCATGTGGCTCACTGAAGTCTGTCAGTGTTAATGGCCTTGTGGGGGGCTGGGGGAGCAGTGGTGGTGGAGGGAACAGCATTGCTGTGTTGTTCTGCCCCAGAGCAGGAAGGTCCTGCTGCCACTCTTTAGGAAGGCTTCAAAGAAGAGACAATCGCTCTTCTTGTGTCCCGTTTCTCTCAGATCCCTGCCTTCATCCTGTCTAACTGAGCCATCTGTTTGGTGGCACAGTACTCCTGTGTTTTATCTCAGGTATGCAGTTGGGTTTCAAAACTCCATATTTTAGGAACCTGGCCTGGTGCAGATCCTCTGGGGGAGGGTCTCACCTCACTTTTGCTGTTTGTCACTCTGTCCTAGAAAAGTAGTCACATTACAGCACAGCATTTCAGAGTTTATGATAAAGCAGAGCATAAAGCCGGCACTAAGAGGTTTGCTACCCTTAGCTGGTATCTCTGTTCCTATGCTTGGGAACAGAGCAGATGTTGGTGTCACCAGTTCTCTTGTCCCCTGAGAGGCCATGCCACCACTCCCAAATGCACTACAGGAAGGGGAACTATCTCTCCTCATACAACACAGGGGGGGTCCTCAAAACATGCTGTTTGCTCCTCGGTCTCTGCCCTCCTTCCCCCCAGGAACACTGCTATGCCCACCTGCCATGATCCCGGTCAGGGTATGGACTTCTAAAACTTCAGACTTTGGGCTCTGCTGCTTGTAAAAACTTGTGATAATCAGCCCCTCTAGTTTTCCCAATCAATAGTTTTGGGGAAGTGTTTCTCTTGTGCAATCTGCTATGTGCCATTTTCTCTGTTTCTCTCTCTCTCTCTGTTTCTCTCTCTCTCTCCTCTCTCCAAGACCAAAGCTCTCTTCCCTCTACAGCACCTGTGATTCTTTTCTCCTTGGATCACGTTTCTGCACCTCCTACCATCTTTTCCCTCTCTAGTTCTGCAGTTTGTTCTCTCAGCATTCAGGTCGATTTCTTGGGTTTTTGGAATGATTTGATATTTATCTAGCTGTGTTTGAGGGATGAAGCAGACCTAGGGCCCCCCTACTGCTCTACTATCTTAACTTCTCCCCAAGTATACAGGACATTCAAATGTTTTAACCTTAAAATAATTTTTAGAAGTTTCTAGTATTTATTCTTCTGAAGTTAATAAAGTTTAAATCTGCATAAGAATCTCTATCTAGAATGTTAGTATTTGTGAAATATGAGCAAAGGGTATATGGGAAATCTGCAACTGTTCTTTTAACTCTTCTATATCTGAAATTATGTCAAAATAAAACATAAAAAACATGGGCAGCCTCGGTGGCGAGCAGTTTAGCACTGCCTTTGGCCCAGGGTGTGATCCTGGAGACCTGGAATCAAGTCCCACATCGGGCTCCCTGCATGGAGCCTGCTTCTCCCTCTGTCTGTGTCTCTGCCTCTCTCTCTCTCTCTCTCTCTCTCAATCTGTGTCTCTCATGAATAAATAAGTGAAATTTAAAAAAAGAAAAAAAAAACATAAAAAACAAAAAACCAAACCAATCCAAACCCAAAACCTTGTGGTCTTCTGAATTAATGAGTTAATAGTTCACAGCCCAAATGGATTTTTGTTGCTTCTGAAAAATCAAGCTTTTTTTTTAAAATTTATTTATGATAGTCACACACACACACACACACACACACACACAGGCAGAGACATAGGCAGAGGGAGAAGCAGGCTCCATGCACCAGGAGCCCAACATGAGATTCGATCCCGGGTCTCCAGGATCGCACCCTGGGCCAAAGGCAGGCGCTAAACTGCTGCACCACCCAGGGATCCCTGAAACATCAAGCTTTGTGCCTCTTTCCTCATGGTGGCTGGTGTAAATTACAATATACACTACTTACTTTATAAAGTCTATCCTAACAAACCCCAGATCATTGGACACCTAGAGGCTTTACCTGAGTGACAGTGTTCTGAATTTTACCATGCTCATTTCCCATCCTCTGGCATGCAGGTGCTTTGCTAAGGCACCTACTTACTAGCTAGCTCTTTTTGGGCCTACCAAGTCCAATTAACATGATGAAAATATGAAATGGATCAGCTTGATGTTCTGGGGATCCTTCTAGACTACATTATAACTGGGTGCAGAAGAGCTGACATAACCTGAGGCAATCCAGTAAAGGTATACTGTTATCCCTGTCAGAAGGGACAGAAGAAGATGGTGAGAAAAGCATTGGTTACATCAGTAGTGGCATAGCAGGGGTCAGAGTTGTGTAGATTTGCTCCAGTAAAAATACCACCTCTAGAGACACCTGAGTGGCTCAGCAGTTGAGCATCTGCCTTTGGCTCAGGGCATGGTCCCAGTCCAGGGATTGAGTCCTGCATCAGGCTCCCTGTGTGGAGTCTGCTTCTGCTTCTGCCTGTGTCTCTGCCTCTTTCTGTGTCTCTCATGAATAAATGAATAAAATCTTTTTTTAAATTAATTAATTAATTTATTTATTTATTTATTTATTTATTTATGAGAGACACACACAGAGAGAGAGAAAGAGGCAGAGACACAGGCAGAGGGAGAAGCACGCTTCACACAGGGAGCCCAATGTGGGACTCCATCCCAGGTCTCCAGGATCATGCCCTGGGCCAAAGGTGGCGCTAAACCACTGAGCCACCCAGGGATCCCCCTAAATGAATAAAATCTTAAAAAAAATACCACCTCTGAAATCTTGCTGTGATTCACCTCACCATTTGATTACTTTGTGATAATCTGCAAGTATTCTCTGTGACCCAGCTGATTTGTGCACTCACCAAATAGGTGAGCTACTTGTGGATATGGTAACAATGGCCACCCTGCATCTTTGGGTCTTTAGTGATGGCACTAAGTTCTTATGAGGGCAGAGAAGAACATTTATAAGAGGCTGATACACTGTAGGAGCTAGATAAATGGTAGCCATCACCATCACCATCATCATCATCGTTGTTGTTGTCGTTATTGTTTCAGCCAGACCAGGGCCAAAATTTACATTACCAACTTCCTTTGTAAAGTACCAAATTTCTTTGATCACTGATCCTTAAAGCACATGGTTTCACACTTGAACATCTCAGAAATTAGGGTATGAAAACAGTTGATGGTGTGTTATTGGTTTTCAGTAGGGTTAAAATTGAGTTTGTTCACAGAGGATTTACATTGGCTTCTGCCAGTTTCTTGGAAGCAGAGACAGTTTATCTGAAGCCAATGAAAATAAAGCTTCAGGTCTCCTCGCTTGTGTGTCTCTTCCAAAGTCCTGCAAGGGGCCGTACTTACAGCTTCATAGGATCATATGTTTTTGTAAAATTTGCAGGAATGGAGATATTTTATTTATTTATTCATGAGACACACACACAGAGAGAGAGAGAGAGAGAGAGGCAGAAATATAGGTAGAGGGAGAAACAGGCTCCATGCAAGGAGCCTGATGTGGGACTCGATCCCAGGACTACAGGATCATGCCCTGGGCTGAAGGCAGGCGCTAAACCGCTAAACCACCCAGTATCCCAGAATGAGATATTTTGTATTAATTTTCTTAAACATGGTCCCAAATTATATAAGCTTTGGGCTCTGCCCCTGCCAGGGAACTCAATAATATGACACCACTTTAGGTGAAATTCTCTGAGGTTTTTGAACTGCAGGAGTAGTCCCACATCCTGCATGAGAACCAACTTCGGGTTCAAATGATTAGGGAAAAATTTTCCCTCCCTCCACCCAGTGGCAAAGTTGAGACATGCAACTTCCCTTGCTACCCCACTCTGCATGTTCCTTTCCTGCTATCTCTCTTCTATAAATTTCTCATTTACTCCTCTACTAAGGCCTTTAGTATCTCAGCTGAATCTGGAGTCTCCTAGTAGACTTCCATTTGAAGTGGTTTTATTTCTTAATGTTACATCCAGTGATGGTACATCTTATACTCAGTGATGCCTTAAGTTTTATGAACATAGCATATAATGGGGCCCTCAGGCTGGGACCAGTTGAGACCAGTAGGCTAGCCCATGGGGTTGGACCACACTGCCCCCTGGATGTCTCTCTTATACTCAGGGGAGATAAGCTCACAGTTATTGTTGATAATTGAGGAGTTTCTTAAGACTCAGGATATATTTAGGAACTTTGAAACAGATGCCTGGTCACAGGCCCCAGTTAGCACAGGGCTGAGGACAGAACATGAATTTAGTCCAAATATGAGGTTCATATATATCTGAGGGACTGAAATGGTTGAGGGTGAGTCCTGATGAAGCTGGATTGAAGGAGAGTCTATAGAACCTTAGAGAGAAAATCACTACAAGGGAGAGAAGAGACTGGGAGAATGATTCAGTTGAGCAAGAGGGAGTTAGTGGTGAGATCACTATGGCCAATTTTGATTCAGATCACGCCTCCCAGGGCTTGTGTTTTAGGGGATCAAGGAAAGGATCAAGGAAAGGAGAGGGATGTGGCATGAAACAAAAGATTTAGCCACAAGAGGCTCAAGAACTCTGCCAGGGGAACTCCATCTCAAAGAGGTGGTTGTGAGAAGCAGATTGATGGAGTGGAAGGATTACTTGAGCTTTGTGGGATGCCTGTGAAATTGTTGGAATGGTGGCTATTCTATCGTAGTATGCCTAGAATACTCTGGGATGTCCACTAGCTAAGCATTTCACATATATATGAGGAGGTGGAAGGAGGAATTCCCACAATAAGCTTGCAAACACCTCAATAGTTTTCACAAATCATACCCCCTGTCCACCACTACTCTATCTGCTCTGTTCAAACAAAACCCCTAGCCACATGTGGCTATTGAACTTTTGAAATATGACTAGTGTGACAAAAGTAATGAATTTTATTTATTTACTTATTTATTTGTTTATTTTTAAAGGTTTTATTTACTTATTCATGAGAGAGGGAGAGAAAGAGAGAGAGAGAGAGAGAGAGAGGCAGAGACACAGGCAGAGGGAGGAGCAGGCTCCCTGCAGGGAGCCCAATGTGGGACTGGATCTTGGGTCTCCAGGTTCATGCCCTAGGCTGAAGGGGGCACTAAACCACTGAGCCACCTGGGCTGCCCTGAAGTAATGAATTTTATTTTATTATTTATTTATTTTTTAAGATTTTATTTATTTATTCATGAGAGACAGAGAGAAAGAGAGAGAGAGAGAGAGAGGCAGAGACACAGGCAGAAGGAGAAGCAGGCTCCATGCAGGGAGCCCGACGTGGGACTCGATCCTGAGTCTCCAGGATCAGGCCCTAGGCTGAAGGCAGCGCTAAACTGCTGAGCCATCCAGTCTGCCCTGAAGCAATGAATTTTAAATTCATTTAATTTTAATTAATTAAAAAAGTTCAAAATAAAAGCAGTATAAAATAGTTGTCCTGGGGGATCCCTGGGTGGCGCAGCGGTTTGGCGCCTGCCTTTGGCCCAGGGCGCGATCCTGGAGACCCGGGATCGAATCCCACATCGGGCTCCTGGTGCATGGAGCCTGCTTCTCCCTCTGCCTGTGTCTCTGCCTCTCTCTCTCTCACTGTGTGCCTATCATAAATAAAAAAAATAAATAAATAAAAAATAAAGTAGTTGTCCTGTAAAACTTAACAGTAAAACTTTGAAAAGTGGGGTTTTTGATATTTATAAATTTAGAGTTAATTTAAATATGAGCAATATTTTCTTAAATGTGATGCTAATAATATTGAGTGGTCACAAGAGTTAGTGAATTTACTTAAAGTGTGGTTTTGATGCTTTTGCTTCAAAGCCAATAAAGTCTTCCAAAAGAGATGAACCAGTCTTGTTGACATAGATCAAAGGAAAAAATATAAACATCAAAGGAGAACAATTTTTTGGTCCTCAATTTGGTTATTGAAATAATTTTAAGTATGTTTCGGATAACTTGGGTTTGTGAATCTACTTTTTCAACTATAAATTTTAAAATCTAAATATGGATCAAGTACTTTTGAAGAAACTTTAGTGTCCAAATTAAGATGGACTATAAAGGTAAATTATAAGTCTGATTAGAAGACTTAGTACCAAAAAAAGAATATAAAATATCTTATTAATATGGGATGCCTGGATGGCTTAGTGATTGAGGGTCTGCCTTCAGTTCAGGTTGTGATCCTGGGATCCTGGGATTGAGTCCCACATCGGGCTCCCTGCATGGAGCCTGCTTTTCCCTCTGCCTGCGTCTCTGCCTCTCTCTCTATCTCTCACGAATAAATAAAATCTTTAAAAAAAATCTTATTAAAAATTTTAAAAATGTCAATTATATGCTGAAATGATAGGATCTGGGATAAATTGAGATAAGTAAAATGTATTCTTAAAATTAGTTTTACCTGTTTCCTTCTGATCCTTTAAAAATGTGACTATTAGAAAATTTAAAATTATGTACATGGCTTGGATTCTACTTCTATTGGACAGTGCTGATCTAGATTACTTAAAGGCAGGTCTACATTTTGTACGTCTCCATATCCTTGGTACTTAGCATGGTGTTGACGTGTAACAGGGCCTGTGTAACTGTTTTTTGAGGAAGAGGATTTAATCTTGGAGAAGGGAATTTTCCACTACTGAGCACAAAGGTGAACTGCTAAGATTGAATTCCCCAAACAATACGTAAAACTGCAATTTCACTTCTCCAGAGATTTATTACCCTACATGTTTCTTTTTCCTCTTTTTTCTTGATCACTAGTAGCTAAATGATGAGGTGCTTAACCTACCGCTAGTCTATTGATTCCTACCTTTTTCTTTCCCTCTAAAAGTATCCAGAGCAACACTGACAAAGGGAATTGGTGACATCTTGTCTTAATTATCTAGTCAGATTGCCAAGTAGGCTTTTTTAAAAAAATTATTTTTTTATTGGAGAGAGAGAGAGAGAGCACAGGCGGGAGGGGGAGAGGGAGAGGGAGAGAGAATCTCACACTGGTTCTGTGCTGAGTGTGGAGTTGGAGGTGGGGCTCAATCTCACGACTCTGAATCAGGACCTGAGCCAAAATCAAGAATTGGATACTTAACCAACTTTGCAGGCACCCCTGAGAAGTAGGCTTTTTAATTTAAAATTGTGAACCTCATTTAGGTAGGTCATTGATAAGAACTTTAGCTGTAGAAACAAAATGAAATGACAATAAAAAGGCCAAAGTGGGCAGCCCTGGTGGCCCAGTGGTTTAGCGCCACCTTCAGCCTGGGGTGTGATCCTGGAGAACCGGAATCGAGTCCCACATCAGGCTCCCTGCATGGTGCCTGCTTCTCCTCGGCCTGTGTCTCTGCCTCTCTCTCTCTTCCTCTCTCTCTCTCTCTCTCTCTGTGTCTGTCATGAATAAATAAATTAAACCTTTTTTAAAAAAAACCAAAGTACCTATAACTCATTTAGAGAAATTCAGGAGTTTGTTGCTTACCCACTTTGAAAAGCCCATTCTCCTAAAATGCAACATAGCTTTTGTGTTCGATCCCAAAATTACACTGAAAGCTTGACTCCCTATGGTGTAAATTGTCTTTCACTCTCAGGAGAAGGAGAAAATGGACTATTTTCTCTTGGACATGATGGGGAAAGTTGGGTTTTCTGTTGACTCTGCAGCACAGCACATCTACGCAGGGATCTACTGCAGTTCCTGCTCAACCTATTGTTCAGAATAACTGGTCTATATGATCCAATTAAGCCAGTCACTTCAGCTGAGAAAATAGTATGCTTTCTTCACTCAACCATCAGATTAATTTCTTGAACATGATTGGACCTGCTGTGCTGTTGTGTCAGGAGACTGAGTTTCCAATCAAGACTGGGCAAGAGCATGGCCTAGGTCACCCTTTCCCCTTCTTGTGTGTTGGCATATCCAAGCTAGAAATGCTGGATAAATCTTCATGAATCATTTAAGTTCAGAAAACTTGGGGAATGCTAGTATGCAGTGCTTTGACTGATATGATTAGGGCTGCCTGATAATTTTTTTTTTAAGATTTTATTTATTCATGAGAGACACAGAGAAAGAGAGAGGCAGAGACACAGGCAGAGGGAGAAGCAGGCTCCATGCAGGGAGCCTGACACGGACCGGACTGATCCCAGGACACGGATCAGGACCTGGGCTGAAGGCAGTGCTAAACTGCTGAGCCAGCCGGGGTGCCCTGATAAATTTTTTTTTTTAAGATGTTGCTTACTTATTTATTTTAGGGAGAGACAGAGAGAGAACAAGAGTGGGAGGGGAGGGACAGTGGGGGAGGGAGATAGAGACTCTCTCAAGCAGAGTCAGTGATTCATCTGATCACGGACCACAACACAGGGCTTGATCCCATGACCCTGACATCATGACTTGAGCCAAACCAAGAGCTGGACGCTTAACAGACTCAGCCACCCAGACATCCTAGCTGATAATTTTTTAGTAGAAGTGTGTTTGATGTAATATGTGGGACATATTTCTACTAAAAGATTATTCATTGTTTATCTGAAATTTAAATTTACCTGGACATCCTTTATTTTATTTATTAGGTCCAGGAACCCTAGATAAGATGCTAGAGTTGCTTCAAAGAGGTACTATCCTCTTTTGCCATTTATCAAAACAAAAGAGATGATGTAAGAGTTTATGAAAGAATATCTGTGGCACAATGGCATCAAAACAATAACATAGCTAGGAATAAATTTAACCAAGGAAGTGAAAGATCTCTACACTGAAAATATTGATGAGAGAATCAAAGAAGACACAAATAAAAGATATCCTATGCTCATGGATTGGAAGAATTCATATTGTTAAAATGTCTGTATTACACAAGGCCATCTATAGATTCAGTGCAATCCCTAAAATGATTCCAATGATATTTTTTATAGATGCATAAAAAACTATCCTAAAATTTATATGGAACAAACAAAAGACTCTGCATAGCCAAAGCAATCCTGAGAAAGAAGAACAAGTAGGAGACATCATACTTCCTAAGTTGAGGCTATATTATAAAACTCTAGTAATGAAAACAGTATGGTATTGGCATAGAATAGACACATAGACCAAAGGAACAGAATTTGGAGCCCAGAATTGAACCCATGCATATATAGTCCATTAATATTTGACAAGGGAGCCAAGAATACCCAATGGCGAAGACAAAGTCTCTTCAATAAATGGTGCCAGGAAAATTGGATATTGGTGAAAGAATGAAACTAGACCCATTTTTTAAACCTACTTACAAAAATCAACCTGAAATAGATTAAAGACTTAAATGTAAGACTGAAAACTATAAAACTCCTAGAAGAAAACATAGGGAAAAAGCCCTTTGACATGGTTTGGCAATGACTTTTTGGATAGACACTAAAAGCACAAGCAAAAAATAAAACAAAAAAATTAACAAGTGGGACTCGATCAAACTGAAAACCTTCAAAAAAAAAAAAAAACTGAAAACCTTCTGCACAGCAAAGGAAATCATCAACAAAGGGAAAGATAACCTACTGAACTGGAAAAAAAATATTTGCAAACCATATATCTGGTAAGAGGTTAATATTAAAATTATATAAAGAACTCACACAAGTCAATAGGAAAAACAAATAGTCCAACTAAAATTGGGCAAAAGTGGGGCTCCCAGTCTTTCAAGCCTGTCACTTCCCAATGCCCTGTGACCCTGTTGAGGACCACAGACAGGACATACAGTGCTGTACTCTGGCATGGGAACAAGGGAGACTGTGGCAGCATCAGCCTTGGGGTGCCAGGTCCCTGATCTGTAGATACTCTGCATACAGTGGCTCATTACTGGTGACCTAGCACTATATCCCACTAGCACTTCAAGATGTTTCAAGAGCAGGCATTTGGTTTTACAAAGTCAAAATGTCAACCTGCCAGATGAGGGCATATACAAGGAGAGATCATATCTCTTTTCTAATCTACTTGAAGACTTCTTGTCCTGACTGGGGCCATATCAACCCTGGCAGTGCCACCTCAGTTCTCCTGGGGACAGAGCACCTTTTCAAAAAAAGGACTCGCTTTGGAGATAAGACTACTCAGTGAGAAGTCTCTACTTACAAACTGCAAAATGTGAGATCTGTAAGGGTTACAGGCCAGCCATAGTAATCATGTCCCACCATCTGAAGGCTGCTAGGCAGATGGTGATGTGTGTGTGCTACTGCTTCATCACTCTGACTATGAAACAGGTGGCTTTGCTTTCCTGAGGAGTAATATCAAATCTCCATTATTGCTTGACTTACTCTTGCCTTTAAAAAGAAGTTTTATTTATTTAAGTAATCTCTACACCCAACGTGGGGCTTGAACTCATGATCCTGAGATCAAGAGTCACAAACTCTTCCAACTGAGCCAGCCAGCCACCCTATTCTTGCCTTTTATAGGAAAATCCTTCTATTATGGCTGCTGCTGGCACCCTTATGTTGGCACCACATGTTTTCTCAAAGGGTCTTGCAAATTCATTTGTAACAATTAGTAAACTTGAATGTTATGCTAACAGATCGGGATCACGTAGTTCTGTGCAGATAGAGTACTAAAAATTAGTTTCCCTTGTAGAAATGTTAAAATCACTTATTTCTTTATCTTTAATAGCTAAAATCCTATGCTTATTTCTGTGTTTTTAAACTTTTTTTTCTTTTTTTGAGAGAGAGAGAGAGAGTGCATGAGTGGAGGGAGGGGTATAGGGAGAGGGAGAGAGAGAATCTTTTTTTGGGGGGGGTGGAGAAAGAGAATCTTAAGCAAATTACAATTAAAGAAAGGTGGGCAAGAGGCCTGAATAGATATTTTTCCAAAGAAAATAGATGAGTGGCCGACAGGCTCATGAAATGATGCTTAACATCATCAGTCAGCAAGGAAACGTAAATCAGAACCATAATAAGATATCACCTCACACCTGTGAGAATGGCTAGCATCAAAAAGATGAAATAAATGCTGGTGAGGATATGGAGAAAAGGGAGCCCTCATACACCACTGGTGGGAATGCAAACTGGTACTGCCACTGTGAAAAATGGTATGGGGGTTCCTCAAAAAATTAAAAATAGAAATACCCTATGATCCAGCCATCTCGCTTTTGGGACATTATCTAAAGGAAATGAAAACAGGGATCCCTGGGTGGCGCAGCGGTCTGGCGCCTGCCTTTGGTCCAGGGCATGATCCTGGAGACCCGGGATCGAATCCCACGTTGGGCTCCCGGTGCATGGAGCCTGCTTCTCCCTCTGCCTGTGTCTCTGCCTCATTCTCTCTCTCTCTGTGACTATCACAAATAAATAAAAATAAAAAAAAAATTAAAAAAAAAAAAGGAAATGAAAACACAATGTCAAGGAGATCTCTGCACCCCCCAAATCCACAGCAGCATTATTTATAAGACATTATTTATAACCAAGACATGGAAGCACTCTAAGCATCCTTGGACAGCCGAATGGATAGAGAAGTTGTGGTATATATAGATACACACACACACACAAACAGCCATATTATTTAGCCATAAAAAGCAGGAAATTCTATCATTTGCAACAACTTGGATGGACCCTGGGGGTATTATGCTAAGTGAAATAAAAAAAGACACAAAGAAAGACAAATAATGTATGACCTTACTTGTTTGTGGAATCTCAAAAGACAAACAAACTCCTGGAAAAAGAGATCAGATCTATGGTTAGCAGGGGTGGGAGGGGGTGGAATTGGAGGAAGTTTGTCGAAAGGTACAAATGTCCAGTTAGAAGATAAATAAGCAGCAGCGATGTCTGTACAACATGATGATGGACTACAGCTAACATTGCCGTATGGTACACGTGAGAGTTAAGAGAGTAAATGCCAAGGGTTCTCTGCACAAGGAAAAAAATTCTTCTTTCTTTCTTTCTTTCTTTCTTTCTTTCTTTCTTTCTTTCTTTCTTTCTTTCTTTCTGTATCTATAGGAGATGGTGGATGTTAACTCTTGTTTGGTAATCACTACACGATACACAGGTGTGTCCAGTCGTTATGCGGTACACTGCTCACTTGCACAATGCTGTATATCAATCACATCTCAATAAATCTGGGGAAAAAAAGAACATCTGTGGGGTATTTAGAGATAATCGGAGACCAGCATGGGACTTGGTGGTTCTTGAAAACCCACAGAGATTATATCTGGATGTCTATTTTCATGCTTTCTATAATAAACCGAATTATATGAAGGGGTTGTGCAAACTGTAATGTGCTGCTCTGCCTGTGTGGCTTTGTTTTTCCTTTAATGTGCACCCCCGGACTCCCCAGGGAGGTAGTAAACCCACCGAGGCAGAAACTGCTTTCTGTTTACTGGTATCCTCAAGGTCCAACCCAATGTCTGGGTGCCAGTAAGTGCTCGGGGGGTGTTACAGCTGACAATGAAGGTGAGTTTGTTCTTGGTCCGAAAGCCAGAGGACGTTCTAGCAACCTCCCTGGGTGTTTGCACTGTGCTCCAGGGGAGAGGCCGGGGCCAGCGGCCTTGCCTGGTGGGCAAGTAGAGCGCTCTGTGCTTTTGGAGGAGTCCCTTGGAAGCCTTCTCTGGTCCGCTCCAGAACAAATGCTCTGTCCTTGACACCAACACGAGCAGAGGCGTCCCCTGCCACCTGTCAGCAAACTGCTGCCAGGCTGTAATTTTACCGGATGTTGAGAGAGGAAGCCCGAGCTCAGCAAGGCCCTGGCAGAACCAGGGGACCAGCAGCGCCTTTTCTTACCTGTTAATGAAGCCTCATTAGAAACAGCAAGAGACGGCGCTGAGAACTGCAAGGCCCGTCTGCCTTGGCTCTGCCTGCCAGAGGCTGATTAACTGAGTGATTATGGCAGCTGCTCCTTGAGGTTAGGGAGCTGCGGAGACGGAGGGTGTGCGCCCGGCGCAGCACGCTGTCTGGTGCAAACACAGGAGGCTGTGCGAATCCATCCTCCCCTCCATGCAACCGCTGGGACAGCTTCCAGGTTCTGGAAAATGCATGGCCCTTCAGACACAGAAGTGCCTCCTTTTGGTGGCTGACCTTTGGGGACCGTCCAGCTGTGTTTAGGTTAGGGATTTTGGTCTGGGGGCGGGGGTTACAGAAAATTAATTGTAACGAGTAAGAAAGAAAAGAACCAGACCTCAGTGTACCTGCATCCAGCATAGCTACGTTGGAGCCTGCCACTCTCTTCTAGGGAGGCCCTTGCACCCACTGGTTCAATTGCAGGCATCCCTGGAGTGTGCAGCTGGGCCGGGGGATTGGTGCTTTGCAGAAATGTAGCATCAAGGTGGTGCCTTACCTATTTCTGTACCTCAAACAACAAACAGAATTATGTAAAGGTGTCGTGCAAGCTGTAAATAGCTGTCCTGCCCACGTGACTTATTAATACAATTCCTTTGATCCTAGAAGCCAAAAAGGAAAACCAGTTGGCATCATGTCAACCAGGAGACCAACCCCCCCTTCTCGCCTTGCTTCTCTTCTAATGGTTCTTAAGGATAAAGAAGGTTTCTTCTGTTTATGTCGGCTTTGGCTACTTGGAACCCCAGCAGTAGGGGGAGGGTGTCTTTGAATGTGCCCATATTGGACACATCCCCCTCTCTGGATTAGCCACTTACGAGGACAGACTCAGTGTAGATATTTTGGTCTGTAATTCTGTGTGGCAGGTGGACTGACAGAAGCTTGGGGGAAGAATTAAAAAATTAAGGCTGGGCTTTGTGTGTGTGGTTTTGGAGACACTGAAAGCCTGTGGTAGGACACAGGTGGTGGTTTCAGTTTTAATCAGAAGGCAGGGGAGTCTTGCCTGGATAGGTGGCAGATTCACAAACTATATTTAGCTGGGCTGGGCCTCAAGAAGGCTGGGGGAAGGACCCTGGAAAAAAATTCTGAGGCTGCCAGTGGGGTAGGCAACCACAACCTAGACTTAAATTGAAGTACCCTTTAAACTGACTGACAGATCCCCTGCCATCTCAGTGAGATGTGTGTGTCTGCACGTAAATGCCTGTGCAGAATATATGAAAGAGGTCTGAGTGCACTGTGGTGCCTAAAATCATGATATATTCAACAAAGCACCATGCTAGTCTGCTCTCTAGCAAGAGTTGTTTTTGCCCCCAATTGTAGCAATCCTGCATGCCATGAGCACAAATCTTACCTAAGCTGCACATTTATGTCTATTAACCCAAGAGCAGCTGACCCTTGGATGACAGATGGCATCATGCTCAAGGACACCTGCAGAAGCCATCAAGAATGGCTCCATGAACAAAGGCCAGGCAGGGAAAGGGATATCCATCTTTACCTGACAGTGGGTTGAACAAGGTGGGCAGACTGGAAGCCACACACAAAGCATTTATTTGGAGAGGGACAAGGGAGGTTGATCAAGCTTCAGACTATTTAAGGCAGAAGGACCCTCTCCACTTCCAGGATGCTTTTCAGACTAAGCTGAATCAACCAGGGAATCCAGCAAGGAATCCAGCTTGGGAGGGTAGGGCGGTGGTGGGAGTCTAGGGGATGAGGGGGAAACTCCTTTAGGAACTTTATTGGTCATTTGATGAGGGAGGCAGCATTTTCTTCATGAAAAGAGGAAGTTTCTTCATTAGCTGAAACAAACAAAAAACATATATAAGTCAGATAAGTAATGGATGATGAAAATTAGTAAAGATAGCACAGTGGGAGTATAGGAAAGGCAGGTGTCTCATGAAAGAATTTGGTCTTTGGAACAAGACAGTTTGGGTTTCAAACCCCTGTTCCATGGTTATTAGGTGTGTGACCTTGGGCAAACAACTTAAGTTCTCTGAGGCTTTGTCTCCTGTCTAGAAAATGGGGAGAATGATGTCATCCTGGCAGAGTTTTGGGGAGAAATGAAGACAAATATCGTAAGACTGCGCTGGCACCTAGAGGGTATTCGCTAAATGGAGTTCTTATACTCTTAAAGTAAATTCAACCTACCTCATTACTGTTTGTATATGTTTATGACAATTTCACATATTTATTCAGATGTCCATGGGCTTGTGAAAAAATTAGCTTTGTTAGGAACATCTAACTTTTGTAATCAATAAAAATCAATCCAATAAAAAGACAGTTGGAAAGGAGCTGGATGACATATTTTCTATTGGAAAGGAGAGAGGATTACGTTGCTTCTATAGAGCTCTCTTGCCTTTGGAAGAAAAATGTTACACAGCACATTGGAGAAGCCAGGGGACCTGGGGTCCAGTCCCAGCTCGATCTTTACCTTTCCGTGTGATCATAAACACAACCTTTTCTGCTCTGGGCTTTTGTATTCCCTCTGAAATTGAGGGGTTGGATTGTGTAATCACTAAGTTGTCTCTCAGAGCTGATATTTTATTCATTATTCAATGTATGTCTTGGAAGGGACTTTGGAGGGAAATATGAAGTATAGAATAAAGACTTGGATTTTTTTAACAAGTGGGCAAGGAAGCAGAGTCCCAAGACTTATGCATATGCTCCTGGAATCCTTACCCATTAAAAAAAGACTGCCTATATACACATACCTATGAGCATGTGCATACACATACGTATACAGATGTATATATGCCATTCCTACCCCCTTGCCTCTCTCCAGTATGGAGCCTGGGAAAGCTAAGTCGTTGCTTTCCCAGCATCCCTTGCAGATAGGTATGGTCATGTGAGCAGCTTATGGTCAATGAGATGTGAGGAAAATCCACTGGAGACCTCAAAATGTTTTCCTTCACTGATAAAAGAGAGAGCCACACATGGAAAAGCTTTTTTGGTGCACCCCCCTTCCCTTCCCTTCTTCTTCTCATAAATGAGGATATGATATCTGCAGCTGTTGTAGGCATTGGGCAACCATGGGTAATGAAATGAAGGCAAAACCCCCATATATCAGGGATGGTATATCAGAAAGATGAAAGAGCTTGGGACCTTTATGAAATCATTGAGTGACCTAGACCACCTTATTTCTAGAACTCTTAAATAAACATGGTTTATGCCCTTGTCGATCAAAGCGTGGTTTGTGGGCCAACAGTTAAAGGCATCGCCTGGGAGTGTTGCTAGACATGAAGAATTTTTGGTCTCACCCCAGACCTAGTGAAGCAGAATTGGCGTTTAAAAAAAGTCTCCAGGTTGTTTCTCTGTATTTAAGAATAGGTTTTTTTGTCTCTTTTTTTCTTTGTTCATTTGTTCTTAAATCCTACATATGAGTGAAAAATGGACTTTAATACAGAGAGCAAACTGATGATAACCAGAGGGGAGGTACTTGGATGGGGGAAACCTGTGAAGGGAATTAAGAGTACACTAATCTTGGAGGATCCCTGGGTGACTCAGCGGTTTGGCGCCTGCCTTTGGCCCGGGGTGTGATCCTGGAGACCTGGGATCAAGTCCCACATTGGGCTCCCTGCATGGAGCCTGCTTCTCCCTCTGCCTGTGCCTCTGCCTCTCTCTGTGTGTGTCTTTCATGAATAAATAAATCAATAAAATTTTTTTAAAAAGTACACTAATCCTGATGAGCACTCAGTCATGTATAGAGATGTTGAATCATTATATTGTGTACCTGAAACTAATATGACACTTGTGTTTTAATTATAGTTCAATAAAAAAATATAAAAGATGCTCAGGTTTTGGTGTTTTGAGTGCACATTAACATTTCGGGAGCATTGGTTTGCAGCCCCATTAATGAGGGCCTATTGCATGCAGCTGAAAGTATTCCTAACAGACATCATGTATGTCCTCGGCATGTCCAAACACATAAAGGTATGTCCAGGTGTGTCTCTGCATATGTGAATATATAAATAGAAAAAACCCTGCAAGGACACAGGCTGTGTGTGTGTGTGTGTGTGTGTGTGAGAGAGAGAGAGAGAGAGAGAGAGAATATATGTGTTGGGGAGTTACAAGGTGATTTCTCCTTTTTACCTTAATTGCTTCTATAGTGTCTGAAAACTGTGAATTGCAAACCCAGGAGTATGTACACCTGTCACAGGAATGCGAGGCGGAGAGGCTTACCCGCTCTCCTCCCTGTCCAGCAGGGCGTGGAAGGAGGCCACGTCCCTCTGCAGCTGGGCCTTGTGCGCCAGCAGGTGCTCCCGGGCCTGCTGCTGCTGCTCGGCCTCCGAGCGCATCTCCCTGAGCTCCGCCTCCAGCCTGCTCACCACCGCGCCCAGGTTCTGGAGCTCGATGTCGTGCCAGTGCTTGGCGTCGTGCAGGGTGTTCTCCAGGCCTCGTTTCTGCCAAAGAGAGAAGGCGGTCGGCCGGGAGCCTGCAGGCCGGGCCTTGCCCGGGGAGGTGGGCTGAGCTGCGGGGCGGGCGGCCCTGCCCGCTGGCCTCCTGGGTTGGGGGGCCGTGAGCCATCCTCCTCCCCGCCCAGACTATTGTTCAGTCTGATCCACTGATCCTTTTGAGGAGGGGGTGCGGGCAGGAAGAAAGAGAAGACGGGAAGGAGAGGGAGAAAGATGAGGTACAGTGATGGGAGAGAATGAAAGAGTGAGAAAGATAATGAGAGAAAAAATGAGAGTGAGAAATCGACAAACACATACGGGGGAGGGAGGCAGTTGGCAGGTGTTTTTTCAAAGGAATCTTGCTCTCTGAACTGCCTCGGGCCTTTTTGCTCGATTTCCCACTCTCTGGGGGGCCCTTTCCTCCTCCACTGCTGAAACCCCATCCATCATTCGGCTAAAATGCGGTCTCCAGCACTCTTGCCCAGGTTGCCAGGGTTAGAATGAATGTCTCTGGCCTTTATACACTCAGCACTTTTTTCTTTAGTGTGTTAGTAGCACACCCTGGCCACTGCCTCTTCCCCTTGCTGCCCCAACCCTTGGGCTCCCCACTGCCCATCCTGAGCCTGTTTCTCTCTGAGCGAGGCTGCCTGTGTCTGTGTTGGCTGGTGTCTGCCACACTCATGATATTAGCTGTCTCTCCCGATGACTCTTGCATTGACGTTTCCGGCACAGACCTCTTCCCTGAGCATAAACCTGCTACTGAATTTCTTACTGGAAATATACACAATCCATGGGCACCTCAAATCAGCACGTCCAAAATGGAACCACTGGTTTCCTTCTGAATCTGTTTGCCTCTCCTATCCTGTGCTTCAGCTGGTGAATTCACATGACCTGGAAGCCAGCGAAAGGCATGTCCCTCATCTTCAATCATCACTGAATCCTGCCTCTTGTATATTCTGGAAAGTATTCACATTTGTGCCCTCTCTCCTCCAGCCACTGGTGCCCACGATGGATGCTTATCATTGCTCCCATGGGGTAAACTCAGAAGCTTGTAGCTCATCTCTTGGTCTCTAGTTCCTCCTGCCTTCGCATTCTCCACACAGCAGCCACCGTGTTCTGTTGGAAGTCCAAATCTGGGTTTGTATCTCCCCTTCTTTCTCACCTGGATCATCACTACTCATCCCAAGTCCAAGTTTAGGGGTCACCTCCCCTAGAAAGACTTCCTTGATGGTCTCTTGGTCTTTCTCCCAGCAGGCCGGGTTAGAGGCCCCTCCTTTGGGTTTCCATGGCTGCCCAAGTACATGTATACCCTTAGACTTGGTAAGAGTGGGGTGAGCTTCCTAGGGGCATGTTTCCTCTACCAGACAGTGAGTGAATTCTTGAGAGCAGAAATGAAGTTTCTATAACCCCAGTGATAAGACAAGGGCTGGCATAGAGTAGGTGCTCATCTGGCTGTGTTGCTCAGGTTGACACCACGTGTATTATGGTTATGTTTATTGACCTACTTGTCTCCCCATTAGACTGGAAACCCCATCTTCCCATATAGCAAACCTTACAGACTGTAGGACTGACACATAAACACTTTAAAAAAAACTGTGTGTATCTTTCTTTAACATTTTTTCATAGTTGTAATTATGGTGCACCTATAACTTAGCATCTGGCTTTTTATATAACACATAAGAACAGATAAATATGTTTTCAGATTAGGATAATATCTTGATAAAACAACTTTCTGTAACCTGCCCCTTAGGAGGATATTTTTCATACCTTTTTGATTATTGTGATTGAAATGGAAGATTCTTGGTCATGATGCCATCTTGAATCATGGCTTCTGTTAAGCAGAGGCCACTCTATCATCTTACTTAAGCCATCTTAATTCCATAGGGTATAAGAATATTGAGTCAGATTCCCATCCTAGGTACATTTACAGGTGGCAAAAATGTAACTTGTAAAAAATAAATTTAGATCAGTATCTGGCCTAGGTTATTATTTTGGTGAGATCTGAAAACCCCTCTATAGCAATAAAAATGCAGAAATGGCCACCAGCACTTTGAGAATCACTTGTTCCAAACTCTGGGTTTTCTCTCTTTGCTTATCAGGAAATTGTTTGGTTTGCAGTGTTTAGTGCTGGCCCTGGGCCTGTAAAACCTGTTATTTGGAAAAAACCTTTCATGGGATCATGTTTGGATCAGCTGTCTATAGTTTTGGTTCCATGTTCATAGGTGACTTCTCCATGTGGCCTGAGGTTTTCTCTGATGATGTAGGACCCACTGCCCAAGGTAGGTTTGTGGGAACTCCTATCAGATGACCTCTGTCTTTTCTATCTCACCCTCAGAGTCCGGTCCAGCTTCCCACCTAAGTCCCTGACATCCTGGCCTGGTTCTCACAGAAATGCTTGGGCTTGAGTGATGGCAATCAGGCCACTGCTGCCCATCTCCCAACTCCAGCCCCCACAGCAACACAACACCAGCAAGCAAACCGAGATCACAGAAGCACACTTATTCCCCAGTTTTTGGAGATGTGAAAGGACTTCCTTGAATTGCTAAGCCCTCTAGGAAGTGATTTCTTGCCTTGAATCCACCCCTGATTTGAGTTGATGGAACACAGAGCTCAGTAGGCTTTAAGCACCATTCCTAGTGCCTGGCCACCAATATAAACAGTGCCCTGCTGGCAAAGGGGGCCGCAAGTGCTGCCTACTCAGCTGAGGCTTATACGAGGCCCCGTGGGGGCCTTATGTGTATACAGGTTGCTCTGGCTGCGGATAATCGGGGTGACTGGATGCACTGAGCTGTATTTGAAAGCTGCAGGAAGGGGTGCCACTTTTTCTGGCTGTCCGTGCCCCTAACCTCGGCTGTAAGGCCCAGTGACCAGAGCTCTGATCTACCAGCTAGCAGGGGACAGAGGCGGCCCATCCTGGCTCCCAGGCACAGCCAGCATATCACCACTCCTAAGTCTTCTGGTTGGGCATGTGAGTTTTCTTCTGATTTGTTCCAGTAGTAAGGACCATGGGGTTTAAGTGAGGTGATTAGATGATGCCAACTTGGGATTACTACACGAGTGATTATAATAATAATTTTACAATGATAATGGATAATGAATACCATTCATTGACTGATTACTCTGTGCCGACCACCGTGCTAAGGGCTTGACCCGCATTGTTCCATTAATCATCCCTGTGATTTTCTGAGGCAAAATCTCTCCAGTCCAGTGGCAGATCACATTTCCAAAAGCAGCTGCAATCACGATCCCATCCCACATATTCTTTCTCTATGTGGCCTTGCCACTGCCTCATCAAGAGATGGCATTTATTTCTCTTCTTGTGGGATCTGGGAGGGACTGTGACTGCTGAGACCAAAAGAGTTCTGGATAAGTGATATTCAGGGACTCTCAAGCCCAGGTGTTAAGAGGCCTGGTAGCTTCTGTGCTCATGCTCTGAGGGAAGCTGGATGCCATGTCAGAAGTCCAATCACATGCCTGCCATGATTTGAGGAAGTCAAATGCTAACTGCATGGAGAGGCCCCATGGAGGGAGAAAAAGAGATGCACAGCTTAGGCACCCTGCATGTGAGTTGAAACCATTCTTGGATGGTCCAGCCCAAGCAGATGCCACATGGAACAGAGAAGAGCTGTCTCTGCCAGACTCCACCTAAATCACAGAGTGAATGAATACATTTTTTACTGTGATCTGAAGCCACTAACATGGAAGATAGGTATGATAACCCACATAGATTCTCACTTCGCAAGTGAGAAAGCAGAATCTTTGAGAGGTCACTCAGCTAATGAGTAGGGGATCCTGATTCCAGATTCCAGAGTCTGGGTGCCAGTCCCCCGTTCCATAGGCCCTCTGTTGTCTAGTTGAGTAATAGAACCAAAAGAGCTCGATTCTTCTACTTGTTACTCATGTTAATGAGCAAACCCTTGAACCACAGTTTACTCTTCTGCAAAGTGGGATATCATTTGCTTCTCAGTGTTTTTATGAGTCTCTGATGAGAGAATGCATGTGAGCAAGCTCTCAGTATTCTTAGTATCATGTTGAAGAAATTATGTTTTGGACACTCATCAAGTGCTTTGGGGACATAAAATAAATTAGACATGGTCTCTGCCTTCAAGGAGTTAAATGTGATGTCAGTGGATGAGCTGATATAACCACATAAACCACAGGGCTCTGAATGTGAGTGGGTGGCAGGTGGAGAGATCACCCCACCTGTGGGAGTCAGGAGCTAGCTAGGCTTTTGCTGGGTGTAGCACTTGTATATCTTCCACTTCACATCTGTTAAGGGTGTGAGGACAGGTAGGGGTGGGCAGAGTTGGGAGGGAGGAGGGGTCGCCTTCCAGCCATGGGAAGAACATGTCCAAGGGCTCAAGGGTAGGAGAGCAAAGGGTGAGTTCTGGGCATTTCCCTTCCTGTACAATCTGGGCTGATCTATGAATGAAGCCCTTTTTTATTACTGGAAGAGTGGCAACTTTTGGCAGCCACAAGGACATCTGGGGAATAAATAGTAGCCCCTTAACTGTGCTTAAAGTGACTTGGGCAAAAGGCAGCACCCCTAATATTAGGATCAAGGGTTATGACAGGGGAATAAAACTGATTAGCATAAAATTCACATAACTCTGAGTAAATAATGCAATGTCTTTCAATTTTTTAGCAAAAGTACATTGCTTTAGACTGTATTTTCCTGATTTTTCTTACCTCAATGCCTTTTCTCACATCCCCTCATACTGACCCTGATCCCATCACAGGATGTGTGGGAGAGCAGTGGAGCAACGAGATGTGTGTCATGTTGTGCTATGTAGTGGCAAGACTGAGCATCTTCCTAAGCTGGCTGGGCATCATGTGATCTTATTGTTCAGAGGACAATGGACCAAGTAAGCTGAAGACAAGTGGAGGAGGGGGACTGGGGCTGATGGAATGATCTTGTCCATGGGCAGTAAAAAAGTTGTTTCTGAGGGAACCAACTAGAATAAATCCTTGAGCTCACTTCATGGGAGTCCAGGACTGCATTGGGAGGCAGGGCTGCTGGTTTGGTGACGGAATGGATTTAGGTGGCAAGAGCAAAGGCCTCCACTGGGGCCTCAGTAGAGTCCAGACCACCCCAAGCTGCAGGATTGCATGAACCATTCCCTTCATGTACTTCAGTGTGGACAATACACTTGCAGTTCAAATTAGAACACAAGGCCCCTGCAGGAGCTGTGTGCCTGGCACCCTAACAGAGAATCAGAGGGTGAACTGCTATATTATTCATAATTATTTTAATTAATAATAATAACAAATAATGCAAGAGACCTTCCCCCACAAACCCCAGTGAGTCTGAGGAACTTCCTAGTCTTAGGTTGGTCCCCAGAAGTAGAGCCTGAAGCAGGGATCCTGGTATATGTAAATAATTAAGGGGTTGCTCTCAGGAAAAGGGCAGCAAGGAAAGCAGGATAGGGCAGAGGAAGGCGCTAAGCCAGGAGGGAGTCTCAGATGGAGTCTGATCCCCCAAAGAGCTTGGGAATGTGAATTAGACCTTGAAACCTATTCCACTTGGAAGCAAGTGGGCTGGGCTTTTAACGCCCACATCAGCTAGTCATTGACTGAGGGCTAGAGGAGGCGGGCCTAACTGCCTAGGCCAGGTGTCCACTGTTAGGCGGAGGCCAATTCTCTGGAGAAGTGGGACCCTCTGAAAAGGGGTATCTGTGGGGTAAGTGGCCAACACTCAAGCAGTGGCCTGGTGTAGGGTATTTCAGTGGGGGTTCTAACAGCTGTCACTATACTTGTGATTTGGTATCAGATGATCCTTTCAGGCCTCAAAACTCGCATGCCGTGAGATGGGAATCTCCTGCGAACTCTGACCCACATGACTCTCAGTTCAACAGTTGGGAGTTAAAATTGACATAAGAAATGCCAGGGCTCTTGGGATCCCTGGGTGGCGCAGCGGTTTAGTGCCTGCCTTTGGCCCAGGGCGCGATCCTGGAGACCCGGGATCGAATCCCACGTCGGGCTCCCGGTGCATGGAGCCTGCTTCTCCCTCTGCCTGTGTCTCTGCCTCTCTCTCTCTCTCAATGTGTGACTATCATAAATAAATAAAGAAAAAAAAAGAAATGCCAGGGCTCTTCCCGGCCCACTCACCAGGGCCCTCAAGGATTCGGTCTCAGCCTGGAGGCTCTGGATCCGACACGAAGTGTTGTGCAGCTCCAGCCTGAGGGCAGCGGCCAGCTTCTCTTCCTGGGTCTGCGCCATGCGGGCCACCTCTGCCTGTTGCTGGGGAGGGTCAGGTCTTCGCGTGAGCGGGCCTGTGGGGGGGCCTGAGCCCTGCCTCCCCTCCTGCCCTTCCCAGGGCCCACTCCACTGCTTCTAACTCAGAGTCAACAGCTGGCAGATTGAAAAATCCCTTTTTCCGTAGGCGCCTCACCTATTTGCATACAACCATTTACTTAGTTTGAACATACAGTGAATGCAAGTAGAATAAAATTCAAAAGCTTTTTCTGAAGGACTTCTAGGAGAAAGTCTCCTTTTGTGCCCATGCTTCTAATTACCCAGTTCTTTTGTTTCCGATTTCTTACACCTCTTTCCACAAATAGTTCACATATTTACAAGTGAATATGTATGATCATCCTCCCCTCGTTTTGGTCCTCATACATCTTAGAAGATATTTCCTACCAGCATATACAGATCAATTACGTTCTTTTTAATGGTTCCACAGTATCACCTTGTTCGGAAGTACCGTAGTTATTTAGAAGCTCTGCACTGATAAGTGCTTAGATTGTTTCCAGTCTCCGCCTGTTACAAACAATGGTGTAAAGAATAACCCTACGACCCTCATTTTCCACACAAGGGAATATCTCTGAGGGGTAAATCCCTGTAGTAGAACCACTGAGTCAAAGGGTATGCATTTGTCATTTTGATGAATGTTGCCAAATTGCCCTTCAGAGAACTGGTAACCCGTTCCAGTAATGTCAGGCAGTGCCAACTGCCCCAGACCTTCTTCAAATGAAGAACTACCCAACTTGATCTGATAGTCCCTGTTTCCTTGTAAAAACCAGTCTGGCCACAATTGTGAACACAAGGGGAAGGTCTGTGTTTCGAAATTTCTCCCTGAGCCACATGGACACAGTCTGATTCTTCCCCATACTTTCAGGGGAGGAGGTCATTGCTACTCTCTTCTCTCTGTTGGAGAAAGGGAAAGGGGAAAAACTAGAGCTCACCTTCATTCATCTTTGGTGCAGTCTGATGCTTGTCTCTAAGCCAGTGATACGGGAGAAAAAACCTGTTTTCTAGTTTACTGGCTGTCTGGATTGACCACTTTTATGACATAGGAATACTTATTTATAGGGTTATGAAAAATAGTCCAACCTAACTAGGAAAACCCAGGTCAAAGGACTCATATCTCAGGTGTAGTTCTTCCTGTGTCTGCTACAAAGGGGTCAACAAAAACATCCATTAAAGGTCTGGGATCAGCTAAAGGAGTGAAAGCTGTGGGCCCAGCTCTGGTCAGTCCATGGCTGTGTGTCCCTGGGCCATCATTCAACCTCTCTGAGCCCCAGTCCCTGCCAACAGAACACAGATCACAGTGAGCAGAGTCACTATGAGGCTTCCATCAGGTTATACATGTGGAAACCTTTAGAACTCTAAAAGTATGCAAACAGTGACTGCATTTATTTTTCTAATATATAAAAAGTAATATTAGCCAGTAAATGAGTCTGTAAAAGCCACTGTCAGTTGGATAGTACTAAGGATACCTAATAGGTGTTAAGCACTGGTTCTGTGCCAAGCACTCCATTAACAGCGCTAAGTCCATTATTTCATTTAATCTTCACCACCCTCTTCTGAAGCAAGTGTCATTGTTATTCCTTTTTTACGTGAGGAAACCGAGGCACAGAGAGACAAAGTTATTTACTCATGATGGTGCAGCCTATGAGGGGCAGAGCTGGACCTTGTGCAGTGGCAGACTCCAGAGCTGTGCTCTCAACCAGGTGTGAATGCAGCCGCTTCCACCATCAAGACCCCTGAAAGTGGAGTCTTCCCCCCACTGAAGATGCACCACTCTAAAATATCCTCGTGGCCTGTCAAGTCCTGCTTGGATGGGTGGCCTGGTTTTTCTCCCTGTCTTTGGGGGTAGGGACGTGGCCAGGTGGGCTGTGCAGGTGGGCTGTGCAGGTGGGCAGCAGAGGGGTCTGCAGGGGCCCTGTCTCAGAGCAGCCAAGGGCGGCCAGCAGCTGGAGCAGGCCCTTGGCAGCTCCCCAGAGCCTGAGAGCCGGGTGTTAAATCTTCCGGATGTTTGTAACCTGGTTGGTAAACACAGCCGTCCTTAAAAATTAAATTATTAATTTAATAATTACAATTATTACCCTTACAATTAAGTTATATTAAAATGGTAACAAATACTCCAAACACATCACTTGCTGGTTTATTTACATGTTATCATCGTCTGTGCTATCAAAGTTATTTCTATTGATGGGACCTGGACTAACATTTAGTGATGAGCTTCTGAGCATCTCTTCCAAACTCTGTGCTTATTTACATCAAGTTAGGAGTCTGAAATCAGCTGTGATGAGAGTATTTGCCTCATGGAAATTGGCAAACACTACAAATCAGGGATTGAATTATTGTTTTGCTGACTGTCTAGAGTTAAGAAAGGGATGCAGAAAATGTTGATAATGCAGATTAAACTTAAAATGGGTCATGTCTGTAGCTATTGCATTATGAATAGCAAAAACAATTAGAGGAAATATCTTTCCAATATTTACAAGCTATTATCTGATTTGCTAAGAAGCTACTCATCTCATTGATGAAGGGACTCACTGAAGCCAATGGAAGTATCAACTAAAATTCATTGCAAAGCTATCCTCATTTATCATTGATAGGACTTTTTGCTTAATCGGATATTAATAAGCATATTTTATAATCTGATTTTGTGACATTATTGTTGATGACAGAATTATAAAAAACAGTTGGCAGGTTTTGCAAGAAGTAGCAAGTCACACTGAAGGTATAGGCACAAATGGAAAAGCAAAGTAAGTATTTTATCTTAAAATTTGTTATCTCTAAAATTATATAGGTTACCTCTAAAATTTGTTATCTCTAAAAGTATTTTAGGGACACCTGGTGGCTCAGTGGTTGAGTGTCTGCCTTCAGCTCAGGGTATGATCCCTGGGTCCTGGGATTGAGTCCCACATTGGGCTCCCCGTGGGGAGCCAGCTTCTCCCTCTGCCTATGTCTCTGCCTCTCTCTGTGTCTCTCATAACTAACTAACTAACTAACTAACTAACTAACTAACTAACTAACTCCCATGTGACGCCTGGCCCATGACAAAGTTCTAGATTGCTAGGGAAACTGAGAAAACTGTAAAATGGTATCGTTTGTCATAGACAAAAGATAGCCAAGGAATTAATAAAATTAAAATAAGCCAAAGTTATTATATTTGAGCAAACGTTGCCCACCAAGTTGCTGAGTCCAAGCCTGCTTTCTCTTTGTTGAAAGTGAGACTAATAAGAGAAGTGTTAATGACCTACAAGCACCAAATGGAAACTTTCTTATACAGTTTAATTAAGACTGAAAGAGAAAAAAAATTAATTTGATCACTGTGGGATTCAGTGTATTTTATATCATGCCCAATATCTTCCCAAATCAGGTTATGACAAATCATACTTGCCCTTCACTTGGGGATAGTTACCTGCTTTAACTCACTTAGAAGTATTACCTGTTCTTTTCCAAAGGCTTTTTGGAGTTATGTTTTCTGATTAATAATTACTTTACTTCTGTTTCCATTTCAACCCAATGCCTCCACATTTCTCCTCACAGACCGAACAGTAGGTGTGTCATTTTAGAATCTGAGGATAGGAAGGTAGGACTGTGTTTTGTTGCTCAGCGCAGTTGCTAGGATGTGTAATGAGATTTAAATATGTTGGTCCCCAGGCTTTCAAACCAGCTTGAAATCTTGGCTCTGCTGTGCAGGAGCTAGGCTGTCATGTTTGCGCTCCACCTATATTTTTGGGACAGGAGAGCATATTGACACTTTGAAATACAGTAAAAAATTTCAAATAAAAAATTTTAAATTAAAATTACATGTTATTGCACGTGAAAGATGGATGTGAGAGAAGAAATGCAGCATGCTTCAGAGTAAGTCAGAAGGAAGGATTTGAGAGTCTTGGAGGGGAAAGGGGCCATCTCCAAACCTGCCCCTCTGCTATGCGGGTGTGTTCTTAGCAGAACATGTATCCACGATGAGTGCTGAGAGGTTGACATGTATACTGTGCCTTTCTCCAGCAGTTGCTGTGTGGATTTCAGCCAGTCACTCGAGCTCTCTGTTTTTGCAACTGGCGAACAACAGCTTTACAAGAGCATTGCTCTGCTGCAGAGTACAGCTAACTGTCCCGCTCTTGAAGCCTCTTAGATCTCACAGGACCACAGTAACCTCATTATGTTCACTATCCTGGAAAAAGGGAAAGCAGTGGATTCCTTGGGGATACAGAGGTTCCCGACCTTGTATCACAGGGCAATCTTATCCCATGGAGAGGACACAGAATCATGGTTTGGAAAGATCATGACAAAAGTCTGGCATAACCTTTTGGACCGTTGAGACAAAGGCCTCTCAATCTCACATTCCACAAGACAATGAATCAAAAAGCCCCCTCCACCCCCTGCATGTGATCTGTCCAGGAAAACCTAGCAGTTAAGAGTGTTGATTCTGGAGTCAGAATATGTGATTTGAATCTCAATTTTGCCACTTTGGAACTGTGTCTTCTTGGGGAGATTACTAACCTTTCCATGCCTTAGTTCCCTCCTCTGTGAAATGGGTGAGATCATAATACCTATCTCATGGTGGGAAGGTTAAATGAGAACAGGCCTGTCAGGTACTTAGAACACTGGGCGCTTGGTAAAGGCTTAATAAATGCTCTGCTGGCACTGCGTTCACAGCATATTGTATCCTGCCTTGTAGAAGAATGGTTGTTCTATCCATCACCTCCCACAGGCACCCAGCCAACCTCATACTAGATTGTAGGGACCTTGCGTGCAGGGACAACTTCCTACTGACCCCTCTGTCTGCCCTTGGGAGCTACCATGGCATTTGATACCTAGGGCATGCCCAACAACATTTACTAAAGGTTTACAATGCATCCTAGGCACATCCTAGAGACTACAGAAGAGGAGGGTCTACCAGCAATGGAATTAAATCACACCTTTTCATTAACTAGGATTAACTATCATTGTTATAATGGCTATAAGTCACTTTATAATCATGTGGTATCATATAAATGTTATTTAGCTAAGGATGGCTTTTGACAAGCAGCATACACACCCCTGACCTACTCCAGCCAGATGTAGGATTTATTTGGGAGAGGTTGGATGCCATCCAGTCTTCACCTGAGACACGAGTTCTCCTTAGTGGGAGTCTCACTGGATGAAACTTCAGTATTGGCAGAAGGGCTGGCCTGGCTAGGCTAAGCCAAGTTTCTCCTTGAATTTACAAAAGGACTGTCTGACTATGGAGGCTGCTCCTGAAAGGCTACAGGACCAGTTCCCAGCCTCAGCTGAAGCTGCCAAAGGACACCGAGGAACACATGGCTTTGTGGATTTGCTGCCCCTCATAAGTAAGCATACCCTGCTGATGAAAGTGGCAGAAGAGGCTCAGCAGTGATTTTATTCTGAAGAGCAAAATATGTTTTTCTTCTTAAAGTAATTATTGGAGAAGTTTACATGATAGTATATTTCTCCTGGTGCATGGAGATCATCCCATTCCTAAGAAGGGACTCTTCTGTTCTGTCTCTTCTCAGAGACTAGTAAGTGTTGCACTCAAACTGTACTACTTTTTAAAATTTTTTATTCATGGGAGGCACAGAGACATAGGCAGAGGGAGAAGCAGGTTCCCTGCACGGAGCCTGATGTTGGACTCGATCCCAGGACCCTGGCCGGGATCACGACCTGAGCCAAAGCCAGACGCCCAATCACTGAGTCAGCCAGGTGCCCCCAAACTATACTACTTTAATTTCTCAGGGATTTGGGTTGTTTTATCTTTGGAAGTCTCTTATTTTAAAGATAGTTTAATTAATGAATTAATTAGAGAGAGAAAGAGCACAAGGGGGGGGATGGTAGGCAGAGTAGATAGGGAGAAGCAGACTCCCTGCTGAGCAGAGAGCCTGATGCAGGGCTCAATCCCAGGCCGCTGAGTTCATGATCTGAGCCGAAGGCAGACGCTTAACTGATTGAGCCATCCAGGTGGCTCAGAAGCCTCTTATTTTAGAAGTAAGGCCCCTATACTTCTCATGGGAAAGAGCTACCATTGAGAAATATCTAAGATAGCTTTGAGATCTCAGAATCAGGTAGCCAGGGTTGGCCAGGGACTTTGCACCCATAGCACCACGCACAAGTTCTGGCACCTGGCTTGTGCTTGACAAATGGAAACTGAATGAATGAGTGAGTGAAGATTTCTTGGTAGAATGTGGTGGTTACAGTGTTGGGTGGTCCCCTATATAGGTAGTCACTCAAATATGGATTGTCAACCAGTTGTGAGGTGGAAAACACAATGTGGAGGATGAGGGCCTGGGAGTGCCCTTTATAATATGCATGCTGTACTGGGTAGAGTAAAGAACAGGTGAAAGATAGGCAAGGCCTACTCAATGAGACGGTCTTTTTAGTTTCCTTTTTAACAACTACTCTGATTCCCCTCACTCTGCCCCCCAGCCTGACCAGCTGGGCTACACTCCTGTAATATACAGTGAAGGGAACCAAATCCTGGCCTTCTGGTTGGTATAGTAACTCTGCTTTATTGGCTCAAAATATCTTTTGAAAGCTACCCAGAACTACCATAAATTAAGTAAAAAGACAATTGACACTCTGGGAACATATTTCAGGGAGAGGACTAGTTTCTCTAGTGTACAAAGATTCACTACAGACCACTAATAAGAAGTCTAAGACCTAATAAAAATGAGTAAAAGATATGATCTGATAGTATACACAAGAGCAAATATGGCCAAAATTCAGCATGTAAAAAAGATGTTCCACCTCCCTTATGAGAAATGCAAAATAAAACTGCACTGAAAAACCATGTTTTGCCTATAATATTGTCAAAGATCACAAGGTATGAGAACTCACAGTATTGGTGAGGATGTGGGGAAATGGGCATTCTCAAACACTTCCAATAAGAATGTACATTGTTGCAACCTTTACTGAGGGTAATTTGACAATATTTATCAAAATGACCAGTGTGCATAACTTTTGACCCAGCAATGTCACATCTATGAACTTATCTAGCAGATATATTTCTATCTTGGGAAATGAGGGACATACGTAGTTAGTGACTCATTTATAAAAGCAAAAGATTGGAAGCCACCTAAATATTCATTGGCAGGGTGTTAAATAAATCCTGGGATATCCATTAGCTAGAATAGCAGTTGGCAATTTTTTCTGTTGAGGACCAGATAGTAAATATTTTATGTGTAGCAGACCATACAGCCTCCAATGCAACTACTCCACTCTGCTGGTGTCTGGAAATGCAGCCATAGACAATATATAAGTGAATGAACATAGCTGTGTTCCAGTAAAACTTAGTACAAAAAACAGGCAGTGGGTCAGATTTGGCTTGTGGGCCATAGTTTGCTGCCCACTGTGGTATGATATCATGCATCTAAAAAGCAGTAGCAGCCCGGGTGGCTCGGTGGTTTAGCACCGCCTTCAGCCCAGGGCCTGATCCTGGGGACCCAGGATCAAGTCCCGTGTCGGGCTCCCTGCATGGAGCCTGCTTCTCCCTCTGCCTGTGTCTCTACCTCTCTCTCTGTCTCTCATGAATAAATAAATAATATCTTAAAAAAAAAAAAGAAACTGTAGTTTCTTAAAAGAAATAAAAAATAAAAAGCAGTATGTTCTGAATTCTATTATTTGTGTAAAGAGAGAAAGATAATATATACATATTTCCTTGTATGTGCATAAAGTATCTCTGAAAGGATTCATAGTAAAAGGATAACATTGATTGACCCTATAGAAAAGAACTGGGTCGCTGGAACATGAGTTGGATGTCATTTTTCACTGTACATTATTTTGTACATTTTGAATTTTGAAACAAGCAAAGGTATTATACATTTAAAATGCTTGAATAAATTCAAAGTAAAAAAAAAAAAAAGAAAGAAAAGTGATCTGGGGCTCTTTTGCAGGCTCTCCTGTGACATACTATGCGGTATAGAAAGGCTAGATGATTCCGCTTCGGTACTTGCCTAAGCATACCAGAATAGACCATGGCTTATTTCATTGAACAGACAGTAAGGATTATAGCCAACTCATCAACACGCAGGGACCCCTAGATTACAGATGCTTTTAGGGGTTTTGCTCTTTCTATTCTCCTTGAAAGGAACTCTCCCAATTGACCATCATGGTGAAACTACATTGGGCTATCTTGCCATCTAGAGCCAGTGACCCCAGTTGACTAGCAGAAACCCATTCTAATCCAATTTCATATATTCTAAGAAAATATCCACTCTTCTTTGCACAAGCAAGCAAAGAGGTGTTGACTTGGAAGCCTATGTAAAATATTTGTCCTCTCAGGGCAAATTATTGTTTGTGAATGTGGGTGATATGGAGACATGTTATCCAAGGTTCCTAGTCCCCTCATGGTTAGATCTAGACCTATGTTGTCCAATATGGTAGCCATTAGCCACACATAGCTATTTAAACAGAGATTAATAAACACTAAGTAAAATTAAAAATCCAGTTTCTCAGTTGGATCAGGAACATTCCCGGTGCTCAAGAAGCACATGTGGCCAGTGGTTCTCATACCGGATAACTGCACAGACTCACAACAGTCCCATCCTTGCAGAAATCGCTGTTAGAGGGCGCTGCTCTAGTCAGTGGCTAATGTCTCTTTCAGCTCTAAGCCTATCAATAACCAGAAACCTCAGGATTCATCTCAATCTGTTCACTTCTCTTCATTTTCAACCGTCTCCACAATCTGTCATCCTGGCTGTTTAAGGCATGATGGTTACAGCTCCAGCAAAGTTCCTAACCACAAATGCCTTGACCTGATCTGAGGCAAGTGCAGACCACTATCAGAAGAGAGAGCATGGGCGCACTGCTGTGGGGTTCCCGGCCCCTGGGGGCTATTGAAAGGAAGTGGAAATCTCTCTCTTTGGCACCTTCCACCCCACCACACCAGCTGGTGCCGGTAATTGGATAGGCCTTTGGTTATTGTACCCATCCTCCCACTGCAGTGAACAAGGGACAGAGATGAGACTTCCAGGACTGAGGGTGTGGAGCCCCACCCTGGGAGGAAGATCCCAGGGAGGAGGTTAAGAATGCAAAACAGAGCTTCTCTTGCTTGTTGCAGAACGGAAATACCTCAGCATAAGAATACCAGGAAAGAGGTGGAATGTTGGAGGCTCTCCTATATTCCCCAAGGTGGTCTTTTTAGGATCTGTGGGTTGCAGATTGGAGAATGTATTCTATGGATAGCCAGGAAGGTTGGAACTTGGTATGGCATGTTGTCGGCAGTTCCCCAAGCATCCCCAAATACCTTGAACTGGGTAACTGCAACAAACAGAAAAGGAAGGGCCAGGCTGGAAGATCCTCCTGAAATTCTCTGGACTAAACTGATCCCCTCCAAACATAGTTATACAACCTGAGAAGCTCCAAAAGCTAGACCACCAAAGTTCCCAACATCTTGGCTATGGCTGGAAAGAACCTAGCTAGAACCTCTTTATAAGCTTTTAATGATTTAAAAATAAGAGGAGTTAGCAGATAACTGGGAGCAGATGCTGATGGCATCCACCATTATCGCCCAGGAACCTTTAGTCCAGAACATGTTTGTTCTCCACCCCCCTTCCATTCCACTGCCAGACTCTACCCCTTTGCCTGGGAGAGCTTTCTCTGAAGTCTTTGAAAGATCATGCTGCTACCAGATGGCAGATGTCTGATGGGGATGGTACTACTACCCCGGGTTCCTCCCCTCTCCCCTCTCTTGTATTCTGTACTGTTCCCCAGAAACCCTGTGGGTGCAGAGTCCAGTCTCCCACAGTGGGTGCTGGTGGGATAATGAGTTCTTTATTGATTCCCTTCTCTGCTTCTCCTCTACTGGTATTTTGTACCCCCGCTCCCAACAACTTCCAGACAGACTGTTTCCTCTTCAATATTTGTCTCAGGGTCAGTTTCTGGGGAATCCTAAACAAAGACATAAATTAATAATGTCAATTAATTTTCAGCTTCCCCAGGCTGAAAGGTAATTAAATACATGTCTGTATGCTCTCTGCAAAAGGTTTTGAAAGGAGTGTGTGCTAAGCCATTTCACATTTATGCTTTGCTGCCAAGAAGCCAACAAGGGGTGCTCAGAATGGGCAAATGTCAGCCCCCAAGGGCATGACAGCAACTGACAAAACTATTTATTGGAGGACTTCTGGCTGTCAGTTCTGATCTCTGTTGATGATCAGAGGAATTCACTCATTCTGCAAATATTTTCTGAGCTCTGCCTCTCTGCAAGAGGCCCCGGCAGCATTAGCCAAATGAAAACAAGTACTGTCTGTTTTCTCTGAGATGTAGCTTTCAGATTATTCTATTAAAAAAAAAAAAAAAAACACTAATGAATCTGTTCAGAATTAATGCTTGAATTACTATTGGGCTGGTGATGATTCCCGAGAGGGTGAAGGGTGAATAATAATGTGCAGGATTTTCTTCTTTTTCACAGTATGCAGGATTTATTTCTGTTATTTAAAATGCCCTTCCCCCCCTCACCAAAGAAAGAATCCCTCCAGTGTGGGGTACGCCCCAGGAGGGGTGGGACGGGAGCAAGGTTGCAAACTCCTGAGCCACAGAGATTTTGCTTTGGGAACAGAGCCGAGGAGGAATGACTGCCCAATGTGGAGGAAAGGTGCCTGGCCTGAGAGCCAAGAGAGCCGAACTCCAGCGCTGCCAGCAGCTATGTGACCTCGGGACGTCAGCTGCCCTCTCTGGATCTGTTTCCTCACCTCTGAAGTGAGGAAAGGGGATGGCATGATGTCTAAGGTCATGAGTTATAAATGTTCATGAGTGTCCTAAAAAAGAAGCAATAGACCAAAATCTAATCTATGCTTTGGTTTCACTTTCCCTTTGTGCTGTTCCACCTTTCACCTGGTTGGGGGTGGGAGACTGCATTTTGTGCCGTTTATTAGGCGCTATTTGCCAGAAAAAAAGTTTGCAGTGACCTGGCCCAAAGAATTAAGGTTAGAAAGAAAAGGGGCTGTTGAAAGGGGATAGAGGGTAGAAAAATGGGGGAATAGAGATGTTTTCTAGGCTGGAGAACACTGGGGGATCCAGAATTGGTAAGACCCTGCTGGGAAGGGGGTCCCAGGGGACCCTGCTGATATTGAGGGGGTAAGGGAGAAGAATAAATGGAAAAGATCCTCCTGGTTTTCTTTTGGTAGTTCTTATAAACTCTTGTGGCTCTCAAGCCTGTCTGTATATTAGAATTATCCAGAGTTTAAAGGATCACAAAGTCCCTCTCTTCTTCTGATTTAATTGGTCTTGTATGGGGCCTGGACATGAGCATCCTTGAAAATGCTCTGGAATAATTTTGCTGTGCAGCTGGGGATTGAGACCCACCGAACAGTAACCCAAAGCACAGGAACAGTCCCTATGCTTGCCTTCTCTCAAAAAAATTTTAAAAGCTATGTTATTTTTCATATTTTCTTTACACTTTCCTTCCCCTTCTGTTCTTCTCATCCTTGGGCTCAAAATCCCCACGTCATACATGGCTGGGAGATGGAGAAGGGAGGAACAAACCCTATGCGTTCTATTTTCTGGTTATTTCTATTATTTATGAGGTTTAATAAAAGATGTTTCCCTCCATGGTTGTAGCTCATACTGCTTAGGAAAAACTTGAAAACAAGTTTCATTATACTCAAAAACAAGAAAGAAAAAACATCTCAACATGTCAAATAGGTCCCTCCCTCAAAGACAACCATTGCTAACACCAATACATTTTAGTGTTTTCTTTCTAATTTTTTTTTTTTTTTTTTGGAACACAGCCATTCTTGTTTGTTATTTTTTTGTCAACTACTATGGCAGAGTTGAGTAGTTATAATAGGGACTGTCAGGCCCCAGGAAGCCTAATATTTATTATCTGGTGCTTTACAGAAAAAGTTTGTTGGTTCCTGGTATGTACCCTTCTGTACTCTTATTTTCCCCATTTTACCTTATGATGTGAGTATTTCCCATGTTATAAATGCTTCATAAATATTTCTACTAACTACTCGGTATTTCATTGCATGGTTAGGTTGTGGCTTAGCCTTACTCCTATTATTAAACATTTATGTGTTTTCCCCCCAATTTTTTCATTCTTATAATGAATGCTTCAGTGAATATATTTGGATATAAACTTTATCTGTATTTTCAATGATTTCTTTAGGATAGTGCCCAGATTATTCAACTGTTAGCTAGAGGCATTTCGAGATTCTCGATATGTAGCATCAATTTCATTACTCAGAGGTGTCATAGTGGTTTGTACCCCTCAGTGATATAGGGGAGAACCTACTTCACCACACACTTGTCTCCATCAAGTATTACCATTTTAAACATGTCTTGCTTTAGACAGGGAAACAAAGTGCTATTATTTTAAATTGCATTTTTTTTTATGTCTAATGAGATTGAAACTGTTGCATTTCTTCTTTCCTAAGTTGACTGCTTTTCACCTTTGCTTGGCCTCCTGCACAGAGCAGAGTGGAAGACACTGGTCCTGCCTCACCTTGGCTTGGAGCAAGGCTCCTGCCTCCGCCCGGTTCTTTTCAACATCTCTCTCCCAGTGGATTCTGATGGTCTCAAGGATGTCGTCCAGACCAGTGCCAATGGGAACACCCATTTGTTCCAGCTCAGACCCCGCCAACTGTTTGTACAGCCCTTTCACATCCTACAAATGACAATATACACTTCAGGTGAGTTCAGAGGAGAAGGAAAGCACACAGAATTTCAGGCAGTAGAAGCCCAGGTCTGTGGGCTTGTGCTTCTCATTCTGCTACTGCCAAACATCGGGCTTCACAGAGACTGCCAAAGTCCCTGGCCCTCCCGCCAGTGCATGGGCCATAGTTTTGCAAGAAGGAGGCATTTCTTCCGCTGGTGCTCACAAGCTGGGGCCCACTCAAAGCAAATATCGAAACAAATACATCACAAAATAACACAGAGGAAGCAACAACAGCAAGATGAAATTTATGACTTTTCATAAAGTCAGAGTAGGCTGGGAGAGATTTCGAGGTAACCAAAGGGTTGGTGGTGGAGAGTGGTGGCAGATGACTGAACTAAGGGCAGGAGGAAGTGGGCTTAGGGCTTGTGGTCAGCCTAAGGTCAGACAAAAGAATGAACTTCCCAAGGTAAGCACAGGTAAGTGGGTTTTGACTTTCTCAGTGGAAAGCACGTTAGATGTCCGATGGGACAGGACACGTGCCAAGTGGTTTAAAGTTGGTGTCATTCTCCAGAGAACCGGACCAAATGGCTGTTGGAGGTCCTGTTGAGTCCTATCACTCAATGATCTGACCTAATTTCATGAACGAGTGCGTGTAAACCGCAGCCTGGATCTATCTTCAGAGTTATTTTGTTTGTTCAATGCAGCAGGAAGAAAGGAAGGAAGGAAGGAAGGAAGGAAGGAAGGAAGGATGGATGGAAGGAAGGAAAGAAGGAAGGAAGGAAGGAAGGAAGGAAGGAAGGAAGGAAGGACGGAAGGAAGGAAGGAAGGAAGGAAGGAAGAAAGGAAGGAAGGAAGGAAGGAAGGAAGGAAGGAAGGCAGACAGACCGACCTGTCTTGAGGTAGGGATGTCCTACTCAGTTCGACACAGGTTCCCTCACTCACCTGTGTGGACCTGCTGTCTCCTCTGTTCGTGTCCCAGCCTGGTCCTGAAGCCATCGGAGCTTGAGACTCCCTGAGTAACCTTACCCACTACAAGGGTTGGGAGGCATTTTACTCACAGTTTCCCTGCAGCCCTGGGCAAGCGCCATGGGGAGGTTGACAGAAGCTACCATCACTGACGGGAAGCTCAGCCAGACAGGTGCGTGCCTCTGGCCTGCAGCCAACCCAGCGTTGCCCCTGCTCCCACCTACCTCTTCATAGTTCCTTGACAGAAAGCCAAGTTCTTCTTTCAGGCTTTCTATTTGACTCTCCAGATCCATTTTTGTCAAATTAGCTTCATCAATGACTTTATACAAAGAGTTAATTTCCTCTTCCGCTGCCTTTCGAAATGGCTGCTCATTTTCATATCTGCAGATACAGGAACTTAATCAGCATAGGTGGGCAACCCAAAAGGGGAAATAATCAGATTACAAATGTTACCGACAGGCCAATTATGTGATAAGACTAATGAATCTTGAAAGTCACCATTCCGACAACTTGGAGGGCACTGTTAGTGCAAGTGTTACATGTTGATTTATTAAAATGAAAGCGATTACAGCCAACTTCTGACAACCCAGCCTCACAGGCTGCCAGGCTCATGGGGCACTGGAAGCATAGAACTGTAGGGAAAGCTTCTCCAGGAGCTGAGATCCAGGTAGGGGGATCTGGCATGTCACCATTATTCTGATTTGTCATCCTTCCCCCCCCTCAAAGATTGTTTAACAAACATTACTGAGAATCTGCTAAACACAAGGCTATGCGCTGGTGATCCCCAAATGGAAAACACGATTTCTGTCTCCAAAGAGCCCGTGTGAAATTTTAAAACTGTGGCTGCAAACCCAAATGCCTTCAGGGGCCAAGTGGGGAATATAGATGAGGGATGGAGGGCCAGGTCTGGGAAGCAGGGAGAGGTGGGGATTGAAGCCCACAGGACAGTTCATCCTTCTGGGAAGGGGACCTGCTGCTCAGCCTCTCCTGTAACTGCTGTGTGGGAAGGGATGTGCCAATTCTCTTCAAGTGAAATGGGACCTAGATTTATGTGTGAAATATTCTGAGTTTTAAAAACTTGGAACCCATACAATAATACACACACACACACACACACACATACACACACACCGACACAGATCTGAAACTGCCCCACTGGATTCTTTTGATCTCTGGCTTGCACAGAGCCTTCTTTCTATAAACCACCCAACATCTTTGCCAATTTTTCCCAGTGTTACCCTTTCCTTCTATGGCCTTCCACCCAGATGTACCCCTCAGCCACATTTCACACCTTATCTTCATTCATCCTTAGAATGGAGAAATCTCACATCCCTCATTGAAGAAAGTGTCTTAGGGTTTCAGAGTTTTAAGAGAATTTAGGATTCAACTATTCAAACTCCTACCCAATGACAATCCCTCAATAGCATTCTTTTCTCCCTCTAAATATTTATTTATTTATTTGAGAGAGAGACTGCATGCTCCAGCACACGGCTGGGGGAGGGGCAGAGGGAGAAAAAGAGGGAGAGAGATCTTCAGCAGACTCCCCTCAGAGCATGGAGCCTGAGGTGCAGCTCCATCCCAGGATCCTGGGATCATGACCTGAGCCGAAATCAAGTTAGTCACTCAACCAACTGAGCCACCCAGGCTCCTCTCTTGACAGCATTCTTGATAGGTGATCATGTAGCCTCTACTCAACTACTTCCAGTGGTAGGGAACTCATCACCTTTACCACCGTCATTCCATTTGGGGACAGCTCTAAAATTGCAAATTTCTTCCTTAAAGAGCTTAAGTTAAGTCTTCATTCCTGGAAGAGTCTGAGTTCTACTCTCTGGAGCACCCAAAGTCAGTCTGATCCTTCTGGCAGTCCTATAAATATCTAGTCTAGTCTCTTCTATCACTCTCTTTTCCCCTCATCCCTTCCTCCAAGCCTTTTGTTCCACAGGTGAAACATTTCCACTTTCTCTATCCTTCAAATTGGTTTCCATACCCTTCATCATCAACGGCCGGGACTATGACCTTTTCATCTTTAATTCTTAGCACCCACCTCAGGCTTCAGATATATGTGTGGAATGATTAGAAATGCTCTAATTGATCCATGTCTTTCTCAAAATGTGATACAGAGACTGGAATGCAAAACTCCAGATGTTGCCTGATTAGCTCAGAGTCCCGGGAGATGTCTGCTCCTTTGTTTAAACCCTCTAATTCTATTCATCATGGATCCTATGGTTTGCTTTGTGGGGTTTTGTTTGTTTGTGTATTTGTTCATTTGATTTTGACCAGCTGTGTTTGCTACTGATTAATATTGGGTGTCCTGTCACCTAGAGCCCCTGAGCATTTTTCACAAGCCCAATTATCCTGTCCTTTCTGGCCACACCTGGTATTTGAACCCACAGTAGGAGTTCATGTATATCCTCTTTCAGTTTCGTTGGTCCATTGTTCCAATGTGTTAGGATCATTTTGATTTCTAATTCTATCATTCTTCTCTTCACTACCCGTCCTGCCTTTGTAGTTCCTGCCGTTTTGCCCTACCTGCTTTCATGCACCTTGCAGGTAAAAATAGTAAATGAAGGAACCAAGGACCAGGCCCTGTGGCATATTCCCTAGAGACTTTCCTCAGAGTTGGACCCGCACTTTTGAATTCCTACCTTGAAGAGGTGGTTTCTGGAGCATTTTTATGTATTCTATGTGTAGGATTAGATCTTCTACCCAAATGTATTCTTCATGAAGGACTGTATGTTTATTAACATTTAGTCCTTTTGGAAACGAGTCCTGCCCTTCCAGCTGGAATGAAAACTCACCCATATCACTGGGACTGGTCCCTGTTGACCCAAGTTGAAAGAGTCGCCCTTGTGCCTCTGAAGTCTTGTTTTGCTTATCTCTCCAGGGAGCCTGGCCCCTTCCGGGATATTATGGGAGGTCTTAGGTGACCTACAGAGCGTTTTTTTTTTTTTTTTTTTTTTGGAAGTCCTTTAAGCATTTGACACATCTCTGTGATATTCCCCAAGACTGCTGTTAACTTTTTTTTTTTTTAATTATTTATTTATTTGGGAAAGAGAGAGAGCAAAGCAGGGGGAGGGGCAGAGGGAGAAGCAGGCTCACTGCTCAGCAACTCGGGGCTCGATCTCAGGACTCTGGGATCATAATCTGAGCCAAAGGCAGATCGTTAACTGACTGAGCCACAAACTGTTTTATGGAAGTCCTCTAAGCATTTGACACATCTCTGTGATATCCCCCAAGGCTGCTGTTAAGCTTTTAGCTTTATCCTGGTATTCTTTTTTTCTATTCTCCTCCATTTTGGAGTCTTCAAATAGAATCTCTGTGCTTGTGACACCCAGAACTGCCTGTCTTGACCTGCAGGCCACTCTGGCCCGGCATCTTCAGTGGCATACCACAATTTCTGCTTGGTTGTTTTACCATCAGCTTAACTCAGCTTGCTCAAAGGCCAAGCTCATTATCTATCCCTGAATTTTAGACCAACTTCCCTCCCACAGTTTTCTATTTTAGTCAAGAGAACCACAAATCTTCTAAATTACCCAAGTTCAAAACCTGACACTTATCTTTGCCTTCTATTTCCAGGCTGCATATGTCAACCCCTGCCAATGATTTCTTTGACCCATCCTTCAGGTCTGCTCATGTCCACTATCCCAGGCAGACCCTGAGCAATAACGGTCTCTGATTGTCTTCCTACAACTGATCTACAGTATTGCACCCAGAGGGACCATCCTTAATCACATCGGGTCACCATCTGCTCAGAGCCATAGGTGTCATCCTCTGATCCCTTAGTAATCTGATCTTGCCTTCCTTTCCAATCTCTGCTCCCAGTACAGACCCTACCCTTCCATCTGTCCAGCCCCTTTGCTCCCATTGCTTCTTGCTCATTTGCCTCACCTCTCCTCTCTACCAACACAAAGCTCTGTGTAAAACTGAAATCTGGTCATGATGAGCTGCTACTCAGATCCCTTCTATGGATCTCCTCTCAGGTCATTTCTGAGCTCTTTGGTATGGCTGATATAGTACCCCAGGATTTGGTCTCTCCCTGGTTTTCAAGCCTCATTAGTTGTCCCTTCTTCCTTTACTCCAAATGCCCCAGTTATAATGAACTGCTAAGTGGCCACTAATGTACTGTGCTCTCTCATGTCCTTCTGCTTTAGCACATACTGCCCCCTCTGCCTGCAAAGTCATGCCTCCTTCACTGACCTGGTCAACTCCCATAAACTCTTGAGTTTAGGACCCAAATCAGGTATCATCTCTTTTGTCAACCCTCCCTGGACAGACTAAATGTCCCCATGTCACCTGTCTCATCTCACTGATGGCACAACCACTGATGCTCCTGTCTCTTTACTCCTCTGTCTTTGACATTAAACTGTGATCTCCTGGAGATTACGTTCACTTCATTCCCAGTACTTGGCAGGGGGCCTGGCAGATACTCAAACATTTATTGAACTCATTCATTCATTCATTCATTCACTAATTCAACGACTATTCATTGGGCATCTATCTTGTGTGTGGCATTGTTACAGGTGCTGGTAATACAACGAAGAACAAAACAGACCAAGCCCCTGCTATTCTCTTTGAATGGCTGGATGAAGGCATGTATTAACATGTAATGAATGAATGAATGAACAAAAGAAATTTGTTCATTGGTCAGATCCTAACTTAACGTCACAATTAAATTCTATCTTAAATGTAGTACAAATGGATTCATGTCTATTGGCATCTGTCTTTAACTGTGCAGTAAGCTGTCAGTGCTGGATGATGGCTTCACTTTTTTTGTGCTCCTGTGACCTTGGCAAGCAGACTGTTGTCCAAGACAGCACCCCTAGCTGATCAAGAGTCTCTTTGACTCCAGAGTGGCCACTAGTGGAGATCCCTTTAGCACATGGAGAAGCTTGGTCTTAGAAGAAAGGACTCTGGGTCTGAGGAGAGGGTAGAGATGTTCATTTTCATCACAATACTCTTATCCTAAGATAAGAATGGCAGTGAGATGGATCACTGTCTTCCCCAAAGACTCTCAACTATATGCCTTTCCTCTTTGTCTTTACCAAGTTTAGGTAAATGTTCTCTGAATAACTATCCCATTACCCAGCCAACTGCCCAACATCTAGAACACCTTCCCCACAGAATATTCTCAAAATCTCTGTGTTCATCAATGAAAGGTCTTTTTCTTTTCACTCCTCCATGGGACCAGTGTTTCTCAAACTTCACTTGCCATCATGATTTTGCCCTAAATGTGTCTCTCTCCTATTGTTATTTACTTTACATTGTTCCTTAAATGTATCTACTTAAAAAGTAAATGTTAAATCAGTAAAATTTAAAAGCTCTTTATATTAAATAAATTTTAAATTGCTGCTATAAATTGTAGTGCCATAATGGAAAAACAACTGCATGAGTCATAAATAGAAGGAAACTCTAAAAATACATAAGTTTAAAAAATAAGATGTTTATCCTTATACAACTTAAAATGATCATCAATGCAACACACACCATATTTTAGGAAACACTGTATTAGACTTCAAAGAGGTGTTTTTTCAAAGCGGGTGAGTTAAAAATATTAAGGCCTGGACCCACAGGGACTATGGTTTAATTAGTCTGTGTGGCTTGCATTTTTAAGTAGCTGGGTAATTCTGGCCACAATTGAGAAGCATTGCTCAAAACCAGCAGTTCTTCAAGTGTGGTCCCAGGACCAGCAGGACCAGCATCATGGGGAACTTGTTAGAAATGGAAATTTGGGGCCCTACCCTGACTGTTGAATCAAAAACTCAGAGGGTAGGGCACAGTGATATATGTTTTTGGTGAGACCTCCTGGTGGTTCTGAAGCATACCACAATTTGAGAACCCCTGCTGTGAACCAGGTGCCACTGTGCAAAATTTCTGAGCACTTGGGACCTAGTTTGTGTCTGTAAGGGGGTTTGAGCTGGATGATCCTTGCTCTGGACTCTCCTGGAACCTCTATTATCCCACTCCAGTCTTCTGTCCTGCTGGGCGTGAATGCTGCAGACCCCAGAACAGCATTACTCAACTTGCCCAGGAGTCTAGGGGAGAGGAGGGACTGGCCCCTCTGCTACAGATGTTACCTCTCTTTAAAGTCGTCAGCACCCGCCTGGATATTCTCTGTCTGAAGCATGAGCCGAGCATTTTCCAAGACTGCCTCGCCCACCTAGAAAGACCACACACAGCAGAGGAGACAAGGTCACTGGACCATCTTCCCTAACTTCCCACCATGACTCCCACCAGACACAGAGGTTCTGGGGAAGTTAGAGTACATTTTTTTATAGCAAATATTTTTAGAATTCAAGTGTCTCTCTCCACAAAGGTGAGGAGGAGATAAACCATAAGGCATAAAATCTGGATGTCTTTTAAGAGCCTTTAGAGTTGGAGTTTTGGAGCTAAAATATTACTCAAAGGCAGACTTGTTCATAATCTTTGTCATAGTGCTGAGCTTTCAACCACCAGTAAGTTTCTGGCTCCTTTTTTTTAATTTTAAGATTTTACTTATTTATTCATGAGAGACACAGAGAAAGAGAGGCAGAGACATAGGCAGAAGGAGAAGCAGGCTCCCTGTGAGATTTGATCTCAGTATTATGGGATCACAGCCTGAGCCGGAGGCAGATGCTCAATCACTGAGCCACCCTGGTGCCCCAGATTTTTTTTTTAAGAGAGGGAGAGAGAGAGAGCTCATGAGCTGGGAGGAAGAGAGGCAGAGGGAGAAGGAGAGAGAATCTTAAGCAGATTCCACGCTCAGCACAGAGCCCCACATGGGGCCTGATCTCATGACCCAGAGATCATGACCTGAGCCAAAATCAAGAGTCTGTTGCTTAACTGACTGAGCCAGCTAGGTGCCCTATTCCAATTTAATTTAAATTTGAATAGCCATCTGTGGCCAGTGGCCACTATATTGGACAACGTGGCTCTAGAATTTCAACCACCCTCCAAACATACATATGAACATAAACATTGTGCAAACAGTTTGGGTTCATGAAGCCATGAAGAGTAGTTTTTCAAAACCAGCTCCCCAGATCCTACAGAATGTACCTGGGGTTTTGTTTTTCTTTTGATATGGCAAAGCCAAAAGATCAGGCGATGTCTGACATTAAAAATATGTCACTCACAGTTCCCAAGGGGAGAGGCAGCCACACCATGCAGGGCCATAGGAGGAAGTGCCAGGGGTGGTGGCAAAAGGATGAGGGGAAAGCACGGGCAGAAGCCTTTATTGTGATTTTCATGGGAAGGACTGAGTGAGGCAGGGTAGACAGTTAAGCAGGTTTAGGATTGGGTAGATTGAAGAATTTCAGTGGTCTCTGAGCCCCTGGGGTGGTCTCCAGCCACCTGGGATGTTTAGGACAGAGTTATTGCCTCCTGGGGTGAAAGAGCCAGAAAGAGAAGGCAGATGGGGGTATGTGCTCAGGATCGGCTGGTTTGCACATCAATAATGTGGCAAGTGGTTTACTATCTCAAAGATTAGCTAGCTCTGTGGCCCCAGATGCCAGAGCATCAAGAAAACAGAAAAAAATGAAAATATAGTTAATACTGCTGGATATAGTTCAACCAGAGGGCCATGACTGTGTTCGGTGTTCCTGAGGATTGGCTTTGGCCGCTCTGGCTGAGCCCTCTCTTCAGTCTTCACACAGCGGCAGTCCCCACATTCAAAAGCCCCTTCCAGTGTTTGGATGCCACTGTGCCAATGCCATTTTTCAAATGATAAGCTGGAAGCCAAAGGCAATCACCCTGCTTGATTTCTCACAACACTGCCCATGGCAAATGACTCACTCCAGTGCAGGACACCAAATCATAGCGGGTGTCTAGACTGTGGGCTGGAACACTACTGCTGTAGAGACGGCTTTACAGTCACTCTAGATGAGGTGGCCATGCTGGGGCAGCTGTGGGCAGATGTGGGGCATGGGGTTTATGCAATGTGGGAGACTATTTCTAAGAAAAAAGGAAAAAAAAGACTAACACAAAGGAGTGTGCACGAGTGAGGGACTCTGAAGCTTAAATTCTTACAATTCTTCACCTTGGTGCAGCTTAATCTTGTCTGTTGATTTGTCTCTGCTTTTTAAACTTGGGACCCAGGGGGTGGGCAGAAAAAGTGAAAACCAAGTAACACGCTGGAGCGTATGTTGGATATACATATTTAGAGTCCTACAATTCTGGTACAGCAGAGAGATGGTGGAAAATGCCATCACCCCAAATCCTGTTGTCCAGAACAGGCACCACTAGCATTTGGAGACACTGTCCTCCCTCCCAGCCTTTGCTTTGCCCAGTTACCACAGGACCCAGTCAGTGTGCTCATTGGTAAGACTTCGCTAGTTGATTGCAAGCTCCTTACCAGGAAGAGGCTGCAGGGAGCGATCTGTGAAGGAGTCTGGTAGGAAATGCCAGTTGCTGGAAGATGGGTTGCAGTGAGGAGCTGGTTGCTCAGCATCCTTGCTCCTCCTTCTCACTTGGGGTTGAGCACAGGAGCACTTTCTAGGGTAAACTGGGCGCTGCCCAGCAGAGGGGTAGTTCTGTCCAAAGGTCTGTCCTAGAGGCTGGTGTAGCACTGAGCTCATGGAAGCTGGAAGCCTTCCTGCTCCAGCTGATGTTTAGTAACAACCAGGGGCTTATTCAAGCCTCAAGCAGAGGCTAATTATAGGCCCTGACTTGCCAAAGCTCAGCCGCTGGCCCTGCTTCCCCATCTCCTTCACTGAAGGGTCTTAAAATAACCCACCAGCTCCTGAGTCAGCCAGAGATCCCTTCACTGTTCCCCTGTAGGTACCTCAGCTTAGCAGAGAGGGGTCCTCTCGTGTTAGCAGGGGCTCAGCATCCCACACTGTAGAAAGAAAGGGCCCATCAGGCAGCAGGACAAGGGCTGGGACCTTGGCTGAGGGTTAGCCCAGGCCAAGGGCTGGGATGGTGGCCAAGGCCAAAAGTAGAGCATGGTGCCTGCCATGGAGCAGGCTCCGTGTCTCCATCTGGGAAAGCTCCGTGTGATCTGATCTTCCCTGGGGGCCACAGGCAGGAACCGCAGAGGGGAGGGAGTGTACTGACCACCTAGAGGTGGGCCCAGCCCACGTGCTGGAGCTGGCTTGTCTTGGCTTGCCAGGCAGACTGGGAAAGAGTTCAGGAGTCTTCGGAGCCAGTGGTTAAACACAGTCATCATGAAAGTTTTAATTACGTGAACTTACAATTAAATAAATTATATGAAAAATTCAGTTGATAAATACTCAAAATAGGAAGGTCATACATACTTACCACTGTCATCCACGCTCTTGAGGTTATTTCTGTTGTATTTGTGTGGTGGAAACACTGTATAATGGCATATGCTACATGCATCTCTTCTCGAGTCTAGTCTGCACTCAGTAGGGATAGCTTGATATCAGCCACGGTGAGTGTATTTACACCAGGGAAATGGGCAAGCACCATAAACCAGAGCCTTTTATTCATGAAAAGCTGATTATTAAACAGATAGAAACTCAGTGACTGTGCCTCATACACTACTAAATACTTAACTCTCAGGACTTCACTGAATGCTCATGATCTCTAACCCTGACTCCAACACACCTATTTTACAGATGAGGATGCCAAGGCTCACACATAAATTGTCCCGTATTGCTCGGAGGGAGAGTGGAAGAGCCAGAATGCCATGCCAGGTCCCCGTGACTCCAAAGTGTGCGTATTTTTGTCACCAGCTTTGGAAAATAAAAGGCTCATCAGAATCAAGGAAAGACTCACTGGGGAGGACTGTTTTTCTCTTTTTCCTATAACAGGACAGCCAGGACTGGCTCCTCTTTGGGCTGCATCATGAAGATAGAGACCTATCTCCCCCACTGGCATGAGGAAGCTCACCAAATTAAACCAAAGCAAACCAAACTATCTCCCAAGCCAGTCTCCTGAGCTTTCATTGCTGAGCCCCATAAGCTGAGCAGAGCTGAGCAGTTGGTGGGCGCGACTCTGGGGGCCTGGAGAACTTTGGTGACCGAGCGCTCTGCTGTCAGGCCTGCAGAAGAAATGTCATCTGCATTTAAAACTGCAGGACCTGCACATTAGCTACCCGGTCCTCTCAGATTTAGGGTTGAGGCAGATGCAAATTAACTTCGCCTCTCTGATCATCTTCTCTTTCCAGGAGCGAAGGGAGTACAGATCCCAAATATTAATATGTACAGTCCCTAGGCTGACGCTGGGAGTCCAAGCGTACTTGCTCATAACCCTGAAACCACTCCTGCCCTGTCTTCTAGTATGAACCAGTGTAATAGTTGCACGGCAGGGCGAACTTTAAGGGAGGGCAGCTGGCAGCTTGCTCCTGGCGTGCTGGGAAGGCCAGCAGGGACCACCTCTGGTCTTCCTCTCTCTCCTCTGCCCAGAGCTGACTCCTACCATCAGCACATGATTATTATTTCCTCTGTGCAACATGACTTAACACCACCAGGTCTTTTGTTAAAAAGAGACGCGGTCTCGAGGGAATAGGACTCAGGATTTGGAAGCGTTGCTAGAGAAACAAAAGATGCCTTCAAAGCATACAGTTCAACGGAGAAGAACAGCAGGGCTGGGTATCATGGGGGAGGGGGGCAGTGGGAAGTCAGGGTAGGCACCGGCTTTGTCCTGACAGGGATGGCGCAGCAAGGGGCAAGCGGGGTTCACTCCTGGCCTGTGATAGCTCAGACCGCTCCGGGCCTGGCGCGCAGTGGCCTTGAGTGACCTCCCTGGACCTGTCTTGTCTGGCCTCCACATGCAGAGTTCCTTAGCGCACTTGGTACCAGTGGTTCTCAAGGTGTGTTCCCTGGACCGGCAACATCAACTCCCCCTGAAACTTGTGAGAAATGCAAACTCTCAGACCTTACCTCAGATGTCCAAGTCAGAGTCTCTGCGGTGTGGCCCCACAATCTATGTTTGAAAGGCTTTCCAGGGGCTCGCAGTGCTCGCTCGGCTTGCAGAACCCCAGTTTTGCACAGACCTGCCTCCTGTCCTGCTCCTGCTGCCTCCCAGGCTGCTCCTGGCATTCCTCCGTGCCCTTGCCTATGTCATTGCCTAGATATCCTGTTTTACCACCTCGCACTCCTAGGCTTTGCCACCTGAGAAACCCGACCCCACTTTAATGCTCATCTCAAACATGCCTTCCTCTGACAAGCTTTTTTATTTATTGACTCATTCATTCTTGCCTTCATTTATTTCACACGCTGTTTCCCCTGTGCCAGGCTCCGAGCTGGTTGGAGGGGAATCAGCAGCTACTGTAGGGGATGCAGGTAGAGAGATAGGCAAAGGCCAGATCTAGGAGGGAGGGTCTTGGGAGCAAGGGAAGGGAGGTGGGATTTGCTGAGAAGCCAGTGAAAGGTTTTGAGCTGGGCACAGGTATGCTCTGTGCAGTAGGGGGTCCCTGGGTCCTGAGGGAAGGGAAGATTGTAGGATGCAGAGGACCCTGCTGGGGGCCCAGCTAGGAAGCTCGGCAAGAGCCCCAGGGAGCTGATGACTAGGGCTTTGACTAGGGCAGTTACAGAGCTCACGAAGAGAAGCAGACAGGTTTAAGACTTACTTTGCTGAAGGAACGGATGGGTTTTGGTGATGGAGCAGTTGTGGAAAGAGGGAAAGAAAAGAATTAAGGATGACTTCTAAGTTTTTAGCCTGAGCTCCTGGGTGCGTGCTACCTTTGCTGACTCCCTTCCTCCCTCTTTGGATCATTCCTACATCAGAGTCACACCCGACCACACTTAGTAGACAATGACCTCTCGTGAACCCAGCTCCTCCCCTCACTGGCTTGGGCCAGTTACTTGAATAATTCTTTTTTAAAAATATTTTATTTACTTATTTGAGAGAGAGAGAGAGAGAGAGAATGAGCGAGCATGAGGGAGCATGAGCCACAGGAGAGGCAGAGGGAGAAGCAGGCTCCTCGCTGAGCAGGGAGCCCAATGCAGGGCTTGACCCCAGGACCCCGGGATCACGACCTGAGCCGAAGGCAGACGCTCAACCACGAAGCAACCCAGGCGCCCCTACTTGGATAATTCTAAGATTCGTCTCCTCCTCTGTAAGATGAGGATAATACTGCTCCCTACCTGCCAGGGAAACTGCGAGGATTAAATGAGCCACTGCAGGTAAAGCCCTTGGCCGACTGCCTGGCACAGAGGAGGCATTCGGTGCGTGGCGGCCACTATTATCTCTGCTCGTTGCCTTAGAGCAGAGCACTTGGCCAGGGATGGTCGAATGGATCTGGTGGGTGTGTGCAGTCTGGCACTGCTCCTGCTTCTCCACACAGGCAGTTGAATGAAGACTTCCATCTAGTGGCTTGGTGTTTTTTTTTTTCCCCCTTTCAGTTTTTTCTGTCCATAGTAATTTGAAAAAAGCCCTGACTACTGGTACTATGATGATGAGGATCTTATCCCTTCCTACTGCTGTTTCCTTGCCATGGATGTAGTTATTAAAATAAATGATGCTGGTGGGGGCAGGTGAAGAATTTGACCCTTATTGTGTTTTAAAAAAGTGAGGACAAGCAGCATTTTTAGAAGGGTTACCATTTGGGCCCAAGGGTACAATTGATGCGTTATTTAGAGTTAAAGGTATTGGCATCTCAGCAGCTGGAGCTGCGGGTGTGGGGAGGAGATGGGCAAGACTGGGGGTCTGGGAAATTCAACTTGCGGGGGATAGAGGCAGGGTATAAGAGTCCCTGGAAAGCTTTTACACATTTATCTGACTTTCAAGTTTAGGGTGAATGCTCGGTATGACTTATTCCAGTAATAAGTGAACAAGAAATCATTGTCTGTCCCCAGTCCCCCACTGAAACTGCTTCTTCACCATGATGGTGAAGACCACCATGTTGCCAAGCTGAACAGCTGCTTCTCTGGCTCATCTTGACCTGCCAGCTATGTTGGTCACAGAAGATGTACTTTTCTCTCTTGGCCTCCATGACATAGCTCTCTCCTGCCCTTCCTCTTATTTCTCTGGCCATTTTTTCTCGATCTCCTTCACTCCCTCATCTGACCTCTACATGCTAGTTTCTCAGGTTGGGTCATAGGACTTGTTCTTTTATTCCCTAAGTGATCTAATACAGTAGGTATCCATTGAATTACTGAGTTCAGCAATAGAGCTACCTCTCCATGGAGAACCAAGGCAGAGAAGATGTGGTTCCCACTCTCAGGGAATATCCAGGTTCCTCCCTGGCTCCAACCTGAGATCACCTCCAGCACTTCCCCCTCCCTCACCTCCCAGGTCAGAAAACCAACAATCCCCTGCATCGATGTTGCATTTATGATGGATGCAATGAATCCCTTGCATTCATTCCTGCCACACTGCCCAGCCTTGGTTCGAGTCCTGGTCATCTCTCTGGTGGTTTTACCTGATTGTTGGTACCCAGAGATGGAGAGTATGAAGCCCAAGGCACACTGACTTAAGATTGCAGCTGCAAGTGGAGTGAGAGAGCATGTCATAAAATATGGAGAAGTTGAACATTCTCCAGTATCATTCGCCCCTGAATGCAGTCACAGCCATTGAGGATCTAGGGAGGATCTGGACACCTGATGGCTGAGGTTGGGTCTTACTTCGGGAGGCTAGGACGGTGGACATTTCTGAGTCTGTACTGCAGATAGATATTGACCTCATCATCAAACTGTGCTCTGTCTGAGGAAAGAATGTCTTTGTAGAAGGGGTCATATGAGCATGGAATGAAAGGCCAGAGCTGGTGGGTGGTGTTATGAACCATTTTGGGGGTAATCAGGAATACCCAGTTCCCTGTAGGTTGCCCTCTGTCTTGATGAAGAAAAACCTTCTCAGGTCTCATCTTCCCCAGAAACCTCTCTACCCTTCCCAGGACTAGTTCTGACCTTTCTTAGCATCCTGGCTCCAGCTACCTGAGAAACAGGAGGGCTTGATTTGGACAGCAGCCACCAGTGCTGGGCACTAAAGAGTAGCCACCACTGTATATTCCTACCTAGTCCTGGGTGTATGTAGCACAAAGGTTTCTTTGTCATGGACAAGCCATTCAGGGCCTAGTTTTCTACAGACATCCCAACAAAATCTGAGTTTTGAGTGCTGAGCACATGAAGATAATGACCCTGGGAGGCTCTGTTTGGATAGCCAGCTGATCGATCTCTCTTTCTCTCTCTCTCTCTCTCTTTTTTTTTTTTTTTTAAGATTTTATTTATTTATTCATGCAAGACACAGAGAGAAGGCAGAGACATAGGCAGAGGGAGAAGCAGACTCCTTGCAGGGAGCCCACTGTGGGACTTAATTCCAGAACTCCAGGATCACGCCTGAGCTGAAGGCAGACACTCAACTGCTGAGCCACTCAGGCATCCCTCTCTTTCTCTCTTTTTTAGATTTAGAGCAAATGCTTTCCAGCCTCCCCTTCTCTTTTTTACTATAAGGACTTACTAAGATGCAAATTTGGATTCATATTTATTCAAGAGCATGCTCTTGAATAAACCCGTACGATTTGGGCTTTATGTCTTCTTCACTCTCCTGCTGTGAACTGAACTATTTTTCTGAACAGACTCAGGCCTTTCCAGCTTTCAGAACCGGTAACTCATGCTGCTACCTCTGTATGTCATGACTGAACCATGCCACCTGGCCTCCATGCTTTCCTACTTTGCCAGGTAAACTCTTAGCCATCCTTCAAAACCCAGCTTAGGCAACCCTGGGCATCTTCTGTACACCCCAGATCCTCCATGGGCATATCTCTATCACTGCAAGTTGTCAGGCTGTATTTTAGTCTGACCTTTTTTTTCTCTTACCCCACCACTGACCAGTGTATCCCTAGGACAGGGACAGCCTCCCATCTCTGCCTCCTTGGTACCCCGCTCAGTGCCTGGTACATGGACACTAAATATTTGTTAACTCGGAAGGTGAATTAGGCTAGCTGAGGAATGCAAATTAAAAGAGACATGTAAGGCAGAACTTAATTAGATGTGTAGAACTGAGTATGAGATGCCCAAGAAGAACTCAAAATTTAGAGCTAAACTTCACAAAACCCAAAATAGAAGCAACCAAACAAATCAAACCCAAATTTTATGCCATGATCAGCCCTTCACAGTCAGCGGTGGTCATTTAACCCCCACTCCCAATGCCAGTGGCCATACGAATGGGGGTAGATGTACCCTATAAATGAGGAGCTGAGACCAGAGAGTTCAAGTGACTTTCCCATAGCACTAAGTGGCCCAGCTGAATTTCATTGGTGTCTCCTGGGCTCCACAACCCACTCTCTTTTTTTCCCTTAAAAAACCCCCACTTTTTATTATGGGACATTTCAACTCGGTAAAACTATATTATAAAGGTAGAGAGAGACTAGAACAGTGGTCTCCTGTCTCCCCCCTTCTACAACTAAAATCTCATGGCTGAATTTAAAAATCTCTATCCTGCCCACCTCCACTCCTGTCCGAGATTATTACAAAGGTCTCACTTTATCTATAAACATTTTAGGAGTTATGCTCTGGTTTGAACCTTTGCATTTTAACTGAAAAGGTATCAGAGTAACACACATTTGATTACAAAATAAAACAATGCTGAAAAGACATGCGGGTGCAGAAAAGTGTTCCCTGCCTCACATTCTGCTTGTGCCACAGCCCCAGTTCCTGGCAGCTTCTGCTTTTCATTTGTCCAGAGCTTGCCCCATATTTCTACAATTTTTTTATTGAGTTATCTGCCACAGACATCACTTATTGACATCCCAGCCAACAAATGAAGATTTAGCTCACTCATATACCACCGCCTGTTTCCTATATTTATTGGCCATCTTGGTAACTTTAAATAATAAAGCTCTATTTCTTGCTCTGTCAGTTATGGAGTTTCTCTTTCACACATTTGCACTCTCTTATAATCACAGGTGTTTTATTTTCTAAGGTCAAAGGGAAGATGCCAAACCAGGTTAATTACTAACCTACTTTACTGATGCCTGTGTGAAATATAGGGCCTTTCGGCTAGGAATTACGACATAGGTGCCCCTGACTGTCAGAAGCTTTCGGTAGATAGCCAAATTATTTTATTTCCCAACTGCATATCCTCAGGCCTGCAGAATGTTAGTTGCTTGATTATTTTTTTCAGTGCTACCCTCTCCCGGGCACGCATATCTTCATGCACCCATCTTGCCTTGCCACTATGCTTGAGTCAACTACACGATCCTGCCCGTGTAGGGTGAAAATAGCCCTAGACAATTACATGAACAGATGTAACTGCATTGCAATCAAACTTTATCTATAAAAGTAGGTACCTGGTTGGATGTGACTGCTTACGGTATGCCCACCTCTGACCTAGGGAAACTCTCCCATGTGTGCATGAGAAGGTTTATGCCCTCTCCTCTTTGTGACAGAGAAGAGTGGAAGCAACCCACATTCACCAATAAAAAATTCATAAACTGTGGTGTATATACAATAAAATGCTACATGTGTCAACATGATAATTCTCAAAAACAAAATGAGAAGTGAGAAAAGCAAGTTGCAGAAGGAAATACTATGTGGTGGTTAATTTTATGTGTCAACTGGCCATGGTGGTCAGATTTGGTCAAATATTATTCTAGATGTTTCTGTGAGGGTGTTTTTGGATGAGATTGACATATATTTATTTTTTATTTTTAAATCTTTTTAAAGATTCTATTTTTATTTATTCATGAGAGACACACAGAGAGAGGCAGAGACATAGGCAGAAGGAGAAGCAGGCTTCCCCCAGGGAGCCTGATGCGCGACTTGATCCCAGGACCCCTGGGATCAGGACCTGAGCCAAAGGCAGATGCTCAACCACTGAGCCACCCAGGCACCCTGAGATTAACATTTAAATCAGTGGACTTTGAGTAGATTGCCCTCTGTAATGTGGATGGCTTCATCCAATCAGTTGAAAGCCTTAATAGATCAAAGACTGAGTATCCCTTCCACCCCACTCCACAAACCTACCAGGGGGAAGCAATTGTGCCATCAAATGTTCTTTGAACTTGAAGAGAGATATTGGTTCTTTCCTGGGTCTCCAACCAGCTGACCCCTTAATTTGGAACTCCTAGCCTCCATTATCCTGTGAGCCAATTCCTTAAAATAAATCTCTTTCTCTCTGTATAAACCTATTGGTTCTGTTGCTCTGGAGAACCCTAATACACAGTATGATACAGCTTAACATAAAGTTTTAAAATCATACAAAACAATCCTATAAAGGATTTATGTACATGTAGAGTAAAACTGGAACAACATTGGTGGGAATGATAAACGCCAAATTTAGAGCAGTGGTGGCCCCTGGGGAGGGGAATGGAATCAGGACAGGGCACAAATGAGGTTTCCATTGAAATCTTTGGTTTCATGTTTCAATATAACAGGTCTGTAGCAAATAACATTAAGGTTGACAATTCTGGATGTTGAGCACCCGTTTTTTTATGTTTGAACTATTTCATAATTAAGAAGAAAACAGTGGGATAACATAAAGAAGACAACTAGGCGAAGGAATCTAGCATAGCACGTGGCAGGCAGTAGGCCCCTAACATGCAGAGGGGGAGGCTGGCAGGGAAGGCAGGACAGAGATGGGCGGGCAGTGACAAGGTGGAAGGCAGGGGAGCACCTCCAGAGCTCCAGAAAAGGCCTCTTGGGCCATAGGGATGAAGATGGAGTGGGGTTGGCTGTAGACTCAGGTCTGGGGCCAGGAAAAGCAGGACAGGCAGTGTTGGGATGTGGGAGCGCCGTGAGTGTGGTGGAGGCATGGAGGGGTGGGTCAGGCCTGGGCTCAGGGTCATGGTCACGGTCATGGTCACAGTGGCAGAAGATCTCCCAGGGGTACTTTGTATTTGCCCTAATGGGGCTCTTCAGAGACGGTTGCTCCTGACTACATTTGTTTCCTGGGCGCTGGCCAGAGTCAGAGGAATTTGTCTTCTCCCTGGGGACTTGTTGAGGCTTAAACCAAATGAGCAGCTCTACTTTCCTCTTTCAGGGGTGGCTGCTCAGCCCCGTGGGCTTTCGAAAACCACTTTTGTATGCTCCCGGGATCCGCGGCTTTCCCCTTCCCACAGCCTGCTGTTGGGCTCTGTCTGGAGCAGTGCCCTGAGGCCTGCAGAGCCCACTTTCCAGTTCCCCTGGACTAGTGCTTTGGGAATGACCTGCAGGTACTGGGTGGGAAAGCCAGCTCCCTTGCTGGGGGTTGGGACAGCTCCGAGGTGGAGCTCCCCTCCTGGGTTCCCTGGAATCAGGCTGAAGCTGTGACCTGAGCAAAGGAGATTCTCTTGTCGGTTCCTCCCTCACCCATCTCGCCTGGGAGCACCTCCAGAGTATGTCCCGCACTATAGAATCCTGGACTTGGGCTCTGCTTCTTGGGAATCTGTCTGGGATGAGTGTGCTTTTCAGCCCCCTGCTCGCATCCCAGAAGCCCTCCGGGGTAAGGATGCCTCCAGCCCTGGTCTGTCTCTCAAGCAGAGCTGGGCACACAGGCTTTGGAAACAAACTGCCCAAGTTGAAAGTCTTGTCTCTATCACTGCCTAGCCATGTGACCTTGGAAAAAAGTTATTTAGCTGCTCTATACCTCAGTTTCCTCATCTTTAAAAAAAGCAGTCATAAAAGTATTGGCCTCATAGGGTTGTTGTGAGGTCGAGTGAATTAAAAGATGCAAGAACCTCAGAACAAATTCTGGGACATGGTAGGTGCTCAATAAATGTTAGCTGTGTTAGTCTCCAATGGGGATTAACACGGAGGGAGCAGAATGCCAGCACTATTTAAATGGTGTTTCTCTCTTCCCCACACTTGTTCTAAGGTCCATGCCCATAGGAGACATAGGGTGTTAGAGCAAGAAGTGGAAAGCTAAGCGGTGGGTTGCCCCCCACATTGAGGTGGGGGTAAGGCTTCTGCAGAATTCTCCTCCATCTGCTTCCAGGAAACTTCAATTTAGCAGTTTCATGACATGGTCTTAGAATATAAAGAGCTGTTGGAGATCATGAAAGATGGAACACCTAAGGCACAGAGAGGTGTGATGGCTCACTCCAGGCCCCAGGGTAGGTCCTTTGTCCTTTAAAGTCCAGTAGCAAGGACTTGTGGGGACACGACATGCTGTGACTAGAGAGACAGGGCTTCAAACGCTGTCTTTGTGACTTAGGGATTGTGGTGTTCTAAAAGTCTCCCTTTTGTATCCTGGGGATGAGGAAACTTGCTGTCCAGGGTTGCAGGATGATTAGAAGAAATGTATGTGTAACAACATGATGTTAACTGGCCCGAACCAAGACTGGGAAGTCCCTGTGCCCCTCTTACATGCCCCTACGGTGGACCCATCCTGGGCACAGAGGGCGAGCCTGGGACAGGCATGTCAGCCTGGGCTCATTTGAGAGGGGTCCTGCCCAAGAGGGCAGCCTGCAAGGGTGAGGGGCTGCCACGCAGGCGGCAGCTGAAAGAGGGGCCTCTCCTTGCCGTGAGTCCTTCAGGGGGGGTTTTAGAAGAACCCAGAAGAGGGTCTCTGAGAGAAAGAATCTGGTTTAAACTTCACCCAGACCCAGACACTGTGAAGCCACCTCCCAACAGCATGTCTCAAGAAAGACTCTACAGTCCTCTTTTCCTCTCCTCTCTCCTTGCCTGTACCCTGGTCAGGTTGAAACAGCAGTGGGGAGTGAGGGTAGGAGAACTGCAAGAAAGGGCGAGGCACTGGGCCTAACTGGGAAGGTGGGGGGAGGAATGAGGGTCGTCGTGTTGAATGATATGCCGACTAGACCTTCTATTTACTGACTTGAGACTGTGTTTGATTACTTAAGATGAGCATGGAATTTTTACTTACCAACAAGTAATCAGAAAAGTCATGAGACCATGCATGTTTTCAACCATGGGAAAGAGACAGTATTTACCTCCCAATGAGCAGGTCAAAAGGGACCTTGGAAGAGGTTTCTCTCAAACCAAAGCTTTAAAAAATATATTATCTATTTTTGGGGGGAGAAAGAGAGCACGAGTGGGAGGGGGGTAGAGGGAGAAGCAGACTCTCCACTGAACAGAGAGTCCAACTTGGGGCTCCATCTCATGACCCTGAGATCATGATCTGAGCTGAAAGCAAGAGTCAGATGCTTAACCAACTGAGCCACCCAGGCACCACCAAACCAAAGCTGCTTTTATAACTATGTCTCATGAGTCTTTCCTGGCCAATGTACAGTTCGCATCCATTGTATGCCCAGCACTGACTGTGCTTGGCATGTAGCAAGCACTCAACTCATCATCCCTCTTAGACCTTCAGGTCCTGGAGTCTGAGAATTTTGACTCAGTATATTTGAATTCCCATAGTTCCTGGTATACAGTAGACCCACTTTCAAAGCCTGATGAATGAACATAATAAAACTGAATTCTGTGCCAGCCCCACAGCAGCTACCATGACAAATATTACACTGTCAAGACTGCGGGTGAGGAGGGAGGCAGGGCCAACGCATGCCAACATCACTGAAGATTCTGTACTTACATGTGACACTAATTACACCCACGGACTGAGAATCTGCAGCCTAATCTCTGACACTGACAAAGCCTTTTTCCACTCATGTTATTCTCCTTCAATTTCAAAGGGGTCGGGGCCATGGTGGCAGGTGTAATTATCTCTCTTCTTTTGCAGATAAGGAAGCTGCAGGGAGGAGAGATTAGGGACCTGGGTGAAGCATTTGATGAGCTGAGACTAGGGGGACTCAGGACCCCTGACTCCAAACTCAAGGTCTAACCTAAAACTCAAAACCACAGATAATGCAACTAAGAGAAAAGGAGGGGGTGATTTCTCCGTCATAAATGGAAGCAGGATAGAGTAAAAGCAGACTTGCCGGCTAATATATGCGAAGTCTCAAGGCAAAGTGAAATTTTATGGTTGATTTATAATCCTCAGGAAATTGGGAGCCATTGTGGAAATACTCACATAAACAGACTGCAGGGCAGCGTGAACTGCGTGGCCTGGCCTTTCAGATCAGGGTGCCGTCGGCAGTGAAGGGATGATTATAGTCATCCAAAACTTAACACAAATGACATTTTGCAACCTGGTGACTAGGTACGCAAGATAATGCTCGGGGCAGCTAGAAGGTGGCCCCATTTACTAAGAGAACCAGGTCAGAGGCAGCAGTCTGGGACTTCCCTATCTCCAGGGGCTCCCCCGCCAGGGTTGGAGAACCCTGGGGGTGCAGAATAACACTGTTGTTTCCCCAGTGGTGGGGCTTAGGCCGCCACCTGACCCTCAGAAGTGAAGGAGTGGCCAACACGTACTGATTGTTCCTGGTCCCAGCCAGCCAGTCAGCTGAGCCACAGAGGGTTAGGGAACTGGGCCCTGGAGTGCTGCTTCTTTTTAGGCTTTGCACTGCTCAGAGACAATGATGAGCCCTGACAGATAGGTGTGTATGGCTGGAGGCTTGGGAGACCAGAGAATTCCACCCTCTTATTTTACAGATGAGGAGCCTCAGAGCAAAAGAGATTGCTACAGGGCACAGAGCTAGTTAGCAGTCAGAAGTGGAGACAGACAGGGGGGTCAGCTGTATTTGGCATCTTCACGTCCTTGAAGGGGGCTGGGTAAAATGACCACCTGCTCACCAGGGTTAGGGATGGGAATACGGCCTATTCCTTGTGTATCTGCAGGGAGACGTCAGTTTGACCCAATCTCTTCAATTAACAGTTGAGGAAGCTGAGGTTCCGAGAGGTGGGGTAACTTGTCCAAGAGCACACAGCAACTTAGTAATGTTTACTCTATTCCCACTGCATGAATAGTGCTCTCTCAGTCTCTCTGTACCATGGCTTTCTTTTCTAAACTTCAAGTTCCATGTGGTTTGATAGGAGTTGGAATCTGATGCCAAGTGCAAAAAGAAGCAAGAATGAAATGGAGTAGGTACAGAACTAGTGGTCATTTTGGAACCTTTTAAAATGACGCTTGAGGAAATAGGATAAAATGTTGGAAATCAGGACTATAATGTGAAAAAAACAATAGTTACTCTTATGGGTTGAATTGGGTACCACTCAAAAGATAGGTAGAAGTCCTAATCCCCAGTGAATGTCACCTTATTTGAAAGTAAGATCTTAAAAAAAAAAAAAAGAAAATAAGATCTTTGCAGATGTCATCAAGTCAAAAGGAGGTCATGAGGGTGGGCCCCAGGCCAGTGTGACTGGTGTCCACACAAGAGGGAAATTGGGGATCCCTGGGTGGCTCAGCGGTTTAGCACCTGCCTTTGGCCCAGGGCGTGATCCTGGGGTTCCAGGATCGAGTCCCTGAATCTGGCTCCCTGCATGGGGCCTGCTTTTCTCTCTGCCTGTGTCTCTGCCTCTCTTTCTCTCTCTCTCTCATGAATAAATAAATAAAATCTTAAAAAAAGAGAGAGAAATTGGGACACAGACACCCAGGGAAAGGGAAGGCAGAGATGGGAACGGTGAATCTACAAGCCAGGGAATGCCAAGGATGCCAGCCACCACCAGAAGGTAGGAGAGAGGTACGGAACAGAGCCTCCCTCACAGAGCCAGAAGGAACCAACTGTGCCAATACCTACATTTCCAACTTCTGGCTTCCAGAACAGAAGAGAATATATTTCTGCTGTATAATCTACCCATTTTTGGTGCTTTGTTATGGCAGCCCTAGCGAACTAACACAGCTACCTTGTATTAACTGATTACTTTGCTGGGTCCTTCCACGTGTTGATGTAGCTAATATTTCCTGTGTATCCGTTGTGTGCCAGGCACTATCCTGGGTACCAGAGAAAGATCAGGGAGTGAGAGAAGCTCATTCCTATCTTCCTGAGGCTTACATTCTACTTACCTATATTATCTCTCAGAGTCCTCACAATGTCCCATGAAATAGGGATCATTCTCTCATAACTTGGAGATAAACTCACTCTCAGGGGGTTAGTAACTGGATCAAGGCCTCCCTTCTGGTAAGGGTAAAGCTGGGCCTGGACTGTGCTCAGTCTGAAGCACTCCCTTACAGTTACCCGTCATTTACTACTTATGCACATGACTGTCAAGATAGACTGTTGGGGGAAAGAAGGGTGAGACAGGCAGGAGTGTGGGTCCCCAAGGCATGGAGTGGGCCCTTAGACACGTGACAGCCAGGAAACTACACCTCGGCCCTTGGCAGCCAACAGGCCATTTTACTCTCACCTGCTCTGAACATGCATACAGTAGCAGCCATAACCAAACAGGGTCACTTTGTGATCCTGATGGAAAGAGACAGAGACAAGACCTGCTGTGATCATATGTGGACAGAGAGGCAAGGATGCTCTGCAGCCACAAAACTCAGCATCCCCCTTACAGCCAGCCCAAGTGATGAGGTTTACTACTGTTTACTAAGGCCTGCTTCATCCCTCCCATTTCCTGGATAAAATCTGAGGGATATCTAGTCATCATACTGCCCCTAATTTCTGGCAATCAGATGCAGAGCAAGTCCTTGCTCTGAACCTTTCCCCCAAATCACCCAGCACAAGCCTGGACCTCAAATCAAGCGCCTCCAACTTCTTCTTCCTGAGATGTCCCAGGTTCTCATTGCTACAGCAAGCCAATAACTGGACTTTGTCCACTGAGAGCTGTGTTCTCAGTGGTCTCTCTGGCTTTAGCAGGTGCATGCTTCACCCCCAGACCAGGTCCCATGGGGGTTGGCACTAGGGGCCCCTCCCACTAGGTGTGGCCCTTGAGGACTCCCTAGCTTTTCAAGAAGTACTTGGAACTGAATGGTAGAGGGGATCACCCTGCAGGGGACAGGGACCCAGCCCAGAAGTCTGTGGAGAGCACTGATGCTCGCATGAGTTTTGGGAGGAGGCCTCCTCCCACGCACACTAGAGTGGTGCACCTTGGGGAGCTCCTGAACTCTGCTCAGATATAGACGTTCTGCCTCAAGGGCCGACTGTTCAGCACATTTTTCTGAGCATTGAAATCACTGAAAAAGAAAAGTAGAAATCCCAGGGGCAATGGAGGGGGGTGCTGCACAATTTCCTGGCAGCAAAGCTATTAAACTTTCAAGTCCTCATACTGAGCTGCCTGACAAGCTGGAAGCCACCCAGCCTCATGCATTCTAGCTACAGCAGTTAGTTCCAGTTAGAGTGCTTGGCTAAGGATCAATCACTGTTTCTGACGGTTTTTTCCAAATTAAAAGAGAGAGAGAGAAGAGGAGAAAAAGGAGGCCCATTCTAGTGTTTAAACTCCTCACAGAGTACGGCCCTTATTGACTATGACTCTGTCTTATCAAACAGTGGGCACTTAGAGTATATATGCTTTTAGGACCTGGGGTCTAAGGCAGGACTGACCCTGGTCTTACAAAGGAGTACAACAGGAGGTTTTTATAATAATTTGGGGGTGGAAATAACATTGATTTGGTGCTGGCTGGAACACTAATTCAAAGGGGAACTTAAGGGATCCCTGGGTGGCGCAGCGGTTTAGCGCCTGCCTTTGGCCCAGGGCGCGATCCTAGAGACCCGGGATCGAATCCCACATCGGGCTCCCGGTGCATGGAGCCTGCTTCTCCCTCTGTCTGTGTCTCTGTCTCTCTCTCTCTGTGACTATCATAAATAAAAAAAGAAAAAAAAAAGGGGGAACTTAATCTCTATAGGCCTCAGTTTCTTTGTCTATAAAAGGGGGGTTATGGGCTGAATTGTGTCTTCAGATTCATATGTTGGAGTCCCAACTCCTAGGACCTCAGTGATTGCAGATAGAGCCTTTATTTATTTATTTTAAAAGATTTTTATTTATTTATTTGAGAGAGAGAGAGAAAGAGAGAATGAGTGGGGGGAGGGGCGGAGGAGAAGCAGGCTCCTTGCAAAACAGGGACCCTGACATGGGACTTGATCCCAGGACACTGGGACCATGACTTGAGCAGAAGGCAGACACTCAACTGACTGAGCCACCTGCCCTGACTGAGGCAGGTGTGGGCACTTAGAATTCAGGCACCCCAGACAGAGCCTTTAAAGAGGTGATTAAGGGGATGCCTGGGTGGCTCAGCGGTGAGCGTCTGCCTTTGGCTCAGGTCATGATCTCAGGGTCCTGGGATTGAGCCCCACGTTGGGCTCCCTGCTTGTGGGGAGCCTGCTTCTCCTTCTCTCTCTGCTGCTCCCCCTGCTTGTGCTCTTCGGTGCATGCTCTCTGTCAAATTAAAAAAAAAAAAAACCTTTTAAAAAAAGAGATGATTAAGTCAAAATGATGCTCTGAGGGTTGGCCCTAACCCAGTTCCACTGGTTATGAAAAGAGGAAATTTGGGCACAGATGTACAGAGGGAAGACCCTTTGAAGACATTGCGAGAGGACAGCCGTCAACAAACCAAGGAGAGACGCCTCAGGAAAAACAACCCTGCTGACACCTTCATCTCAGACTTCCAGCCTCTAGACCCTAAGGGAATAAATTCCTGTGTTGAAGCCATCCATCTTTGGTGCTTTGTTATGGCAGCCCCAGCAGACTAATTCAGTAGGCATAATCCCCTCTTCCTGGGTGACACAGACATTGTGGAGAGGATCAAAGGACATGGGAGTGGAAGTTCTTGTTAATACTTGTGTCACACAAAATGAGTGTCAAATCTGAGGCCTGCAGTTCATTGTGTGGACAGTGTCGTGTTCAGGAGTCTTGTCACAGGACATGCTTTTATTTAGGAGCCATTGGAGGGGAACCTGTAGCATCCCTAGAGTATCTGTGCCTGCTCCAGGGGGTGGCTGGGATGTGGGCAAAATCCCCAGGACATCAGGGTCAGTGCCTGGTAGGGCTGGCCGTGGAGGTCCAGAGTCATTCCCAGTCACCTGCAGGTGGTCTGAATGACCACAAGAAGCAATTCACTTCCAAGCAGTGCTCCTCAGGGACAGGGACAGTGGCCCCCCAGGACACCCCAGGGCTTCACCTCCTGGTCTCATGTACTCCTCACAACATTGCAGGAGAGAGTTTTCACCTTCATCATGCAGATACACCGAGGCTCTAAGTTAAGAGACATGCCCAGGTTTCCTTGGCAAGTACATAATAAACCCAGGTGTGAGATCAGCTTCCTTCTCAGAGGTGGCTGGGAGTGGGCCTGAGGAAAGGATGCTTCCCTGCCTAGTGGATATGAAGATGAAGAAGATGTGGCCCAATTGCAACCTGCGGATGACGCTTGGAAGTGCTCCAGGCATCAGGGCCAGGAGGAGGGGCTGGGAAGGGTGCGTGAGGGGGAGGGGTGCAGGCAGGGAGGAGCAGGGTCCTGGTGGGCAGACAGGTGTGGGCACTTAGAATTCAGGCATGGTAACTTGCCTCTTGCACAACTTTGTCCAGACTCTCCTGAGGGGGCCTAGCTTGATTTCTCTCTCCATACTGTGGTGTTTTCTCTGGCTTATTTTAGATGGTTAATCATTGGCCTTTGAAATAAATAAATAGAAGTTACAAGTTGTTTTCTGATAGCAGGTTGGTTTTGTGACGGAGCTTTCCACTCCCTGTGCACAGCTTTTCATTACCTACTGATAGCAGCTGAAGTAACTTCCCATTTCTGCTGAATAATGCATTTGTGACAGTCAGCTCTATTAGCTCGTTTACAACCAGATAAATGAGTCTTTATGTGCATTTCCCTAGCCAGACGATGATAAGCTAGGCTTTATTTCTCTAAATTGAGTCCTCAACTTCGGTGGATCTGCATAAACCCTCTGGAGGAATGCTGGGGGCCCTGCGTAGCATTCTGTTCACCCATTCTTTTGACAATTCTCTGTAAAGAGCCACCACGTTTGTCCTTGATACTTGTGTCAGCTGCCTGGATTAAATTTTAATTTAGCTCTTCTGGAGAGAGTAGCCCACTATGAAGTCTTTCCTATTGCTCCTATACATGCTTATTTAATTTGTTGGGTTTTTGCTTTGAGAGGAGAGTGTGGAGATGAGTTTTCTCCTCTCCCCCTGGGACACGTCAGTAGCTTCTGTGACACTATGAGGGCTTCATCTAACCTGAACCTGGTTGGGACACCCCCACCCACCCTAGGTTGCTGGCAGGAGTTTTATTATTTCATTTTTTAAAATGTAGGTAAAACATTCCAACACTGCAGAAAGTATACATATCCCAAAGTACACCTACTTCTACTCTTGTCTCCAGTCCTCACTAGAAGCATACTTTGCTACCACTCCTTGTACATGCTTCCAGACAGTCTGCTCTCCTGCATTAAAGAGACCCAAATAGTAGCACAGCATACATGGGGTTTTGCAGCCTGCATTTTTATAATATATATATATATATATATATATATATACATATATTTTATATATGTATATATATTTTATAATATATATATAGGCGCTAGTCCCACCTTGCTATATAATAAGCTTCCTTGTTTGTTTTTTTTTTTCCTAGCTGCAGAGGATTCTGATGTGTTATTTAGCTGTATTGGACATTGAAGTTGTTGCTTGTATTTCAGTGTGGTGTAAGATTTTAAGGGAGCTCTCTGCTCCCTTCAGGGTTCTGATTTAAAATCTTGAGGCTGGTTCCATATTCAGCCTTGGCTGCCCAACCATTTGTTGGCTGCCTTTTGTGTACCATGGCATGCCCATTCTGTACTTGGTTTTGGAATAGAGAGGTGAGAGGAACAGAGCAGAGACCGGAAAGAGCTTGGTGCTTGGTGATGAGAATGAAAACTCTCAGCATAAATGACGTCATCTAGCCCCCCCCACTAAGGAATCTGATCACACTCTGACATGGCTTCTGTCAGCCCCAGACCAGGTCCCTAGCATGCACCTACCTCCCTTAAAATGCTTGCTTGAGAAAGGTCAATGCTGCCAAAAGAATTTATTGTTCTATTCCAGCTAAAACCTGTCAAGAGGCCTCTGACCTCCCTCTTCCTTGGCAGTTATTTTAGGAAACTTGGAATTGTAAATCCTTTATCTGCCCCTTGGAGATGTAAATCTCCTACAACCCAGAATCTTTCTTCAAGGACCTGAAAACAATCTCTGTGAAATGCACACTTCTAGGGAGATAGCTCCCTATCTCCCAGCCCCTGTGGGAGGGTTGGATGCTGACTTTGGTGGGTGTCTTCCTCTAATTTGCTCCTGTCATAAAGCTATGAGAAGTGTGTTTCTCTTCTGGATAAGTGCCAATTAGCAAACACAGATGGCCTAATCACATAGACCACTCCCTCCCTTAATCCCCTTCAGTACTCTTCCTTTAGCACACCCAGCATTTAAAAAGCTTTGTTTTTTGTTTCAGTGAGTTGAGCTCCACTCTATACTGAAATGTCTCTCCCCTACTGCAGTAGTCTGAATAAAATATGTCTTACTGATTTTAACAAGTATTCAGTGCAAAATTTCTCTTTGACAGTTGAGAAGTCTGCCCCATGCATAGACTGCTCTGCAGATGGTCAGGCTGGATCCTGACTCTCAACCTTTGTCCATGCTGGATCCTGGTCTGAAGGGCCATCTTCTGGTATGTTCTTTGGGTCCCACATTTAGACTCAACCTCCTGGCGTACCCGCACTGAGGACCATCCAATACTCTTTCTCTTCTCCAAACTCCTGTGGGATGGGTGTGTTGAACAACTCATGAATACAAGTATGTAAACACAGTTGCTTATGTTACTACTCACTTAATGTCTGTAGCTTCTCATTTATTCAATTCCACAAACTTAATTGGGCATTGATTATGCATGTAGCAATTTACATAATTATTTCATCCATATACCCATCACCCAGCTCCAGTGATTACAAATGCATGGCCTGTTTTGTTTCACCTATATATCTCTTCATATTTCTACTCTGCCTTGGATCATTTTGAACAAATCTCAGATAGCATTATTTCTTCTTTAGATATTTCAATATGTATTGTTAGATTATAAAGATGCTTTAAAAAATAACCTTCAGGGTCCCTGGGTGGCTCAGTCAATTAAGCGTCTGACTCTTGATTTTGGCTCAGGTCATGATCCCAGGGTCCTGGGATGGAGCCCCATGTCAGGCTCCCTGCTCAGTGGGGAGTGCTCTCACTCTCCATCTGCCCTTCCCTTTGCTCATGCTCTTTCTGTCTCTCTCTCAAATAAATAAAAAATCTTTTAAAAAAATTTAAAAATGACTTCAAAAATCTAAAAATAACATCTAAACATTAATAACAATTTCTCAAATGCCCAGTTTATCTTTCTTCAATTGTCTATTTTTTCAGTTTGCTTGAATAGTGGTTCAAATAATGTTCATTTCAGTGGGTTGATATGTCAGTTTAATCTCTTTGAATTTATAGGTTTCCCCCTTATCTCCCTTTTTGTGCCTTGCGATATTTGCTTGTTGAAAAAAATGGGTGTTTAATTCTATAGTTTCCCACGGTCTGTGTTTTGCTGATTTCATCCTGGTAGTGTCAGTTAACATGTTCTTCTGGCCCCTGTATTTTCTGTAAATTAGCAGTTTTATTTTGAGGCTCAATCACATTCAGTTTTCTTTTTCTTTTTTCTTTTCTGGTAAGACTACATCATAGATGATGTTGTGTACTCCACCAGGAGGTACATGTTTGCTGGTCTCTCTTTTTGTGATATTAGTAGCCATTTGATGATTGTTATTGCCTAGATCCATTATTTTGTTATGGTTGCAAAGTGGTGATATTTGAATTTTATTTTAATGATTAATAGGAGTTATAAATATAAATAAAATAATTAATAGTTACATTATTTGTTTTTTTGATGTAATATTTCTATAAAAGGATAATTTTCTCTTCAGCTCTTTTAAAAGATCCACAGTTCTTATAGGAAAGGCAGGAAAAATTCCTAATTTTTTCTCATTATTTGTCAATTTCAAAATAATGAGTTGGTTCCCCAGCAGACTCCAAGGCAACTAATAAGTGGGATTTTTTTTTTGTATTATACTGAATGCATAGATTTAAACATATTTGATGTGTTTCAATCCATAGCAGTTAATATTCTTTCTCTTCTTTTAGCAGTTAATATCCTTTTTTTTCCTTTTTATGAACAATTTATCTATTTATTTGAGAGAGTGAGCACACAAGTGGCAGGGAGGGGCAGAGGGAGAGGGAGAAGCAAACTCCCCACCAGCAGGGAGCCCCACACAGGGCTCAATCCCAGGACTCTGTGATCAGGACCTGAGCCAAAAGCAGATGTTCAACCAACTGAGCCACCCAGGCACCCCTGCAGTTAATATTCTTATTGATACATAGCCATCTTTGTTTAGTGGGAGCTTGTTCAAATTGGCTCCTACGTCTTTTGACATGACTCTAGTAGTTCTTTATAGCTTCCTTGGTTTTGGTATGATGAAATGTTTAAGATTCATATCTTACACTTCCTGCTCCCAAACTTGGATTCAGCCATTTCTCTAAAGAGCCTCAGTTCTTCTAATGAAAGATGACAGTGACTGAAATCTGAGGCTAAAAATGCTCATTGCTATTGGCAATTGTTTCTAGTTCTTTTCACTGGCTGGAGCTAGGAAATGGTCATATATTTATTTTAGGGTCACATACACCATGATTTTATACTGATAATTCCAATTCAAATTCAGGGCTAGAGAATTGTCACTAAATTTTATCTGCCTTACAAGTGTCTCTGTTTTTACCCATACTAAAAATCTCGATTCTCAATGACACAAATAGAATTACTCTTTGGCTTTATCCCACAGTATACACACACACACACACACACACACACCAGTGTTAGAATAATAGGAACAATGCCACCATCAATATGATTACTGAAAGTGATTTAAGATTCTTTTTTCAGTACTTATTTGCATCCCATGAGGGATGTCCAACTTACTGTGGTTAAAAATCACTTTTACAATTCTGTAAAATATTTCCATGGTTCCAAAGTCATCTCCACATAATAAGATAAATTGAAGGAATTCTAAGGTCTATTCTTTTCTTCTCTAACTTACTCCCTCCCTCCCTTCTCCTATAAGTGATCTCTTAAAAACATCTGTGGTTGGTTTTTACACTTACAAGTGAATATGTATGGATATATTCATATACCTTCTTCTTTCTTAGATAAATGGTAGAATGAAATACAGATTCTCTCCACCTTGCTTTTTTAGCAAGGAGATCATCACTCTATAATACTTATAGAGCTCTTCCTCATTCCTTTTGTGGATGTATCATTGCTTATTCAGCTAGTCCCCTATTGCTAGGTATTTGGATTGTTTCCAGTCTTTTGCCATTATAGATATGGGAATGAACAGCCTTGTGCATACTTCTTATTGGTGTTTTTGCCAGTGTGTCATCAGGAGAGATTCCTAGAAGTGGGACCACTGGATTAAATCACATGTACATACATGCATATATTGTTTGTCTGGATATTGCCAAATTCTTCTCCATAGACACTGTAAGTTTTTTATTCCCATCAGCACTATGGAATTGGCTGTTTCCATAGCACTTCACCAACAAAAGATCGACATACTTTTGGAGTTTTGCCAATCTGATAAGTGAAAATGGTATCTCAGGTAGGTTTTTGTTTTGTTTTGTCCATATTTCTCTTATTATGAGTGAAGTTGGATATCTTTTTATGTAGTTCAGAGCCATTTTCATTTATTTTTATGTTAGTTCCCCGTTTAACATCTCCAGCCTACTTGACAGTAAGCTTGCTCTTGGCTTTTATTTTAAAACTGCAAATTCTAAATCCTGTTTATAGAATAGGGATGTTAACCCTTTGTGTTCAGAGTCACAAATACTTCTGTCTAGTTTGTCATTTGCCTTTTAGTTTTGCTTATGGTGTAATTTCGTGATGCAAAATTTAAAAATTTTTGGTAATCAGATTCATCAATATTTCCTTTATTTCTTTTAGATTTTGAATTATATCAGGGAAAACTTCTTTCACACCCAGCTTATAAAGGAATTCAGTCATGTATTCTACTTGTATGGTTTCCTTTTATGCACTTAAATAAATCTAGGATACATTTGGAATTGATTTAGGGTACGGTGAAGGATGGATCCAATTTTATTTTCCTCATGACTATCTGGTTGTCTGAGTACCATTTATTAAAAAGTCTATCCTTTCCTCCATTGGTTTCAAATGCTGCACTTATCAAAACTAAATTTATGTATGTAACAGAGCTTACTTTTGAATTTTATATTTTGTTCCTTTGGTCTTCCCATCTTTTATGTGCCGATATGAAATTACTTTCCGAGTGAGAGTCTCTAGTACGCTGCAATGTCTAGGAGAGCTGCCCTTTCTCTCCTTGCTCTCCTCTTTCAGTTATTCTTTTCAGCTATTCTTGCATTTTTGCTTTTACAAGTGAAATTTATAATAAGCCCTTATAGTTCTAAAAAGAAACCCCTATGAAATTTTAAAAATTAGGATTGCATTAAATTTATAAGTTATGGAGAACTGACATTTTCTTGAGTCTATATTCAAACACATGGTATTTCTTTACATTTGTGTCTTTCAAGAGAATTTTATTATTGTTTCATACACATTTTGGACATTTCTTGTTAAATTTATTCAGAGGTATTTTATTTTTTGCTATCATAAATGAGATGGTAGCCATTTATATATTAAGTGAATATATTATATATGTGTGTATATGTGTATTTAGCATATGTCTTTAATGTTATTTTCTAACCTGCTACTTTACTAAATTATCTTATTGTTTGTTATACAGTTTTCACATGGATCCTTTTGGACTTCCCAGAAAGACCAACATTTTCCCTTTTTCTCTCCAAACCTAATACCTCCAATTGCTTTCTCTTGTCTGGCATTAACTACTACCTCTGACCAATGTTAGTTACGTAACAGTAGAGCCAGTGGGCATACTTATCTTGTTCTTAATTTCTACAGGAAGTCCTCTAGTATTTCTTCCTTAGCTATTTTATCAGATCAAGAAAGTCTCCACATACTCTAATTATTCAGGTAAGAAATCAAGATGTAGCAATATCAATAAATAACTTACTGGGCCTGAGTGTGACCTATGGACTCTCTGGCTTTAGAATCCTCAATCTTTGTAGCACATCCCCTAGTTTTCATTACTGGGGACTCCCCTGTCCTCTACTCTTCAACAGGATCCTCACATTTTAAGAGATCTTAGGAGAGTTAAGAGTGGCCCCCAGTGACAGCACTCATTCTCTTCCCTGTCTTCTGTGGCAGTTTTGCTTCTGCACAGATATACTCTGCTTAGCAAAGCAAGACCCCCCCCCCCCCACAGGAAATCAGAAACTACCCTTCTTAGAAAGCAGTTTGGTGACCACCTATATTACTTGGCCAAGACCCTTGAGAGCAGCCTCATACCTCCCTCTTTCCTCCTGCTCCATGAAAATATTTTTCCAATCTCATATGTCATTTACAATGAGAGGAATTCTCCTGAATACATTTTTTTTCTCTGTATAACTACATTTCTAATGATACTTTAGTGTCCCTTGTAACTTGGCTAACAAAGGAACTACCTTACTGACCTGCTCTGACTTGACAAAGTGCATGTACAGTATTAAGAAATAGATGGGGTGGTTTATCTTGGGTAAATGTATTCAGGCTGGTGCATATACTAAAATAGCTTCTGGTTCTTTCTCCCTCTTTCAGGGATACCAGGTTGTGAATCACGAACAATGATCCTTTTGCCTTCTTATTCGGGGCTGGTGGGGGTGCTGGCGCTGTGGGGGGTGGTTAATTCTTGTTTTTTTTTTCTCTCTCTTTTTAAACCCACTAGGACTATAGGTTCTGTGGGGAGAGAACTGGCCCTCACCTGGATTGTCTGAGTATCCAGCAGTTTCCCCAAATAGGCTGATCCTCAGAGTCTGAGCTCTCTCTCTCTGCAAGGGCCAGAAAGAGGAACTGTGAACAGCAGGAAGGATATTCAAATCAGGTCCATTTTAAATTCTAATTCTCTTGCCTTTTAATAATTTTGATTTCCTTTTCCTCCAGCTAACCACCTCAGCTGTCTGAGGTATAAGCTGCTGTTTTCTCCCATGGAGACCAATAATTTCAGTGGAACAGAAGCCTCCATGTTCCCCTTTCTTTCCCAGGCAGCGTCTCTCTGGCCTTGGCCATGGCTTGCTCCTTTTGCTTTGAGACTCCACCTACCTGGCTGCACCTCCTCTGTCCCCACTCTCCTTTTATCTGCAGCTCCAAGGCGGGGAGGCTGCCTAATTCCAAGCTTGTGTTTGGTCTCTTTGAAGATGAAAGGGTCTGACATTGCCGCTGGAGCTTATTATGAGCATCATTTGCTAGGCAAAGAAGGTCAGGAGCATTTGGTAAAGCAGGAGAGGGAAAGAACCACTTTCTGCCCAAGCAATGGGCAGGGGCTATGCCCTCTGTGGCCTCCTGGTCATCACCTGGGAGTTTTCCTGTCTGTTTTTTCTCCTTAGCAGAAGTGTGAGAGTTTCTTACACACCTGAGGAGTGGAGAGAGAGAGGTTTGGAAGTGAAAAAGAACTTCATATACATGAACCCTAGCCAGGATTGGTTATGTGATTTGTGGGTCCTGGTGCAAAATGAAAATGTGACACTCCTTGAAGGGGCACCCACACCTCAATGTTTATAGCAGCAATGTCCACAATGGTTAAACTATGGAAAGAGCCCAGATGTCCATCAACAGATAAATGGGTTACAAAGATGTGGTATATATATATAATGGAATACTACTCAGCCATCAAAAAATTTGAAATCTTGCCATTCACAACAACGTGGATAGAACTAGAGGGTATTATGCTAAGCAAAATAAGTCAATTAGAGAAAGACAATTATCATAGGAACTCACTCATATGTGGAATTTATGAAACAAAACAGAGGATCATAGGGGAAGAGATCAAAACAAGAAACAAGATAAAATCAGAGAGGGAGACAAACCATGAGAGACTCTTAATCATAGGAAACAAACTGAGGGTCTCTGGAGGGGAAGGGAGGGGGAGGTGGGGATGGGATAAACTGAGTGATGGACATTCAAGAGGGCACATGATGTAATGAGGATTGGGTTTTATGTAAGACTTATGAATCACTGACCTCTACCTCTGAAACCAGTAATACATTATATGTTAATTAATTGAATTTAAATACAATTTAAAAAATAAAGGTGGTAAAATGTAAATAAATAAGTAAATAAATGTGTTAAAATATGAGATGGTATGGTTTTTCTCTTGACTTGTCATAGTAATTTTTGCTAATTAATCTTATACATCCTCAGACACATCCAGACACAGGATACTCAAGGGGGCAAATGCAAACTCTCCTAGGCCCCCTAGGGGCCCTGCTCCACCACGTGGGGCACTGTGTGGCCCACCAACTGCTGGGTTATCCTTTCTGCCAGTGACTGCACTGATGTGCTTTGTCCTGGTCAAGGGGAGGAGGCAAGGAGTCAAGCCAAGCATCTTCCTTTCCCACAGACTGGCCACTCCAATTCATGGAAGATAGGTAGTCCCATCTTCCTATCCTTAGGTAGTCCTAGGAGTATTGAAGCTCAGTGCCACTGAGTTCTATCTCCTCTTTAGGTAGTCCTAAGAGTATTGAAGCTCAGTGCCACTCTGTAGGTACCTGGTTCAAGAGTGGACAAAAGGTTTGCTCTTCCCCTCTTGTTGCTTGTCAAATGCACTGTGGTGCTGCCAGCACTGAATCTATGACCCACTCCAAGAAGCAAATTTGACCCTTCCTGGATCTGTGAACTAGGCCCTTGTTGGAGGTGGGGGGTGGGTGGGTGGAGGTGAAGAGGGGCTTGGGGTTCCTGGAGTTGTGCAACTGGGCAGCTGAGAGCTTTGGATTTCTGGAGCCCAGAAATTCTTAGCATGACATGGCTGCCTCTGAAACCTGTGTGAAGGAAAGGCAGCACTTTCTGAAATAAATGAATTGCTAGTAGTCTGTTCTCTGGGTCTAGGTTAGGGACTCTGGTGGAGGTGGGCCCCTCGTGCAGTTCTGGGGGATCTGGCTGGTTGTTGGGTCTACGGCTCCATGAAAAAGCACCCAGGAAGGCAGTGGGGGCTCCATTCCTCAGTGGGTAAGTCTTTGTTTCTGTGTAGCCAGAAGTTGGCCCTGCCATTTGGGGGCAGATAGGACTTGGGAGGGAGCTGTCATGTCAAGGCTGTTGGGTGAAGAGGATTCTGTTAGGGGTGGAGAGAGGAAGAAAGGGTTCAACTAAGGCCCTGAAGGGGGGCCATGGTCTCCAGAAGCAAGTCCTTTGGTCAGAGACCTGACCCTGAGAGGACTGGTACTCTGACTCAGGATGGCCTCTGCATGTGCACAGTACTTCACAGTTCCTAATGCCCGTCCCCACCTTCTTTTTAGAGAGAGAGCCAGCATGTGAGAGCAGGGGTAGGGCAATGGGAGAAGGAGAATCTTAAGCAGATTCCATGCCCAGCATGTTGCCCAGTGTGGGGCTTGATTCCATGACTCTGAGATCATGACCTGAGCTAAAATCAGGAGTCAGATGCTTAACCGACGGAGCCACTCAGGTACCCTTCTCTAATGCTCCCTTTTGCATCTTATTTTATTTCATGTTCACAGCGACCCTGGGAGGTGCTCATTCACTTTATAGATGGGGAAAGGGAGACATAGAGCAAAGGACTGGCTGGTCCAAATAAGTGGCAGAACTTACTAGCTAATCACTGTTGAGTATCAATCGTGTACATGGTTTCAGGTATCTGCAATGCCATGAGTGAAGAAAGTCTTTCTAAGCTGTTAACCACTGATTTTATTGGGTATATTATTATTATTATTTTTTTATTGGGTATATTATATTTGGTTAACCCTCTTAGCATTTCTGCTCAGTAGATACAGCCATCTTCAAATGGCAAATGAAAAGAAAAATTGAGAGAAGTAACTGACCTAAAGTCACCTAGCTAGTAAATGGCAGTGCCACCATCCAAATGTAAGTTCACCTGACTCCCAGGTGAACTTCCAGTTTATGCCTTTTCTACTCTTCCCAGTGTTAGGGAGACCTGGTCCTTCCTAAGTGGGCCTAGTGTGTGAGGGCATGGACAGGCAAGTGACCATAGGACAACATGGTAACTACCACCATGAATGTGTGTACAGGCTGTCATGAGATCACAGAAGGAACTGAGGAGCAGGCTGAGGACACATGGTGTGTTCAGGGGCTCCTAGGTGGGTGGTGTGGCTAGGACTTAGCGGTTGCTTCTTAAGGGCCTTGTAGACTGAGCCCTGAGTCACAGATTGTGTCCTGTCAGTGATGAGGAGCCCAGAAAGGTGTTGGCTAGGGACATAATGTAGTCAGATCCCACATGTCAAAAGATCACACCGGTGACTGGGTGGAGAATACCAGGAAGGAGAGCGGGCATCAGCAAAGTCATCTTAAAAACGTTATGTTGAAGCTGGGAGGGCTGGATAGTGTGGGTCAGTATTGTAACTACAACAAAGGAAAATTAATGTGCATTTCTCAAAAATGTAGAATTTTCTTTCTTTCTTTTTGGTGGAACAGAGCTTAATATTGTTGGAAGGCTAGGTTGTGTGATACAGCAATAACTGCATTTTACAGGTCAGTCTCACTGTATCTCAAGTCCACGCTTTTTTTTTTTTTTTTTTTTTTTAATTTATGATAGTCACAGAGAGAGAGAGAGGCAGAGACACAGGCAGAGGGAGAAGCAGGCCCCATGCACCGGGAGCCCGATGTGGGATTCGACCCTGGGTCTCCAGGATCACGCCCTGGGCCAAAGGCAGGCGCCAAACCGCTGCGCCATCCAGGGATCCCATCAAGTCCACGCTTTTAAACAAAAGAAGAAGGGAAGTCTGTATTCATATGAAGTATCTCACTTATGGTCAGTTAAGAGAGAAATGACCCTCATTTGGGATTCAGTGACAGGATTGAATGTCTCTGTGTCCTTGGCTCTGGTGGCACTTTGGCTGTGCTGCTCTCAGGGAGCAGTTTGCTAATCTATGGTCTGCCCACAGGCAGGAACCATGCAACTTAGATATCTATGGATTTGCTAGAATGGCTGTGGCATTGTACTCATTTTACAGATAAGGACACTGAGGTTTAGAGAAGTTGAGAAAGTTGCCCAATCCCCTGTAGCTAGCTGGAGCCAGACCACATCAGGATCTATTGAATATGGACTAAGTTTTGTGTCTATACGTTTTGACTTAGAAATTAGGATGCCTGACTTCTCATGAAAAGTCTGGGTGGCGTCTGAATGCAGAACAATTTCTTGTCCTACACAGGCTGAAATATTGGAACATATAGGAACAGCCTGCTGGTTTATAGGACACAAATACTTGGAATCAGGACTGCTAGGGAGAATCTGGGAGGGGTGGCTTTCTTAGATTTGACAGCTTTAAGCCCCAGGCTGCTTTAAGATGGCTCTCCCTTATAGCCCAGATGGATGTAAGCAGAACAACAGCTCCAGAGGAAAGCCAAGAGGACAGTGTTGTATATCATATGTCCTAAGCTGACGGTCGGGCACTGACTGACAATGAAGGAGAAGCATCCTCAGATGAAATGGGAGGCAGGAAGGGAAATGGGGAGCCTCTCAGTGTGCCTGCACTGCATCACTTAGCCACACACAAATAGAAGTTTGTGATCTCCTCTTGGGGAGTGCATGCTGGCCTCTAGGGCCCAAGGGGTCCAAGCTGGCAGTTCCTGGCTGAATTAGAGGCCCATGTAGCTCAGAGGGATCCCAAGATCAGCATGTATCGGGGGGAGGTTGGGTAGGGAAGGGAAAGAGAAGCCAGCCACCCACAGAGATCTGATGAGATGTGCAATGCTGGCTGGAGTCCTGGTGGTAGAACAGTAGGCTGCAGGCCAGACATGACAGATGAGCTCAGCGCTCTGCGGAAATCACCCAGGAGAGCACATCCTGACCAAGCAAGGGAGAAAGATGAAACCTCTGTGTCCAGCCCTGTCCAATAGGATAGCACTGGCCACATGTAGTAAATAAAATATAAAATAAAATAAAATAAAATAAAATAAAATAAAATAAAATAAAATAAAAATAAAAACTCAATTCTTCAGTCTTATTAGCCAGGATTCATGTGCTCAATAGCCATATATGGCTGTGGCCACCAGACAGGACGGTGTGGATATAGGACATTTCAGTCACTGCAGAAAGTTCTATTTCATGTAAACTATCACATTAATATTTTAAATGTTGATTACCTGTTGAAATAACATTTAAAATATATTGATGCTAAAATTAGCTTCATCTGTTTCTTTTTATTTTTTTACTGTAATAGAAACTTATCAATTACCAGGTGGCTCATATTTCTATTGGACAGTTCTGTAGCAGATGGATACAGGAACACACCTCCATTTATCCTTGTTTTTGATGCCTCATCCATTCTATGGTGTTCCATTTGATGATGGCTGTGAAAACCCTTTCTTAACACAAAACCTCTTCTTAACAGGGTTATGGGACAAATGCAAGCTTTGGAACTGAAACAATTCAGGCTCAAAGCTCAGCTTCCCTACAGGCTGCAAATCTTGGGCAAATTACATAATTCCTTTGTGCCTCAGTTTTCTCATCTGAAAAATGCAATCGGTAAATGAGCCTCTGCATAGTATTGCTTTGAACATAGGAGATAGTTCGTGTACAGGGAACTGGGCCTGGCCCTTAGTCTACCTCAGTAAATGATAGCTGTCATTATTGTTTTCATTATCATTAGTATTTTTTAGCATGAAATGAGAGGTTGTGGTCAGTTTCTTTGGCTTCAAACCATTTACTCCCCTGCCCCGCCTCAGCATTCTTGCTCTCTGATAATGACCCCTCAGGCGGCTGTCAGCACCCTCTCCTGGCCCTACGCAAAGCCCTTGGGCATGGCCCAGGCACTCACCTGCTGGCAACTGCTGGCCCAGGAGGCCCTGAGGGCACCCCAGCTTTCTGAGCGTGTGGCTTTGCTCTCCAGGTGCATCCGCAGCTGTGCCTCCAGCTCTTGGCTGACGCTCTCGAGGGCATGAACCTTGGCCATGTATTCCACCAGGCAACCCCCCAGGTCCTCAACTGTACTGAGGTTCCTCTCCAGACCTGGAGCTGGTGCTGTGGCAAGACCTGAGCTCCGCAGGCCCTGCAGGAAAACACTGCTGATGCCCAGAGCCCGGCGTGTCACACGGGTGCCCAGGCCACCTGTGAACCCACTGGGCGCCATCCCTACATAGACTCTGGGTGCTCGGATGAGACCACCCAAGGCATTGGTCCTGGAGGCTGGGGGGCTATCCAGGGAGGATGATGACCATGTTCCCCCGAAGGATGCCCTGTGCCTTTGGAGGGGCATGCTGGAGCTGGCCCCGGTGGGCATGTCCACCACCACTCGCCTTGTGCTCATCTCCCCTTCTGCCTCTGCTCTGCCTAGTGGGTTTACAGAGCCTAGTGGCTTTTGGTTTCCAGCCCCAGTGTCCCTGTGGCCCGGTCGTGGGCCTTTCTGGAAGCTCCCCTACCCCCAGGCCTGCTTTGTCTGCTATTTTCTATGAGCTTCCACCATTCATTGAGCTGAAAGAGAAATGGTCCCTGCCCCAGGGCTGTGTGCAGAAAGGCACTCATGCATTCTCTGCAAGGTCATGTGCCTGACCTCCCAGATTTTTCTGCTGGTGGTGGGGGAGGCTAGATCAGTGCAGGCTGTGGAGGAGGCTCATCTGGGTCTGTGTCCTTCACCACCTAAGAGAGGGCAAAGCAGGCATCAAACAGCCCTATTTCACAGATGAGTAAACCGAGGCTTAGAGACCTCAGATCACAAGTGTAGTGAGTGGCTGGCTGACCCAGGACTGAATCCAGATGTTCCAGGGCCAATTTCAGAACTTTCTACATCCTTACGTGTGCTGTGTATGTGAATGTGTGAATGTGCATGCATGTCCACACAGGTAATAGACAATGGATATGGATGTGAACCACCCATGGTGGAGGCAGCCCCATGAACTCAAGGGAAACAAATGAAGCCTGTTTCTTCCCTCACCCTCTCTCAGTTCTGGTAGCAGCTTCAGGTCCTTCGGTGGCATTTTTTTTACCTTGAACACTGCTGTTTATCAGCTGCTTGATGTTGGCCATGTTGCTCCATGTCTCTGGACATTACTTCCCACGCACTGGCCTGAGCTCTCTCTAAGTAGTAGACAACCACCCTGGGCAAATTCAGGTCTCACACATGTTGGGCACTTCTTATGCTGTAGCTGTTTCCTACACTTCTGTTTCTCCATTTTCCAGAAGACTAATAAATAAGAACAAAGAGGTTTTCCAGTAAGCTCTTTAAGGGTGCTTCAAGTTAGGATTTGATGACACCCCTGGGTTTTAATTCTTACTGTCAGCACCTACTAAGGTATGTTGTTATGGTCACATCTCAAGTACTTTTACAGGTCTAAAAAAGATCCTCTGAGATAACAAAACCCACTAAAACCTAAAACCTACTGCACTTAAGTTCTGCACTAGAGAATCCAAGTAGCCACAATTAATCCAGAGCTGGATATTTATCCCAAATCCTGTAACATGAGAACCCACCTCAAGTGAGAGAAGGGGAAGGGAGTCAATTTCTAGTGTGTATTGAATCCATCCTAGTGTTGTGTATGGTTTCCATACTTTATTTCATTGAATTCTCAACTCAACTTTAGGAGGTAGATATAGGGTTGACATGTACTACTATTTGGGCTGTGCACTGCACTACTTTAAAAATATAATCACTGTGTCAAATGATGGGTTATTAACTCCTTATGTGATGTGGACCCTGATAGCTCCAATGACTTGTCCAAGGTAGTAGCAGAGCTGGGATGAGAAGACCTCTTCTGACTCTTAGTCAGTGACATATCTAGCAACCCCTCTGACTCCCACCACCTAGAGAACAGGATACTATCCAAAGTCACACAGGCAGAGGTCAAAACTATGATTACCTACTGGAATATTCTATGTGCTCTTCCTTGCTGATTAAGACTACAACTTTTCCCCGCCTTCTACTTTGTCTATTTGAAATGACACAGAAGAAACTTCATAAATATTAATGTTGGTTATATGATTAACAGTATAAGGAACCAACTTGGTCAAGTAAAAGCTGGCAGTGTCCCTTATTTATTTAGACATACATCTCTGGTACACGCTGTAGGGTCCATGGCACCCACCAGACTGTCAGAATAATATCCTCCTAACACAGGTGATGCTGACTAGGTCTCGAGAACTGCAGGAATTCCGGGGTGTATCATCCAAGGCTAAATGAAGGGTTCAAGCTACTGAATAAGTTGTTTGCACAGGTGTCACGTTTATGCACTGTTATTCTCTATGGAATGTTAACTCTCAGTGGCCAGGTTAACTCCAGCTTTCTCCAACCCAAAGATATATACAGTAGAACCCTCAGCCCCAGGGAGGAAGAGGAGAGAGAAGGGATTTATTTTACTTGACATCAATGTTTCCAAAGACCTAAAGAGAGACGACTCTGTTTTGGAGACATCACAAACATGTTCTAAAGGGTTTGTATTATCAAATGACAAATTGCTAATCCTATTAGTTCATTACGCTCATAAAACCCAACCTATTGTTAAAATAGATTAAAAAGTACAGATGAACATTAAGCAGTGTCAGTTCTTAAGGAAGACTTAAAAGTTATTTTAAAATGAAAAGAATGCAAAATGCATTAGCAACTTAATCCTCTGGCTAATAAAATAAGTTTATTTATATATACATGGTAGTTGAATTCTGTGGATAAGGAAAAATAAGTCATACATCCACATATATATATGTGTATATATAACATATGTATCTTTGATTACATATATTATATATAATTTTACTTTACAAACATATTTCTTTATATATGCACACACATTGCTATAGTAAATGCAATAGCAGACAGAAATATAAGGTTAAAAGCTCAGACAGCAGCACGCTGGCAAACGAATCTCAGAGCAACATTTAACCTGCTTCCTTGTGGGTTGAAGAGTCTTTAAAGAGAGACAACCACCAAACTCATGTTAAGTAGATTCATACAACATTGAGAACACACATTTTTGAAGGCCATCTTTTTTTTTTTTTTTAAGGAAATGTAGGAAGAAAGGAAAAAGTTATGATAAAAAGACCACAGCAACAACACAAACATGTGAATCAACATTCAAGTTCAATTCCCAATCTGACTATAAGAACATCTATATTCAAAATATACTATCAAACTAATTTTCTTTAGAGAAAGAGTCAAAGCAGTTCTCTTCTCTCCCCACCATCTATTAGGAAAAAAGTGAGAAGCAGCCATCTGTGGAAGCCCCTGGTCTCTGCGGGTCTGACCCTCCTGAGTGTGGGCTAGGGGAGGTGGCTGGCCAGCCATCTGCAGAGGCAGCCATGCAGGGGAGACTGGGAAATGAATGCCGGGTGGCAAGCCCACCTGCAGACCCACAAGCAGGTCCACCTGCTTGTGTCAAGGAGGGATAGGGATATGGTGATGTCTTCTCCCAAGCAATCCACCTTGACAATCTTTGTTTTGTAAGATCACAGGAGGGTTTAGAAAATCACAGCTCCACACTTCAAGGCCTTTTATATAAACATGTTCCTCAAGGGGCAAAATGTGATGCCTTTTGAGAAAACAAAGCTGAACCCCAATAAACATTTGATTTGTGAAGAAGGGCAAGCATTCCAAAGCTCCAGGGTTAGGATCCACATCTAAACCATCTTCAGAGAAAGGCACGAGTTTTAAAGCAGATGTGGGTGTTGGAGAGGATGCAGGAATGTGCTTGGGGGTGGGTGGGGCTTTTTTTCTGCCAGGGCAAGGCAGTCCTGTAAGCACAGTGGAAGCTCCCTGTCGTGTGATGTTAGGAGGATGTGGCCTTGGGATGCCTAATGTCCTCCACAGACTCCTGAGGGCTGCACGTTCCTTCCTGCCTGCTGTCCTGAACTCAGATGGTATTAGCCTTGACAGTCAATGGTGCCACTGTGTGGGTACAGGATCATCCGCTGGGGTGATGAGAGGTCCCCTTTTCCTGCTCTGTGCATGAGTCTGCTGCTTCCCCTTGGGTGGTCCAGTTGCCTTCACTGGTGTGCAGGGGGAGGAAGTGGGGTCCCACTGAATCCAGAAGAACCAGAACTTTAAGAAGCTGTGTTCTTGACTATTTTAACATTTCACTTCCACAGGTCTATTTCTTTCCTCACCTGCCTGGGGCTGCTGGGACCCCCAAGTACTCAATGACAGTTATTAAGAGAAGCAATCAATGCAACTGCTTTGCTTAGAAATACCTTTATTTTATAAAGCCACGGATCATTCTGTAAAGTTTTTTTTTTTTTTTTTTTAAACCACACTTATAAAAAAGATGTTGACAATTCTTAGGAAAAAAAAGCTGAAAATGTTTCTTATTAAGTCAGGGTTACACAAAGATTATATTTATAATATATATTTGTATATTTATAATTTAGAGACGACAGGTAGGGAACAGCAAAGCAAGGGCTGCTGCAGTTAGATCTCTGATACTTGATCATTTCCCACAAACAGTGTTTCCTGGCAGAAGGGATTAACAAGGACCATCCCAGTGTCTCTGTAGTCGCCATTGGCTGGGGATCGGGGCTCCGAGAGCTGGTCCTGAGAGGAGAGAGGGAGGAGATGGTATGAACTTGGAGGGTTCCGTTCATAAGGAAACACACATTCATAAGGAAAACATTCATAAGGAAACACACACACAGGAGGACATCCATTTCCAAATAGGATTGCTTGGTAAACATTTTCATCGTCCTCACTGTCAATGCTGAAGTGCAGAGCCCTCTCTGCTCTTCTGCAGGAAGATTTCCTGCTTCCTGAATGACAGGTTGCCAGAGATGGGACTGCTTTCCACTGAGAAGTCTGAGAAGGCTTGCCATGTGCAACACACAGTGAGCGCATGGCCCACTGCCTTCGTGGGTAAAACTGGGTCTATGTGGGCCCCTGATTCTCCTTCCTGCCTCTTTCTCACAGATCTCTGGGAGACTTGGCAGCTTTCCCTACCTGCACTTTCATGCCCTACATTTCCCACCTTTTTCTTCTCTTACCATTCACCTGTCTGAGCCTTCAAGGGTGCATTCCTCCCCCTCCTGAGTTCTCCCAGAATTATTGCCTCATTTCTTATAGCACTAGATGTACTGAGGTGAATGGATATGAATCTCTGTGACAGTAGGTGGCAAGTGAAAAATTTAGTCTGTGTACATAGCCTGAGAAATGGAAGAATCTAGAAATAAGTAATTCACTGATTAGGTTGTTTAAATGATTTTGGCATCAACTAACAAGGACTGTAAGCATTTGTGGTCCACTAAGTGTCTGTACTCAGGGCAGCCCCAGGGGCGCAGTGGTTTAGGGCTGCCTGCAGCCCGGGGCATGATCCTGGAGACCCAGGATCGAGTCCCACATCGGGCTCCCTGCATGGAGCCTGCTTCTCCCTCTGCCTGTGTCTCTGCCTCTCTCTCTGTGTGCCTCTATGAATAAATAAATAAAATCTTTAAAAAAATAAAAAAAATAAATGTCTGTACTCAGACTCAGGCCCAGGTATTAATTTAGGGAAAAAAAAAAAGTCAGCTTATCCCAGTTCTAAAATACTGACATCTCAGAACCTACAGGCTACTTTAGAGCAAAGACTCAGTAATTAGGTAGAACCGGCTTAATCCAGACTTGGTGAGATGTCTTCACTTGAAGAAGATACAATTAACTTGCTGAAGTTTATTGTAACCAAAACATGGATAATTTTTGAGTAGTACATATTGCCTTATGGACAATAAGGAGGGAAAGGAACAACGGCCATTTGTCAGTGAAACGTCTTTTCCGAAGATAAAAATGTTCTTCAATGTCTGGAATTGATAGAGTGCCCATTTGAGAGAGGGACACAGGAGCATCTCTCTAACTACGGAAAACAGGGCATCCCCTCTGTCTCTACTGGGCTTTGCGTTGAGCTGTGGAGGGAGATTTTGGAGGCTGAGATCTGGCATGTCATTTTACAGTTTGTACAAAGCAATGTTCACCAAGGGTGAACCATGTGGAGACTTCCTACAGTGTAGAAAAGAAAGTTACTTAGGAAATGACAGACAAGAAAGGAAAAAAAAAAAAAAAGGAGGAGGAAGGGAAGGAAAAGGGGGCGTGGGAAAGCATGGAAAAATTTATAGGCACCTTTTGGGCATTAGTTTTGCCTATACAGCCTGGATTTGTGTTTTGCTGCTTTCATCAATCCAGAATGGGAACAGGGCACCAGAGAAACTTGCTTAGGCAAAGCACTTGGCAGCCACGAAAGTTGGCAACTACAACTACGGTGAGTGCAGCCCCAGGTTGTGGAGTGCAGGGTATATGCCCTGTGACTGCATGACCACTCTGTGGGTGGTCTGCAGGGCCTGTATGTGCCCAGAGAGTTGGAACAAATTGTAACATTACTCCACATAAAGCAGAATGAGGGCAGTAGACCTGTTGGGCGGGAAACAGTGATAAAACCCATTCTGAAGCCAAACTGGCCTTCCTGCTGCTGGTTCTATGGCAACTTCCTAACCTAGGATGGTGACTGCTGGGGGCAGCCTCGACCAGAACCTCTGGCTTTTGTCTGAAGGCAGCCCCAGTGCTCTGGGGTGGAATGACTAATTGGGATGCTGCATAAGCAGGGCCCTTTCTATAGTAAGCTCACAGACACTGTCCTTTGGTTTTGGTTTTCACTTACCAATTTGCAAAGAGAATATGAGAAATTTAGAGTTCAGAGATTCAGAGATTCACAGCCCACACTCAAAGTGTGGCCAGCCCTTTTGCCAACTTACCCATCTTTTTACTCACTGTAATAGTTCTCAGGAACACTTTTAAAAACATTTTTATTTTTTTAACTGAAGTATAATTGACATACAATATTATATTAGTTTCAGGTGTACAACATAGTGATTTGACAATTATGTACATTATGAAATGCTTCACCACAATAAGTGTGGTTATGAATTTTGCTATGCAAGATGTACACTGACCATACTAAAGGTCAATGCTTTCATGGAGCCTGTTGCTTTGTCCTTCCGTTAAAAAAATTTTTTTTTAAAGATTTTATTTATTTATTCATGAGAGACACATAGAGAGAGGCAGAGACATAGGCAGAGGGAGAAGGCGGCTCCGAGCCCGATTTGTGACTCGATCCCAGGACCCAGGGATCATGCCCTGAGCCAAAGGGAGATGCTCAACCACTGAGCCACCTAGGTGTCCCCAGTTAAAAATTTTTATTGAGCATCCACTGTATGTTAGGCTTTGGACTGGGTGACGGCCCAGTCATGAATTAAAATCACAGTTCAAAAAAAAAAAATAAATAAATAAAATCACAGTTCATTCATGTGATAAACATTACCATGTTCTGGGCATTGTCTAGGTGCTAGGGATAGAGCAATGAGCAGAACAAACAAGGCTCCTGCCCTCAGGCAGCTTATATTCTAGTAGGAGAGACAGATAACAGGCCAGTCAACAGAGAATGATGCAATGTCAAGTGGCAAGAAGTGCTCTGAAGAAAAATAATGCAGAAAAGAGTATAGAAAACCATGGGGGTGGGGGGTGGCTTTCTACTCTGTATAGATAAGTCAGGGAAGGCTTCCCTGAAGAGGCAGCACTGGAACAGAGACCTGATGGAAGTGGGGGATGGAACCAGGAAAAGAGCATTTTACATCTGTGAGAGAGCAATCTTGTATTGTTGGAAGAACTGTGTTGAGGAAGAGCCAGAGGCCATTGTGGCTCAAGTGTGTGGTCAATGGGCAGTCTGGCAGGAGGGGGCCAGGGAGGTGGGCAGGGGCCAGCCTATGAAAGATCTGGTAAGAGGAATTTGGATTTTGTTCAGAGTGTGAAGAGGAGCCATTTGAAGGTTTGGAGCCATGAAGCCATGGCAGATGTGAAGTCCTTCCTTGAGAAGATTTTGTGGCTACTGTGTGGAGGACAAACTGCAGGAGGCAAGATGGTAGCTGGGATCTTGTTTTCAGAAGCCACTACAACAATCCATGATTTGAGGGAGGCAGCAGCGCAGGTAGAGAAAAGTACTCTTATGTCGGAAGAACCAAGGGGATCTGCTGACAGACTGGATGTGGAGTATGTGAGAGGAAAAGGCAGTTGGCAGTGCCATCCATGTAATGAGAAACACCAGGGAACTTCTGGGTATTTGGGTGGGGAGGGGAAGTCAACAGTTCAGTTTTGGGCATGTTGAATATGAGATGCCCATTAGACATGCATGGTAGTAGGTGGGTATGTGAATCTGGAGTGCAGGGGAAATATCAAGGCCAGAGATGGAAACGGCAAGTCAATGGTGCAGAGAGAGTACTTAAAAATCATGAAACTAAGTATAGAGAGAAGAGAAGCAGTGGGACAATTGAGCCTGGGCACTGCAGTGATTAGAGGCTGGCCAAAGGACAAGGAGTCAGTGACAGAGACTGAGAAGGAGCTGCTGAGAGGGAGGGGAGCCAGGACGGGATGGGTTGAAGACAGAAACTTTCTGAGGAGGTGCTGATGCTGCTGGTAGATCGAGTAAGCGGAATGCTCAGAACTGATCCCTGGGTTTCACAATATAGAAGCAACTGGGTATTCTAGGTGGGGAGTGAAATATTAAACTAATTATCAGGGGATCCCTGGGTGGCGCAGCGGTTTGGCGCCTGCCTTTGACCCAGGGCACGATCCTGGAGACCCGGGATCGAATCCCACGTCGGGCTCCTGGTGCATGGAGCCTGCTTCTCCCTCTGCCTATGTCTCTGCCTCTCTCTCTCTCTCTGTGTGTGTGACTATCATAAATAAATAAAAATTTAAAAACAAAAAAAAAAAAAACAAAAAACAAAAAACAAAAAACTAATTATCAGGCCAGTAGCTACAGCTACACACTTACAACTCTGGTAAGCACTATGATAGAAAAGCACAGGATGCTGAGGCCATATGATAGGAGAGCAGAGTCCAGCCTAGCAGGTCAGGGAAGGCCTCTCTGAGAAAGTAAGTTAGTCTGGGCCTGAATGATGCGTAGGAGTCAGTGAGGTAAACAAGTAAAGGAGTGCTGGGGAGGGACAGAATACATTCCAACAGAGGAAACTATCATGCATAGCCCCAGAATGGGACATAAATTAGCACCATAAATAAATCACAAGAAATCCGGTGTGGCTGGAGCTTAGCAAATGAGGGAAGAATGGAATGATGTGAGGCTGGACGGTTGGGCCAGGGCCAAGTCTACCTAACAGGCTCTGCAGAAGACTGTGAAAAGACTGAACTGTAACTTAAGAGCATCAGGAAGCTACTGAAGGGTTCTGATTATGGGAATGATGTGATCACATTTATGTTAATAGAAGCTCATCCTGGCTGCTGTGGGGGACGGATCTGCAGGGGAAGAAGGAACTATCTCCAGAAGTTCTCATCATCTCTAGTAGTCCCATCTGTTCATCCATTCATTAAACCACCCTTCCTCTCCTTCTATGCATTCATTAATCATGTATAAAGTACTTTTACCAGACCATCAGCACAATCTTTCTAAAACTAGGTCACACAAACTGCCCAAGACTAAAATACGAACTCCATTCAAGCCCACGTCTAATCAATCTATCTTTATTACTATGCCCTCACCTCTGCCTCACCTTATGTATGAGAGTAGAAGGAGAGCCTGGTCAAAGCCTAGCTCTCTCACTGGCCAGACAGATGTTCTGGGCAACATTTCTTGACTCGATGTGTTCTTTTCTCCCATTATATGCGTGTCCAGCCCACATTCCCACCTTTACTCAGGTTACTTCCTTTGCTATAATATCTGTCAAAATCCATTTATCCTTCCTAACCCTCAATGCAAAGGCTTTCTTCTCCTAGGTTTCTACAGCTCTCTGCAACTCTTCTTGTATCTACCCTAGTTTGTTTGCTTTTGAATGATGCTTGGGGCTCATATGTCAACCACATCTCAGGATCTATGCCCCCTGAGAGCAAGCTCTCGTCTTCACAGTCCCCAGAGACTGCCTGCCACAAAATGGGTCCTCAATGAATACTTATTGAATTGTTCCCAGAAACCCGAGGTTCCAAGAACAGTGCTTCCTGAATGTTAACATGCATAGAAAGCACCTGAGAATTCTTGCTAAAATACAGATTGATTCAGTAGGGCTGGGGTGAGGTCTGTAGTCTCCTGCCACTGCTCCTACTAGTCTGTGTACCATCTTGAGGAGCAAGACCCTAAGAAGCAAGCAGATGCTTCACAGCTTACTTTGGAGCCTGTGCTATTCTCTATGGTGGGGCTGGACCTTCCAGGGGCACCCCTTGGTTTGGGGCTCATTACCTCAGAGGTTTCAAGGGACTGGATCTCCCTTGGTAACTCCACAGCATGCTTGTTGAAGTAGTCCATGGTGATGGCATTGTTCCAGTAGCTCAGGTTGTTCTCTGGGTTGGCCGTCTTTTTCTTCCTCCTCAGGCAGCACACTGTCAGCAAGACAGCTATAGAGAGAGTCGAAATTAGAGATGGTATGGGGATGTGGGGGGAGACAAGCATGGAGCCAGCATTGCTGAGTGACAGATACAAGTCTCCAGGTGAGGCTGTGATGCTCATATATTCATTCAGCCGCCTGCCCTATTTGTTAATTTGTTGGTTTGACAATTATCTGCAATGTTTAATGTTGACTTTAGGCCAGGTTCTGGGAGAGAGGGAGTGGAAAAAAAAAAAAGACAAGGTTGCCCTACATCACAAATATCCCTCCCAGTTTGTGTATAGAGGGACATACAGGTGGTGACATGATCTATAATAAACAAAATGAATACAAGGTAAATTCAGATAGCAATAACTGTTCAAAGAAAATAAAACAGGGTGAAGTGAGAGAATGAGAGGAGTTGGGGAGTGAATACTTTAGGGTCATCATGAAAGGCTTTCCTGAGGTGACCTTAATGTGTGACCCTGTCCATCCAATCTCTGAGACTTATGGGGCTCTAGGGAGGAATAAGTACATTTGGATGTTGCTAATGAACCACGTGTGAACAGAGGTGCTTCGGTTTGCCAAGAAGGAAGGCTTCTGAGGTTGGAGAGATAATGTAGCCTATCCAGGCTCAGAGTGTGCAATGGGTGATGCTTTGACAAGGATGACAGTAGCCCTCTTGGGGAAAAGGCAGTAAATGAAGACTGGGATCCCCTGCCCAGGCTCACCATCACCACAGCCTGTGGGTGGCTGAAACTCCAGGCCAGGGATAGGCAGGGTTGTACTCAACATCTTGGAGGCACGGACCATCTACACTGGGAAGAGGAGACCCCAGACCCAGCAGACCAGAGGCTGGCACCATGATGGCAATGACCACCAGGGGGCAGCAGAGGGCCAGCTCTATCCACAGCAGCCTGAGGATTTGGCCAGCATCAGGGGGGCCTGTATATGCCAGTGTCAGGTATCTGTAAAAGCTGGCACTCATACAAGCTGAGACCTCAGAGGCTACCCCCTAGGTCCCTGTAGGATGACACAGTAATTCTGTTTCTGTAGCTCTCTTCTCAGCTCCTGGCCTTGCTGGCATCTCAACCTGAAAAGGCCTCTAGACAAGGCCGAGACATTAGGCAAGTTTCTACTGATCCAATCTGCTTTGATCAGAAAGACTTCTAATTTGCTCATTACTCTTCTAGGTCCCCTTTAAAAAGTTTTAAAGATATAAAGGACATTTCTGAGTGTTTGAGCTAAAATAAATTTTAGACTGGCTGGTACAGACTTTCAAATTTTGAAAAATTTCCAAATTCAAATTCTCCTTTTTCTTCTCTCCTTTCCTTCCATAGAAGGAGCTGACTGAAGGATGAATAAGGGTGAAGTGGGAGAGCTACAGAGCTCAGCCTGAAAATCTGCAATTTAGGGCATCTCCTTATTTTATAGATGAGAAGACTGGTCCAAAGTATCCAGCTGACTTGCCATAGGTCATAGGTTTGTGAGTGGCAGGGCTAGGGCAAGACCTTGGGTCCTGTCTCTCTTTTTCTGGCATCTCATAAAGCTGCTAACTTGGGCTGGCACAGGCTGCAGAGTCTAGGTCCTCTACCCCCAGTCCAATGCTCCCTCAAGCCCACACTGCCCTTGGCTCCACAACCTGGGCCTGTTTAGGACACAGGACCAGGACCCTGCCTTGCAGGCAGGGCTGGCCCTGTTGTGGGATGGTCTGGGGATTGGAACAGGGGACTCTGTTCCTAGCTTTCTCCCCTTAAATGTTAGCACTTGAGGCCTGATTGTTTCTCTCAGGGAGCTCCCAGCGACTCGCAAATGCCATTTCATTTACAATAGAAGCTGTCCTCGCTATAGAAAGAGTTTGGGCTTAGAGTCCAAAAGCCTGGGTTCAAGTTTGATTGCTGTGTGTTACTTTAGGTAAATCACTTTATCACACTTGGCTACTACGGAGTCACAGGGCTGTAATGGGAACTAGAGATCATGAATGCAAAATGCTGAACACACTGATACACAGTCAGTGCTTAATTAATGAGAGTTTTCTTTTTGTTCTTCTAGTACCCTCCACAAGAGAGATCTAGATAGAAAAACTGCACTAGATGACTGTTGAGTGACTCAAGAAAAAGTACAATTCAGGCTTATGGAGTCTCTAATATGTGCCCAGTGCTGACCTAGGCACTTTACAGTCTGATTTAACCCACAAAATAACTGAGGAAGGTACTGTTACTTTTCCTTTTTGCAGAAGAGGCAAATGAAGATCATGGAAATTAACACAATTGACCTTGATCACCCAGGTAATTAATGGAACTTGACCTGGGTCTCTGTGACCCTCAGGGTGATGCCTGCTATCTTACATTGCCCTGAACACTACAGGGAACACATCTATCTGAGGTATGGGGAGCACTTTATAAATGACATAACTCTGTGCAAACACAAGTCAATGCTGTCATCTGTTTTTTTTTTTTTTTTTGAGAGTGAGTGGGGATTGAGAAGGAGAGCGAGAATCCTAACTAGGCAGCACACTCAGTGCAAAGCCCAGTGCAGAGCTTGATTTTACCACCCTGGGATCATGACACGAGCTGAAACCAAGAGTCAGATGCTTAACTGACTGAGCTACCAAGGCCCCCTTGACATCTGCCTCTTGAAGGCCCTAAGCTAACACAGTGGATATTAGTCCTATTTTTATAGGTGAGAAAACATTGGACCCATGGTTAAGTAACATGGTCCAAGCCCCACAGGTGACTAGGTGAAGTGACTAGCAGGAGAGGTGAAGTGACTAGCAGGAGAGGTGAATTTCTCAGTACTTGCACATATATCCTTCCAGCCATTGGGTAGCAGGTATATTTGATTCCACGAGCCAAGCCTTTCTGTCACACCAGGCCTCTTCTCCAGTGATTTATGCAGGTTTAATGTTAAAAACAGTTAGGGAGCTGTGACTTATTTCAGTTTGGCTCCTTCATTTTGAAGATGAGAAACTTGACATCCTGGAGGGGAGGATTGGTCTGGTGATGCCAGCCTGAGGGGCCTGTAATTGTCCAAAGGCTGGGTTGGTCCCTCTGGCTGGCCTCACTTTGGAGGTTGGAGAAAGAGGCCCAGGGAGTCCTCGGGATATGGAAGGAGGCCAGGCTGGAGATGAGGCTATCGGCCTAGGGAAACCAGGTTTGGGGGCTTACCGTCTGGCTTGCCATCCTGGTGGGTGGGACTACAAGGCTCCCAGCAGGGGGTGCTGGTTGGGAAGCACAGAGAAGAGCTGTGAAAGCATGGGCATGACACTCTGGTCCAGCTGAGGTGATAGCCCCTGGACAAGTCTGCCTGGCCCTGAGGCTACTCCCCAATCCCCTTGCTTCCGTTAGTTCATAAGCCCCAAGGAGACAAACCTCCTGGTCACATTTCCTTCTCATTGCAATTTATTCTACTCTTTTCATAGAGTAACTCTGATCCATGTTTTCTTATGTAATAACTACAAAGTCATTTGGGGCCTGTAAGAGATTTTATAAAATAATATACATAATTATATATATATACACATACACATTCCATTTTGACTAACATCCACAGAATGATGAATATAGCCAAGAACTGTGTGGCCACATGATATATTATCTTGTTGAATGCTGTACTGATACTCCAGTGGCATTAACTGCATGTCTGGAAGGAAGCCAGAATGCTCTGGGGTGCAGTGCACATGGAACTTCACATATCCAGGGGCAGAGAGAGGTGCTACTTTGCTTCAGCCTGGCTCAACTTGGATTGGTAATGAATAACATCTGCAGTTGGCCTGGTTCCTGTTCTCACCCTCTATAGAGCCTTTCATCTTTTTCGAGGAGGGAGGGTGAAGACATTCTTGAGAATGGATGCGGCATGTGCAGGAGAAGCCAGGGAGCTTGGCAGAGCCACGAGACTGACCTCCTGATGAAAACCCAGAGCACTGACAGCGGTCCACGAGGACCAAGCCAGTGTCCGGCCCAGAGGGTGCTAGCAGGAAGTAGCGGGCTCTTTGTATCCTGATGGTGGCAGCAGAGACCAGCTCAAGAGGCACATGGCTCCACTGCCCCAGCCAAATGTGGCCTGGATCTGATCACTTTCGGGTTTTCAGCACATCTGAACCTCTGTGTGGCTCAGGAGACAAAGAATTTCTCAGTACTTGCACATATATCCTTCCAGCCATTGGGTAGCGCTTATGATCTAGAAAGGTTGTTGGAACTGATGACATTTCTTCTTGGGCAGGCTTGAGATCTGCTATGATCACTGCCTGCTTCCAACAGAAGCAGGGGATTCAAGCACCTACCTCGCAAACCCTGGCCACCTGAAGTGTGGTTTCTGGAAGATGGAAGAAAGCAGGGACAAGGCCAGAGTTGTTCTGAAAAGCCAGGTGTGAGGTAATCTATGCATGCTACTAAACCAGACTGCCTGAAACATATGGCAAACTGGCAAAGAAGATCCATGTAGTAGAGTGAGCTTTAGGATAAAGCTTATCTGATGACTAGAGTGGGATTAGGCTATGAAAACAGCCTGGATATTTACTCATCTGTGCTTTGAAAGAGCATGGTATTCTGAAGCTGGACAAGTATTCTGTCTTGATGCCCCTTGTATCAGGGCCTTCACAGGGTTCCTGAAGGATGGTCCCACAGCAGCTGGGGCCATGACTAAGGACAAGGAGCTCTATGTGGAGGCAACTAGGGCTAATGCAAGGATCTTGGTGAGTGAGGGCTTAGGGGAGCCTCCTGTGTGGACAGTGGAAATGTAAGGCAGATGCTGAAGGAGGTGGAGTCTGTGGTTCCAAGAGGATGCAAGAGTCCACTTTGTTTTTTTTTTTTTTTTGCAAGAGTCCACTTTGAACAAAGGATTCATACCGTTCTTTAGAAAGTAGTATGTTCTATCACAGCACCTGAAGGCTCCTTTCAGAGTGCCGGGAGCATTCTCTAGGTGCAGTGCCAGGCTGTGTCCTTGTATCTTTCTTGGCTGACATTATCATGCATGGTTTAGGCAGCCCATAGGTTTTCTGGCTTTGTAGTAAGATCCAATTTCAAACTCACACATGGCAAAAATGGCTGTAGAAGTCTTTTTAGAACCATAAAATACACGTGGGCGTGGCCTATGGGGTGAAGGTTAGACCTACCCTGTCCTGTCCAGCTTAAAGAGAAAAGCCCAGGTGGGGAGAGGGTTCTAAGAGCTGGGGGAGGGAACCACATCATATACCTTGATTCCCTAGTGCTTGGCATAGTGCCTGGCACACAATGGGAATTTGGGAAATAATGTGTTGAATCAGACAAAGAGATTCTTTCATCGGATCTGAGCTGATTTATGTGATTGGGACCCTGGGCAAGTCACTTCACCTGGTGACTTAGTCTTTGCCTGTAAGGTTGTTCCTTGCATACTGTGTTTATATTTTTTACTCCTCTGGCTAGTCTATTTTGAGGATGGATTGGTTAAAAATAATGGGAACTCACTAAAGCTTCTAGAGACATATCAAGAATGGAAAATTAGAAAGCTGTCTCTAATGTAGTTACTTCTCAAATATGACCACTATTAATAATTTATTGGCTAACAGAGCTACATTTTCTCATTATCACTCTTCTGTTTTAGAAGTGGGCAATCACAGTTTTAAGCATTCACGTGTCTTTCCATGAGAGACAATAAAGGTACTTAATGAAAAAATAAAATATGCAGCTTGCAAACATTTTCCTGAATTGGGCCCTTCAGCAGAAGCAGCCTGCCCACCTTTGACCTGGAAAGTTTGCTTTGCTTAGCAACTAGAAGGAAACAAAAAGCCAGGAGAGGTGGCTTCTGGAAAGAATCCAGAATCTAGATTTAAAAAGATCTTGTCGGTAAAACACCAGGTAGAAATTATGCTCATGTCAAAGGCATATACCTCCTGTACTAATGTTCAAATGACCCATAGCATGAGGAAAGGCTAGGAGAGCTGGCTTAACAGCCTCTTCTGTGGAAAATTTCTGGGGTTTCATTCCTCTTGAGATCAGGATGAGCCCATGGTGTGATGTGACAGCCAGTACAACTAACAGAGCTAATGCCAGTGTTGGCTTCCTGAGTGTGACTGAAGTGTCCAGAACAAAGGAACTACCATCTGCTCTCCTCTGCCATGGCTGGGCATGTGGAATGTTGTGCTCCCTTCTAGGAGAGCCGGGATAAACTTGTGGCCATCCAGAGTGGCCGATGATGGGGTAGGGCCACAGCAATGTGGCCCTATAAAGAGACTTGAAGGAATAAGGATTAGCAGCTTAGAGAAGGAAAAGCTGTCTTTGAGCACCATTTTAAATGTTTCAGGAGTTGATAGATAGACTGCTTTTTTGTGTTTCAAAAGGTTTCAGAGGGCATAGCTTAGGACTACAGAGTGGAAATTATAAAGAGCAAATGTCAGGCTTCCAAGAGAGCTGGGTAACAACCTGAGGGAGTCAAAGGAGAATGGGCTGCCCAATGACTGAAGATCACAGGGGGGTTTCTCACCCCTGGAAGGATTCAGAAGGAGGCCAGATGATAACTTTATAGGGATGGAGTAAGCTAAGATCAGTGAGGATTTCTGTAAAGTTATCAGAAAAACTCTAAGAATCTAGGATCAAGTATATGGGGAAGATATAAAGGAAGTCCTAAGGTTCAGAGTGATTATATCAGGTTCTTTATGGAGACATCAGGGAGAAGGATCTTCCAAATTCTCATTAAAGGAGTGACAGGCAGCAGCAAGGAGGTGCTGGTGGCCTGGGGAGAGCCCTTCTTTACCAGTACCAGTGGAAGCAAGCTGAGGACCACATCGCATCCAGCTCACATCACCCATGAACAAATAAATCTGGGGAGGAGGGAGAAAATAGCTAAATTCACATGTAACTCTCCAGCTCTCAATTTAGCTATAGGAACTGCTGCTTTTGTCAAGGCTAATAGCAATTCCTGCAAGGTCAAAGCCTCCTCTCCTTTTTTTGGAGAAAGAGAGAGAGAACAGGAGGACAAGAGATGAGGGAGGGGAGAAAGACACAGAAAAATGGATGTGAAGTGGGAGAGGAAGGTAAGGGCTCTGCTATTTGAAGGTTGCATGTTTAGAAGTGCCAACATTCACCTACTGTGTCTTGGTGCCATGTCACTACAGCTATGAGCAGGCTGCCCTTGAAGGTGAGTGTGGCAGGGTGGTGTCATGATAAGAGCACTGGGCAGGAAGACAGTGACCTTCCATCCCAGGCCTGCCTCTCACTTAACTTTGGGCTCCTGGGTGAGCCATGGCACCTCTCCAGCTTTGTGTTTCTTTCTGCAAAATGCAGAACTGGCCTGGACTACTTGGAAGGTTCTCCTCAACTCCTGGGAGCTCTGTCTTTATGATGAGTGGACATCTGAGCCATATCCTGGCAGAGCTAAGGATGAGGGGTAGGGATAACCCATGAATCTTGTCCTGTCACCCGGTTTCTTAGAATTCTGGGACATTTTGTGGCCTATCTGGTGGGAACTGTCCAGCTCTGGGGCAAAGGAACTCTGGGGATAGACAAGTTGATGTGACAAAGGGTGAGGAGGGAGATAGGGAAGAGTAAGGAGAGGGGGAGGCACTTACAGCAGGAAGAGATGGGCACGCTGATGGCCAGGATCACCCAGGCGATGTCCATCTTGCTCAGGCAGATGGTGGCCCTGTGCTGGGGTTTGTCCCCTTCGGCCACATGAGATATATTCCCTGCTGTTCCAGGCTTCCAGGTCCCAGCAGGGACCAGGCGGTTGAGGAAGTTTCCTGTGGCTGTGGACACCACTGTGGAGAGAGGACTGGGCACCCTGTTGGTCATGGTGGGGGTGGCTGTAGCCTCCTCCTTGGCTTGGGAAATAGTGCTTTCTGAGCCCTCGGTGGGATGGGATGGGGCCTGCGAGGTTGAGGATGTTCCCTGAGGAGTCCCCTTGGAAGGGGCTGAGACACTGGCATTGAAGGCAGCCTGGGTGGGCCCCGCGGTGGCTGTGGAGACCCCAGAGCTGGTAGATGGAGGTCTGTTGATGCCAGGGGTGACAGTAAGCCAGGAGTCACTGTGGCTGGGGCCATCCTGTGGGTCACCGCGGGGGTGCTGAGAAGGCACTGGGGCAGGTTGTGGACTGGCAGGGGCACCTGAGGCTACTGTGGTGTCCAGCTCCCCTCCTTGGCTGGTGAAGGTAGAACCATCCCCCTGGCCTGCTCTGCTAAGGCCTGGCTTGTCCTCTGTAGGCACCAGGGGGTTGGTGGGTGGTGCCCACGAGGTCCTACTGGGCGCCATGGTTGTGGCCACTGTCTGGGGCTGTGGCAAGGAAGAATAACCCCAGAGTGGGTTCCTGGAGGTGAGGGTAGAGGGGTCAGGTTCTACAGACCCTGTAAAGTTGCCTTTGTAGATCTGAAAGATTTTCCCCAGAGGCCGCTTCTGCCCCAGATGTGTGGAGCTCTGATTTCGTCCCCGTTGGCCTTCCTTCCTCCCAGAGTGGCCACTGGGTGCAGGCAGGACAGAGCGTGATGAACTGTTGGCCCCCTTCCTGGAAGAGCCTGGAGGCCTGGGAGGCCTGCGCGTGGTAGCCCGGGTGGGTGCTGTGGTGGGACGGCTGGTGGTTGCCGTTGGCTTTGTCAGCAGGATGGTGGGCACAGCCTCCCCCTGGGTGTGGCCCTCTGAGTAGGAGGATGTGGTTGCCATGGCAGCAGGAAGGGGCTCTGTGGGTAGGGGGCCTTCAGAATGTGGGGTGGTTGCTGTCACCGTGATAGTGGAGATGGTGTTTGTAGGAGGGTGTCCATCTGGATGGGGTGTTGTCATTGCCATGGGAGCTGTAGCCTGTGAGGAAGGTCCATCGGGATGGGGCGTCAGTGTGACCACAGAAGTAGGGGTAGTTGCCATGGAAGAGTGTCTGGTAGAGCTGAGGGATGCTGTCACCATGGTGCCTGGGGTGGTGCCTGAGGGGAAGACCTGAAGAGATTCTCTGGGAGATGGTTCCTGGGTGGCAAATACCAGTGCTTCAGTCAGTGCCAAGATCAGGAGGAAGCCTTGAGAGGAAGACAGAGAGAAGAGGTGAAATACCTGGGAAGTTGCTCAGAGCCTAGACTTTCTTTACTCATGAACCTATGGAGCTCTAGGAACTCAAAGGAAACATTAGGAATGTTCTGGAGGTCCATACTGCCACTGTGACTCCCAGAAGCAGCTTCTCAGAAAAGGCTGGGTTGGATGTGGGAAAGATTGTGGCCTCTGAGTGCCTGTTGCCCCTCTGCGTGAGCCAGCTTGAGTCAAATGTGGAAGGCTTACTTGGGCAGAGCTGACCAACTCTTATGCCCTTTCTGAATCTTCTACTATGGACTGGACAAAGGCACAAATGGTCAGACCTCCATTTATTCAGGCCCATTCACTGGACCAGTAAGGAGGGTCTCTATCCTCTCCTTCACCTTGGAGAACACAAAAATGAACAGGGCAATCTCTGGATTCTGGGTGAGCTCAAACAAATCCACAAAGAATCCTAAAACAAGGCAGAGACATCTTAGTGCCATAGGATAGTGACAGGCAGAAGGGGACAGGGGTCCAGAGGGTGGCCAGATCTGGTGCCCATCTAGCACTTGGCACACAGCCTGGAAGAAAAGATGCACTCTATGAATGCCAGCTGGTTTTATGGTTGTCGTTAATGTTAACTGCTTTTCCTATGGCACTCACGTGGCTAAACTGTCTGTGGAAAATCACTTGTAATACCCAGCCTTTTGAGTAGGAGGACCTTTTTTGAGCATTAAAAGAAAATCATGGATTCTTTCTGATGATCAGTGTATATGCTTTTAGTTCATCGAGAAGAGATGCACAAGAACAAAAACCTATAAATTTAAAAATACTTCTAAATATATGTGGATTTTATTAATCACAACAGCATGTGTCAAATTTTTCAAATAACACATCTTGTATAAATGTGAGACATAGGATCTGTTCAGATTATAAACTGGAAGACTGGCCACCCCAGTACTACACATGGGCTAGGAAGAATTTAGTCTCCACTGCTGAGGAGTGGCCTGACATGCTTTTAAGGCCTGATTCTGACCTGTGAAGTCCTTTTTCTTATGAACCACTTCCTGGTTACTCTTATGCCCTACCTTCAGCTCTGCTAGCCACCCAGACGATGGTAGAAATCTGTCTCTATCTGGTAACTCCCTGGGAGCTTCCCTCCCCCTTCAGATTCAAGCAAGATGAATGGCCAAAGCAGGGTTCCTGGCAGTGACTTCTACATGCCTGGGATGGTCAGTGAAGCTGCTGACAGGGGAAGGCAGGGGCCCTGGTGAGCTTTCAGAAACAAAGAAGGGGAGATCATCTCCTGGCATGCCTTTGAAATGGGCCCAGGACCACCACTGAAGCCACCTCTGACTTAGGTGTGGGGTGGAGTCTGAATGTGGACCAGTTCCCCTCACCCTACACTTATGAATTAGTAGGTGAAGGGAGGCCAAGGGACTATAGATTGAACAGAGTATAGCACATGCAGACTTTAGGACCAAAAATTTGCCTAAGCAACCTATTTCTTTCTAAGCTTTCTTTGGTGATTTAAACCATATATTAACAGTAGGCTCTTCTTATTCAGGTCAATCCCAAAAACTAATTTCTGAGCATTTGCTTTGGTCCAGTCTTTCATGCTTGATTTAATCCTCACAACCACTCAGTGGGGTAGGAAACAGATCTCAGGTAGATTAATGAACATGTTTAAAGTCCCACCACAGCTGCCATATATGAAACCGAGCTGTATCTAAAATGCATGCTTTTCTTGGTCAACCACCACCAATGATTCAGGAGGAGGAAGAGGAAAAGAAGTTGCTATGCCATGATGTTCTCATTGGTTCAGGGTTATTCCAACCCTTCTCTTGCAGCCAAACACCACAGGGACAATCTGTTCTTAGGGATAGGAGTCCTGACCCCTGGTATTTTGAGGGACATTCCCTTACAAACTACATTCTCTTACAAAACTCTTACTGTTTTGTTCATGAGTCCCTTGGTTCAGTATTAAGTGTTAAAGATTGAACTTTGTGTCCCCCAAGTTCATATGTTGAAGCTCTAATCCCTAGCACCTCAGAATGTCACTGTATTTGGTGACAGGGCTTTTAAAGAGGCTATTAAGTCGAAATGAGGGCATTAGGGTGGTCCCCAATCTAATCTGACTGTGTCTTTATAAGAAGAGGAGATTAAGACACACAGGTGATACCAGAAATGCTAGTACACAGAGGAAAGGCCACGTGAAGACACGATGAGAATGTGGCCATCTTCAAGTCAAAGGGAGAGGTCTCATCAGAAACCAATCCTGTTGGCACCTTGATCTTGGTCTTCAGGGCCTCCAGACTGGGGGAAAATAAATTTCTGTTGTTTAAGCACTCTCAGCCTGTGGTACTTTGTTATGACAGCCCAAGCTAAGACAGCTAATCTTACATTAGAGATCCCTCAGATAAAGGAAAGGCAGAGACCAGGGCTTGTGTGCAGGTAGTTTATTTTGGGAAGTGATCCAAGGGCAACAACCATGGGGGTCTGAGATGAGTCAAATAGTGAAAATCAATCTACAGCACGTTATGAGTTGACCAGAATGAGCAACTCATATTTGCTGGGGACCTCTGAGGGGCTGAGTAGATTGTACCTCAAACTGTCTTTGAGAGACAGCACTCACTTGCTGAGCTGTTCCTGATGTGGGAAACAAAGGCAAAAGAAAAATTAAGTTTCCTTACTACTTATAGCCGATTGACAAGTCCTGGAAACAGGCAGTGACATTCCTCTAGGAACTCAGCTACCTCAATGTTAATACTTTGCTAAAGGCAAGAGGCAATATTATCCTGACCCCCAGGATGCTGTAAGTCTTCTTTAACACATAAAAATTCCTTTGGAAAGTTCCTTTGACTTTCTCTCCCAAGATACACATTAGCAATCTTCCTCCAAGCATATGGCCCACAATATATATCTGAAGGGTCTCATGACTGAGTTTTTTCTAAACAGTAATAAATGATCTTTTCCTAGCAATAGCTAGCCCAATCAGGATATTGGAAACCTTGTTTCTAAAATATCCTGGAGGCTTGTGGTGTCCCTAACCTCCTCCCAACTTGAAAGTGTATAATCAGTCGCCTGTCACAACCTCAAAGCAGCTCTTTCTGGCCATGGGTCCTGTGCCTGTACTTTAATAAAAACACCTTTTTGCACCAAAGATGTTTCAAGATTCTTTCTTGGCTGTTGGATTCAAATCCCAACATTTCCTACATCATTCCCATCCCACTGGCCCAGGGCTACTCCACTGGTACTCATTCCTCTGTATTCTCACTCCTGCATGAGGCCCATAGCCCATGGAGCTGTCAGAGAAGCCCTGGGCAAAGGCCCTATCAGGGTATGCCTGTACCCAGGTGGTGGCTGCTGTGACAGCTGGAGTTAAAATCAAGGGCCCAGAGGATTCCTGGGGTAGAACACCAGATGTGCTAGAGACAATCAGAGACCAGAGACCAAGGACATGGCCATCTTTTGGCAGCGGCATCAAGCGCAGTGCAAAGCTTTCAGAGATCCCGAATGATTCCAGTAACGGGTGGGAGAGGAGCAACCCTGGCCTCCAGAAAAACTTTGCAGCACTCTAGAGGCAAAGGGGTTAACATATCCTAGTCTTTAAAATACTCAGGGAAAGAATTTCTCCTGATTTTCTCACCAAGAGCATTCCAGAGGTTAAAATCCTCCCAGCTGGGAAGTATGACTACAATTCTTCTTGCTCTATGACTTACAATGTAAGTAAATGCTTGCCTTTGTTGCTCCCTCTCCCTTTTTAAAAAAAGTTATCAGCATCCTGTGAGTTATTTTTCTCTCTAGGAAGACTGATAAGTTACCTCTCAGCCCTTTCTTTCTTAGACTTTATAGTAAACCTTTGTTTGGTACAATGAATGGGTATTGCCATCTGGGTGCAAAGAGTTTTCATTTGGAGGATGACATTTAGTTGTCACAGTGAAAGGGGCCCTAGAGGTAACTTAATCAAATTCTCTCATTTCACAGAGGAGGCAATGGAAGGAGCAAAGTGACTTTTCCAAGAACTCACAGCAGGTTGAGGACACAGCCTGGTCCACTGCCACTATTTCAAAGCAATTTTACATACGTATCATAAAAATTGCTACCCTGTTGCACTGTACAAACACTTCCTTCAACCTCCACTGTCACCTTCACTAAGGAAATCAGACATGACTTTACCTCTCCTCTTTGGCATAAAAGGTTAATAACTGAATGGAAGGGCACATACTGTCACATTAACTGTGCAAGGCCTTCAACCCAGGGCTCCCCTATCAGATGCAAATTTTCATTCAAGTCCCTTTGTGTTGGCCTGCTCGCTCTTTCCCCCACAATCTGGGGCTATCGTCGCTTTGCATATCATTTGCATAGATTTGCATAATACCCTATAGAGGCTGTAATTCCAAATATGAAAGAGAGACTAAACTAAAATTTAGCCTGACATGCTTTAAATGTGGAACCAAATTTTAAAGCATCTCGGAAAACGGACAAGTGTGGGGGGTAGAAACTCACAGACTGATGGATGTCCAGATGTTGCAGGAAGGCCTCTTCCTACCTAGAATTCCAATGCATACATGATCCCAGGGCCCAAGGAAAGGAAAGGTTCTTCTCCTTCTGTTTATTTGGTTAACTGCCCACATTGCATATTGGGCATGATATTTGCATCTGGCAAAAGCAAGGAGGGAGTTGGTGAAGAGAGAGATGGCTAATTTAATGTATGAGGTGCTTCCTATTGCCATGCACTGCTTGCAGGGCTAAGCTTGTCCTGTTATATTTAACTCTCATAACAACTGATAAGACAGGTATTATTATTAGGTCACTGTTGCACCTGAGGAAAAGCAGCACAGAGAGGTACAGAAACCTGTCTTTTGTCATACTGGTGGGGAATGGAGAGCGGTGATTTGACCTGGCACCTTGACTTCAGAGTTTATAGTCTTGCACCTGGGTGGTTCAGCTGGTTAAGCACCTGACTCTTGATCTCAGCTCAGGTCTTAATCTCAGGGTTGTGAATTCAAGCCATACACTCAGTTCCACACTGGCATGGAACCTACTTAAAACGGAATAAAACAAACAAAATAACACTTTCACTCAGGGATCTGCTCTGCACTACCCCTCCCCCCTACCTGCTAGGCTGTTCTGCATATTAAAAAGCAATAATCCATAATTTTTGGGAACCGATTTTCTATTACTGGTCTTTTGACTTTTCTTTCCTTACCTGTTTTCTTCAGGGCTCTATATGACACATGTAGCGTTCTTTTAATAAGATGGTCAATTAACTTTATCCTGTAAAGTTAAGTAATTAGGGGAAACTTGTAGTAGTCCAACAAAAAAGCTGGAAATCCTCGCTTTCCCTCCCCTTGACCCTAGGCAGGCCTTTGTGACTTCTGTGAGGAAAAGAATGGGGCAGAAAAGGTTACACAGCTTCTGCAGGTTTCTCTTGGGTGTCTCTGGTCCCATACAAGAAGTCCAATGGCCTTTAGGCCACCATGTGGAGAAACTGAGTGGAGGGACCACATGAAGAGCAATAGAAAGGCCTAAGGAGCCCCAGCTTTCCAACCCCAGCCAGGCATCAGACATGACACTGAAACAGCCTACAGATAACCCCAGACCCAGCCACTGTTGGATTGCAGCCACAGAAGAGACTCCCAAGTGAGAGCTGCCTCACTGAGCTCAGTCAACTCGAACATTTGGGAACAAAGTAAATGATTAAGCCACTGTTTTGGGATAGTTTGTTTTATAGCAATGAATGACTGGAACACTTAGGAATTTAGCTTCTGAAAAAAAATGAATTTAGCTTCTGCATCCAGTGTTTTAACAAAAGGAAAGAGTATCTACAGCATACTGAGTTTGATCATCAGAGTCTGTTCTCAACATGGGAAGGAACATACCATCTTGCTAGGAAATTGGCTTTTCTAATTTCAAGATTATCATCTTTTAGTTGGAAGGGATATTAGGACTCTCTGGTATCTAACTCCTTCACTTTACCGATGAGAAGGTTGAGGCCCAACATAGTGAAATACTTACCATGGGTCACACAGCTACACTGGGTTAGGACTGGGAGAGATCCAGGCCAACTCACTGCCCCTCCAATCCTGCTAATGCTCCAAACCCAAAGTGTTCTCTTTATATCACCGGCCCCTGTATTCTACTGTGTTCCATCCTCTGAACGTCAACGTTCTCTTTTTATTTTATTTTATTTTATTTTATTTTATTTTATTTTATTTATTATTTTATTTTAAAACATGTTTTTTTTTTTTTATTTTTCTATTTATTTTATGATAGTCACACACAGAGAGAGAGGCAGAGACACAGGCAGAGGGAGAAACAGGCTCCATGCATCGGGAGCCTGACGTGGGATTCGATCCCGGGTCTCCAGGATTGTGCCCTGGGCCAAAGGCAGGCGCCAAACCGCTGCGCCACCCAGGGATCCCCGTGCTCTTTTATTTTAAAGATCAAACATGAGCTCCTCATTTCTCATAGCATGGTTTCCCTGAGAAATAAATATGCACCACTGCCTTCAGAATGTGCTGGACAAATGCTTTTAAGAGGTAACTTATGCTTGTGACCTTGGCTTCTTTATGAAACCAGTGAGTTTAGGATGTAAATCTCTGCTTTTGCCCTCCTTCCTGGCAGCCAGGCCTGTGGCCTCCAGCCAGCATGAATTTCCTTGTGTTGCTCTGGGAGGCTGACAGAGCACAGCTTCCTAAGAAAAACACTACAAAGAAACACATGTGAACACACACACATGCATGCATACACAGCACAGATTCTCTCTTAGGAATAGGAAACAGGCAAGAACATCCATTTGCAGCCCAGGCCCTTCTATCATCCTCATGCTAACATATGGTCAAGTCTTTCTCAGTTCAAAACAGCTGCTATGTGGAAGTACCAGGATTTAAATTCAGGTTCTCTGATCCTGGATGCTTGAGATCTTAGGGACTAAGAGATTTTTGATCCAGGAAAATATCCTACAGGAGCACAAGAACATATGAGGATAGGCAATGACATACCAATAGAAACAACTGTGATGACCACAATTAAAAAATAAAGCTTTCCCCAAAGATAGCAACACTTAGGGGAACTATGCTACCTTTTATCTTCAGCTTTAGCTTTTTGCCTTGCACATTTAGCTCCTCTTAGGACAAACATTTTCTACCTAGAACTCCTCCTTGGTCTTGAAGGCCTTGTTAGACGTCCTTCCTTGTGCCTGTAACCTTTATGCCTAACCTATTCCAGCCCTCATCTCGATGAATGGAAATGGTGAGTGTCTCGTTTGCCTGTCTGAACTCTAAACTGCCAGAGGGTAGAGATTATCTGGTTCAATGTTGTAACTCCATATCTAGTGCAGTTACTGACTATAATGAATATTTGCTGAAGGCTAAGAAACCTAAATCACTCATTAGGCAGCTGTGGCAGTTTATATTTTCCAAAAATAATCACTACAATACATCCCAAACCATTTACTCTTCCTAAATGTGGCTTGGCACTCCTATTGGAGAGGTGAGATCTCTGTTCTCTTCCCTTGAATCTGGGTGGGGCTGTGACTGTGGCTGAAGTGAAGCCACACGACTTCTGAGGCCAGATCATAAAAGGTGGGCACAGCTACTTCCTAGTTCTTATTTGTCAGTGCTTCTTCTCTGAAGCCAGCCACCATGCTATGAGGTAGCCTGAGTAGCCCACTGCAGAGCCCATGTGGAAAGGACCTAAAGCCCCTGATCTTCAGTCCCAGCTGAACTTCTATATAACAACCAGCACCAAGTTGCTATCCTAGAAGTGCCATGGAGCTCTCTGGCACACATGTACTTTGTGGTTTGGAGGACAGATGGAATACAGGTGGAGGACCGTATATGGTGGATACAGTATATTGGAGGATATGACCATTTCTTCAAGGAGCTGCTAATCTAGAAGGGAAGAAAATCAGCTATGACAGAGGCACAAACCCATACACCAAAGACATTCTTTCAAAGGCTCTCTAAACAAAAATGAAAAGGTCAACTCAGCTTCTAATAAAATAACAAGATCATTAATATTCAGGGAACATCTCTCTGACATCATGGGAAAGAATACAGTCCTGACTGGCTTGTACTCTCCCAAAACTAAAAGGAAAAGGCTAATAAATACAGTCCTGACTGGCTTGTACTCTCCCAAAACTAAAAGGAAAAGGCTAATAAAAAATGTTCTCTGCTTTAGAGTAGAGAAGATGAACAGCATTACCTCAGCCAGGTGATCAAGGTCAACATCAACAGTGATAAAGTCATGGTGACAGTATGTATCTTTGATGGTACTTTGCCACAGTATGTGCCCTTGATGGTACTTTGCTTCTGTAGCTTTCCTTCCCCTATTAACCCAGGCTAATGATAAGAAAAACATATGAAAAATCCAAATTGAGGGACATCCTACAAAGTATCTGATCATACTCCTCAAAACTGTCAAGGTCATCAAAAACAAGGAAAGTCTGAGAAACTATCACAGCCAAAAGGTGCCTACGGAGATATGACAAATAAATGTGATGTAGTATCCTGGACAGGATCCTGAAAAGAGAAAAAGGACATTAAAAGAAAAAGAAGAAAATGTGAATAGAGTATGGACTTCACTTAATAATAATGTATCATTAATTGTGACAAATGTACTATAGTAATACAAGATGTTACTAACAGAAAACTGAATGTAGGGTATATATAGAGAATTCTCTGTTCTACTCTTGGAACTTTTCTCTAGGTTTAAAACTATTCTAAAATTAAAAAAAAAAAAAGAAATATTGAAAAAAAAAGCTCCACATGGGTTTTGGAGGGGGATAGAGCTGAAGGCAGGTTTGCAGGCAGTGTTCCCAGCAACTTGGTATAAGATTTTGTGTCCACAGATGGGGGCATGCAGATAGGACAGTGGGTAAGGGGAAAGCCTGAGTCCTACCCTGCCCTAATGGTGGCTTCTGGCTCTTCAGATTTTTCTTAACTTAGTGGATAGATTCTGATCTAACCTAGCTACTGATATGTTGTGGAGCCTACTTAAAGAGAAAAGGGAAAAAAATCCATTATTGCCACATCTTTCTATATTCCTTTTGATTCTCAGCTTTTTAAATATTTGCATTCAGAGCCAAGTGTAGAGTTTGGAGGTAAAATGGTCAAAGACTGACAGCCTGAACACATAGTTTTAAACCAGTGCAAAATCTAACTGAGGGGTCAGGGTAAATGGCATTCACGTAATATAAACGATTATAACTTTCTTTACCCAGGAAGCAGGATACATGAAAATCCAAGCTTATTTATCATTGCTACAGGGCTAGATTGCCCTGCCATTTAACCATGGAAGCCATATAAGGTATTAGATATGGCTACCTCCATCCTCATTCAAAATTTCTAAAACAAACAAACAAACAAAAAAACCCACATGCTAGATGATAATGTATCAGTCTAAAAACCCAACTTTATTGTCATTTTGTTTTGACAAGATCAAGACATCTTGACATCTTTAATATTTCTGGTCAGGGGCAGCCCAGGTGGGCCGCCTTCGGCCCAGGGTGTGATCCTGAAACCCGGGATCCAGTCCCACATCAGGCTCCCTGCATGGAGCCTGCTTCTCCCTCTGCCTGTGTCTCTGCCTCTCTTTCTCCCTCTCCTACTGTCTCTCATGAATAAACAAATAAAATCTTTAAAAAAATATTTCTGGTCAGAAATGATGGCTCCCAGCCCACTACCAGGACACTCTGTTCCCATTCATATTGTGGCCCTTCTCCCCACAGAGCGTGAGTGTGAGGGAGTAGGCAAGAGTCTGGGGGCGGAGGTGAGGGTGGGCAGTGGTATTTAGGAACAATTCTGGCTCTGTAACTTCCTAGTTCTGTGACTTTAGGCAAATTAGTTGAGCTTTGTTTTCTGCAACTACACAATAAAGATGATAATGTCTAACTTTAGGGTGCTTTCAGAGGTAGGATAGAAGACTAAGAGATAGAGAGGTCCCAAAAAGTACTGGCATTCAACAGGTGGCAACTGTTATTTTAGTTTCTATTACATTTAGGTCACTCCCCTGGGACCGTGAACTTCTTGAGCATCTGGAGCTCAGGAAGTTAGTTCACTGACTCATACAAAGTACAGATAATGTTTTCTGAACAATATGGGAATAAAAGAATACTTAATTCCATATATTTAAGTTATTTGCAGCTGAATGCTTACAACAAAATTACAAATATTTCTTTAAAAGATTTCTTTCTTCTTTCTTTCTTTCTTTCTTTCTTTCTTTCTTTCTTTCTTTCTTTCTTTCTTTCTTTCTTTCTTTCTTTCTTTCTTCTTTCTTCTTTCTTCCTTCCTTCCTTCCTTCCTTCCTTCCTTCCTTCCTTCCTTCCTTCCTTCCTTTCCTTTCTTTCTTTCTTTCTTTCTTTCTTTCTTTCTTTCTTTCTTTCTTTCTTTCTTTCTGACACACACAGAAAGAGGCAGAGACACAGGCAGAGGGAGAAGCAGCCTCCATGCAGGGAGCCTGAGCCACCCAGGGATCCCGATATTTATTTCTTTAAAGACAGTGTCAACAAAAGAAAGTAGTAAACAATGTGAGTCCTGTGTTGATGCAGTATGAGATGTGTGAGTGTGTGCATGTGTGGATTTATCCCGTTTTTTACTTTGCTTGTTTTGGTGATTAACATCAACTAGTTCAAATGAACACAACATCCCAAAGACAGGGTGAGGCAGGAGAAGGCTGAGATTCTCCTACATATTCTCCTAAGATCCTCTTCCATAATTGTGCCTATCACTGTATGTTCCATTCATAATTACAAAAGCAAATTAGCCTTCATTTCTTTCCAAAGTTCTAAAAGGTTGTGTGAGAGTGTGTGCCAGGATTTGGGCTTTACAGAGACATGTCTCAGATTTGGCTTCATGGTTAAAGGTGTATTCTATGGGCAGGTTTTGATGAGAGCAGTAAGGAAGCAGTACAAATAGGAGGACTTACTGTTGAGAGCCAGCTGATAGGGCAGCCCTGCAAAGCCCATGGAGTCTCCAAATGCTTGGTTCCTATAACCCCCCAAAATGATCCCCACAGGGTCAGAAGTCCTATAGCTTGGGTTCAGTGGGCTCCTCAGCGAGCATAAGAGGATCTTTGAGACCTCTCAGGGTCTCAAAAAAAAAAACCCTTTGGATAATCCTGGGACCCGCACAAAGAGGATAAACCCACTAGTATCTATTTACACTCCGCTTCGAATTCTCAAAAGCAAAAAGGAGAAGAAAAGGCACAAAGTTCTGACCTAATCATGCCAGAGAATCACTTACTTAAAAAGAGCATTGGGGCTTTTGACTTGATATCCTCTTGTGCTTGCTGACGTCTGAAGCATTATCTCTCAGCACCCATTCCTCCTCACAGAAGAGCTTACTGCTTACTGAGAGCAGAATAGGAGGATAGCAGGGACAGTGGAGAGTCTAGGAGGAGGAGGGGGAGGGCTGAGTGGAGAGGCTGACGTCAAAGAAGGGTGTCTGCTCTCTCTGGCACACTGGCTCACCTGATCCTGAGCCCCCACAGCTTCTCCATGAGCATTGTGCAAGGCTGTTTGGTATTCTTGCCTGGTTCCCTGATGGGGCTGGCTACAGACTGTCTGGTACTGCTCTCATCAGTTGCCAAAGGTTCACTGCCTGTTCCAGTTTGCCTGGAACAAAACGACTCAGGCAACACAGCTGTGCATCCTTGTGAAATTGCCTAATTTCCCATTTCAAGGCAGGATGCCCATACTCCAAGGTATAATTTAGGTTTTGGGCATGAACTAGATTTCACAATTGAATTCTGAAAGTCAGCCCTCCAAGCTGTGAGTGCTTGGGGATTAAAGCTTTCCTCCCGGTTCAATCTCTCTTTCTCCCCAATACTGATACTGATAACTATTCACTAATTCTGGATTTCCACTTACTGAGTACCCACTATGTGGCAAGCATTCTACTAGGTGATTTTTATATATTATTTCATTCAGTCATCATAAAACCCTATGAAGGAGAAAAGAACAATCTTAATCCATGTGATTGCAAGGGTACACACCCTCCACTTCCTTATTCTCCTTTTGAGTATAAATCTATGGATTTAGGTCCCTGAATAATTCAATGTGGACCTGAGGATAGATTTCTGGAGGAAAAACTAATAAAATCATTTTCTGTACATACAAACCAAGGAGACAAGAATAACACACACAGAACAAGGAGAGAACAATGGAAGATGGTCTGTAATTCATTACTATGAGGGATGTAACAGATTTTATGTGCAGTAGCTTGGCAGGGAACCCATGAAAACCAGAGGAACCCAGGAAGGTTTCCTGGAAAAGGAGAAATTTGAGCCCCTTACTACCATTCCACCATTCATTCATTTCTTCATATGTTCAACAAACATGTATTGAGGGCTAAGCTGAGTATGGCTTTGTGTTTCCCAGATAAACTGGCATCCTGATCCCAGCCATGGGGATGGCTGCTATTACCTCATTCTCCATCACGGGTACTAAAATGCATATTGGCAAAGAAAGTTCTGGCAAATTCTGAAAAGGATTTTTTCAGAATTTATCCATGAGTAGAAAACACTTTAGCACTTTGTATTTTACAGTGTGCTAATATTCAGAATCAGAACACACTTTTTAATTATGTTTGCTCCTATACAAATACAAACAAAAGGTATTTTTACTCCTACAAACCCATTTAATACTCATATTTTATATAAGACGCGTCTTATTCCCTAAAAACAAGGTTCAGAGAGGTTAAAAAATTTATTCAAAGTCACAGATTCGATGAGGAATGAAGATGAACACATAGCACAATTCAAATCCTGCCTCTGACTTGAACCCAAGAAAATAAGATCAGGATCAAAACTGAAGTACATTGCTGAAAGACTCTAATCCCAGGCTAAGTCTGGGGTGGTGTGGGGACCACCACAGCCCAACTTCAGAATGTTATCTTTTGTAGACACTCTCCTCGGTAGCAAAAGGTAGCTGCCTCTACTTTCTAGGCATGGGCTGGAGGGGAGGTGGTTCCTTACCCCAAATTTTGGTTAGCTGTTTTCCCCTTACTCTACCCACAGCTTCCACAACTCAGGTACTAAAGCGGATAGGTAAGTGGTGTCCCCCCACTCAAATGTGATCCAAATTTCTTTTAGAACCTAGAACACAGTTTAAATCCTACAGACCTAGGAATAGGATACTTTATAATAAGGCGTGCTTAAGTTCTTTAAATTCTTTTCTTCACCTGTCTCTTGTCTTTCCTGGAGAGATGGGGAGAAAACAGATCCTGGAACCAGGTATAAATTCACTCACTAGTTGTATGACATTGTATTAATCTCCCAAGTAAGCTGGCTATGTTGGGGTTCTGTCTGGTGCTTTCCATTCACCATCATATTCTCTCACTGGTTCTTTAGATTTTGCACTGAGCAGACAGTGAAGCCTGCTATCTAGGTTCCTCCTTCTACCCCAGCAAAGAGGCTCTTGTTCTATAGATGCTAGGAGTACTGGCACACAGCTGAGTTTCTTCAGGCATCACTGCCTTGCTCAGGGTTACACTCCCTTCCTAGAAAACCTGGATCCAATGAACTGGTTTCTGTGGGACTGATCTCCTTACCTTAATTTGGGAGGAATGTAAAGGACCACTTCAGCTCTGGAATTTCCCATAAGGTTGGCTGAGGCCTTCTGTGTGACTGCATCACAGCCCAACTTCTCCCCCAGCCCCAGTCCTGCTTCCTTTACTTTACTAAAAGTGTTGATTCTGGGAACACTACCAAAAAACATCCTGTATGCACATTTGTAGCTCATAGTCTGCTTTCTGGGAACCATATCTGCAATATATAGTATCCAATCACTCCTGATGAGGAAGAAGAGGATGATTCCTCCTCTTGTCATTCCTTTCCTATGTCTTACTCATACAGTAACCATTATTTCTGGTGTCTTACCTATATAGTCCTTCCATCTCATTTAATATCCCCTTAAAGTTCACCACTTTGGGGGTAGCCGTAGCCTCTCTCAGTGTACCCCTTTCCTGGTTCTAGTCATCTTAACCACGAATACCATGCTAAATGATAATATGTAAGACATATTCTTGTCATTGTATATTTCTCACATTTTTTCATCAGCTTGGAACCTCCTTGAGAAGAGACATTTTCAGATTTAATAAAAAAATATTCCTCTCACTCAGGTTTGAGGAGAAGATTGCGACAGAATAGGAGGACCTTAGGTTCCTCTCATCCCAGAACACAACTATAGAAGTATCAAATCATCCTAAATACTCCAGAAATCGGCCTAAAGATGGAAACAACAAACTCCACAACTAAAGGGAGAGAAGAGGCCACACTGAAGAAGGTAGTAAGTGTGGAAGTATTGTTTAGGGGAGAAATGGATTGCAGGTGCTGCAGAGGGGAGGGAACTGTGGTCATGAGACAGAAGGGAGAGAGAGAGAGAGAGGTATGCACAGGGGAATGCACAAGGAGAATGTTTCCCCAAAGTTATTGGCTTAGAAAACAAAAAGGGCTGAATTTTGTGAGTTTTTGCAACCAGCAGAGCTTAAAGCCTAGAGTTTGAAAGGTCAGTGGGCTTGACTAGGAAAGAGCCCAGAGGGCATTGTTCTGCTCCTAGAGAGAAGGCAGGCAAACAACCCAGGGGCAGATAGTGTGGAAGCAGTGATCTGAAGAACACCTGAGGCACACAGTTGGGAGATTATTCATTCGCTCTTCCCAGAGAGTATCTCTGAGAGGCAGTGTTCACAGAAATGTCCCTCCAGGAACAAGGGAGCTGGCCGGCACCATTTCCGTCGTCCCCTGCCCCTCAGCATAAACACAGAGCTATCTGCAGGAGGCAGCACAATGCCAACACTAGCTGCCTAACTGGTTTACATCAAGCCCCACTCCCCTGTGCTCTGGCGGGACTGCCCTTCTCAGTCAAGCTTGCTTCGGTCCTAGTGTGCCAGGCCCCTCTCCCAGAAGACCAGCACAAACCCCTCTCCACACTGCATCTCCCAGCTAGCGTTAGTTCTACAGAACCTAAGTTCTAGCAGAGTTGGTATCAGTTTTTATTTCACAAGCAGACCATAGCACACCTAGGTAAACTCACCATATTCAGGCCAGGGACTAAACACTGCCCACAGCAGGCAAGGAGAGTCTTTGCAGATGACTGGCCTGAAAGAGCAGCCAAAACAACAGCAGAGCACACATAGCACACACCAGAGACAATCCTTGAAGCACCAGGCCCTGGGTATTACATGACCTCTTCTTCATAAGGCCATTATTTTCAGGAGCAGGAGACATAACTTTCATCACATAAAAGAAGGCAGACTTAGACGAAATGCCAAGACAGAAGAATTTATCTTAAATGAAAGAACAACATAAAGCCATAGTTAGAGGTCTAAGCAGAACAGAGATAAGTAACATGTTTGATGGAGAATTTAAAGCAATAATCATAAAGATACTCACTGGGCTTGAGAAAGAATAGAAGACATCAGTGAAATCCTAACCACAGAGATAAAAGAGTAAAAAAGAATTAATCAGAGATGAAGAATGCAATAAATGAGATTGGGAAGAGGCTGAGGCGATGAACAGAAGGCTAGAAGAAGAAAAGGAATGAACTAGTGACCTAGAAGACAAAATAATGGAAAATAATGAAGCCAAACAAAAGAGAGAAAGAATTATGCAACATAAGAATATATTTAGGGACTAAATCTATTAGTGACTCTGTGACTCCATCAAGTTTTGTAATAACATTTGTATTATAGGAGTTTCAGAAGAAGAAGAAAAGAGAAAAGGGAGCAGAAAATTTATTTTAAGAAATAATAGCAGAAAATTTCCCTAATCTGGGGAAGGAAACAAACATCCAGATACAAGAGGCACAGAGAACTCCCATCAAAATCAATAAAAGCAAGCCAACATGAAGATACGTTGTAATTAAATTTACAAAACATAATGATAAAGAAAAAATCTTAAAAGCAGAAAGACAAAAGAAGTCCTTAACTTACAAGGGAAAACCTGTAAGGCTAGCTGAAGATTTCTCAACAGAAACTTAGAAGGAAAAAAAAAAAAAAGAAACTTGAAGGGAGTGAAATTCATGCTATAAATGTTTGTATTAAGAAAAAAAGGTTCAAATAAACAACATTACACCACAAGTAACTAGAAAAAGGAGAAACTTAGCTGAAATTTAGTAGAGGAAGGAAATAACAAAGAAAAATCAGAAATAAAAAATAGCGACCAGAATGAAACATAAATTAACACTGAAAATAATGACCAGGTTTTCCCCCCAAAAATTAAAATTGGCAATGCTTTAACTACAAGACCAAAAGCCAACATGAGAAATGGAAGAGAAAACAATAGATAACCATGGAAATACACAGTGTGAAAACAGATTACTATAAAAATTATATAGTAATAAATATAAAAAAAATCAGAAAAGAACAGTTAGAAAAGAACAGTTCTAAAAAACACACAAGTTACCAAGATTGAATCATGAATCTTGAATCCAAGAAATAGGAAATCTTAGAATAACAAGAATGAAAGTTGAATTAGTTGATACCAAACAGGGTAAAAACAATACAAGAACAAAAAAGTCTAGTTTGTCCAACATAAATATTGCTACTCCAGGGCAGCCCGAGTGGTGCATCGGTTTGGCGCTGCCTGCAGTCTGGGGTGTGATCCTGGGGACCTGGGATCGAGTCCCACATCTGGCTCCCTGCGTGGCGCCTGCTTCTCCCTCTGCCTGTGTCTCTGCCTCTCTCTCTCTGTGTCTATGAATAAATAAATAAAATCTTAAAAAAAATAAATATTGCTACTCTAGCTTTCTTTTGACATCAATATACATGATAAATGTTTTTCCATTTCCTCAGTTTCAATCTTCAGATGTTGTTAGGTCTAAAACGAGTCTCTTGGAGGCAGCAAACAGATGAGTCTTGTTTTTATATCCCATAGGTTTTGGAATATCGTGCCTTCTTTTTTCTTTTTTTGAGATACACTTTGATTTGACGTTTGATTTCTTATTTGGCCCATGGCTTGTGCAGTACTATGTTAGGATTTACATATTAAATTTTTAATATTTACATTGTAAATTTTCTTTGTTTTATTGTTGATCTTTAATTTTATACCATTGTGGCTGGAAAATATACTTGGTATGATTCTAGTCTTCTTAAATTTGTAATAATTGTTATGTCTCTTTTTATATGATTTAACTAGGGGATTCTTCTCTGTGTACATGAAGAAAATGTGTATTCTATTTTTCTTGGATGGAATGTTTTTATATATCTTTTAGAACCATGTTTTCTGAAGTATGTTTCAAGTAAAAATGTTCTTGTTGAAAAACAAAACCTTAACTGAGAGTACTCATTTAAAATAAAGCATATCAGAAAGAAGGTACAGGGGGGAGAAATGGGTGAAACAGGTGAAGGGGATTAAAATTATACTTAGCATGATAAGCACTGAGTAATGATATATGGAATTGTTGAATCACTATATTGTATACCGGAAACTAACATAGTATTGTACATTAACTATACTAGAATTAAAATAAAAAAGTTAATAAACCAAAATAAAAATATTCCTCTTACCAATCATATATACTGAAGACACCTAATCCTGTTGGCTAAACATTTGACAAATCCCTTGTCACTACCTCATCTTCCTCTCTCACTCATTTAATTCATTCAGCACATATTTACCGGGTGTCTTATCTGAGTACTGTTTATGTTATGGGACTACACAAAGAAATAATGTTTCCACCCTATTCTCCAGGGAGTTGTGGTTGAAAAGAAGGGCCTTGGGTAATGAGGCTACACTGAAGCCAGACTGCTAATATTCAAACCCCTCAACCCCCGTGTTCTAGCCCAGTGACTTTGGGCAAATTACTTAAGCTCTCTGTGACTTAATTTCCTCACCCATAAAATGAGATTACTAACACTATCTCATAAGATTATTGTGAGGATTAAATGAGTTAATATATAAAGGGTTTATAACACTGTCTAGCACAAAGTATTAGATCTAAGTCTGCACTCCTCAATATGGTAGCTATTGGCTACATGTGGCTACTGAGCATACCAAATGTGGTTAATTCAAATTGAAATGTTCTGGAAGTGTGAAATACATATCTAGTTTTGAAGGTTTACTACAAAAAATGTAGACTATCTCAGTAATAATTTTTTGTATTGATGATATGTTGAAATAATATTTGGATATATTTGATTAAATAAAGGTCATTAAAATAAATTTTACCTTTTCATTAATGTGTCTATAATTTAAAATGATATATAGGGCTTACATTTATTTCAATTGGACAGTACTAATCTAAGTCTTTATGAAAATAATAATGAAAATCAAAATATAACAAATGCAATAAAGGTAAATGTATTGTTAGAAGTGCTACTTAAATGTGGACCATCAACAGCATCAGTATCAACTAGAAACCTGTTAGAAACATTGACTGTTAGGTATTCTAGACTACTGAATCAGAAACTCAGGGAACAGACTATATATTTGGTGTGTGTGTGTGTGTGTTTCAATCACTTCCAGGTGATTCCAATCTTATAAAATTTGATAGGTACTTCTGATAGGAGTGCAGAAGGATTGGTAACTGGTTCTGTTGGAAGAGAAGACCATGCCATCTATTTGAGTTACAGAGAAGTGGTAGGACAGGGGAGGCCATGTAGGAAACGGTCCAGGCATTTAGTTTCAAATACAAATAGGTAGCCTACAGCAGTGCTCCCACTCTACTTGGCAACTACAGTTGCAGCTTTTTCTGGAAACAGTGCCCTCTGGTTTGACTGGGTCTGTTGTCTTCTATACCTTTTTAATCCAAAGTAAGCCAAGAACAAAGGGAATCTAACATTTCTGCCCTCAGTGAAATTATTTTGCATTTGTAAAGCACAACCTCAAAAGTATGTTTGTTATTCCTAGTGTTGTGCTCACACCAGGTGGATGTGGAGCCTACTCGGCAGCCTAAGTTCAGAATCAGAGTGCAAGAGAACAGTTGCAATAGCTGTTCAGCCCATAGCAAGTGGGTCAGCTTCTAAATAGAACTGCTTCTTGAGAACATCATAAGCCAGGGGAGGATTAGGAGTAGTTATAGAGATCTTTTTCCATTAGGAAACAGTTCTATACTAACTCCATGATTCTGCACTTTGGATTTATGGTCTTTATTTTCTCTTGGGCTCTTAGCAAATGAATGCCTTTCAATGATGAAGTCTAAATTCTGCCCTTGGTCTTTCAGTGGGGCTATATGGAGGGACACAAGTCCAGAGAAGTCCATACATTGTGATGTGGGTATGACCCATTGTGAATTAAAGGTCTTAGTAAGCTCATGCTTACTTTTTCTGGGGGAGAGGAGAGCTGGGGATAAAGAGACATCATCACTGTCACCTTTACTGTAGAGGAGACTTAATGTGCATAACAGACTCATCTTTATATGGAAATCTGTCTTTGCTCTTTGCTCCCCAGGTTTCATTTTATTTATACCTTGTGTGTTCAGCCCTCTCTGCTCACAATGATGTTATCACCTTCCCTCACTGGGAATTATACTGTAGAAGTTTGGGGCCAGCACAAAGTTTCCATTAAATAATTTCTTGGAAGTGGCATTGTGTCTATGGCTCTCACCCACCAAAGGAAGGGCAAGCATCAGACCATCAGTAGTGATAGCTGCCTCACGTTTACTGATAATTATGCTAATAATAATGTGAAGTGATAGCAGTAACAGTAGTGGTGGCAGTATTAATGGGCAAAAAGATATCATTTATTTGGTCCTACATGTTTCAGGAACTGTGTTATGTACTTCACTACTATGCCAGATTATATTTTTCTTTTCTTTCTTTTTTTTTTTTAGATTATATTTTTCAAACAAGAATACCCAAAATATCTCATCCTACAGGTTCTTACAATGTGATGTTGGCATTCATTGAGATATGAAGTCTATGTTCCTTCCCCTTGTATCTGGGCAAACCTGTGACTATGATAGAAGTGACACTACGAGTTCCAAGTTTTACTATGAGTTCATAAAGGATGACATGCAATAAGATGCTGCTGCCATTCTGGATGGATCACACAGAGATGGACACGTCCAAGGAGCCCTACTGTAGGAATTTTTAAGTCCCTAGCTGTAGGAATCTCCCCAGTATCAACTGCCAGACAGGTGAGTAAACTAATTGTCAGGTGATTTCAGCCCAGTTGATGCCAAGTGAAGTAGAGACTAGCTGTCCTCATTACGTCCTGTCCAGAATGCAGGTTTATGAACAAAATAAATGGTGTCATTGATTTAAGCTGCAAAGATTTAGGGAAGTTTGTTATACAGCAACAGAAAATGGAATGTGTATGTTATCTCATTGAACCCATATAATAACTTTTCAAACTAGGTATTATTATTGCCATAGCTATCTTATAGATGAGGAAACATGCAAAGTTATTTGCCTGAGACCTCACAGTTGGTATGTGGTAGTGCTGAGCTGCAAGCCCAGGTCTACCTTGCTGTGTGTGAAGATTCTGAGTCAGATCCTACCCAGCCTTGGCTCCACATCTCATTCATGAACATCTGTAGGCAAAGATGACCACTGTGTTTTTTACTATGCCGTAAGAAAGAAGACTTACCTTTAAAAGTCTGCAGATAAGGCTGATTCCTACACTCAGTATGAAAAGACACTTGGCCTTGAAGTGGGAATGGGAAAAAAGAATACTGGCTGCCTTGAAGTTAGATTAGGGCCACAATGTCTTAGTTCACACTTGGTGGACTTTTAGATGTTGGCCTGTATGTATATATGTATGTATGTAAGCATGTGTTCATTTGTTTATGTATTATACATAAACATACAGTGTTATGTATTTGTATAATGATTCAGAATTATATTTCCACCAGGAAAGGTGTTCTAAGAGTCAAATGGTTTCTTTATTATCTTTTATTTTGGAATTCATTTGGTTTGTAAGCTGGAGACAACCCATCTGGGATAATCTTTTAGGGCTGAGCAGTCAGCTGTGTTGCTTACATTTTCACCAGCTGTTACACCCAAAATGATAATGGAGCTATCCTTTGAACTGCAAGGTCCCAGAAATAGGGGGAATACCATCAGGGATAGCATAAAGCATGGTATGATCCAGTGCACAAAAGTGGGAGAAAGGGTAACCAGGCTCATTCATAGTAAACAGGGACCTTCAACCAGGTGGAACAGCTCTGCTTCTGTAGAGCTGGTTTGTAAACCAGAATCCACAGGCAGCAAAGAACCAATGCAGGTAGGGTCTACTCATTTCTCTCCATTTCTCTGGGGTTACCATGCTATAGGGAAGAGAATTATCCTGTGTGCAAGGTAGCCCTTCTCATTCTTTCATACTCCTTCCTTTTTCATGGCTCCCTTTTGATTGATTCAGGGAAATATTTCTTTTCCTTTAAAATTAACTTTGACGTATGATTTATATGCAATTAAATTCATATATCCATATAATCTGTATAAGTGTAGAGACTGATGAGTTTTGACAAATGTACATACTTGTGTAGCCACCACCATAATCAGGATATAGAATATTTCCATCTCCCAGGAAAGTTCTCTTGTGTTCCTCTGCAATCAGATCTCTTCCCCTATACCTTCTCTAGGCAATCAATGATACAACTTCCATCATGATAGGTTTGTTTCTTCTGTTTTAGATTTTCACATAAGTGGATTTAGATAGAATTTTTTATGTTTTGCTTTCACTCAATGTAACATCTGTGAAATTTATCCATTTGCTGCATCAGTGGTATGTTCCTTTTTTAAGGCTGAGTAGTATTCCATTTACAAGGCTATGCCCCAATTTGCATTCATACATCTAATGATAAATATCTGGGTTGTTTCCAGCTTAGGACTATTATGAATAAAGGCACTATAAATGTTTGTTTACAAGTCTTTGAATGGACATATGTACATTTCTCTTGGCTAAATACCTAGGAGTAGAACTGCTGGGACATATGGTAATCATATATTTAACTTTGTTAAAAATTGTCAAACTATTTTCTGAAGTGGTTTATCATTTTATTTTATTTTTTTAAAATATTTTATTTATTTATTCATGAGAAACACAGAGAGAGAGAGAGAGAGAAAGAGAGGCAGAGACACAGGCAGAAGGAGAGGCAGGCTCCATGCAGGTAGCCTGACATGGGACTCGATCCTGGGACTCCAGGATCACGCCCTGGGCTGAAGGCAGGCGATAAACTGCTGAACCACCAGGCTGCCCTCATTTTATGTTTTTGTTCCAAGATTTAGTTATGTTGATCGACAGATTAATTTTTTAGATAAGAGTATATTGGTATGATTGAAAAGTCAAATTGCAGAAAATACAGCAAAAAGTCTCCCTCCCAGCTTCAACTCACCTGAAAGTAAGCGTGTTACCAGTTAATTATGGACCTTTCAAGAGATAATTGAAACATTCAAGCGAACACTTAACTATATTTTCCCTTCTCATTCTTTATACAGAATGTGTACTGGACACACCTTGCTTTTCTTATTTAAAAACTTTGACTAATGAATCACTGACCTCTACTTCTGAAACTAATTATGCAGTATATGTTAATTAATTGAATTTAAATAAAAAAATAAAGTAACAGTAAAACAAAAATAATCTATCTTAGATACTGTTAAAGAGATATTTTCCAAAGTGTGTTCTGAGGAACACTATCCCCATAAAAAGCTCTATAAGAAAAATGTTCCCGAGTACCCGCGCCTGGAATCCGGCCGCAGCCTCGCCGCGCCTGCCACCCGCCAGAGCCTCTGGATCATGGACCCCCGCAAAGTGAGCGAGCTTCGGGCCTTCGTGAAAATGTGTAAGCAGGATCCAAGTGTTCTGCACACTGAGGAAATGCGTTTCCTGCGGGAGTGGGTGGAGAGCAGGGGGGGGTAAAATACCACCTGCTACTCATAAAACTAAATCAGAAGACAATATCAAGGAAGAAAAAACAGATAGTAAGAAGGCGGAGGAAAACACAAAGACAGACGAACCATCAAGTGAGGAAAGTGATCTAGAAATTGACAATGAAGGTGTAATTGAACCAGATACTGATGCCCCTCAAGAAATGGGAGATGAAAATGTAGAGATAACCGAGGAAATGATGGATCAGGCAAATGATAAAAAAGTGGCTGCCATTGATGCCCTAAATGATGGTGAACTACAGAAAGCCACTGACTTGTTCACAGATGCCATCAAACTAAATCCTCGCTTAGCCATTTTGTATGCCAAGAGAGCCAGTGTCTTCATCAAATTACAGAAGCCAAATGCTGCCATTCGAGACTGTGACAGAGCTATCGAAATAAATCCTGATTCAGCGCAGCCTTACAAGTGGCGAGGGAAAGCACACAGACTTCTGGGTCATTGGGAAGAAGCAGCACATGATCTTGCCCTTGCTTGTGAACTGGATTATGATGAAGATGCTAGTGCAATGCTGAAAGAAGTTCAACCCAGGGCCCAGAAAATTGCTGAACATCGGAGGAAGTATGAACAAAAACATGAAGAGTGAGAGATCAAAGAAAGAATAGAAAGGGTTAAGAAGGCTCGGGAAGAACATGAAAGAGCCCAGAGGGAGGAAGAAGCCAGACGACAATCAGGAGCTCAGTATGGCTCTTTCCCAGGTGGCTTTCCAGGGGGAATGCCTAGTAATTTTCCTGGAGGAATGCCTGGAATGGCAGGGGGGATGCCTGGAATGGGAGGAATGCCTGGGCTCAATGAAATTCTTAGTGACCCAGAGGTTCTTGCAGCCATGCAGGATCCAGAAGTTATGGTGGCCTTCCAGGATGTAGCCCAGAACCCAGCAAATATGTCAAAATATCAGAGCAACCCAAAGGTTATGAATCTCATCAGTAAATTGTCAGCCAAATTTGGAGGTCAAGCATAATGCCCTTCTGACAAAGCCCTTGCTGAAAGAAAAGCAACTTCGATCACCTAATGGATGTCGCAATAATACAAACCAGTGTACCTCTGACCTTCTCAAGAAGAAAGCTGGGGTGCTGTGAAGAGAATCCCTACCCCTCTGCCCCACATGCAACTGAAACATTCTACAGTGGTTTGCCATTAGGGTATTCATTCAGATAATGTTTTCCTACTAGGAATTACAAACTTTAAACACTTTTTAAACCTTAAAAATATTTAAAAACATTAAAAAAAAATGTTCCCCAAAAAACTTGGGAAAATGCTGCATTCTTCAGCTACTTTTCAGAAATTCACAATGCACATTAGCATATTAAAGGATTCAAGAAGTCCTGTGATTGAAACGTAAAATTATTTGACCTGAGAATCTTTTTCTTTCCAGCAATACCTGTTTAACATTTTGCAGAACTAGACTTCTGCAGGATATTCTTGGGGAAGCACATGTTTAGACAGAGGAGCAAATATTTTAGGCTTTGTGGATATAGTCTTTCTTCAAAGTACTCAATTCTGTCATTGTATTGTGAAAGCAGACATAGGCAAGATGTAGAGGAATGGGTATGGCTATGATTCAATAAACCTTTACTTACAAAAGAGGCAGCAAGCTACAGTTTGCAACTCTTGATCTTGAATATTAGTAGGATTTGAAATGAAGAAGGATTGGCAATTTTAAGTTTTAAAGTGTTTTTTCAAGTCCTGCTGTTTGTGCAGCTTTCTTCCTACAGGCTCCATTCCCTTCCCCACCCCAATTAATCCACCATCTCAAGGTCTGGAAGGACAGAAAGGGAAGAAAAGAGGGGACAAAAGCAAAGGAAAAAGATAGGGATGGAGAGAGAAGGAAAAGGTGAGAAGGAGTTGTGAAGAAGGTGTCTTGGAGCAGAGGCTAAAGACAAGAAACACTACTAAGGGCTAAATGAATAGCTGCCCATAGAGAAAGGTCCTCCTACTTGCTTCTCCTTTCCTTTTTTTTGCCTCTCCTACCTCTGTTCTCCCTTCTAAGACCAAGTGTCCACATGGAACACTGGAAAAGGGCATCCATGCTTCACATTCTCATGGTCCTTTTGATTAGATAAATGTCCAGTGACTGAACTGAGACTTTTGGATTCTGGGCTTTAGCATCTCCATCTGTAAGACCATGAAATCTTTGTGTTCATGTCAAAACCATCTGAGGGTACATCAGCTTGCGGCCAGACATGTAATTCTGGCAGTGAATTTTGTAAGTTTTCCCATGCTAACAACTGGGCAATAGATGTAATAGTTATCTAAGGAGATTTTAGCTCTTCTATTTTAAGTATCAGATTTCATCAACTATAAGAAGTAAAATACTGTTTTATGTATGGGTAAAAAAAATACAAAATATGACATAATGCTTTCTTGAAATCACAATTTTTAAAAAAAGATTGTATTTATTTATTTGAGAGAGAGCACAAGCAGGGAAAGTGCAGAGCGCCATGAGGGGCTTGATTCAGGACCCCAAGATCAAGACTGGAGTCAAAGTCAGATGCTTAACTGACTGAGCTAGCCAGGTGCCCCATAATTACAATTTTTATTTTATACTTATTCAGGGAGCTGCTTTAGACAATTGTATCATATATCCCCTCACCCATATCATTAATTGCCAATTCTTTTGCAAGCATCTCAGCAACAAACCACAACCTAATTTTAACTGCTTTGTGAATATTTTCTTTCCTTTGATCTCATCTAGAACTTGATTGTTGGCTTTGGACTATGGAATGGACATCATTCTTAAAATGATGGACATTTGTTCCATGAATATCAAATTTCTGCCCTGCTACCCTACTTTGATGTCCTCTGCATACAGAATAATTTTTTGTTTCAATGCTGAGTCACAGTGAATCTTTGTGGAGACTTTTTACAAAGCAGTTAAATATGCACTGGCCTCAAATGGAAAGATGAGGTGAACAGCTACAATCAACATTCACCATGTACAGACAATGATAACTGTCATGAGTGCTGCCTTCCTGACAGCAATGTAATAGGCATCCTGGTCTCAGAGATGTTAAATGAACAGAAGCCTAGATGAAGATAAACATAAACTAATGATGAGATGAAGATGCATGCTTAAACAAACTCCTAATTTCAAACTTTAGGAGGTAGAGAAAAAAACCAAGTGTCTTGAAGCAGGAGGTTATAACATTTTTTTCCTCACAACCATTTCCAGTTGCTGCATAGTGATATTCAGATACTTTCAGCTGAATACCCTCCTGCACACTGGAAGTCACCTGGATTGAAACATGTCTAACTATGGAATTCCTGCAGGTGCTAACTTGGTATGACCCACAAAACTGTATTTTCGCACTTGTCCGCCCTACTGTGAGCTCAAAAAAGATCTATGGTTTACATAATGAATTATGTATAAGAGTGTGAAGTGCTGATCATTTTAAAGTACGAAAATCAGAACTGAACTATAGCTAGTTTTTTTTAAACATGTGCTTTAGCACATATGCCAAAGGAATGTGTAAAGGAAAAAGCTAAATTAGAAATTTATATCCTTGTAAAAAATGGCTTCATGACATTTAAAGTAAGATCTGACAGGCTACTGCTATAGTTAAGGAGGCTGCCTGGCTCCTTAAACCCCCTCTCTGAACTGGGCTTGCCAGGTTCTGTTTGGTGGGGTAGGAAGTGCAGGGATCTAGTGAAGTGTGGGTGTATGTTGGTGTATCAGGGAAATCACCAAACTATACTGCGAGCTAACTCTCTTGGTCATGAATCTGTGTTTCTCTTGCCTGAGGTTCAGACCTAGGTCTGTTTAATCCCAAACTGTTCTTGCCATCCTCTGCCATTTCACAAATGTGCTGCTAGAACTGATGTCAAAACCCCAATATTTCTGTTCTATACAATTCATTGTAGTAAACAAACTTCCTGGCAAAGCTTCCCTGGAGATGGGGATGGTTGCCATGCGATATTCTAGATGCCAATTCATCCTTCTGTGCCCATGCTAGCATGGCAGAAGTCTGTCAGATGCTTGATCAGATTTCTTGGGCGGCTCCACATGAGAGTAAACTTCCAGATGTGTCCCTGGCTCAGAGCGTCACTGGCATACACCTGATGTGGTGTATGCTATACTCCCACCACAGACATGGAAATCCGAAATGATATAACCTGTTAATGGTGTGTGCCTTTCATGCTTTCAAAAAGGCTTCAAGGTGGTTTACAACAGAACGGGCACATACGTAAGTCTTGTAATATAAAAACTGAGATCAAGAATTTACAGAGCAATGAAAAGACTAAAATGAGCTGAAACAGAGGGTGGAAACAAATGCAACAGGGAGAAGCAAGAGCCACCTGTGAAATTCTGTGCTGCTCACCCTGCCTCCTGTGGTCTCATTGCTAAGCAACCTTAAAGGACACAAGCAACTCAATGCTTCTCCAGAATGTCAAGGAACAGAATCTAGCAACAATCAAGAGCTTGCCTGTGCTTGTGAAGGAAGGTTTAGGAAATGGGCTGTATGATTAAATTGGATAGTAGGCAAGACCTGATACTGTTCTTCTGAAAGGGATAGGCTGAGTATAGCAACTGGAGAAGACAGTGAGGTCCTTCGCTGGTTCCAAAGCTGCCTCCATGAGTGTAAGAAGTAATTATTTCCTCTTACTGTACCACCTTCATTCCAATTCAAATCTCACACCAAGTACTTGCCAGTCTAGAAGCATGGAGGTAATAGAACCAGGACAGACCCCATATGCCTACACTCCAAGTTAGATAAAGGTCCTAATTTATTGAATCACAGTTGAGAAGAACAGACAGGGCAGAAACAGATACAGCAGTCCTTGTCATGGGACTCTGGGCTTCTCATTCCTCAGTGGATAGGATCTTTATAGTATCTGAAGTTAAACCAGATTCTTGTATTGTCACTGCTCTTGCAGGCTCGGATCTTACATCTTCATTTTTGAAGAACTAAGTCTAATAATGTATATGCTTCAGTTTAAGGAGCCCTTACAAAGAACAGGGTCTCCTAACTCTTAAGTTCAAATCAGCATCAGATTGCTCTCCTCATCTTGAACTTTATGATGTCTGGGGTGTGTGGGTGAAGGTAGCATTATCAATATCCTGTAGCCCTTATAGTTTTCTAGTACTCTGGAAAGAGGTTTCCCTCAACCCCAGCATGTCATTCTGCTGCTCAAATATCTAGTTGGCTTCCTTCAATTTAAGGAGAAATTTCAAGATCAAGATCACATAGGTAGTAAAAAACAAACAAATAAACATCACATAGGTAGTAAGTGGTAGGTCTGAAACCTGAACTAAAGCTTTCTAACTTTGTTCAGAGCTATAACTCACCGTCACACATGAGGATGCGTGGCAAGCACCTAAAGTTTCTAAACCAACTGAAGCCTCTATGTTCTGTTATCATTTCTGCTATGTTAATATGAAAATAAAGGTGTAAACAGAACTCTCAGAGTAGTCACAGGGTCATCCGATGATGCAATCTCAAAGTTTAGGAATGGAGGTCACATTAGCTTTTAAGAAGACACTAATTTTATATTCTAGGGTATTTTAGTGTGCATCTAATATATAGTTCCCAAACTTGTCTTGTCACTGGAACCAACAGGATTTTGGAAACTCTTCTGATGAATCTAATGAGAAGCCAAGACTGAGAATCACTGATCTAATAATAGCTGTACATTAAGTGGCTCTCATAGCCTATCTCATTGAATGAAGCTTGAGAGGAACTGGAGGTAGTATAAAGAATGAAGTGTTTGGAATTAGGTCTTAATCCATATCCAGGTAGCTCAGGAGAGTGCTTCTAGCTGTGTGATTTGGGGCCACTTGGTCATTTTAAATTTTACTTCCTTCATCAATAAAGTAGAGACTTAGGATGATTTGGTGAGATGATATATGAAAGTGCTTCTTGCAGTGTCTGGTTGGGTCATTCTGGCTGCTATTATCATAATTATTATTAACCCTGCGGATGTCTTCTTCCTTCCTAGAGCATCATAGTCTCTCACCAAAGTCTCTAACAAAGTAGCAAGTGAGAACACGGGACACTGAGAGTATATCTGGAAAAAAGTCCACCATGATAGATGTTCAGTAGCTCCCTGACTTTCTAAAACAGGCTCACACAAGTAGGGTGAGGCCACCCAGAGATGTGTAATTATACGGAGAGGTAGGAGAATATTCCCTGGAGATTATGCTTTTTTATAAACATGTTTTGTTTGAAATACACAGGGCCTTTTGGGTGACTGAAAACTAGCCCCTTCCTACCAGACGCACATGTAAATTAATCTTGCTCATAGGAGCAAGAGCTCAGGTCAAAACCAAGGCTGACATGTTTTATTTCTCAGGGCTTTGAAAAAAGCAGCACTGAAAGGAAAAGCCAGTCCTACAGATGGCCAGTCTTGCAGGCAGGGGAGGTCACACTTGGACCACAGATGCTGTGGCTTTTCCTACTGCTTTCTCTTCTCACCTACACTCCCGACCTCAATAAAACCAATTGTCAAAATAGCTATTTTACAACAGCTTTTGTGAAAAAGTATCATAAAAGTCCTTCTCAATCCTATTTTAAAAATGTTTATCACTATTTTCTTCTATTTGTTTTATAATTTCATCATTTACATTTAAGTGTGTAGTGGATACTGTGTGCCACTCAGTTTCTGTCTTTAAGACTAAGGCTCTCATCCACCAATTGCTGGGAGTATTGGCTGCTGATGGCTCATAGCTGAATTCCTCTTCTGGAATTTCTCTCAGCTAAAGGGAATGTTCTTACCCAAGATTACAACCCACTAAGGTGAACCCTAAATCCAACATCTGGTTGATATCAGAGTACAAAAGCCCCTGTCTCAATTTGGGATAACTATGAAGGGCCCTTCCAGATCCACAACTCCCCCTGGTGTGGGCTGAGCTCTGTGTTGACCATATGGCAGCCTGACTTCCCCTCTGCTCCAGTAGACTAATTGATTTAGCACTGAACCTCCTACACAGCAAATCTCCTTAAGTAGACTGTTTCCTAGGGAACCTTGGATGAACAGCTGAATCCATATGAAATTTACTTTTCATATAACGTGTGTGGTAAATCTCTAAGTTACTGTTTCCAAATACTTATCTCAGTAACATTTATTTAATTATCCTCTTCCCAGTTTTTGGAAAGCTTCCCTTATTATATATTTTAAATTATTAAATAAATTAGGGACTTTCTGGGCTATATAGTCTACTTCTCTCATTTGTCCACTTTTTGTACCTGTAATACAATACTTAAACTAGTATTATTTTATGACATGTTTTGATTTTTGGCAGAGAAAGCCCCTCCTCATTACTCTTATTTTTAAAAAATGTCTTTACTACTTTTGCCTATTCATATTCCCAAATAAACTAGACTAGTTTCTATGGGTTAATAAAAAATTCCATTATTAGAATTTTAATTTGAATTTCATTAAGGCTACAAACTAAACTTTGAAATCTTTGAAATGCTAAATCTTTTCTTTAGATAGAATCTGATGTCTCTGTGTCCAAACATTCAAATCTTTTATGCCTCTTAGTGAAGTTTTACAGCTTACTTTATGCCTTGGTCATTGGTAAAGTTTAGCTTTTCTTGTATTACAAGAGAATAGTTTTCAAATATTTTTTTTTTTAATTTTTATTTATTTATGATAGTCACAGAGAGAGAGAGAGAGGTGCAGAGACACAGGCAGAGGGAGAAGCAGGCTCCATGCACCGGGAGCCCAACGTGGGATTCGATCCCGGGTCTCCAGGATCGCGCCCTGGGCCAAAGGCAGGCGCCAAACCGTGGCGCCACCCAGGGATCCCCAAGAGAATAGTTTTCTTACATTTTCTAGATGTTCACTGCTGGAATATAGGAGAACTATTAGTTTTTAATTAACTTTAGTGAGGTATAATTTACATACAGATCGAGAACAAGGCAAGGATGTTCCTTCTCACCACTCCTTTCAACATCATACTGGAAGTCCTAACTAATAAGACAATTAAAGGTAATAAAAGGGACTAGTAAGGAAATAAAAGGTACAGACTGGGAAAGAAGAAATAAAGTTGCTTGCAGATGACAGATTTGTCAACGCAGAGTATGCCATGGAACAAATAAAACCCCAAAAGACAACAACATAAAATCCTGGGTCTAATTAAGCAAGCTTAATATATAAAAGTTAATTGCTTTCCTATATATCAGCAATGAATAATTGAAATTTGAAACACCACACCATTTATATTAGGGCTCCTCACCCCAAGAAATACTTAATAAATATCTAATAAAATATGTACAAGATCTATATGTAATGAAAACTATAGAACTCTGATGAAAGAACTCCAAGATCTAAATAAATGGAGAGAGATTACATATTCACAGATAGGAAGACTCAATATTGTTAAGATGTCAGTTCTTTCCAACTTGATCAATAAATAGGTTCAACACACAATCCTGGTCAAAATTCCAGAGCAAGTTATTTTGTAGATATTGACAAACTAACTCTAAAATTTTCCTGAAGAGGCAAAAGACTGAAGAATAATGAAGAACAAAGTCAAAGGACTAACTCAACTTAAAGACTTATTATAAAGCTACAATAATCAAGGCAATGTGGTATTGGCAAAAGAATAGGCAAAGTGGGGCAGCCCCAGTGGCGCAGCGGTTTAGCGCCGCCTGCAGCCTGGGGCGTGATCCTGGAGGCCATGTAAATGGAGTGCGCTTCTCCCTCTGCCTGTGTTTCTGCCTGTCTCTCACTCTGTGTCTCTATGAATTAAAAAAAAAAAAGAATAGGCAAAGTGATCAATGGAATAGATAGAATCCAGAAATCAACCCACACAAACGCAGTCACCTGATCTTTGACAAAAGAACAAAAACAATTCAGTGGAGAAAGGACTGTTTTTCCTCAACAAATGGTGCAGGAACAACTGGATATCTATAGGCAAAAAAAAAAAAAAAAAAAAAAAAAGAATCTAGAACTGATCTTACATCTTTCAGAAAAACAAACTCCAATTGGATCATAGGTCAAAATATAAAACACAAAACTCTAAAACTAAAACATTTTAGGAGAAAATAGGTGATCTTGGCTTTTGTGATGAGTTTTTAGTTATAACACAAAAAGCAGGATCCATAAGCAAAAAAAAAAAAAAAAAAAAGATAAGTTGCACTTCATTAAAGTTAAAAACTACTATTCTGAGAAAGACACTGGTAAGAGAATAGAAAGCTACAGATTAGAAGAAAATATTTATATACATCTAATAAAGAACTTATATCTAAAATATACAAATAACTCTTAAAACTTCAATAATAATAGTAAGAAATCCAATTTAAAAATGGGCAAAAGATTTGAACAGACACTTCAGCAATGAAGATGTACACGTGGCAAATGAGGATACATAAAGATGTTCAACATCAAATGTCATTAGGGAACTGCAAATTAAAACAATGAGATACTGCCACACACATATTAGAATGGGTAAAGTTTAAAAAACTTATGATATCAAATGCTGATGAGGATGAGAGAACAGGGACTCTCATTCATTGCTGGAGGAATGCAAAATGGTACAGCCAATTGGAAAACAGGTAGTTTCTTATAAAGCTAAACAGTTTTATCCTGTGATCTCACAACTGTTCTCTAGGTTATTTACCCAAATGAGTTGAAAATTATATCCACATAATAATCTCCACATCAATGCTTATACTAGCTTTATTCACAACTGCCAAAGTCTGGAAGCAACCAAGATGTCTTTCAATAAGTAAATGAATACAGAAACTATGGCACATCCATACAATCAAGTATTATATTCAGTGATAGAAAGAAATGAATTATCAAGCCACAAAAAGGCAATATGCCTTTAAGTGAAAGAGGCCAGCCTGAAAATGCTATATATTGTATGATTCAAATTTATAGACAGTAAAATTTACATATATTAAATGTGCAGTATATACTCATTAATTAGTGCTCTAATCAAGATACAGAACAACTCCATATCCCCCTGAAACTTTCTTTATACTCCTTTTCAGGTAACACTTTCCCTCAGAGCAACCACTATTCTGACTTCTATCACCACAGATTAGTTTTGTCTATTTTTGAGTATCACATAAATAGAATCATTAGCTATTAATTTTTTTATGTTGACTTTGTAATTGTATACTAACATCTGCTACTCATTCTAATGGTCTAGGATTTTTCAGGAAAATAATGATATTCCGATAAATAATAATTTTGTATTACTCTTCCTTAAGTTTGTTACTCTTACTTTTATTTCACATCTTATTGTATTGATCTGAATGTTTAGAATAAGGTTATCTAACAATGATGGTGGTGGGCATTCTTGTTTTGATACTGGATTTAATGGGAATGACTATTCGCACTAACAGTTATTATGATGTTAAGGTTGTCTCCTTCTATGTCAATTAATTAAGAGTTTTAAAAAAAAGGAATGACTATTAAATATTATCAAACATTTTTTCTATAAACTACTGAGATGGTCATTCAACAATTCTTGTTAGATCCCATGGTCTATTGGTCTATATTAATAGATGCTAATAAGCAATCCATCTTGGCATTCTTTGAATAACTGAAAACTTTGCTTCAGATTGTTATATCTGTATTTATGATTAAGACTGTTCTGTAACTTTGGGGTATGTGTGTGTACTTTAGGCACCAAGTTAGGTTTTTGGTAACTGGGTTACATGAGCTATGTAACACAAAGTAAGAAGCTTTAAATGTTTTCTGAAAAAAAAAAATGTTTTCTGTAATTTGGGCCAGTTTATATAGCATGTGAAATATTTGTTTATTAAACATTTTGTTTTAGTCTATTTGTAAAACTACTCCTTTTTGGATAAAATTCTTTGACAACTTAAGAATTTAAAAAATTGACAGCTTAAACATATCTCAATGCTTATAGTTATATCTGGTTTTCTATATAATTTTATTTAGGTTTTTCTATAAATTGTGCACTTTGTTGAAATTTTCACACTAAGCACAGTATAAAATGTAGCTTTGTTTAAAAATTTACTCACACTCTTCTTATATTGAATTTTGTTTTACCTTTTTTTATTTTTAAAAATATTTTATTTATTTATTCATGATCTCTCTCTCTCTCTCTCTCTCTCTCTCTCTCTCTCTCTCTCTCGGAGCAGGCTCCATGCAGGGAGCCTGATGTGGGCCTCGATCCAGGACTCCAGGATCACGCCCTGGGCTGAAGGCAGGCACTAAACTGCTGAGTCACCCAGGGATCCCTTGTTTTACCTTTTTAAATAGATTTATCAAACTTACACTTTTTTTCAATCAACTCCTATATATACTCATAAACTTGACTATCTTTCTAATTTGTATACTTTATTTTTAAAAATTTTAAAAAATATTTTATTTATTTATTCAGGAGAGAGAGAGAGAGAGAGAGAGAGAGAGAGAGAGAGGCAGAGACACAGGCAGAGGGAGGAGCAGGCTCCATGCAGGGAGCCTGATGTGGGACTTGATCCCGGGTCTCCAGGATCATGCCCCAGACTGAAGGTGGCACTAAACCACTGAGCCACTGGGGCTGCCCTAATTTGTTTATACTTTATAAAAATCTTCCTCTTCATACTTTAAGTATATTTTGTTGTTCTTTTGATTTTTTTGAGCTGAGTTCATAGCAATTTATCTTTATTCTTTCTTATTAAATGACGAAAGCTTCCAAGGCTATGGATTTGTCTGAAATGAGCTTTAAGGATTTTCATTTTGCTTGTGTATTCAGAATTTATTATCAATCCACACATCGTCAACCTTTACGTATGACTGTTTCTATAAAATATTTTAATTACCTTTCAGCCATAAGGTTTGACATGTAGTTTTTGTACTGCTGTTATTTCTATGTAATCTGCATTTGAACTTTTCACTTTCTTTAATATCTATTTAGGATGGTTGTTTTAATAGACATGAGATCTTGGTTTACATTTTTATTTTTTAAATAAAAATATTTTTCTAACTCTTATTATACTAAGAAGAAAATTTACTTTTTTTAATTTAGTGAGGCTTTTTTATTGATTCACTATAAAGTAACTTTTAATAAATGATCCATGGATATTTGATTATATCATCTGTAAGGTACAAAGTTTGATATCTAGTTATCTCATTAGCTTTACTAATAAGCATATTTACATTCTATTTATTTTTGACTTCATGATTTACTGATGACTAAGTATAGTGTGCTAATTTTTCCATGACAATTATGTTTCTTTCCAGCTTTTGCTTCTAATAGTTTTTGGTCTCTCCATCTTTGTGTTATAATACATTATACATTCATTGGGGGGGGGGGGGAGTCACAACTTTTACAAAATAGTCCTCCTAGGTGAATAGAGAACATAGCTAATAGAGCTATATTTTGTTTTAGGTGAAAATCTTTATCACCTAATAGGTACTTTATTTACATTTATTGACATAAATGTTAGGTCTTATTTCTCTCGTCCTGCTTGGTGATTTCTAGCTTACTGTTTGTTGTTCTGAGATTTCCTTACTTGCTTTTAAAGTATATACACTGCTATTGCCTGCCATAATTATGTTTCTCTAAATATCTTTTTAATATCTTCAAAAAATTAATTAATTATTAATTAAGACACACAGAGAGAGGCAGAGACATAGGCAGAGAGAGAAGCAGTTTCCCTCAGGGAGACAGATGTGGGATAGATCCTAGGACCCTGGGATCATGACCTGAGCCAGAGCCACTTAGGTGCCCCATATTTCTCTATCTATACTAAACATGAAACTTTTATATTATTTTTAAAAACTTTTATTTATTTAAAGGAGGCTCCATGCCTAATGTGGGGCTTGAACTCATGATCCTGAGATCAAGAGCTGCATGCTCTAGCCAGCCGGGCACCTGTAAACATGAAACTTTTAATCTCTCTCACCTTTCCATCAATCCCACTTAAAGCAGGAAATTTATCAAGCCAAGTGGTCCTCACACATTTCTGTTTATAAAACAATTGTACTTATTTAAACAATCTGTTCCAAAGAACTACCAGCCAAATATGTCAATTGTTCTTCAGTATTCTACCAATTAAATTATCTAGCACTGGTGCCAAGGACACTGTGTTTTAGTTATGCTTAAAATGTCATTTAGAAATAAAACTGCTTGAGTATAGATCAGAAATTCACATATAATTAGTCAAAAGAGATCTTGGTCATAGTTTCCACATTCTACTTCCCTCTGTTATAGATTGAAGTAAGTCAGATTGCCTCACCATACATAGATAGCTTCAGATCAGCTCCAAGGAATGGGAAAGAGAGACCAAGAATTCCCTTTCTTTGAGGACCATAACTCATAAACTCCATTTCACCATCTGCTCCCACTGGACAGATTCGGTTAATGTCCTCCTGGCTAATCATGTTCGTGACTTTGCTCTGGATATTTTCCTCCCTCCATAATGATCTTTTCCATCAACCCATTTTTTAAAAAGCTCAGCTCAAGTATCAGTGATTTCCTGACAAATTGCTTCTCTGAGTGGCCAAAGAAGTGAGTTTGTTGTCCGGCTTATAGGATCTCATTTGTTGTCTTGTAACTATATGTGTGTTAAGTGTCTCCTCAATTTGATTAAGGATCCTTTAGAGCAGAAATACTCTTCTTATACTTCGATCATGGAATGACAAGATTTTATGATTGGAAGAATTTCAAAACTCATCTGTAGATTGAGGACTAGGATGACCAAATTACAGTGCCAGATCTTATTCTGACTCAATGACTTTCAGAAACTTAATTCATTTCTTTGGACCTGCAAGATGGAGATGAGCTCCAAAGCCACTTCAAAAGTTAATATTGTATGACTCAGTGATAAGACTAATACTCATTTTATAGAGAAGGAACTGACTTACAGCCCAGAGAGAGAGAAAGTGACTTGCTCAAGTTCACAGAGTCAATTAATGGCCAAAGTATGACTAGAAGTTCAATCTCCTGATCCCAGCCTACCAGTAGCTATCTCAGAATGCTCTTTGACTCTCACAAAACACAAGCATGGAAACTTGTTAGGACAGATGTCCTGTGAAAATACATGGATTGACTTACTAAGTAACCAAACTCTCCAGAAAAATGCAGTTGACTCCAAACTTTGAATATTCATAAACACTTATTATTTATTACAAAATTGTATAATTACTTCTTTATTTCAGCTCCTGGAAGGCACTAATTCCTTTTATACCATGCCAAAGTTTAAACTCTCTTTTTAATCTATTAATAAAATCTTATTCTTGACTTTGGAACTGTCTTCTAAGCTCCATTGTTCTTTTTTTTTTTTTTCCCATTGTTCTTTACATGCTTCTGATTCTTCATTTGTTCATCTTTTCCACCAGAAAGATAAGTTATAGCAGAGGCATGTTAATTTCTTTGGATCTCTGTTTCCTTATCTGTAACTAAAATGCATGTAACTGAATGTTCTCTAAAGATCCGTCTGACTCTAAGATTATGTGATTTTTTTTTTTTTTAATGAAAAAGCAAGAGCAAAGTAAGGAAAAGTGAAAGGAGGAAGAGTGTTTTAACCTAATTTCCCAAAATTAGGCTGAGACATGGCTTAAATGTAGGTAGTTTATTGTGCACAGTGATTTCAGAGAAATAGGTACAGGGGACTGGAAAGAGTTAAAAAGTTAAGGAGAGAAAGAACATCAAAGGGAATGTTATGGAGCTGATTGCCACTGTGGGCAATTGGGACATAACCTTGCTAGAGATCCTTGGAAGAGCTATGTAGACTGTACCTTCATCCTTCCAGAGGACACAAGAGACAGAAGCTATCCATCGCCTATGCCCCTCATTAGTCAAAGGGTACCTGCCTCTTGGGATGTTAACCTGCTCACATGTCAGGAGTGTGTAAGAAATGGAAGGGCCAAATGGCCCTCACAGTCATCCCACATGACTGTGCCAGAGAAGTCAGGGGCAGAATGAGGAGGACATGGCATTAGCTGAGGCAGATGTTTTCTGGTTACTTCTCCATGTGGCTGATTCATATAGCAATACCAAAAGAGGTGAAGGTGCTGGGCCCAGGGGAGTTGGATTGGGGACTGAGGTCCTCAGATCCAACTCAGTGCCTGGGTGACCCAGTCAAAAAGAGCATTAAATCAAGAGTTTGGAGTGGCATGAGAGATAATGGTGTTTCCCAGAAGGCTTAAAAATGAGGAGCAAAATATCATTCAGAGAAAGATAATATTAAATGTGGTAACATGTTACATCTCTGCTGAAAGCCCTCTAGAACTTCCAGCTTACCTAGACCAAAAGGTAAGTCTTAGCAATGACCATCAACTTTTCCTCAGATGACATTTCTTTTTCTCCACTCTGCTCTAGCCACATTGACTTCCATGTTGCTCCTCTAACATATCAAACAGGCTCTTGCCTCAGGGTCTTTGAACCTATTGTTAGTGTGTTAAAGGTTCCTCCTATACTTGATGTTGGTATTTGCTAGGATGTTATCTGAGAGGCCTTCTGTGACCATCCCAGATATGAAAGTGCATTCATATCACCTTTCATATTATTTACCTAATTTTTAAATATTAACACTTAATTTTTTATATACTACTTAACAGTACTACCTCAGTTCATATTATATGTCTGTTTTTAAAAATTAATTTATTTTTAGTATCCAGTAGAATGTAAGCACCACCTGATAACACTTTATTTCGTTCACTGGCATATCTCTAACATCTAGACTAGCTCTTGGAAATATGAGGCACTTGAAAAAAAAAAAAGAATGTATGACAAATTGAATGAAAGCATTCATGCCTTGCTGATGCTGAGTTTGTTAAAAAAAAATGGGGGGGAGGTCTAGTATTTTTCAAAAGTCTCTTAAACAGAAGCACAAAAACCATTAGATTATGTTCTCTCTGGATGATGATGACAGTTGTTAGTACAAAAGGTCGTGATGTAGCAAGACTTGAGCTTTTTGGACCTGGAAAGACCAGTGTGCAGTGTTACCTATAGCTGTGTTACTCTAAGAAACTCTGGGGACTAGAGGGAGCCATTTTGAGAAACATTGAATCAACTATCATCTCCCTCTGGTGAGTCCCCTGATCCTGTGGCTTCAGGCAATATTTTGTCCAGTTGGCTAATTAAATCAAGTACATTCTCTTAGAGAATGTCGAGGTGTGTGTATGTGTCCACATGTGTGGACAAATTCTCTTCCAACCAATGTGTGATAAAAACTGCAAAGATGTGCCGTAGAATCTGAAGAGGGAAGTCCCCTAAATGTGACTATGGCATCAGGATGTGCACATATTTGAGAATGAATGGAGTAGCTAGAAGGAGAAGGCTAAATGGAGGTATTTTATGATAAAGATCTCAAGGATCAGAAAAGATGTCAAGTATTTAGGATTTTGACAACTTCTTATAGATAATAGCTTAGGTAGTGAGCCTAACAAAAAAGTCATTGAATCCAGACTCTTAGAAGAAGAATTAAAAGTAGGGAAAGGTTTATATTAAGCAGAGGCAATGGCCTGATTCTTGAGTGATGGTGGGCTTGTCAGTGAAACTCAAACAATGTTACTGATGCTGTATAAAAGGGGCACATATAGTACTACCTGAAACTCCATAGTGCCATTAGTTTTTAAGATGCTTTTAATCATTTGAAATTTAAATCTAGCATTTGTGAATATCAGGAGTATGGAATTGGGATGTGAAGATTCTAGAAAAATGGAACTAGCAAAGAAGCTTGTAACCCAAGCTTGGTTTACATGAATGGAAGTAAGAGAGTTCATCTGTTTCCTAAAATTTTATGTAAAATTTTGTATGTAGTCATGTACATTTTTTTTCTGGGAGAGTATAGGGCTGGGTTGACAAATATTTCCTGTAAAGGTCCAAATAGTAAACATTTTGGACTTTGTGGGCCAGATGGTCTCTGCTGCAAACTATTCAACCCTGCCCATATAGTGTGAAAGTAGCCACTGATAATATAAAAAAGAATGGGCACGGCTGTCTTCCAAGAATCTATTCACAGGAGGAGGGCTGAATTTGGCCCACAAGCCATAGTTTACTGATCCATTGTATAGAGTAGTGCTATGCACAAGAACTCTTTGCAATAATGAAAGTGTTCTGTATCTGTGCTTTCTAATATGGTAGCCACCAGCCACATTGGCCTATTGAGCACTTGATATGTAGCTAGTATTACTGGAGAGTTTTTAATTAATTAAAATTAAAATTTAATAGGTACTTGTGACTATTGGATACCATAGTGGACAGTATAGGTCTAGAACTTTCATCACATAATTACAGGTATGGCAAAAATCTCCATAGGCTCCCAGAAAAGAGAACCTCACTCTGCAAGGAGAGGTGTTGCACCCAGGGGGATCGCCCCAGGACCTTGCCAATACAGCATATGCAGTCATTCAAAACTTGCCTCAGATAGGGTCTTGATGGATTAGTGTCAGGGACTCAGGACATGGTCTGATTCTATAGTAAATGCTCAGGGATCTGTAGTGGATAGATTCTCTGCTTTCTCTCTGTCTCTCTCAATACATCAGAACTGGAATCTAAGCTCAGGGCTATCTATAAGCATTTCCTAATAAGGCTGATTACCATAGCACGAGAAGGATCATATTCTAATATTATTTTGTTTACCTACCTCTGTAGAGTGTTCAAGTTGAGGTGGAGATCTCTGATCTCTTATGCTTCACTGTTGGTGTCTCCTGGCTATATATTCCAACTTTTCCAATTTTCCCTGTTTGGTGATCATATTCATCATCCTTCAGAGCTTGTGGGAATGGATGTATGGGTTCAGATTTGGTGCCTGGATTCCAAGAAGTTCTTTCTTGTCAATTTTTGTCACGGCTACAGTAGGAGTCATACAGAGACTTTTCCAGATATTCAGCATCTCCCTTCAATAGAATTACCCCCAGTGGGATCTCAAGCCTATGTTGAATCTACAGCTTCCTCAAATCTCCACAAGATGAGATGATTCCATGAAGAAACCATTTTCCAAACCTCTTTTACATACTGTCCCTCCTAATACAAGCAGTGGCCATTCCAGTGCCAAACTGGATACCTTAGTTCCCTCCTAGGATCCAGATTCATCCAGGAGATCATGATTCAAAGCACCCGTGCCCTCCCCACTCCCCCTTGCTCTTCATGCACCACCCCTCTCTGCTGCCAGAAATTGAATTCAGTTTCTGTATGTATTTCTGACACAAATTGACTTCTAGTTTGGTCTTGTGGATCTTGAGACTTCCCCCATCCTCTATCACTAGAATTCCTCTGACAAATATTAATTAGATTACTTCCTCTGATTCCTGAGATTTAATTAGGTTTATCCCCAGGGAAGTATGTGCATCATGGAACACAGGGGGTCATGCTTCTGGGGAAACCAGAAGAGACAGACATGATAATCCATATGGGTCCTGTGTCTATAAATGGCACTGATACAGTAGCTAAGGGCAGATTCCATATGTTTTATGCTCCCCAGAGGGTTCTTAAAGATGAAGAAAGGCAATATTTTGACTATTCAATACACTGCAGTTTGCATTGGGCATTCTGTTGTTGGTTTTAGGAAACAGAGTCATTTGTCTAGTTTCTCTGCCTCTATTACAATGTCTCATCAGAGGACTGTTTCATTAGTATGGTAAATTGCACCATAAAATAATCAGTAATGGAAGAGACTTATTATGTCTGGATCAAATCCATAGCCAGGAGTTTCTTTATTCCAACATTTTTACTCATCACCAATGAGACATTTGATAATAGTGAGCATCCCCAAATAAAGCAACCACTCACACTAAATGTCAATATATTTCTTTAGTGGCCTAAAACCTGACTTATTTTAGGTCTACTGAGTTTTCTTCCTTATCTAGGGGCTGAAAGACACGTGTATAACTATCTCTTTTACTTTTTTTTTTTTTTTTTTTTTTTTTTTTTTTTTTTTTTTTTTTTTTTTTTTTTTTCTTTTACTTTTTTAATTACAAATGTAAGTCTACACAAAAGTAGATATACTAGTATTATGAACCTTACCTGTGCCAACAGTTATCAACTCCTGGACAGTCCAGTTTCACCTAAACCTCTATCCACTTCCCTCCATTCCCACACTACTTTGAGGTAAATTCCAGACATTATATAATTATACTGATTACTTAAGCATCCCTTTTATCCCCCTTATCTAATATGCTGTCTCCTTCCCATCTCTAATGTTTTATTTTGAAGTGAATCTCAAATAGCATATTTTTAAGGGATTCATTTCTTCTCCCAGCCCGATACAGTTTAAAAAATGATTTGTTCATTAATTTTAACAGAATTGAACACATTAAAAAACACAGGTGCAACTTGGTCAGCACAGAAATAATGACTTAGAATCCAGTAAGGCCAACAAGGCAAGCTCCATTCTCTAGAAAAGGCTGAATATAGTTGGAAGACAGTATTTTATTTTTTCAAAAGCACCAAAACAAAGCAAATATATTAGCAGCAGCGGCAACAAAAAAGAAAAACACAAGATACACCCTATCTGATCACTTCCCTGTAAAACCAAATGGCTTTATTGTGCAAGATTTTCTCCTATGTCATTCTAAAAAAGGACTTTTTCAAGAAAATTAACTATAATCTACATACCAAGCAAAACATACTACCTTTGTGTGTTTCTCTTGTGTGTGTGAGAATATGCGTGTATGAACGAGGGACATACACATGCAGAGACTTCAGATTTAGAAGGGCACTTCCTCCTCATCTCTCTGTCTCCTCCCTGGAATCTCCTGGCCAAAGGTGCTCTCCAAAGGGACAAAGTCTCTTCTATGGAGCACAGCCACTGTACCTCAGGCTTTCACCTGAAAGAAAAGTGGAGCTGAGGAAGAGAAAACTTCTATCTAAAGGCAATTTACTTATTTTTTTAAAAGTTGTCTTCCCGAAGGGAATCACGTGTACCCAGCCCATTTTGGGGTAGGTAAATAGCTGGAGGCATTTATGGCGTTTTTAATACCCCTTCACATTATCATGATAGTTTTTTCCAAAAGCAAAGCTGCTAGATGCAAAGGATGAAAAGACAGGAAACTCATTCCTTTGAGAACTTTCATTGCATGTTCCCCAGCATCAGTTCCTTGATATGGGTAACTTTAGTTTAACTTTTGTATGTGGAGAGGATGTAACCACACACAATCCTATAACCCTCCTCCCAGAAAATCCTGATAACAGCCTAGAAGCATGTTTAATTGGCAATTAAGCAGTCATTCATAGGATGGTTCTGAGATGGATGCTGCCCACCAGTACAGTTTTGGGTAAAGGCTGAATAGAGGGCTCTGGGCCTTTACTCTGTGTGCTTGTGAGCTGTGATAAAGATTATTTGACCCTTTTCTTTGCCTTAAAAGAAACCAATAAATAAAAATGAGGCTAAACAAGCAAAGGAATGGGTAAGTAAAATCTCTCCCAAAAGATGTTCCTGTGTGATTAGCAAAGCTGCTCAGAATTAAACCTGGAGGATGAAGGAGGAATTGAAAGTTGGGCTCCTGCCACTTCCAGGATTTTCCTCCTCCTCACCAGAGCTTTTCTGTGAAGTCTTGGATCTTGTCTGGCAGGAACAAGACCCAGCAAAACTCTGCCAGTCACAGCCAGGCTGTCACAGGCTCTAGGCATCAATAAACTCATGTTGCAATGTGTCACCTGCTTAGAGAACAATATTTATCTTTTTCAGCGAAGAGCCTCAATCTCATTTCCCAGATTCCTTCCCTGATTCTAGTGACAGAGACCTGGAAAATGTTCCAAGGCATTAGGCAATAGTGGGAATGTTGTTTTTTTAAAGCAGATGCTTTCTTCTCCCCTTGCACCTGCCATACACACAGTGTGGCCGAATTGAACAGAGGAATGTGGTTTTTAACAAAATGCTAGTATTGTCACATATGATCCAAGATTCACTCATTTAGTAACTTCTCAAACACTATTTACCACCTACCATATTCCTGAAACCATACAACATTATGTAAATGTTTAAAACAGTCCTGACATTCTTAGGCAGCTCATAGGGGTTGGGAGAAGTAATATATAGATAAATAAACACTACCCACAGTATGATAAGAGTTAAAACAGAAGTGTGGGTTTAACACAGTGAGACTGAAAGGGAGGAATGAATAATTATCTCTAACCATCTTCCTCTTTTTTTCTTCCTGTAACCCCACCCCCAATTATTTGGGGAATCTGTGGCAGAGAACTTCAGAGAGTGTTATCCAGAGTTCAGTTGTACATTATATTCACCCTACTATAAACTTGGACACTAAAAGTAAAAAACATACTGGTTTCCCTGTCTACTGCTCTCTGAGGCCTACTGACCCTGCAGCCATATGATAGTTTGACAAAAGGAGATGTAAGTGGATAGGATGAGGTTAAGGAAAAATACACCCTGCTATCTGCCTGCAAATGTCCAATAACATGTTCTCACCCTGCTTGGTTAGAAACAACTAAAGAGTTCCTCTGCTTCTTATAGGGTGATAGGGAAAACACCCTACTGAATCAGGCTGGGGATTCTAGACAGTAAAAAGCAGGTGAGTGAGAGCTCATGTGGTGGTGATAATTATAAAAAAAAGGAAAGACTGATCAAATTAAGGGGACTTCCACTGATGTCTACCAGACTTTTAATTATAGGTGACAGGCTTAAAGTTCTTTCCAACATCCCTTTATTTCCTTGTGCTCTGGAGGTCATAGCATAATTTTATACTTAGGCACAAATAATGAATTCTCTATTAGGTGCACACCACTGCCCAAAACAGTTTCTTCTGACCTCATGTTGTTAGGTTCCAAACTTCAGAATAACAAAGGGAAGAGTTCCCTGTTTGAAAAAGCACACATGTAACTTCACTTCTGAATGCAGATCCAAACCCTCTTGGGCTAGTAGCCCTCCTAGATACCAACGTGAGACACTGGCATGAGATCAGAGAAAGATTAATGAAACTAAACAGAAATCCCCTGAAAGATGAAAAAATTAATCTGAAAAGATGATAATGGAAAAGAAGAAACAAAAGGAGTTTTCAACAAACGGTACTAGGATAACTGGTTAAGCACTTGGAAAAAATTTGTCTATTTATGTATTTCAGTTTATACTCTTGTTATATGTGCTTCTCTCTTGCCTTTCTTCTTTCACTGAATCTTGCTGCTCTTCTTTTCAAAATTTTCTTGGGTCTTCTCTTGCCTTTGCTTGTTCTGACAGGCTTTAGAATGATTTTGACCTTCCCCCCAAAACATGTACAGAAATGATCCTTGTTTCTGTTCTTTTCTTTCAGAAAAGTGGAATCACTGAGCCTCTGCAGCCTTAAGCTTCTGGGATGAAGTAACAAGAGTGTGACAGGAACAGAGAAAGGATAAATGCCAACCATAATGATCTTGACACCATTCTGGAGAGCCAGCACCTCTTCAGACACTTCAAAGGAAGCAAGAGACCTTGGACCTTTCTGCTCATGGATATTTGCCAGAAGGGATGCAAATCACTATTAAAGAATCACCTGACATTAGTAAGAAGCTGGGCATGCAGACCTGTGACTTGAGGGTTGCCTGGGGGAAATGAATCCTAAATGCAGCCAGGCCTATGGTGGCCACCTCACTTAGCCCATTTGGATAACAGGCATTTTCATTCTTTTGTCTTCATAATAACCTTGGTACCATGATGCCTATGCTAAAGCCCTGAATCAACCAAGAAGGAATTTTAACATGGTCTAAAAATGTGATTTGCTTCCAAGAAGTCCTAGTGCTCTGACAGTATCAATTGGGAGTTACTTTTCCTCTTGACTCTTGGCACTACTTGAGTCATGGCATTAAAAAAAACAAATTCCTTTTGCTAGGTAACTCATTTTTCTTCTGAACAGGGACACTGATAGCACAATTGGCACCTTTGTGTAGAATAGAGAAAGGCTTCCTTCCTTTGGATGAATAGTCCCACAGTCAAGTGCATAGCCTGAAAAGTCCAACCAGGTGCCTTTGTCCAGTGAAAACCTGGTGACTTGTCTCTGAGGCAACCACATTCCAGAGAAACATCTAGCTAAACTCATTCATTCAGCAAACATCAAGACAGTACCTGAGGGCAGTGGGAAACTAGTACTTCCTGAACTCCAGCTATAAGCTGGCACTTGAATGTCTTCTTTCATCAAATCCTCTCAGTGGGCATTATTATTGACATTTCACAGTTAAGGAGGTTAAAACATTTGCCAAAGGCTCCACAGTTCGTTAGTAAGCAATACAGTCAGAATTTGAACCTGGGACTCTCTGATCCCAAGTCCATGTTCTTCCTACCTCATTATGCCAGGAACACAAAAAAGCACAAGATATGGTTCTTTCTTTCAGGGGACACAGTCTAGTGGAAAAAGGAGATGATCTACAAAAATGTCAGTCAGTCTTGTTATAGAGACCACTTCACCTCCTGATTCATTGCTGTATCTCAGCTGATTGGTACATTTAAGAGCCTAGATTCCTGGGAGGGATTTTTAGGGTTTGTGTTTTTCCATTAGGTTTATGCTATTCTATTTGATCACCACAACTCCTTCAGGCTTAGCAAGGTGAATTTTTTGTTTTTTTCTTTTTCAATGTTATGTAGCTACTAAAGGATAAGGCCAAACTTCCAATGAGTGGGATTCTGATTCTAAAGGTCACCTTCTTTTTTTCATTGTGTCACACTGCCTCCTGGGTTCCTTGGGTGAGATGGTCTATGGGCTGCTTGCATAAAAGCTGGGACCCCAAACAAGAGAGTCTAGCATGGGCAGGAAGTCCAATGTCTAGGCCAGCTCTATAAACCAAGGCAGCAACAGGCAGTGGCATATGTCCTTTGGCCATTAGTTTTGGTCCTTGTCCCCAGTCTAATGGAGGAGTCAGCACTTAAGAAAGTGACAGGTAGTCAGTGCAACCAATTCCACATAGGCACGAACCTCTAAAATAACTCTTTTTAAGAAATAGAGCCACAATATTTACTTAAAAAATAAAAGGAATTCTTTCATATCATTAAATTCCCTGTTAGTATTCAAATTCCTGAATGTATTTAATATATTAATTTTAAATAGTTTGTTTAAATCAGGATCCAAATAAGGTCTAAACACTGAAACTGGTTGCCACTTATATCACTTTTAATCTACAAGTGATTTCTTTCTTTCTCTCTCTCTCATTTTCACTTTCCCTCTTTGCAGTTTGTTTCCAGGTAACTTGTTCAGTATAGTGTCCTGCATTCTGGGTTTTGTTGAGTGCATCTGTATGTGGGAAAGATTTTTAGGGTAAAGAATGAGGCACTTCTAAGAATGTGGTCAGGTGTAGTGGAGATTATAGATTCTGGAATCAGAGAAATCTGGGTTTAAAACCTTAAACTGCAATTAACTATATGAACTTGAGCAAGTTACTTAAACTTTATTTTTTAATTCTCTAACCTATAAAATGGGCTTGAAAAAATGACAGGGCCTAGTAGGTAGTGAATCTAGGAAAAAATGTTAAAGATACAATTATAAAAGTCGGTAAGACATTCAAGATGTAGCCAGTTATCCCTGTTTTTCCTCTCCCATATACTATCACAGGAGTGGAAAGCACCAGTGGTGACTTCCCAGAGCATTCACCTCAAAGCAGAAGTCTCCCTCTGGGCAATCTGTGGTTTTGTTTCACTGGCATAAAAGAACACTACTTGGTGAATCACTGTCTAAGTCTGAATTTCAATCTGTTTCTTACTTTCCCTTGTGTCATCTATCAAAGCACCACAACTGAACTGATGTGTAAGAGCTTGTTCGTGACAAAGTTCACAGTCTCGCTGCTTTCTGTGATAGTTGGAGAAATGGTGATCAGAGTGAAATGACTTGCTGGAGGCTCCTGCCTTGCACTCCTCCCTTGCACCATTTCTCCTCTTTCCAAGTTGAAGCACCATCCTTCAATACACCTATTCTCCATTTTGGTTTTAGATTGCTTCATTGTGTGTACCACCATCTCACATACCACACATTTTGCTTATTTATTCCTGTTTTATTAGTCTTTCCCCACTAAAATGTCAGCTTCATGAGGGCAGGGACTTGATCTGTTTTGTTTGCTATGTCCCTAAGTCCTAGAACGGTTTCTGGCAAATAGAAGGGACTTAATTCATAGATGATATGATTGAACCATGTTGAAAAAAGTCTTTTTCAGTTGTTATTTGGGGCATCCACACCAAATTACATCTTTAACCAAGATGACTTTAAAGGTTACAAATAATTACTGTTTGTTAATGCTCCTCAGATTTCTATCTGCTAATTTTCAAAATTTGGTTTGGTGTTTATGTTCCTGCCTATAATTTGTTTTGTTTCCAATCTGTTATTCACTAAGCCATCTGGGCAATCTGTAAATCCATTACCCACAATTTGGAGAATCTAATTTCTTATAAAAATAATAGTTTTGATATCTGCAAGATCTTTAAGTTTTGGCAAAAACTTCCTTTTTCTTCCACTGAGATAACATTTATTGCTTCATTACTAAAGGTGGTAAACTTCAGCATTTTTACCAGGAGCAGGTCAAGCATCTTGTATCAAGGGAATGGTACACATTTTTTAAAAGCCATCATAGTAATATGGTAACAGCAATGCACATCTTCCTTGGGGATAGGAATCCCTTTCAATTTTCCTATTGTCAAATTTAGATGGGCAATAATAGCATTGTAGAAACACAGAGAATGTCTGCCAGTCCAGGAACTTGGAATGCTTTTCAATCACTCACAATGACATAGCTGTAGTACACATTTGAATAAATTCTCACTCTGGAAGCCTAAAGGGGTTTACAAACCATCCCATCCAGGCCACACTGGCATTTTCAGTGTTCCTCTTCTCACATAGGGAAGTTTCATCCACAACTTGATTGCTGGGGGCCTTAGTTCCTTGGGCTCTGTCTTTGGCTTGCTACCCAGCTTTTCCTGGTCTATGACAATTCACCTGGAAAGTCTTCTGGCTTTTGATTTGCATCTCCCCAAGACCCTGTTTTTTTGACTTGTCCCTGGGTCTTACATACTGTAAATTGAGGGCCAAGAATGCCCACCTTGAGTCTTAGTCAAGTCTTTGGGGACCTTGTCAGCTGAGTAAGAGGAGAAATTTGATACTTGGATTCATTACCAAAACATTCTAGGGGCACCTGAGTGGCTCAGTGGTTGAGCGTGTGCCTTTGGCTCAGGGCATGATCCCAGTGTCCTGGGATTAAGTACTGCATCAGGCTCCCTGCAGGGAGCCTGCTTCTTCCTCTGCCTATGTCCCTGCCTCTCTCTGTGTCTCTCATGAATAAACAAATAAAATCTTAAAAAAAAAAAAAAAAAAGACTCCGGAGACATTGATAAGGTTTATGCACAAAGAAAATATGTTTACACTGTTTTTATACCTGCACCCCTCCTTGTAATGGCAAGGTCCTTAGTTTCCAAGGTCCAGAATTCTACTTGTTGACTACCAGGCATGGTGGGTATACTCTCATAGAGCACTGTGTCACTGGGATGGAAAGAAACCTAGTGACCACATAGCTTCCTAAATGATGATGCTAGAGATAAATTGTATACCTTTATAACTGATGCCCAATGGATACGGATTTTCTTTTAAAAATATTTTAAAAATGAGCCTTCCTCAATATCTATTGTCAAATACATTTTTATAGAGGATACCTATAGACGGAAGGAAAACCAAACTGAACATCCACAATCTCTACACTCAAAAGGAATCACTCAACCCTTTTGTACATTTCTTCCAGTCGTCGTCGTCGTCTTTTTTTCTTTTTAAAGAATGTGAGGAACACATTTCTCTTTTTAAAGTCTTTTTCTCCCCCTCCCTATGTGTTTTCTTTTATTCTTCCTGTTTTGCATGATTAATAAAATACCTAATGAAACAGGAACTCCAGAGCAGTTGATTACTGGAAGCAATGTTTGCCTTTTTTCTTTTTGTCATTTATACGTGTTTCAGGAAAAGCTGCAGGGCTTTAAGCTATCCCTAGATCTTAGTAGTAAGGAGATCTACTTTGAGAATAGGTGCTAGCTAAAACTGCAGAGTATGTGTGTATGAATTTCTCTCTTTATAACTGAATAATATCAATGTTCATTCACCTATATATTTTGCTTTTTTCTTTTAATGTTAATGTGTAACATAGAAATGAAAATGATTTTGTGAAAAGGTGCTTCTATAGTGTCCATTGACAAAGTTGGATCAAATTTAATTTTCACTCCCTAGAGATCTGAAGTTATAAAATCTAACTCTCAGATATTTCTTTGGTCTTTATTCCTGAGGGGGACCTAATTCTCTACATTTGCTAATGCCACTATGGTTATTGGGCTTGATAGAATTAGCATGTCAGTGAGATTTCCTGCTGGGGTAGCTGGGAGCCTGGAAGAGGCAGGGGCAGTTGGGTTGTGTTGTTCCTGCCTCCATCTTGACTGGTTCCTCACCGAATCTGTGTCTGGCAGCTACCACAGATCCAAGCTCTGGTGGGCTAGGGGCTTGGGTGAGCGGTTGAGCATTTCTGTGGTTATGCAATCTGGTCTAGTTCTTATTCTATACATCCAGGTAAGGTCCTCAGGCTTTCTATGCTTCAAAACCATTTAATGTGATAAAATACTCAAAAGACTACAGGGAGAAGATACCTTCCCTACAGATCTAAAACAGAACTTTAAAAGGTTAGAGTGGCTTCTCTTTGTCTTAGATCCCCCATCAATTACTGAGTGATCATAGGCAAGTCATTAAACTGCTGGCTTCTGACTCTTCATCCATCAAAAGAGGATATTAGTCTATGCCTTTACCTTCTTATATAGGGTATTAGGATGATGATGATACTTTGTATTAAGTATTTCCTGTGTGCCAGGCATTGTTCTAAGGACTTGATCAAAATTATCTTATTTAGTTCCTGCAACCATCTATGAGCAGGGAACCACTAGTATCTCTGTATTACAGATGAAGAAACTGAGACACCACAAGGTTAAACAACTTTAAGATTATACAGTCATGAGATGATGATGTCAGAAATTAAACCAAGGCATTTTGGCTGTATTGCTTCAAAGGAGATATTTTCAGGAGTGCTTTGCAAGGGCAGAGGACTATGCAAATCCAAGATGTCACTGTCATCATTATTCTCAAAGAGAGATATATTGATAATAATGAGCTTTGGGAGTTATGCTGAGCCATTTCTAAAAACTGGGCCATTCCAAATCCTAAATGGATGCTACCTGTCCTTGCCCCATAGACTTTCAGGCAAAATCTAATTCATCCACTAACCCCAGGACAGATTCCATGCTATAAGGCACCAAAAAATCCTCACCAGCCCTAGACTTCTGTAGGACTAGGTAGAGAAATGGCTTAAGTATGCAGGTTACAGCTCTCTGACCTTGGCTGTAATACATAATTGGAGGATGCTTACATCTTTAGATGCAAAAGTGACTCTGAGAATGAGGTTCTCCAAGAGACCAGCTGTATAATCATTCCTTCCCAATGCATGCATGTTCCTAGGAGATGTATCAGTTTGAGAATTGGAAATAGGTCTAAAAATTGTGTTCCATTACTGACATCACAACTAATAATCTGAAAGTGTTTCGAAAGCAACTGATCCTCCTATTTGATTCTGCCTTCAATTAGCATCTACATGATTTAATAACAAAGCTGTCATCCTCTCTTATTAACTGAATGCTGAGATACTGATAAGAGGTGGCACATGCTTTGGATTTGTCATCATCCTTTTTATTTTCCTAAGCTATTAGCAAAAATTTTTTTCCTCCAAGCATTACTTTTTTCAATAAAGTCTGAGCCATTTCTTTTCTTTTGAGCTGTTCGTTTATCTTAATTTGATGGGATATAAAAAAAAAAAACCCTTAAAAATTCCTACAGGAACACAGCTCCATCCATTTATTCATGAACAGTCATGGCAGGGATCAAATCAGGCAAGTCTTCGACTGGAGATATTAATAGAACAGCGGAAAGGAGTTAATCTTGTATTAGATTACAGTGGATAAGAAAACTGTCATATAATTGGTAGTAGCTTTCTCTAATTTGAATCATCCAGGCATTAGAGAAAAGCCTTAAATACACATTAAAAAGGCCCTCATGTTTTAATGCCATATTAATGCTCTCTTCACAGGAGGTAGCAATTACTTTAGTGTTGCAAGTGGAGGAGCAGTTCCTCTCTATGCCAGGAACACTCAGAAAAATCTAAAATGCTGGTCCAAAAAGAAAGGAGATTTACTAAATGTAAGGGAAAAATGGTAGTTATGCAGTGCAGGAACTAAGCACCATCATCTTGATTGGGTGATGAAAATTAGTATCAATGAGAGGCAGATGGATATCAGACATCATTTGCTTCCCAACGTGTGGCTCTGAGGTCATGCCATCACCTAAGTGGCATTCCAACTTGGAAATACAAATAAATAGAATCAAGAGGAAACATTAGGCAAAGAAAAAGCAAAGAATATTTATCTTAAAATGTATTTTTAAATAATTTTTAGGTTATTTTCAAAACTATAAATTTTATGAAATTTTGGGGTTTTTTTGGAAATACATTTTCAAAACTGTAGATTTTATAGAACACATAGGCTTAGGAAGTGTTCTAGGCTAGAGAGAGAAACATAACAGAATAGATATTATTTCAGATTGAATTTTGTTCAGGAGAAAAACATGTTATGAAGCACATTCTAATTGGTAAAACTGGAATATGGAGAAAAGTGTTGTACAATTAAGTCTAGTAAGGTTGGTAACTTTACTGTGGTTATGCAAAAGAATGTTATCCTTAGGAAATGTACACTAAAGTATGTAGGGTGAAGGGCATGATAAATGTAATTTATTTTCAAATGATAAAGCAGATGGGCAAAATGTTAACATTCAATCAATGGATATATGTGTATTTTTTGTACTATTCTTACAACTTTTCTGTAAGTTTGAAATTATTTACAAATAAAAAGTTGTTTTGAAAAGTCATTCCATTACGTTGGGATGTCAATTCTTTCAAAATTGACCTATAAATTTGATATAATTCCTATCAAAATCCTAATAGTAGAAACTGATGAGCTGATCCTAGAATTTATACAGAAATGCTAAGGACCTAGAAAAGCCAAAATGATTCTGGAAAGGAACAACAATGTTGGAGAACTTTTACTACCTGATTTCAAAATTTACTATAAATCTACAGTAATTAAAACAACGTGGTACAAAAATCCTAATTCAGAGGGATATATATATACACCCTTATGTTTATAGCAACATTATTTACAATAGTCAAGATACAGAAGCAGCCCAAGTGCCCATCAACTGATGAATGGACAAAAAGGATGTGGTGTGTAGTACAATGGAATATTATCCAGTCATAAAAAAGAAATCTTGCCATTTGAAACAACATGGATGGAACAAGAGAGTATAAAGCTAAGTGAAATCAGTCAGAGAAAGACAAATACTAAATGATTTAATTCATGTGGAATTTTAGAAATAAAAAAAATGAGCAAAGGGACAAAAAAGAGGACAAATCAAGAAGCAGACTCATAACTATAGAAAATAAACTGATGGTTACCATAGAGGAAGGGGTCATGGAGGGAATAGATGATATAGATGATGGGGATTAAGGAGTGCACTTGTAATGAGCACTGGGTGATGTATGGAATTGCTGAATGACTATATTATACACTTGAAACTAATATAACACTGTATGTTAACTAATTGAAATTAATATAAAAAGTAAAAAAACAAAAAACAAAAAACAAAACAAAACAAAAAAAAAACAAAGGGATGCCTGGATGGCCCCAGGGTGTGATCCTGGAGTCCCAGGATCGAGTCCTGCATTGGGCTCCCTGCGTGAAGCCTGCTTCTCTCTCTCTCTCTGTGTTCTCATGAATAAATAAAATCTTAAAATAAAAAGTAAAAAAAAAAAGAAGGATGTGGTATTGGCACATCCTGTTGATATAGATCAACAGAAGAGAACGGAGTCCAGAAATAAATCCTTATATTTACAGTAAATTAATTTGTTTTTTTGAGAAAGTGAGCAGGAGTGGGAAGGGGCAAAGAGAGAGGGAGAGAATCTTAAGCAGACTCCATGCCCAATACAGAGCTCAGTATGGGGATCTCTTTCACAAACCTGAGATCATGACCTCAGCTGAAATCAAGAGTCAGATGCTTAACTGGCTGAGCCACCCAGGTGCCCCAATAAATTGATTTTTCTTTCTTTTTTTTTTTTAATTGATTTTTCATAAAAGTATCAAGACAATTCAATGGGAGAGGGGAAAGTATTTTCAACAAATGATGCTGGTACAAATGCATAGCCACATGCAAAAATAATGACATTAGACACTAATTTTATACTGTACACAAAAATCAACTCACTATGACACACAAACCCAAATGTAAGAATTAAACCATAAGCTTTCTAGAAGAAAATATAGGAGAAAAATTTCATGACTTTGGGTTGGGCAGAGAGTTCTCAAAAATGATACCAAATGTATAACCCATCAAAATTAAAAACCTTTGTGCTTCAAAAGATAACATTATGAAAATAAAGTCCATAGACAAAAACATAAGCTGCAGGAGAAAGTATCTGGATAATATAGCTTTGATAAAAACTTATATGTAGAATATATAAAGAACTCTTAAAACTCAGTAGGAAGAAAACAATCCAATTTAAAAATGGGCAAAAGATCTGAATAGACATTTCACCAAAGAAGACATTTTACTTACATATACGGTAATGAAATACAGGAAAAGATACTTAATATTATTAGTCATTAGGGAAAGGCAAATTAAAGCCATAATGAATATCAGTTCATGTCCAGTAGAATGACTATAACAAAAAAGACAATACAAACATTCGTGAGGATACAGAGAAACTGGAATATTCATACATTGCAAGTCAGTGTATAAAATGGTAGAGCCACTTTGGAAAATAACTCGGCAGTTTTAGAGTTAAACACAAACTTACTATATAACCTTGCAATTTCACTCTGAAGAATCTACCCAAGAGAAGTGAAATGTCCATGCACATGAATGTTCAAAGAGATGCACATGAAAGTTCACAGCATCATTATTTTTAATAGCCAGAAATTGGTACAATGCATATTTCCATCATCTGGTGAATGGACAAACAAAATGTGGTATATCAATATGATGAAACGTTATTCAGCAATTAAAAAGAATGGAATATTGATATGCTTGTGTTAGTTAATTTTATGTGTAGACTCGACTGGGCTAAGGGATGCCCAGGGAGCTGGTAAAACATTATTTCTGGATGTGTCAGTGAGGGTATTTCTGGAAGAGATAAGCATTCGAATCAGTAGGCTGAGTAAGGAGGATTGCCCTCACCAATTTGGCATGAGCATCATCAAATCCTTTGAGGGCCTGAACAGAACAAAAAGGCAGAGGAAAAGTAAATTTGTTGTTTGACCTAAAACATCCATCTTTTCCTGCCTTCAGACATTGATTCCCCTGGTTTTTGGCCTTCAGATTTGTACTGGAATTACACCACAGCTTTCCTGGGTCTCCAGCTTGCACATAATCACGTGAGCCAATCCCTCTTAATCTCTTTCTAAATATTTTTATCTTATTGCTTCTGTTTCTTTGAAGAACCCCAATAGAATGCTGCAACATGAATGAACCTCAAAAACATGCATGGTGAAGGAGCCAGATACAAAAGACTACATATAGTGTACAATTCTGCTTTTAAGAATGTCTAGATTCATAAATTCATAGAGCAAGAAAGCAGAGGAGTGGTGCCTGCAGGTGAAAGTGAGGAGTTGCAAATGGGCATGAAAAAACTTTCTGGGGTGGGTTGGAAATGTTCTATAATTGTGCCAGGTGATGGCTATACAACTGCACACAGTTCTGAAAATCACTGAACTTCATACCTGCAATGGGTGTATTTTATGGTATGTAATTTATACTTCAACAAAGCTGTTTAAAAAATCAAGATAGCCAGGTTCAGAAGGCAAATGTAATATATAAGGCTCTGTCAGAGCATTTTTGCATGATCATGGCAGAATCAGGATGTCAAACTGTTTTGGAATGAGATGACCACAGCCTTCTTATAGCACACATAGGAGAGGTGAAGAATTGAGCTATGAAAAATGTACTGGGCATTATGGTGGTTGCTCTTCTTCTTTCTTCTTCTTTCTTTCTTCCTTCTTCTCTTTCTTCTTCTTCTTCTTCTTCTTCTTCTTCTTCTTCTTCTTCTTCTTCTTCTTCTTCTTCTTCTTCTTCTCTTCTTCTTCTTCTTCTTCTTCTTCTTCTTCTTCTTCTTCTTCTTCTTCTTCTTCTTCTTCTTCTTCTTCTTCTTCCTCCTCCTCCTCCTCCTCCTCCTCCTCCTCCTCCTCCTCCTCCTCTTCCTCTTCTTCTTCCTCTTCTTCTTCTTCCTCTTCTTCTTCTTCTCTTCTTCCCCTTCTTCTCCTTCTTCTTCTTCTTCTTCTTCTTTTTTTTTTTTTTAACATTCCAGCTTTATTGGTACGGAAACCATTAAGGCTTAGAGAAGGGAAGAGATTTGCCCAAGTTGTACAACCATAGTAATACGTGACGAAGTTCATGCCAGAATCCCAGCAAGTCCATTAATGTTTCACATCTCAGATTCTCATTCTAATGACAGCAACACAAATCAATATTCTCCAATAATGATCCCAGTAGAGTTTAAGATTGCTACTTATCAAACCCTAGTTTGTGCTTAGATCCCTGAATTAATGCAAGTTTCTTGAAACAAATGATGTCACCTGGAAATAGAACAAATTTTTAGTGTCTGATTATAGGCAATTCTGCTAATGGGGGAGTTGTTGTCTAACATTTTATCATGAGAAAAACTAGAATCTTTAAAATTATGGGTAGGGAAAAGCTGGTAGAGTTGTACATAAACGAGCTGCTTGGCCATTTGATATACTGGAGGACTTTTTATCTGGCATAAAAAGGCTTTCAAAGGATAAATGCAATTAAAGATGGCATAGATAAGCCTCAGGATATTGTGGAATGTTACCACCACCTTTTATCTTTTACCCCATTTTGTACTTACATATAATATTTGATAAAAATATTAACTTACATTTTAATTACATTAACTAGCCAATATAATCAATAAAAAATACTGTCTAAAATGTACATGAAGGGTCAAGGTGGTTGTTCTTCTTACATTGTTCTATTTAATCACCATGATAGCCGGTAAAGTTGATAACTATTCCTATTTTGCAGGTTTGGGCTCAAAAGATGTTGTGATGGCAGAGATATGCTAGGGTGGTTCATTAAGCCTGGATCTCACTCATATCATGAGACTTATTGAAAGTAATAGCTACCACATTGAAATGTTGGCTTATATACAAAGTAAAGTACTGAGCCACAAATAGTTATAAGGTCAGAGGCTACATTAACAGAAAGAAACTCCAATTTCCTGCTTAGGCAGAAAGGAAACAGCAACCACATTTCTATACAATCATTTGTCTTTCCAATAGATTAAAAAAAATCTACAACAAAGTAATCAATTAAAATTGTATTTCCTTGATATTTCATTATGATATCAGTCAAGTCTCTCAAAGTGAACTGTCACATAATTACATGTGATTTGATCGTCATAAATCAATCTTGGGTTAGTAAATTAACAGTAATCAATTTAGGGGTATATTTAGTTTTTAATGACTAAGGCTTTCATGTTTCATTAAGATTGAATAATGAATGAATAAATATGAATAAACAATGAACAGATTCCATTGGTGCTTAAGTCTCTTGATTTTATTTTATATTATTTTGTTATTTATTTATTTTTAAGATTTTATTTACTTATTCATGAGAGACACAGAGAGGCAGAGACACAGGCAGAGGGAGAAGCAGGATCCCTGCCGGGAGCCCAGTGTGGGACTTGATCCCGGAACTCTGGGATCACACCCTGAGCCAAAGGCAGACGCTCAACCACTGAGGCACCGAGGCGTCCCAAATCTCTTGATTTTAGGAGAGGGATATTAGGAAGTTGTTTTCAGAAGTATACTGACTCAGCAAGTTAGTATTAAATCATACTGATTTTCTATACAGTGAAATGTTTAGGAAAGCACCAAAGAAAAAGTTGTTTTTGGCAAATCTTGAAGTTCACTGTGAAATTTGTCACTGTTACAAAATACCTCTTTCGAAAGGTCCATAATTTGCCCACTAACCCGCTGTGAGAGCTATCTGCTCCCTGAGGGGACACTGACTGACATGGCTGATGCAGGACAGGCAGAGTATGTAACATGTACCTCCTCCAAAAATGGCGGTATTGTTAAATTGTATCTAAAAGTGTTTTCAAAATGACAACTCTAAATAATGTATAAATATATACAGTGATTATTCTTGAGATACTCGCCATCCCTTTAGCCCTTTAAAGTGGCTTTAAAGCACTTCTATTTCTACAATGGAAGTTATGTTAGAAAATTTAAGATGAGTGGAAAAACGGAAAAATTTCCCACAGACTAGCTCTATTATCAAATAAGCCTAGGTTATGATATTTCCTGACCACTTCAGCCTCTACTATCAGAACTTGTCAACAGACACTTAAAAAACAGGGTGGGAGATTATGAGGTCTACGGTTCCATCTACAACCTCCCTCCACTAAGGAGCAAAGTAAGAGGAGCATGAAGCTTAATACTATTCTTCTCATTCTCTCTCTCTCTCTCTTTTAAAGACTTTATTTATTCATGAGAGACACACAGAGAGAGGGGCAGAGACATAGGCAGAGGGAGAAGCAGGCTCCATGCAGGGAGCTGGATGTGGGATTCGATCCCAGAACTCGAGGATCATGCCCTGAGCCAAAGGCAGATGCTCAACCGCTGAGCCACCCAGGCGTCCCTATTCTTCTCATTTTTGAGGGCAGACATGACATATGTGTAGGGGTGTGTCAGGATACCCAAATGTTGCAGTATAATGCTGACCTGGAAGGTCAATATTACTTGAAGATTAAAAACACTATAGTATTAAACGCAGCTTAGAAAATTCAGAAGGTTCATGAAATACTATATTTTTAATGAGTGGCTTTGGAATATGTCTCCTGTCCCAAAGAGTATAAATGTCTCAATATGCAATATGTACATTTCTGCATGGTCCTGTGGTCCCATTAATAAGTCAGTTTGAGTTTTAGTAAGATAATAAGCAATGAGACACCTGAAACCACACATTTAAGTTTCAGATGATGAGGGTAGCAAGATCATGGATTCACTGGATGTAATCCCATGATTCCATTGTACCTCCCTTCCTCAGCCATTTTATAACTGAGGACACCAAGGTCTAGAGATGCAGTGAAGTTTTTGGTTATCCATCACAGCAAAGGCAGGAAGCCAGGTCTCTCCTGTCCCATGGTTGGTAGGCAAGTGTTCTTATAGAAAGCGTCCTCAGCTGTCCTTATGCTATGTGCAAATCAAAAGGCAATGAGAAAGAGTGGATAATGTAAAGCTTAAAATACAGTTTCACTATATTTTTTTGTGCATAATTGTGCTAGGTTATGAATATTAGGAATACAGAACCAAATGTAATGAAAATGACAGTCGGTTTCAGGCTTGGAAGAGGCTACGGAACTGAAATGACTGTGCTAAATGCTTTCTATTACTTGTCTTCCCCTAATCCCATCAGAATCATTACTTTTATCTCCTAAATATGCATTGTTAAGAATCCCTCAAAGTAATTATTAACAAGTGAGCCAGCCAGTGCTTGTAAACCATTTTACAAACACATAAAGCTCTGCAAATGTTTATTCTCATTAAAGAAACTAATCAATAATGGCATAATACAGAATTCCTAGATAATGCTTTTTAGCACTGCTCACTGTGTATGATAGGAAATGATATAGTTGATGCCTGAACTTTGGTTAAACCTGTCAGGTGAGCTGGGGAAAAAATGCATTTTCCACTTTTCTGTTAGGACAATCAAAACAACTAGATATGAGTCTTATACTACCTGGAGTTATCCTTTAAAGCCTGTGTCTTGTGGATTACGTGCTGCTATTGCATAAAATATTTCCATGCTTTTTAGGTCCCAAATGCAAATCTTAAAAGAAGAATGGCTTTTTTTGAGTCACCTTGCTTGGCATTAGAACTGAATGTAGGCTTGCTTACTGTGTACTTGGGCATTAAAGGGACAGGGAATAGGAGATCTTCTTAATGCTGCTCTTTACAGTTTCTTACCTGGGAAAACCACCCCTAAAACACAGACACCTCTTACATTATAAAACAGACAACAGATCCTTTGCTTGTATGTGTGTATTAACACACATTTTCTTATATACAATATTTTCTTAAACATAAATATTTTCTTATTTTCTGTATCTTATGCTGTGGCATTTGAAGCCTTGCAGACTTGAGAAAGGACTGCCCCTTCTAATTAGATAATTAGAATTATCTAATTCTTGGATAATTAACTCAAGGCCTTGATATGTAGACCAACCAATACTGAGTCTGTACCCTCAGTCATTATCAAGCCCTTAAAGGAGACTATCCCTCTGCTCCAGTCACCCCAGGGCCAGGTACTAGGCAACTAGGAACCACCCCAACAGGCCAGAGCTGACTAAAATAATTTAAACTAGCCAATTCTAAACTTGTCTATCCTGCTTACCCTGCCTCGTCCATTCTTTCTCTTGAAAATCACAAGAAAGACTCTCACCCGTGTTTCCCCTTGCTCTGTCTCCTGACCTTAGTGCTTCCCTGAGTGGCCTTGTATGTCATGTCATGCTGTGTCTCGTTTCTAGAGATCTGTGGGTATAAACTTCTTCCCTTATCATGGTCATTTCTGTATCTTGGGTACATTTTAAAACAGAGTCCCTTACCCAACACTATCCATAGTTAGCAAACTAGGGTAAGGGTGGTAAATTTGCTTTTCTGGGCACATCTCCAATTTCCTCCTTTGCCCGGCATTCTGTTGCTCCAGGACTGGCTATAGGCTGCCAGGCAACAGCATCAGGTATGCTGCATACAACTCCTGGACATTAGTCACCCTCTTTCAGGTCTTATTTACTTAGGTGCTTATATTTTTAAAATGTCATCAGGACCAACTTCTTACCCCTCCCAAAACCCCTTGCACATTCTTTATCTTTTGAATATTTGTGAGCTTTTCAATAGCTTGACACAGTGAGCTGTGGAGCAAGGAAAGGCATGGACCTGCGAGGTAGCCTATGGATTTTAACTATGACACCAACATGTTTTACTGAGGTGTCACTGGCTCATTGCAATTTCCCAGAAACTTGAGGTGAAAATCAATTATTCCTATTTTCTTCTTACTCTGACATTCCACCTTTTGTATTTTTGGTTTTCTGATTTGTCACAGGAAGAACATTAATAAAATGTGCTAATGGGATATGATAATTAATTTATAATTGGGGAGAATGGGGAACAGATGTATGATTGTTAACATTGGGATGGTCCAGGAGAAGACTCTGTGTGTGTGTGTGTGTGTGTGTGTGTGTGTGTGTCTGTTAGGTTGAAGATGTATGTTGGCCTAGAGGGATGGGAACCATTTTCAGTTTTTGCTATTTATGGTATCATTCTAGGCAAAGAAGAACTGTGGGCCTGAGATATAAATAAGAAAAAGAAAAGAAATGCCCTGTGATCCACTAAGATCTTTGATGGTTTTAGTCTAATGTCATCCAAAACCTTAAGCATAAGTTGAGTAACCCGGTGGTGGATCTAGGGGTAGAGAGTGTGTGTGTGGGGGGGGCAGAATTTCTATGAGCTCAACCACTCCAAGCCATCCCCTAAATAATACTGCAGAAGGAAATGGCCGGGCTTGCTATGCAAATGTAGCTTCAAGGTAAGTCTCCTGAACACCCCCTTCCAAAAAGACTGCCAACCCCATCTCTATCTATGCAGAAATTCCAGAGAATTGGGCTTGACTTCTAAATTAACTTCTGTCTACAGGATATCAAAACAGCCATGTTTAAGAAGAAAGACTAAACTCACCAACTGGTTGGTTAATCTATTTGCTGCTGAAGTGTTAATCGATTTTTATTTCCCTCACTGAAACAGAGGCAAATTGTTTCTCTTGTTTGAAGAGTGGCTTTATGGATACCAGGTGACCCAGGAGGCACTGAGCAATACCAGGCTGTACAACATCATCTAATATCTGAAGCCTTCACCTTCACTAAACTGAAAGTTTTATAATTTCCTCTCACTGTTCCTAGATTACACTAGCCATGAGTCAAGCATGAACAGCCTTGTAAGAAAGTATCCTTTCTCTCCACAGTTCAGATTTCCCCAACAGGAATTTGGGTAAGACTGCCACCTCTGTCCCTCAGCTCAAAACAGGGAGTAGTGTTGGCAGCTCTTCTGGAAACCTAATTTTTTTTTCTTTTTCAAAAAAGATTTATTTACTTGAGAGACAGAGAGAAAGAGGGAAAGCAGGTGTGAGCAGGAGGAGGGGCAGAGGGAGAGGGAGAGGGAGAGGGTCTCAAGCAGACTCCTTGCTGAGTATGGAGCCCAACATGGGGTTCCATCCCATGACCCTGATATCATGACCTGAGCCAAAACCAAGAGTTGGACGCACAACTGACTAAGTTGCCCAGGCACCTCTGGAAACCTATTCTAAACAAATTATCCCAAAAGGATGAAGAAGCCATGGACAGTATTGCATTTATTTATGATAAAAAACTATAAGCAACTTAAATGTTAAACAGTAGAAAAGTAGTTAAATAAAGTGTCAGTATTACCTAGTGATACAAGCACAGATGAGCACATGCTTATCTCTATCGCTCACTTGCTGTGGGATCTTGGGTGGGTTATCTAACTTCTCTGAGCCTTGATTTCCTTATCTATAACATGAACGTAACAGAATTGTTAGGAGTGTGAAATAAATATTATGAGGATGAGTTAATATTTGTTATAATATTTATGTACCTGGTACATAGGAAGCACTATGTAAATATTTGATAAAGTCATACCGTTGCTAGATGGAGAATTTTGCAGCTTTTACAAAGATCATTATCAAGACTACAGCAAAGAAGAAAATGGTTATAATAGAAACGGTCCCATGAAAATCGTAAGTGCTCTATTTAAAATATGAATATGAAAATTCATCAAGAAATTATATAAAATGGGAACAGTTGTTTTGGGATTGAGATAATCTTCTGTTTTCCAAACATTTTGTGTAGATTTGTAAGTTTTAAGGAAGTCCTGACAAGGGTTAGTGAGGAGTGGTGGGAGGGATAGAGGAGAATGTTCTTTCTGGGCCTCTGGATGCAAGGAATTACCTGGTTCTTCTGGCAAAGTTGTAGAGTTGTCTGCTGAAACCTACTCATAAGAATACTCTCCAAGAGGGAGATAAATGGGGAAAGAGGTTTCAGTAGCCAGGGGCAGAGAAGAGGGACTAAAGTCAGGGGGACTGGCACTTCTTTTCTATCTATTCTGATTCACTAGTGGTGTGGTCCAATGGGGAAGGCTTGAGCTTAGAGCATCTTTGCAGCTTAGTTAGACAAAGATATCAAAGAGATCAAAATATTTGAGACTTACAAGTTGGGGATAAAATACTTTTATTAGTGAGGGATGTGTCACAGTTGGTGAAATAACTGACAACAGAAAAGATATCAACACCAACATTAAACATCCTTTCCTCACCTCCTGTGATCTGTTATCAGCCTTTACCAGGAGGGCAGCTTCTCCAGGATAAAGCAGTATGGATATAAGAGTCCTGCACTGTGTGTCTACCTGAACAAGTCTTTTTTTTTCTCTCCCTTCTCATAAGCAAAAATTCTCAAGACTAGAAAGAAACCTTAGAGATTACTTCAGCCAGTGCCTCTTGGGGCTGGTCCATGGCTTACTATACCACTGGAGAGCTTAAAAATATACAGGCTCCTGGGCCTTCTTAAAGAAGTAGCAGCTCTGGGGTGGGGCCAGAATCCCAGATTATTATTATTATTTTTAAAGCTTTATTTATTCATGAGAGACACACAGAAAGAGGCAGAGACATAAGCAGAGGGAGAAGCAGGCTCCCCACAGGGAACCTGATGCAGGACTCAATTCCAGGACTCCAAGATCATGATCTGAATGTCAGATGCTCAACAACTACTGAGCCATCCAGGTGACCCCTAGATTATTTTTATTTTTTATTTTATTAAATTTTTAAAAATATTTTATTTATTTATTCATAAGAGACACAAAAAGAGAAAGGCAAAGACACAGGCAGAGGAAGAAGTAGGCTGCATGCAGGGAGCCCGATGCAGGACTTGATTCTGCAACTCCAGGATGACGCCCTGAGCCAAAGGCAGGGTTTAACCACTGAGCCACCCAGGCATCCCCAGATTATTTTTAATCTCTCTCCACTTCTAAGGTGAATCCAAGTCATTTGTATGAATTGTAAATCACCCAGATCACTTTAATTATAGAAAATAACTGACCCAAAGTTTTCTGTTTCTTCTGCCTCTTCATTACTTTATCTTTTCTTTTCCACCTTTACCCTGTTTCTTCTTCTACCTCTCTCAAAATCCTTCTTTTTCTGAGCTGGGACTGGCACTTTAACTATAAAAATGGAAATCCCCAGGTGCCTGGGTGGCTCAGCAGTTGAGCGTCTGTCTGCCTTTGGCTCAGGACATGATCCTGGAGTCCCAGGATCGAGTCTCGCATCAGGCTCCCTGTGTGGAGCCTGCTTCTCCCTCTGCTTGTCTCTGCCTCTCTCTCTGTGTGTGTCTCTCATGAGTAAATAAATAAAATCTTTTTTTTTTTTTTTTTTTTTTTTAAGGGAAATCCCAGTTGGGGGAAAGGAGGTTGACAATGTACTGTCACTAATAAACATACTGGCATTTTTCCAGCATGGCCCAATATCCTGACATCTGTCTCCAGCAGAGAGAAGTATGCCTAAGCCATGCACATGTCTGTCCTGGCAACCATACAGGGACACAAATGAAACACTCTAAATTAAATTCGAGTGAGCTATATGCCTAATGAGCATTATTAGTGTGTCTGCATGAATTTAAGAAAACGCTTGCTAGCCTGATATTGTGCTGACCCCCTTTAGAGATCAAGAGGATCTGAGTTTTAGCTCAGACTGGGTCTTGTTCTTTTGTCTTGATCCAACATCTGAGGACTGAGGGCCCCCATACCACGCCACTTAAGAAAGTGGGGATAGTAGACATCACCAGGGGTCCGTCATTCTTGCTGGTTCATAGTATCTATTTTTCTTCCCACCTAATGAGAAAGGTGTTTGCTTAGATTCTATACCTTTGAATCAGACCACTTTCATTCAATCTTTATTTATGACCTTTCTGTGGTAGACCTCAGCCCCACTGTCCACCAATGGCCCCAAACAACCTCTGTCCTGCTTCACTGACCCTTGCCACATCAATGGCCTTGGCTCAGGCAGGTGCCTCCTCCAACCTGCCCATCTTCACACAAGAAATGGGACAGAGATCTGGACAAACATAAAGTGAAAATGAAATGCTCAATGAAAATGTCTGATTATTACTTTTTATTAGTGTTTTTTTTTTCAGCCTAGCAAACTGGTATTAATAGTTTAATACATGGTACTTCTTAGCCTGGCTAAGTTCTGGAAACACAGGCAGAAATATGACTTCTTTGTTTATTGGATTTTTCATGCACTTTGTGTACAAATATAAATCCCCATGAGAGTTCTAAGCACCTTGCCTCCTGTGTGTAACTTCTGTTTTAACAGTGTTACACACAGGTTAAAAGCCCCAAAGGTTTTTTTTGTTTGTTTGTTTCTTTGGGGGCAGATACTTTTGAGATTTAAATTCCAACTTCACTGTTTTAATGGCTTTAAGGTTTCTTTTATTTCTTTGGCTTAGGTTTTGTTTTGTTTTTGCCTGCCTTTTAATATTTAGTAAAATTCTTTTGAAAATTTAAACATGACTAAGAGAAAGCCAAGAAAAAAAGAGACTTTTGAATGGTTGAACCAACCAGAGTGTTATGGGTGAATAAACACTTGGACATTAGACATACTAGGAGCAACAAGAATGAAAATAAGGGGCAATGCAACCCACACCATGTGGTTTTCTCTTCTTTAATGAGCCCAGCTGCACTACTGGTGTGCTTATCCAATAGAATCCCTTCTAGCCTATAGTTATTTATCCCTCTGCAGGGCATGAAGCAAGTAGAATAAACTAAGTTGTCCAGCAGGCAGTGGTGGCCCTAGCATCAAACTCATTACCTCCCTCCTGGTTCTTTCATTGTCCCTTGGGGATAGGAAGACTGCTCCTAGGCAAGTCCCTGCATACTTGTGCTCTTCATGGGAAAAGGGGAAGCGGGTTTCTAGGTAACAGTAATAATAACAACTGACCCTGACACTAGGATTTATAGGTTTTTTAAAGATTTTATTTATTTATTCATAAACGATAGAGAGAGAGAGAGAGGCACAGACACAGGCAGAGGGAGAAGCAGGCTCCATGCAGGGGGCCTGACATGGGACTTGATCACGAGTCTCCAGGACCACACCCTAGGCTGAAGGTGGCGCTAAACCATTGAGTCACCTGGGCTGCCCAGATTTATAATTCTTATAATGCTTTCAGGAGATTTCATTTCATGCTTGCAACCTTCCAGGCAGGTGTATGTGTTATCACCAACTCCATTACAGAAAAGGAAACTGATGAGCCCAAAGTCACACGCCTAGACAATGGCAAATAGGTATGGGACCAGAGCTCTAGGGGACCACTTCTTCATCCTTCCCTTCTAGAGGAGTTGCTCTTAAAGGCTGCTTCTAGATCTCAACTGCTAGGATTCTCAGGGTAAGCAGTATACTATCTAGTTTTTGCATCAAAATTTTTGGATAACTTACACCAATCTCTAAACTTGTCCTTTTTAGAACAAACACAAGTATTTATGATCTATATGCCAATATGTGACTTTAGTATCCCAAGTTTTATCTAAATTCATCATTTACCCATAATTTGTTGTTACAAAAGTGTGTTGTGGGGAGTAGCTGAAAACAGCCTTTGATTAACTTAATAAACCCCAAATGCTTTTGCCCATAGTAATACTATGAGTGTTAGTCAACCCTGATTTTATACAAGAAGCGTGTATACTATTCAGTTAGTGGTTCTGCTTTCATTAGACTGAAATGGCACATACATTCATTTCTTTAAAAAGAATTCCCCAGGAAACAATAAGGACATATGGATGTCTGAAATCTCATAAATCTGAAATTACTCCAATTGTGAATCTGCCAACATCATTAAAGGGAATGGGCTGGCCTATCATTTCCTGAACTTCCCCATCCTGGTAGCAGCCATTTAATAAAAGCTGATGTGCATCTAATTTTAATTAGTTTCTATCAATATGATAGAAGTTTAAAAAAATCAGCAAACCAATAAAATATATCTCAATATTGCTACATGGGAATTAAATAGATTCTACCTTTCTGCAAATAAGAGAATTATCACAGGAGGCAAGTGTCCCATCTTGAGAAATAATCCTTATATCAGTATTTAAATGAAATTGCCTGGAAATAATCATATTTGAAGGAAGTAGAGAAATCATCCTGAGATGAGTCATCATGTAGTGATGGTTCTGTGATATAATGGTATGCATTTTTGTGTTTTATAGTTTACCCTGGCTTCTCAAACTCTAAATTGGATTTTTTAAAAAAGTAAAACAACACAAAAATGGTGGTTGCACTTTTTATTACCACATTCTTCTGAGAAATTAAAAGAATTTTAGAGCCATGTTGCTACCAGCCCAAAATAGCTCTAGTATTAGAAGATTTTACTGGACAGTAAAACTTTCTTCCATACATTTAATACTATCACTTTCCTTCTGCTTAAAGATGCCCTATATTTTTATAAAGAGAAATACAAATGCTCATTATCCAAAAAAGCAATTCTGGTAAATTAAATTCATTCAAGTCACATCAGATAAGGCACAGGGGACTAAACACTTCAGAGAGTAGAATAGTAATACTCAGACATAAGAAATCCAAGATCTTTAGCATACTAGTGTGGTCTATCTTTGCCAAAAGGATGGCAGTGTTCCAATCTGCAGCATCTCCCCTCAGTGCACTGAAGCTGATTTCCATGTTCCCAGCTGCTGTTGGAAGTAAACCTAAAATTCATATTGACAATTTCTTAGTTCCCCAATTGTACTCTAATTGAGATGATGGCTCCTGCTTCCAACCTATACCAGACCAGACTGTGATACAAGAAGTCTTCAATTATGTAAAAAACTCCTATATACAAGATGTGGGTATATTTTACTCCCATTTCCTTTAAGTAGAGGAAATGGAAATGAATTTCAGCTGTACAAAGGATGCTTATGCTTGATGAGTTAGCCAGTGAAACCACTTAATGTCTGTCTCAAGAAGCAACTAAATATAAGGGGTCCTAATTTATTAGGTGTTGGAAAGTTGGCTCTGGCCAGCTTTCTGGGCAGGAAGTTGGCAAGATGAATCCTTAAAATCCATTCCATTTCAGGAACATGTATTGTGGTAATCTTTGCCCTGAAGTGCATCTAATTCAAGGCTGGACAGTGTCCAGACTCATTCATTTAAGAACTGACGTTTGTTAAGGGCTTACTATATGCCAGGCCCTGTGTTAGGCTTGGGGCAGGTATGAAGGTTTCTGCCCTTGAGGAGTATGATAAATGTTTTCATGGTGGGAAGTACTAATTTCAACAGGAATTCAAAAGAAGGCAGGACTGGCTCCATCTGCGGATTGTGTTGAATAAAGCTGGTGTCCAGATTCCTTTGACAAACAGCAGTCTAGGTATAAACACTACCCAGGAGAGTTAACATTTCTGAAAGGTGCCTACTGTTAAACTGATTCTTCTTAGTGTCTCAGAAAAAGCAACTGTCTTTGAAGATTGAATTATACAAGGTTCTACCCATTTTGTACTTAAGAAATAGTACATTTTTATCCCTTTTCTTAAAGCTCCATTCACATAAGATCTCATCTGTTATTACTGGCTGCAGAAAGTAAAGCATGCTAGAATACCAGTTTTATAGAAAAGGAAACAGAGAGGTAGAGAAGGTTTCATTTGGCCAGGTTATTTGGCTTGGCTGAGGTTAAACAAGTAAGTGACATATGAACTAGAACTGGAAACCAAGTGTCACCTCTTTTTTTTTTTTTTTAAGATTTTATTTTTTTATTCATGAGAGACACAGAAAGAGAGGCAGAGACACAGGCAGAGGGAGAAGCAGGCTCCCTGCAGGAAGCCCGATGTGGGACTTGATCCCAGGACTCCAGGATCACACCCTGAGCTGAAGGCAGATGATCAATCACTGAGCCACCCAGGTGGCCCAAGTGTCACCTCTTTCAAGTCCAGAGCTCTTCACAAAACTTTATTTGATAAAATTGATAATAAATTCAGAACTCTACAGTAGGGGAGCTGTGACTAAGGCATCTGTCTGAGCAAAAGAAGGAGGACCTTGATGCTTGAGAAAAACTTGATAATATAACTATCTTCAGGGTTCCCATAATGGGCAGGCTAAAAGCCACACAAAGTTACTGTAAACTGCAGAGCACTTTGGGGTGGGTTGCTCCTGCCTGCTGTATTTTATGAACAGTTGAATTCCAAGTTCCAGCCGTGTTGTTTCTCTCTTATGAAGATAATTAGTGCCAAAACAAAGAACAAATAGGAGGTAGCCATGGGAAGATCAAAGGAAAGCCTGAGACCAATCCAAAACCTCACTGGGCCTAATGAAGACTGCATAAGGAACCTAGCACCTGGTAAGGTTGAAACAGTAGAAGTGGAGGGGAGCTTAACAGGGAAAATCTTATTTTTAATTTTTTAAAGATTTTATTTATTAATTCATGAGAGACACACAGAGAGAGGCAGAGACATAGGCAGAGGGAGAAGCAGACTCCCTTTGGGGAGCCTGATGCAGGACTCTATCTTAGGACTCTGGTATTGTGCCCTGAGCTAAAGGCAGATGCTCAACCACTGAGCCACCCAGGTGCCCCAGGGAAACTCTTTTTAAAAGAAATCTTATTAGAGCCCTAATATTTATAAAACAGCTTCCTCCCCATCTGAGAACTTTTTGGGAGCACAGTTTGAAAATCTGTACTTCCTTGAACTCCACCTCCACCTCCCCCCTCACTCCCTTGTCTATACTTACAGATTATGGCATTTTATATTCATGTGTAAAAAATTCTCTTCTTCCCTTTGCCAATCTGGTAAACTTCTATTCACCCTTTAAGGTTCCTATGAAATGTTTTCTAACAAAATCATCCAAGGTGGTTGTTAAACATGCAAATTCATGGCCTTTATTTCAAATGTACTAAATCCAGATTTCTGTTGTTATTAAGCTCCTGGGGGGATTCAGATGCATGGTCAGGGTTGGGAACCATTGCAGATCCTACTTTACAAAATAGTTTTTAACAAGAGATGATTTACAGTGGGATTAAATCCAAAATTTTTAGGAAAAGGAGGAGGTGGCAGAGAGATCATCTAAGTCCATACCTTGCCAAGAGTCCAGGACTGATAAAGGCCAAGACGGAAAGCAAAGAAGCTGGAATAGCTCCAGATCCCTTCAGGAAACCTACCCTCTGAGCCTGATAGTTTTATTAAGGACACAGAAGTGAGATAATAAGTTCAGGAACACAGGGCATCCAGAGGGCTTATCATTGACAAATCTGCAGTTTTCTTTTAGGCAAGGCTCAGGGAAATTCCACAGCTCCATAAAGGTAGCAGCTGTCCCATAAAAAAATTCAGTGGTAGTAATTTAAACTTTTCTTCTCCTGATATTTCCATTTACAAGGTTTTTAAAGGGTACCAGAAGGAAAACAACCCACTGCTTGTTTTGACTGATGGTTCTAATTGGAATTAACATTTTCAATACTAATTCCTGTATGTTACTCATGGTTCAAGAAAAAAAAAATCCCCTTGTGGACCCCTCCACTTTCATTTTCGTAAAACATCTCCATACAAAAGCAAAATACTGTTGTTACTGTATGAACAGCTGGTGTTAGTATAGTGTAAGCCCCATTTAAAACATCTAAGCATTTTAACTAGTGTCACTTAGCATCTCAAATCATGATAGCATAATTTACTTGCATAAAATCTCTGGGCCCTTCTTCATTTCTCATTGTAACTGAGGTCCAGTGTTGAGTTGGTCCGATTATTACCTTTGTTCCCTCATATAAGTTTGGGATCCACTGAAAACAGTGAAGTGAGGTAATACACAGAGAATAAAAGTTATATACCATTTTTCTTTTGCTTTTCCATTAATTATTGGATGCAGGGCAGGTTCTCGTCCCATTTGTCATAAAATGTCAGGGCTCTCTTTCTGAATTCGGTTATTATTATTATTATTATTTTTTGTTAAGAGATAACTAAGTGGCTGATAGTTCTTTTACTCTTTAAGGTCTTTGCCAAACTGTTATCTTGGTGAAGCCTTCCCTGGCCACCTTGTCTAAAATTTTACCTCCTCCCTGCCCTACCACATTTCCTATTCCTGGTCTGCTTCTGGCCCTTCTCAGCACTTATCACAATCTAATAGAATACATGTTTATTATTTGTTTATTCTGATTATTGTTTGTTTTTCCTCAGCAGAGAAGCCCCAGGGCAAGGAGTTTTGTCTGTTTTATTCACTGATGTACTCTCTATGTCTAGCACAGCACCTAGTTAACCGTAGATATTAGTTGAATGGGTAAGTGAATGAAACGGTCTTGCTTTTAGTGAGGAGGCTGAGCTAGCATACGGGACAGGCATTTAGATGTTCTATGTAGCAGCTTCTACATCTTAGGCAGAGTAGTATAGTGTAAGGATTCCCCAAACTTTGTTTCACAGGGCACTTAGTTAAGACCAGAAAACTTAAGTAGTATTTGTGCCCTAACATCTCAGTGGCCATTTGAAAAGAATACACATCCATTTTAAGAAAAATATCCTAATTTTATTCTTTAGTACCAGATTTTTTTACTAACAGGATGTGTGTATATATTTGGAACTATGCAACTTTACAAATCTCAGAATCAGATTGCATACCAGTACCCTTCGTTCTTGTTTTATGTTGACTTTTCACATGGAACTTGCTTTTTACCACAGTGCTGAAAAAACAGGTTCACAAAGGTATCATAGGAAGGCAGTACATTCTATTTTTTTTAAAGATTTATTTATTTTTTTTGTATATTTTTTTTACTGGAGTTTGATTTGCCAACATATAGTATAACTACCCAGTGCTCAGTCCGTCAAGTGTCCCCCTCAATGCCCGTCACCCAGTCACCCCATCCCCCCACCCATCTCCCCTTCCACTACCCCTTGTTTGTTTCTCAGAGTTAGGAGTCTCTCATGTTCTGTCAACCTCTCTGATATTTCCCACTCAATTTCTCTCCTTTCCCATTTAATCCCCTTCACTATTTTTTATATTCCCTGAATGAATGAAACCATATAATGTTTGGCTTCTTCAATTGACTTACTTCACTCAGCATAATACCCTCCAGTTCTATCCACGTTGAAGCAATTGGTGGGTATTTGTCATTTCTAATGGGTCAGTAAATTTAAAAATCAGTTAAATGAGATGCACTCCAAACTGGAGGTCCTAACAACGAGGGTTAATGAGGTAGAAGAAAGAGTAAGTGACATAGAAGACAAGTTGATGGCAAAGAAGGAAGCTGAGGAAAAAAGGAAAAAACAAGTAAAAGACCATAAGGAAAGGTTAAGGGAAATAAATGACAGCCTCAGAAGGAAAAATCTTACATATAATTGGGGTTTCAGAGAGCGCTGAGAGGAACAGAGGGCCAGAAAGCACACTTGAACAAACCATAGCTGAGAACTTCCCTAATTTGGGGAGGGAAACAAGCATTCAGATCCAGGAGATCGAGAGGTTCCCTCCCCAAAATCAGTAAAAACCGTTCAACACCTTGACATTTCATAATGAAACTTGCAAATTCCAAAGATAAAAAAAATATCCTTAAAGCAGCAAGAGACAAAAGATCCCTAACTTATATGGGGAGAAATATTAGATTAACAGCAGACCTCTCCACAGAGACCTGGCAGGCCAGAAAGGGCTGGCAGGATATACTCAAGGGTCCTAAATGAGAAGAAAATGCAGCCAAGAATACTTTATCCAGCAAGGCTCTCATTCAGAACAGAAGGAGATAAAGAGCTTCCAAGATAGGCAGAAACTGAAAGAATATGTGACCACCAAACCAGCTCTGCAAGAAATATTAAGGGGGACCCTGTAAAAGAAAGAGGAAGCCCAAAGAATGCAGTGCATTCTAATGTGGAAACTGAATTTAAGCTAGCAGTTCAGATGGTATCTGACAAATGTGAATATTGCTGTGCTTCCATCCACAATTTAAAATATCCTGCAGTACCCCAGGTAGTTTACTGCTGTGTTCTGAGGAGTTTTGGTGCAGTTTCAGAACCATGCATAGAGCAGCCAGATGCATAACCTTTGGAGTTATGTGAACTTGGGCAAGGTTTCCCATCCCTAAGGAAGAAAAAATAATAGTATCCATATCTCATAGTTTTTTTTTCTTTTTATTATTGTGAAAATTTAAACCTATATAAAAATACAAAGAATAGAGATGCCTGGGTGGCTCAGTGGTTGAGCATCTGCCTTTGGCTCAGGGCATGATTCTGGGGTCCTGGGATTGGGACCTGCATCAGGCTCCCCACAGGGAGCCTGCTTCTCCCTCGGTCTATGTCTCTGCTTCTCTGCGTCGCTCACAAATAAATAAAAATCCTTAAAAAAATACACAGAATAAAAACAATGAGCTCCGTATCACATCACCAAGCCCCAAGAACTTCGGTGATGGCCAACCTTGTTCTAACCATACCCTGTACACTCTGTTCTCTATAAACAGGATGTAAATCCCAGATTTCGTCGGTAAATATTCCAGTAACTCTTTGTTTTTTGTGGAAATTAAATGAGTTAATACATGTGAAGCATTTAGCAGAGTGCTGAGGACCCTGAAGTGTTAGGTATTATTACTGTTACTTCAGCACCAGCTCTACTATATGTAAGCACTCAATGCTTCCTCTCCAGGGAGGTCATCATACAGTTAAAGACTAGTATGTTTCATGTGGTTTTCCCTAATATAAAGGAATAGCCATGACCACAGAGAACAGAGTTGCTGCAAATGCACTCACTATGAGTAGATTTTAGTACTCTACACAAAGAACTTCTATGTACCCACCTTGGAGAACACAAGGCATTCGAATAGCATCAGATACTTTTTTTTAAAAAAGATTTATTTATTTTTATTTATGATAGACACAGAGAGAGAGAGAGAAAGAGGCAGAGACACAGGAGGAGGGAGAAGCAGGCTCCATGCCGGGAGCCCGACGTGGGACTCGATCCTGGGACTCCAGGATCGCGCCCTGGGCCAAAGGCAGGCGCCAAACCGCTGAGCCACCCAGGGATCCCCTGCATCAGATATTTTTTATAAACAGCTAAACCACATCAAATTTAGTCTGATTTCTTGGTTCTGAGTAGAAATGTTCTCTGGGTAGGGAAGAAGCTTAATTTTTTTTTTTTTTGTTACTTCCTGGCACTTCAGATGCAGCAGGGTTTTTGCTAAATTAAGTGTATCAGAATGCTGCTAATATAACACAGTCTTGGAAAACTATGAATAAACAGTTTAGGGACAGAGCTCCAACCCTCATGAACTTCCTGCACACACATTTGATTGTAAGGGGCACAATTGCTAATATATCCAGATGTTCAGGTATGAGGTATACAAATGACTACGAAGATAAGAAACAATTGTTATTTTCTAATCAACAATTTTAAATAATTCTCCCTTCTCTCCTGGGGCTCGATTAAAATATTACTTAAATTGTTCCTTTCTCACTCACTCTAGGTCCATCATGATGAACCCACCCTATGGCTCCCCTGTGAGTGACGGATGATAACTGGAACATTAAGCTTCTCTGACTTTCATGCCACAGCAGCAAAATTCTCCATTTAGTTCTCCCGAATTTACTTGCTGTGGAACCTAAGTGATTATGTGTGTTCAACAAAGTTGAACAGATACTGATTTGTACATTTTGCTCTACAGACCATTTGGATTACTGATCTGAGAGAAGTCCTAACTAAAATTCTTTGGGTTTCAAGGGCAAAATTTACAACTCTAGCCAGCATCTATTTCTTGTAGGCAATTAGCATATCTTAGACTAGGAAATTGTTTTGGAATCTAAAAATTTTTATCACAAATAAAACTTATTTTTGTGTTTTAATTTTTTAATTTAAATTCAATTAACTAACATATAATGTGTCATTGGTTTCAGAGGTAGAGGTCAATGATTCATCAGTCCTATATGATACCAAGTACTCATTACATTGTGTGCCCTTCTTAATGCCCATCACTCAGTCACCCCATCACCACCCTCCCAGTAACCCTGTTTGTATCCTATGACTAAGACTCTTTTGTGGCTTGTCTCTTTGATTTTGTCTTTTTTTTTTTTTTTAAGATTTTATTTATGAGAGAGAGAGAGAGAGAGAGAGAGAAAGAAACAAGTTCCATGCAGGGAGCCTGATGTGGGACTCGATCCCTGGACTCCAGGATCACACCCTGGGCTGAAGACAGCTAAACTGCTGAGCCACCCGGGCTGCCATCTCTGATTTTGTCTTATTTTTTCCCTCTCTTCTCCTATGTTCCTCTGTTTTGTTTCTTAAATTCTACAATGGGTGAGATGATATGACAATTATCTTTCTCTGACTTATTTCGCTTAGCATAATATTTTCTAGTTCTATCCATATTGTTGCAAATGGCAAGATTTCATTTTTGATGGCTGAATAATATTCCATTGTATATGTATACCACATCTTCTTTATCCATTCATCTGTCAATGGGCATCTGGGCTCTTTCCACAGTTGGGCTATTGTGGACATTGCTGCTATGAACATTGGGGTGCAGGTACCCCTTCAGATCACTACATTTGTATCCTTGGGGTAAATACCCAGTAGTGCAATTGCTGGGTTGTAATGGTAGCTCCATTTTCAACTTTTTCCGGAACCTTAGACTGTTTTCCAGAGTGGCTCCACCAGCTTCCATTCCTACCAACAGTGTAAGAGGGTTTCCCTTCCTCCACATCCTTGCCAATTTCTGTCGTTTCCTGACTTGTTAATTTTAGCCATTCCGACAGGTGTGAGGTGGTGTCTCACACTGTGGTTTTGATTTGTATTTCCCTGATGCCAAGTGATATTGAGCATTTTTTCATGTGTCTGTTGGCCATTTGTATGTCTTCTTTGGAGAAATGTCTGTTCATGTCTTCTGCTCATTTCTTGATTGGATTATTTGTTCTTTGTTTTTTTTTTAATTTTTATTTATTTATGATAGTCAGAGAGAGAGAGAGAGAGAGAGAGAGAGAGGCAGAGACACAGGCAGAGGGAGAAGAAGCAGGCTCCATGCACCGGGAGCCCTATTTGTTCTTTGGATGTTGCATTTGATAAGATCTTTATAGATTTTGGATACTAGCCCTTTATCTGATGTGTCAGTTGCAAATATCTTCTCCCACTCTTGTCAGTTGTCTTTTGGTTTTGTCAACTGTTTCCTTTTCTGTGCAAAAGTTTTTCTCTTGATGAAGTTTCAATAGTTCATTTTTGCTTTTGTTTCCCTTGCCTTTGGAGACATGTCTAGTAAGAAGTTGCTGCAGCCGAGTTCACAAAGGTTGCTTCCTGTGTTCTCCTCTAGGATTTTGATGGTTTCCTGGCTCACACTGAGGTCTTTTATTCATTTTGAGTCTATTTTTGTGTATGGTGTAAGAAAATGGTCTAGTTTCATTCTTCTGCATATGGCTGTCTAATTTTACCAACACCATTCATTTTTTTCCATTGGATATTCTTTCCTGCTTTGTTGAAGATTAGTTGACCATAGAGTGGAGGGTCCTTTTCTGGGTTCTCTATTCTGTTCCATTGATCTGTGTGTCTGTTTTTGTGCCAGTACCATAGTATCTTGATGATTACAGTTTTATAAAGAGGCCTGAAGTCTGGAATTGTGATGCCACCCATTTTGGTTTTCTTTTTCAACATTCCTTTGGCTATTTGGGGTCTTTTCTAGTTCCATACAAGTTTTAGGATTATTTGTTCCAACTCTGTGAAATAAGTTGATGGTATCTTGATAGAGATAGCATTGAATGTGTCGATTGCCCTGGGTAGCATAGATATTTTAATAATATTTGTCCTTCCAATCCATGAGCATGGAATGTTTTTCCATTTCTCTTAGTCAATTTCTTTCATGAGTGTTCTACAGTTTTTTGAGTACAGATCCTTCACCTCTTTGATTAGGTTTATTCCTAGGTATCTTATGGTTTGGGGTGCAATTATAAATGAGATTGACTCCTTAATTTCTCTATCTTCTGTCTCATTGTTAGTGTATAGAAATGTTACTGATTTCTGTGCATTGATTTTATATACCGTAACTTTGTGAATTCCCGTATGGGTCCTAAAAATTTTGGGGTGGAGTTTTTTGGGTTTTCCATATAGAGTACCACGTCATCTGTGAAGAGTGAGCGTTTGACTACTTCTTTGCTGATTTGGATGCCTTTTATTTCTTTTTGTTGTCTGATTGTTGAGGCTAGGACTTCTACTACCATGTTGACCAGTTGTGGTGATAGTGGACATTCCTGCCATGTTCCTGACCTTAGAGGGAGAGCTCTCAGTTTTTCCTCATTGAGAATATTTTCTGTGGGCTTTTTGTAGATGGCTTTTATGATATTGAGGTATTCCCTCTATCCCTACACTGTGAAGAGTTTTAATCAAAGAATGTAACTTCGTCAAATGCTTTTTCTGCATCTGTTGAGAGGATCACATGGTTCTTATCTTTTTATTAATGTAGTGTATCACTCACATTGATTGATTTGCAGATGTTGAACCACCCTTGTATTCTAGGAATAAATCCCACTTGGTTGGGGTGAATAATCTTTTCAATGTACTGTTGGATCCTACAGGCTAGTACTTTAGTGGGTATTTTTTACATCCATGTTCATAAAGCCATGGAGCATTTGTCTGAAATTCTCCTTTTTGGTGGGATCTTTGCCTGGTTTTGGGATCAAGGTAATGCTGGCCTCATAGAGTCTGGAAGTTTTCCTTCCTTTTCTATTTTTTGAAACAGCTTCAGAAGAGTAAGTATTAATTCTTCTTTAAATGTTTGCTAGAATTCTCATGGGAAGCCATCTGGTCCTGTCCTCTTACTTGTTGGAAAATTTTTGATTGCTGCTTCAATTTCCTTGCTGGTTATGAGTTTATTCAGGCTTTCTATTTCTTTCTGTTTCAGTTTTAGTAGTTTACACATCTGTAGGAATGCATCCTTTCTTACAGATGGCCTAATTTGTTGGCATATGGTTGCTCATAATATGTTCTGATAATTGTATTTCCTTGGTGTTGGTTGTGATCTGTCCTCTTTCATTCATGATTTATTTGGGTCCTTTCTCTTTTCTTTTTGGTAAGTCTGATTAGGGGTTGTCAATCTTATGAATTCTTTCAAAGAACCAGCTCTTAGTTAAATTGTTCTGTTCTACTGTTCTTTTGGTTTCTTTTTCATTGATTTCTACTTTAAGCTTTATTATTTCTCTTTTCCTGCTAGGTTCAGGTTCTATTTGCTGTTCTTTCTCCAGCTCCTTTAGGTGTAAGGTTAGATCATGTATTTGAGACCTTTCTTGTTTCTTGAGAAAGGCTCGTACTGCAATGTACTTCCCTCCTAGGACACCTTTGCTGCATTCCAAAGGTTTTGAATAGTTGTGTTTTCATTTTCATTTGTTTCTCTGACTTTTTAAAATTCTCCTTTCATTTCCTGGTTGACTGATTTATTCTTTAATAGGATGCTCTTTAATCTTCAAGTATTTGAGTTCTTTCCAAATTTCATCTTGTGATTGAGTTCCAGTTTCAAAGCATTGTGATCTGAAAATATGTGGGGAATGATCCCAATCTTTTGGTACTGGTTGAGACCTGATTTGTAATCACTTTAATTATGATATACTGTCCTTCTTCATCTATTATGGTCTTTCATTTAAAATCTAGTTTTCCTCATATAAGGATTGTCACCCTAGCTTTCTTTCATGTCCATTAACAAGATACATGGTTTTCTACTCCCTTACTTTAAATCTAGACATGTATTTGGGTCTAAAATGAGTCTCTTGCAGACAGTATATTCATGGGTCTTGCTTTTTTTTTTTTAATTCAATCTGATATCCTGTGTCTTTTGTTTGGAGCATTTAAGCCATTTACATTCAGAGCAACTACTGAAAGATGAATTTAGTGCCATTGTATTTACCTGTAAAGTCACTGTTTCTGTATATTATTTCTGTTCCTTTCTGGTCTATGTTACTTTTGGTTCTCTCTTTGCTTAAAAGATCTCTTTTAATATTTCTTGTAGGGTTGATTTATTGACTACAAAGTCTTTTAGTTTCTGTTTGTCTTGGAAGCTTTTTATCTCTCCTATTTTGAATGCCATCCTAGCTGGGTAAAGTATTCTTGGCTGCATATTTTTTCTTTTAGCACTCTGAATATATCATGCCAGTATTTTCTGGCCTGCCAGGTCTCTCTGGATAGGTCTGCTGCCAGTCTAATGCTTCTACCCTTGTAGATTGCTGACTTCTTGTTTGAGCTGCTTTCAGGATTTTCTCTTTGTTTCTGAGATTTCCAAGTTTCACGATTATATGCCAGAGAATTGCCTTATTTTTATTAATTTTGAGGGAGGTTCTCTGCGCCTCCTGGACTTGGATGCCTGTTTCCTTTCCCAGATTAAGGAAGTTGTCCACTATAATTTGTTCTAATATACCTTTTCCCTCCTGCCTTTTTTCTTCTGGGATCCCTGTTATTCTAATATTGTTTTGCTTTATATGTTATCACATATCTCTCAAATTCTTCCCTAATGATCCAATTGTTTATCTTTTTTTCAGCTTCTTTATTCTCTAACATTTCGTCTTCTATATCACTAATTCTCTTCTCTGTCTCACTTATCTTAGCACTTTTTATTGCATATCATTAATAGCCTTTTTGATTTTGACTTACTAGATTTTAATTCTTTTATTTCTTCAGAAAGGGGTTCTCTGGTGTCTTCTATGCTTTTTTTCAAGCCCAGTTAGTATCTTTATAATGTTATTCTGAACTCTAGTTTTGACATCTTAATTATGTCCAGACTGATTAGGTCCCCGGCAGTCAGTACTGCCTCTTGTTCTCTTTTTTAAGGTGAGTTTCTCTGTCTCATCATTCCATCCAGAGAAAAACAGAAAAATGAGAGAACAAAATACTAAAATGGCAACAACGACCCCAGAGAAATATACATTAAACAAATCAGAAGAGGCATGAAACAAACAAACAAAGAAGAGAATTAGACAGTGAACAGAACACAGCAATACACTGGATCCTGTGTGTATTTTGGTCTGTTAGAAAACTAGATCCCAAAATTATAACAAAAGAAAAACTTGTGTATGTACAAAAAATTAAATATAATGAAAGGATCAAATGTAATTGTAAAAATGAAAATTAAAAGAAAAAAAGGAATATAAACTGACAGGTGAAGAGAACAGAGCAATACAAAATATGCTGAGTAATTTGGTTATTTGGTTAGGAGAAACTACATCTCAAAATTATAAAGAAAAAAAAACCTATATGTACAAAAATAAAATTAAATACATCGAAAGGATAGAATGCAATTGTAAAGATGAAAATTAAAGGACTTTAATAAAATAGAAAAAAACAACAAGAAAAGAAAAAAGTGAATATGATCAGATAAGTGAAGAGAACAAAGCCATACACTAGATTCTGGGTATATTATGGGTTGTTAGAAGAAATTGCACCCCAAAACCGTAAAGAAAGAAAAATATATACACAAAAATAAAGTTAAATATAATGAAAGGATAGAATGTAAGTGTAAAAGTGAGAATTAAAATATATTTTAAAAGTTGATAAAATAAGAAATTGGTTGAAAAAAGAGAAAACTAAAATTGAAAAACTAAAGACTTGTGGGGAAAAAAACCCTGTGAATTCTGTATGCTATATTCCCCTAGCACTGGAGTTGTATGGTTTTCAATTATTAGGAAACTTGGTCTTGGTTGGACATTCTTGCTGATCTTCTGTGGCAAGGGCCAATTGCACTGATTCTTAAGTGTCTTTGCCCTGTGTGAATTGCACTGCCCTTTTCCCCGGGCCAGGCTAAGTAATCCACTCAGGTTTGCTTCATGTAGCTTTTGTTTCCTAAAGGCTTTCTGCACAGCTTTAGAGAATGAGAGTAAAAATGGCGGCCTCCTGATCTCCAGCCCTGGAGCCAAAAGCTCAGGGCCCCACTCCTTAGTGCTCCCTCAGGGAAAAGCAGTCAATCACTCATCTTTCTGGTCTCCGACTGCACTTAGTGCTCACCCAGCCTGTGACTGAGCATTTCTTTCTTAGGTACACGACCCCCTTTCAAGTCACCAAACCCTGCAGACTCCTGCAGCAGGCTCCTGTCTCACTCCTCCTCGGGGCGGAAGGGTGTGGGCAATCTCCCTGGATTGCAGTTTGTTGGGTCCCTGCTTTGAGCAGTCATGTTGACTGTGCCAGGGTTTGAGATTGATGGCGACCCTGAGCTGAGAGCCCACTCCTGGGCTCACTGATTGCAGCTGATTTTCCTGCTCTGATGACTGGGAACTCTGCCGCATTGGCACTTGGGCACCCCTGTTCTTTCTGTGATCCTGGGGATCCTGAGACCACATTGTTCCACACAGGATTCTGCCCCGCTTTGCCATCTGAGCACCTTTCAGGTGCAGATGTCCCCCACCACAGCAGACTTCTGAAAGTGCTGACTTTGTGCTGTGCTGCTATGTCACTTTCCGGTAGCTGGCTTATGGAAGCTCCCTCCTCCCTGTGGTTTATCTTCCCATACACTGCCTCAGATTCACTTCTCTGCACCTCCTACCTTGCAGATAGTGGTTGCTTTTCTATTTGTAGAGTTGCAGCTATTCTTTTCTTAGATCTCCGGTTGAGTTCACAGGTGTTCAGAATGATTTAATAGCTATCTAGCTGAATTCCTGGGACCAGACTCAACTAAGGTCTCTGATTCCTCTGCCATCTTGAGCTCTCTCAAGTTGTTTTGAAATTTTACTAGCATATCTTCTGTCACGGCATTCATTTTATTATAATCTGCTATCAACATTACATTAAATTTCAATGTAGCTTCTCCTAAAGATGACCAGCTATTCCATAAAAGGAGCAAATGAAAATAATTTGGCAAACGGAGTGAACTGGCTAGAAGTAACTTTATTCCATGCAACTCAGGAAGTTAGGAACTCAGTAAAATCACACTTGTCAGTGGCTTATTCAGGGAGTAAATACATGTGACATATTGTATTATATACCTAAATACTCCATAGTGCTCTAACAGTTTTTATGGGGTTAATGGAATCACTGACTAAGGTCACTCAAACCCATAAATATACTCAGCCTTGATCTACTTCTAAAGAGACTTTATAAATAAGGTTTCGGCAGAATTTTAATCCATGTTCTTTTTTTTTCCATGTTCTTTATCAGTGATCTGCTCATTATCTCCTGAACTTCACTACATAAAACTGTCAGGACAGGTGAATTATTATTTTTTTAAAGATTTATTGATTTATTTGAGAGAGAGAGCTTGAGAGAGTGTGTGCCCAATTTGGGGTAGCAGTGGGCAGAGGGAGAGAATCTTCAAGCAGACTCCCTGCTGAGCATGGAACCCTCATGAGGGCTTGATCCCATGACTCACGAGATCGTAACTTAAGCCAAAACGAAGAATCAGATGCTCAATCAACTGAGCCACCCAGGCACCCCAGGAGTAGGTGATTATTAAAAATACCAAGAACCTTCTTGCCAGTGACACTCAGTTCCAGTGGCAGTGAAGTGGGACTTTTTTGTTAGATTTGAGTCTCTTGTCCAGCCTCCCTGATTACTTTTATTTTTTTTTCTCCCTGCTTACTTTTAAAGCAAAGAAGAACGCAGTATTTAATGTCAGACTGAAAAAATACAGAATACTCATATGTGGGTATTAACTCGATGAAAATCTAAGAAAAATACAGGGTCAGAGAAACAGATAACAGAGTCTACATGAATAAAATGCAATCCTTTTTCATATTTAGTCTGTTTCCTGCTGTCCTGAGAAGAGAAACTTTTTTGGTTATTAAGACAGTGGGGATCTAGCAACCTACCTGTGAGTTCACTGCATATACAGGCATGTTCAATCGCTTTTAGTGGCTAAGAGTCAGAAGTTTCACTACTGCTTTGTTCCTCTTGCAGCTATCCTATTGTGGCCCTAGGCTGATACAGGTAGGAATGTGTGGAACTCGTCTGGGAGTCCCTTTCAGGATCATTAAGAAGCCAAGTGTGGTAAATTCAAGATGACCACAAATTTTCTGCTATTCCTTCCATCGAGAGGAATTTTAATTCTCTTCCCACTGAAACCGGAGTCTTCCTTAGTGACTTGCTTAACCAACAGAATGCAACTTAAGTGATTCCTGGGGCTTCCAAGGCTAGGTCATAAGAAGCTTTGCAGCTTTTGCTTTATCTTGAGAGAGTCTCACTGGGAAACTTGAGCTGGTATGTAAGAAAACCCAATGCCCTGAGAATGCGGGCAGGAGAGGCCAGATGTGGGTACTCCAATTGACAGGCAATGACAGCTGAGTTCAGCCCTTCAGCTGTTCCTGCTAAAATATGTAAGCAAAATTGTCCTACATCCTCCAGACCAACTCACCTGCCAGCTGAATACCACCAAGTGCTCAAAGTCAATGTCCCACACATAGCAGAACAATCACCCAGTTGATCCCTGCCCTCTGCTTCCTGACCTATTAAACCATGAGATACAAAACAATGGTTATTGTTTGAAGCTGCCAAGTTTTAGGTTGATTTGTTACATAGCAGCACATAATCTCAACATCAGGTATATTGCTTTGCAGCACCATAGCATAAAAGTCACTTTTAGAATTAGAGCCAACTGGCCTGAAAGAAGAATGGATGACATGTTGTTAAATGATACGTAAATTGGGTAAGGCAAGGGCTGATCAATGTCATAGATAGTCTGGAGGAGACCACTGGGAGTGATGACGGCTTTGTTGAAAGGAAACCAAGACCCATGAGGGTTGTTAAGGAGAATGTTCAAGGACAATCTGAATGTGTGGGGTTTTGGTTGAGTGTTGTATGGAATGGATTACTTCAGTGATTTTGGGGGAGGTACCGAGAGAGGGAGAGATCCAGAAAAATGATTTTAGTTTCCTACTTTGGACACTTAAGAGATTGATTCTTTTTGGAGAAGAAGGGAAGAATGGGGCCAGAGAAAGATGGTATAAAATCACTGCTGTGGTCCCTCATCTGGAAAATCAACAGAAAAGTGAACAAAACGAAGACGACACTGGACTGTATGTGAGGATCTCATGAAACTAAACACCATCAAGTTAGCCATGGGATAAGTAACTACACATTCTGGTTTGCTTGGCATAGTCTCAATTCAAGCCTGCTATTCTGGGGGTAATTATTAAGAACATTCTCTTTCTAAAGGGTCTGGTTTAAGATAATAAATTATGTGCTTGCCTTATTTCTGAGGGGCTACTATGTGGCTGAATGGAAAAGTTTGAACACACTGTATCATCCCATTAAGATACCACAAAAGGGGTTTATTGAAAACTATGGGATTTTACTAAGTAACATTTGTTTTTAGATTTGATATTTCATATATTCATTCAACAAATATTTAATGAGAACCTACTGTACTGTGTTCTTTCATATAGGCGACTAAATACTTGGGGAATGTAGGAGTGAAAAAGTCTTGTGTGTTTGCATTAGAAATGTTATCAGAGGGGATCCCACTGGCCAAGACAGCTTCAAGTTTTGATGTATCTCCTTTTTCTCACTTGGCTCAAGCACAGAGCAATGCTGGTTATAATATAAAAATAGAAAACTGGGCAGCTTGGGTGGCTCAGCGGTTTAGTGCCACCTTCAGCCCAGGGCCTGATCCTGGAGACCAGGGATGGAGCCCCATGTCAGGCTCCCTGCATGAAACCTGCTTCTCCCTCTGCCTGTGTCTCTTGCCTCTCTCTCTCTTTCTCTCTCTCTCTCATGAATACATAAAATCTTAAAAAAAAAAAAAATAGAAAACTGAAAAGACACAGCTAGACTCAAAAACAAGATATGTATCCAGGGGCCAGAAATGGAACAGAAAGGTAAAGCAGTGAGGAAGGCCAGAGCCATAGGCCATTAGGGCATCCAGTCTGGAGGCAGGCAGGCAGAGATGGTAGCCTAGTTCTGGCAGGAACAAGGTTCTAACAGCACTCACAGAAGCTAGGGATGGGAACCAGCTCATAACTTGAGGTAAGGGGGGCTTGGTGGGGAGGGAGGCTCTTCTGTTTGTGAAAGTAGAGTAAAAAAGTATGTCTTTGCTAGCTACTGCTTGGGGCTACAGCTTTTGGCAGGTGTAAAGTCCAGGGAAGAAGAACAAAGTCTTGGTCTGATCAGCAACTGGCCAAACCACCCACAGATTTTCAACATTCAGGATCTCTCTTTAGCAAAAGTTTCAATGTGCCACTTTAAGGTATAGTTCTAGACTAGTGTCCTGGTGGAGAGTACTGGAAACCACTAAATAGGAAAGGAGGAAAACATACAAAAAAGAACTATCTCCACTTACAATGAACCTGCAAATCACAATTCTAAAACATATGAGGTGAGGAAACCTAATACCGAAAACAGCAATTAGATTTTAAATTTATTCTAGATCTGTGTTATCTACTATGGTAGCCACTATTCACTAGATTATTTAAATTTAAATAAAAAGTAACTAAAATAAGATAAAATCCAAGTGCTCAACTGTCTCATATGACTAATGACTTACCGTATGGGACAGGTGAGATATAGGTCATTTTCTTCACTATCTTAAGCTCTATTAGTGCTGTTCTAGATGAAATATACTTAGGGGACAGTCTAAACTAAAATAATAAACGGTCTAAATTAAATAATAAATATACTTAGGGGTGTCTGGGTGGCTCAGTCAGTTAAAGCATCTATCTTCCGCTCAGGTCAGGATCTCAGGGTCCTGGGATCAAGCCCCATGCTGGGCTCCCTGACCAGTAGAGAGTCTTCTTCTCCTTTTGCTCCAAGCCCACTTGTGCTCAAATAAAATCTTATGTTTAATGATGCTTAAAAGAAAAATGAAGTAGTACCTTTCACTTGAAAAACAGGAAAATTATAAGACAAAGAATGCAAAAATGAGACAAGAAAATTTACCACTTAAAATATTGGTAATTAAATATGTATTCATTGAAACAAGAAAAATACATTGAATTAACCTTAGACAGTGATTCAGTAATTAGCAAATTAGAAGACAAAACAGGAATTAACCCAGATGGAGCACAAAAGACAAAGTGATTTAAATGTTGCAAAAACTAGCAAAAAAGGAGGGTCACAGATAATTTTTGGCTTGAATAAGTTAGGGTTTTGGCATGATTTTGAGAGGTCTGAATAGCCAAAGGCAGCAATTCAGAAAAATAAAATGTGAAGAAGAGACAAAAGCCATGTTCTGAAAGAGATAAACTGAAAACAACCAGCCAGTTGCTAGGTAGCCACTGGTGTCAGTAGTTATAGGGATATGCTATGGGATTCAGCATTTCCAGGACTGTGAGGGCTGACCTTCCAGGCTGCTGGAGCAGAAGCCAGCAATACCTACCCCATAAAAAGAGAGTGAAGTAGGAATGCCAGCTATCAGCTGGTAAAGGCAGCCATTTGAGAATAGACTGAAGGAAAAAGAAGAATGTATTACTCATGCTTAGAAACCAGTTTGCCTGAGAGGCAGGAAAATAACATTGAGACAGAAGGCCTAAGCCATGTCAGCCCCTTAAACAAATAGTCTGTTTCATGCACTAGTAGGACTCTGGGAAGAACTGTGAACCAGAAGAGCCACAGTGAGTAGGAGGGTGGAACAAAGGGCTAGCCCTGCAGAGTTGGGCATGCTTCTAACCTGTTGATAGAGACTGAGGGTGCTGCGAGAAGGTGTTGCACCAGAGGGTGCAATAGAACTGGGAGGGATGTGACATGTGCTCTAGGGGGTTAGATGCTGCCTTTCTGGTTGTCTAGGAACTGAGGAAACCAAATGAGACGATGAGAAACACGGCTGGCTGGAGGCAAGTGAGCTCTCCTCTCACCCTTGAGTACCGTGCAATCCCCAACAGCCCCCGGCCAGAAGACCCCCTGTCAGAATGCTCCAGAATCATGCTGTTCAGGATAGTAGCTACTAGACACAAGTGGCTACATGTCCACATTTGATATCTGGAAACACTCCGCACAGGTCTTTACTCCTGTATCTTTTACTTGGAGATGGTATTGCTGAATTTTCTGGGTACCTGAGAGGCACCAACTATATGGCATATGAATTACAATTTTCAAAAACACAGTAAGCAAGGGGTACCTGGGTGGCTGATTGTTTGGTTAAGTGTCTGTTTTTTGCTCAGGTCCTTATCTTAGGGTCGTGGGATCAAGCCCAAGTCAGACTCCCTGCTCAGTGGGGAGTCTGCGTGACCCTCTCCTTCTGCCTGTCCTGCCCCTTGCTCATGCACCCCACCCCCCTCTCTCTCTCTCTTGCTCTCAAATAAATGAATAAAATCTTAAAAAAAAAAAAAAAAAACCACAGTAAGCAATACCATAAACCACCAACAACTGTATCCTTTTTTGAGATTTCCAAAGACTCATTAGGGACTCTCCTTTTTTATAACCATCCATTATCAGCATATGATACTATAATTGCTAACAGTGTAAGAAATTAAGTGTCATCTGGGCTAACCCTATGACAGAATTTGAAAGGTATTTTGGAAGAGTTCCCTGATTTCAGTTTCTTATTTGTCTCATTTTCAAAAAGTGGAGTAGAGAGGAAAGCTGATTATGTGAGCTTTTTGATTGCCCAGATTCTGAAGAAATAGTACTCTTCTGTAATTAAATTGTAAGAAGTTAATTGTATTTAAATTGCAAGTATTTGAGAAAATCTGTCATTTTTCAGAATTCACTCTGAGAACAAAAATTGATATGACAAAGTAATTAAAACCTGAAATGTAGACGTTTTCAGGGAGTTTGTTGTTGTCAGGGTTGGAATACAGTGGCTTTTTATTTCCTAAAATTTTTGTTGTGTTATTTTCCTTCACACTGGTGGGTCAGAAATATTATAACACCTCCGCTTACAGGGTCCTGAGTTATTAATCTGAGAAAGGGCAAGCAATTTTTTCACACTGTTATTTGCTTACATACAGAAGTAAACTATCACCATCTACTGCTTTATAAAAATCCTTTTTAAAAAATAATTTTTAATTGCATTTTTTTATTAAGTATAGTTGACACACAATGTTAGTTTCAGATGTACAACTTAGTACTTTGATAAGTTTATGTTATGCTATGTTCACCACAAATGTAGCTACCATCTGTCCTGTTAACATTGCTATTACAGTATCATTGACTGTATTTTTTTATGCTGTGCTTTTTATTCCCGTGACTTATTCATTCCATAACCAGAAGCCTGTATCTCTCTCTCCTCTTCACCCATTTTGCCCAGCCCCTCACCCTCTCTACCTTCTGGCAAACATCAGTTTGTTCCCTTATTTATAGGTCTGATTCTGCTTTTTACTCATTTTTTTCCTAAGATTCCACTTAAAATATGATTGTATTCTTAGTGTTAAAAGTCTGAGTAATGCAGATAAGGCAAACATTCTTGTTATTCTCCTTATCCCCATCTACTCTGCTCCCCTGAGAAAACTGGGTTCCTATTTATGTGTCCTTTTTTCATTTTTCATTTTTTACAAAATATTTTTATTTATTCATGAGAGACACAGAAAAGGAGAGGCAGAGACATAGGCAGAGGGAGAAGCAGGCTCTATGCAGGGAGCCTGATGTGGGACTTGATCCCAGAACCCCAGGATCACGCCCTGAGCCAAAGGCAAACACGCTCAACTGCTGAGCCACCCAGGCGTCCCTTTATGTGTCCTTCCCCCTGCTCATGCACCCCTCTCTCTCTCTCTCTCTTGCTCTCAAATAAATGAATAAAATCTTAAAAAAAAAAAAAAAAAGGGATCTGGCCTCATTTACATGTATCTACACCTACCTAGAAATACATAGTTTAGACTGGCTTATCCAAAAAATAACACCATATTATATCACTGTTCAGGCATATATTATGAAAATGTTCCATGTTAATACCAAGGAATCTTGTTACTTTTAACTGCTAGGTTGAATTCCCTTGAATAGCTAGCTGTTCCCTATTTATTAAACCATATAGGCACTTAAGATGGCCCTCTTTTCACTATTACAAATACTGCTGCAATGAACTTCACCCTTTATAAAAAGGCTAAATGGAGATGGAGACAGTAAACACAATTTTAACTTCACAACCAGTAGGGAAAAAAGTGAAATTATGATGGAAATGCACAATAGCGGAACAAAGGTATATTGGCTAACTGGTGCCAGGCACAGGAGATCCTTCATTGGTATTGTGTGAAGATTTCTTGGTGACCCAATTTATTAGTGAATTAAAATGCCAAGTCAAAGCATGTTTTTAAGTATGTCAGATATGAAGAGTTTATACAAGGATGTAAGCAATAATATGAATGTGTTAACATATGTGGATTGGTGCAGAGGTGGGGAGAACATAAACAGGACTGCATATTTTATCTTTGGACTCCTACGTGGTCTAAAATGCCACTGGGAAACCCAGTGAAAGAAAGAGACTTGTAAATCTTTATAGAATACTTCTGATTCTCATTTGTATCACTACTCCCCTATCTCAAAGAAAGGTTGTAAAATTAAGTTTGGCAGAAAGGCTCATGGCCAGGAAATATCAGCTAGAGCCCAGGATTAAAATGATTTATAAACACTCTTTCCCCCCTGTATAACTTCTTAGGTGAGCCTTTATGTGTTGAGGTGGTCAGCTCAATAATCCTAATCTTACTGTGGAACTATAGAGATGCTCAAACCCTGATGTCTATTGTAAGGCTAATTTTTATCTGATACCATGCTTCTGCATTTCCTTGAAGCACAGATGTTTGGCAACCACACTACTCACACCTTGCTTAACGTGGTCATTCATTTCCCTATTAAAATCAATTTAAAATCAGGATAAGGCTCTGGCTCTTTCTCTTCCCACGTTGGTCTGACTGCGTTTAAATATGTGAATCCTGACTCCCATCTGTCTTTTGCCCTGGCACTCTAAACCCTATATTTAGGGTATCCTTCAGGATCATATTACTTTTGTTGTGATTCTGTTAGATTGCAAAAATGGTTGAAGTTTTTCCCTTTGCAGTATTATGCCCCCTGATGTGACTTTGAAGCTCTTCCCATCAAGAGGTGAAGTTTATTTTCCCACCTCTTTAATCTGGGGTGGCTGTGTAACTTGTTTTGGCCAACAGAATGTAGTGGAAGTGACAGTGTGCCAGCTCTGAATTTGTACTTCAAAAGGTTATGCAAAAAAAAAAAAAAAAAGGTCTATGCATTTCTATATATGTTTGTCCTCCTGGACACCTGCTCAGCCTCCATGTGAACAAACTTGATCTAGCCTACTGAAGCATGAGAGAACATGTGGAGAAAACATGAGCTGTCCCAGATTAGCCAGACCTCTAACTCACTTGGCAGCTAATACAAAGGCATGAGTCAGTCCATCCTATATAGCTGATCTATAGAATTGTGAGCTAAATAAATGATGGTTGTTTTAAGACACTAAGTTTAAGGGGCTTGTTATACAGCAAGCACTGATATAGACAACTTTATTCCTGTCTGCAGGAATGTTTATTAAATTGGGCCTCTCAGAGCAAAGGGATTGTTTCCTACATAGTTCTGTACATTACCTAGATTAGTAACTTAATAGAAACTTAAAAAAATTTTTCTTGAGGGGAATAGGGAAATGGGAAAGACTGATGAAAATTCCCATTTTTCCTCTATACTCAGTCTGCCTAAACCTCCTCAGCCTGTGATTAAGGAAATAAATGGAAATTACAGTATGTAGGGCATGCCATTAATCAATACAAGCAGAAAATTCTCTTACAAAAGACTGTACAAAAATACACAAGGACAATTTTATAGGGACAGAGTGAAAATCCTATCATTTTTCAACATCTTGGCTTCCCTGATTTTTGCTGCCATTTCTTTGCCACTGTCATAGGTTCTTTCCTACCTTTGAATATGCCTCAGTTCCTTTAGAACAGTAGTTCACCCATCCCACTTCCAGACTCTCTAGCAGGGGAGGGCTGGGGGTTATGCCACCAGATTGCTATGACCAGGGCTGTTTTAAGTCCTTCTTAGACCCTAGACATGAACTTCTGGGGGTTCTTCCTACACTACATTTAACATGTTAAAATGTGCCACAATTTAATATAATTTATATATAACTTTAAGAGTCAAGTGGCACTTGACTAGCTGACATGGTATTATATGTTAGAGATAGCTAATTACACACTTTGTTACTTTGAAGTTTTCTTTCTGTATTTTGGAGTCATTAATTCTGCTGTTGATGTTCCAGTCTGAAACATTTTCATAAGCCCATGAAGGGCTCACAGGTTCTGGGCTGTGTGCCTATTGGTATCTAATAGGAAAGTCATCCTGGCCTCCTCAACCAATAGTAATTTACTGAACACCAAAGCATCACACTAAAGTCTTCATCAGGCAGCTATTTACCATGCCCAACTACTGAGCTAAGTACTAAAAACCAGGATAAAGGCCCAGCAGCTCTTGCCTTTGAGGACTCTGACTTACTAAGCCTTGACCCAGAGTAAAGCAGATGAAAAGAATTGTGGAGTTTGGATCTTTTCAAGCCTCCAGGGCCTCTTCCTTTAATTCACCATAAGGGTGAGCAGAGCTTATTTGAGGTCATCACTACCTTCAACCTCTGGCAGCAAAGGAAGCCTAAACAGATAGTCCTAATTCCTATTTGTAGCTGACCTTGGGTGAAGTACTTAAATTCCTTCCCTGACAAAGCCAGGATGGTCTCACAATGGACATGGTGATCTCTGGGCCAAAGGCAGGATTTGGGAATAACAGGTATCCCCAAACTCAAAGCTGACACTCATCTACTCAGAGGTGTTGGTGGGGGTGATATAGAGGACTTCCTCCATGAGCTTAACCCTTCTGTGCTGTGTCAGAATGCTGTGTTTTTAATGTTCATTAGAGAGTATGCTGGTTTGCCAGAACCTTGCAAGACATACATACTTTATAGCCTGAATAAGCAAAACACTGAACTATCAAGTGGCTCCTGTGTTTCAGCAATCTTCAGGCCATTAGGAAGGGTCTAGTTTTACAGTAAGCCCCCTCAGCCCTTTTTAAAGGAACCACCTTAGGAATCGAGGCAAGGGTGGCATTTTGCCTGGCTTATCAAACTCTCCTGGGCATACAGATGCCCTGGGAATACTGTTAAAATGTAAATTATGATTCAGCAGGCCTGGTGTAAGGCTTGAGAGTCTGCATATCTGTCTCTGGCATTGGCATCGATGCTGAATGCTGAACTACACTTTGAATAGCAAGCCCTTTATAGTTTACCAAGAGCCTCTCACATACTTTGTCTCATTTGATTAATCCACCAACTATATGAGGCATTAGCATCTCCATTTCACAAAAAAGCAATAGGCTCAGAGTGGCTTGATCTAAAACTACCAGCTAGCAAATGGCAGAGCCAGCATTTCTAATCCAAGTCTTTTGATTTCTAGTTCAGCCTTATTGCCATTCACTCACAGCCCAGACATTTTTTCTTATTACTTCTACCTCCCATGTCTTGTGAGGTCACTTGTCTTGAGGTTAAAGTCCAGAGTTAATTTCATCTTTTTAAACCTTTGAGCTGATAACCTGATCCTGCTTTTCATGTTGCATGGCAGTTGGGAAAGAAAAGATTTTCAAAAGCAAAGCAAAAAGGCTTGCAGTGGTTTTGTCCGAAATGATTATGCCTGCTAGGAAACCAATCATGCTTGGAAACACTGCTCAAAGCAGTTAAATGAATAGGCTTTCCATTGGGGTTTGCAATTAGAGGGTTTCGAATGGGGCAGAGGCTGAGTCTCAGGTCCACAGACTTGGTGACAGACTTCTGTTTTCTGTTCCTAACAAAAATAAAATATTGTAGATCCAGGACACCATCGTCTATTCTATGGAAACAAAGATGTATTTTATTTTGAGGGAGTACCTATTACATGCCAGACACTCAGCCAGGTACTTTGCATACATCACCTCCAATCCTAAGAGCAAGGCTGAGAGGTAAGTTATAGTAGCCCCACTTTTTAGATTAAGAAACTGAGGCTCCCCAAGGTTAAACAGTGACAACACTGCAAAGCTTGACCAAACACAGCAGGGCTGACTGTGTCTGATGTGTGGGCTCTTACCACTATATCACACTGCCTCTGAAACTGAAAATCAGAGAAGTCAAAGCGCAGAGAGTCTAAAGTTAATCTACTTCTGGTAGCTCCTGATTCATGGAGGCAGGGACCCTTACTTTCTCCTCTGGTTATTCCTTTGGAACATCTATTCTTAGATTACGTCAGACTGTCATTCTTTTCTCCTTCTTTTATTAAAAAATCCTTACGAGGGATCCCTGGGTGGCGCAGTGGTTTAGTGCCTGCCTTTGGCCCAGGGCGGGATCCTGGAGACCCGGGATCGAATCCCATGTCGGGCTCCCGGTGCATGGAGCCTGCTTCTCCCTCTGCCTATGTCTCTGCCTCTCTCTCTCTCTCTCTGTGACTATCATAAATAAATAAAAATTAAAAAAAAATTAAAAAAAAATCCTTACGAAGAAGTTACAAGAATAATATAATGAACTTCTCTGTACCCTTCCCATATGATTACCAACAGTTACCTTTTGACACATTTCTATGTGTACATGTATGAGTACATTTTTTATGATTTGAAACCAGAAAAATAACTTTTACTCTTAAAAACTAGGAATAAAAGCATTCTCTTACATATCCACAGTACAATTATGATCAGGAATTTTAACAATGACAAAACTACTGTCTAATAAATCACTTATATTTCAAATTTCACTAGTTGTCTCAATAATGTCCTTTATAGGGATCTCTGGGTGGCACAGCGGTTTGGCGCCTGCCTTTGGCCCAGGGCACAATCCTGGAGACCCGGGATCGAATCCCATGTCAGGCTCCCGGTGCATGGAGCCTGCTCCCTCTGCCTGTGTCTCTGCCTCTCTCTCTCTCTCTCTCTGTGACTATCATAAATAAATAAATAAAATAAAAAAAAATAATGTCCTTTATAGCATTTTTTTTCCTTGATCCGGGGTGCAATCCAAGATCACATAGTGTATTTCCTTGTCATGTCCCTTTAGTCTCTTTTAATCTGGAACTATTCCTTAGGTCACTGCTGTTGATTCAGCACTTTTACAAATCATCAGAAAAGATGTCACTAAAGTTTGAGGGATCCTGAGTGCACTTCACTGAATGAGTGGATACCATGCTATCCTCTCCTTAGTCTATCAAATTTGCCACCTGCTTCTGCTGACTCTCTTTGAGAGACAAAGTGCCCAATTTGGCAGGGAGTGCTGGGAATGATGCTGTTTACAGGGGCTGAGGCCCATTTTTGATGCAGTCTTCAAGCCTCTCCATTCCTGCACCTGGGCAAGCCAGATGGTTCTTAAAGCAGCACTTCCTCTTGGCACCTCTTTATTTCTGAGGCATTCAAAGAGGGAGTTATGCACTCAACAAATCCCTCCTCCCATGAAAAAAAAATAAAAGATGGTTCTTAATTTAAAACCCTCCCTGGTTTTCTTTCTGGAATTCCTGGTGGAGATTAAGAAGCCCAAAATCAGGGGTTACATGATTGGTTGTAGCCTATGACCTGACAAGGTTCTTAAGGGTTTTAAGAGTCAATTAAGAACGTCAGTCAGGTTAGCCTTTGGCTTGTCAAAGTTGCCCCTGCACTGACCTATGCCACAAGGATTGCAAACACTACATGAATGTCATTCTTAATTTTTTTGGATTCTGGAATTAAAAGTCCCAGGTTTCCATTCTCCTTAATTATCTAAGGCTGCTTTGAATGGTTTCTCTGAGTAAATGGGGTACAAGATGAGAAAGTCAGTCTTTTCCTCATGCTGCCTTAGATAGTCTGCAAGAAATAGGGCTCTACTTGCAGAGCAAGCTGTTAACCTGTCAGAGTTAGTATCAAAGACTATAAGATGCCCAAGTTAGTTTATCTGAAATTCAAATATTGTATGGAACATACTTAGGCTAAAAAATTGTTTGATGATTATCTGAAATTCAAATGTAACTGACAATTCCAAATATTTTATCTAGAAATCCTAAGTCTGGGTTCCATGGATTACCTTTTATGCTTGTGGAGACAGCTGTGACTAATGAGGTTCAATACAAAGGAGAAGATTCAATCATCATGCTATGTCCATGGCTAGCAAATGGACAACTGCATTGCCATATTAATGCTGAGCTGATGTTTGATAAATTAAATATTGTACCTAAGTGCACAGTTTTCATGGTACAGATCCACAATCCTTTATCTATAATTTCAAAAGGTAAAACCCTCTGAAAACTGAAAGTTTTTTTATTTAACTCACTAGGTGGCAACATTCAACCCACATGATGCTATTTATTATCTTCATCTAATTTAGTGTGAATTGTCATACTTTTTTGCTATAGAAATATTTATTTGATCATAGAGTGCTGCTCTAGAACCCCTAAGGGTATTACATATGATAAATCTTGTATTAACCTTAAAATATGAAAAATTCTGAATTATGCATCTGACCTCAAGCGTTTCAAATAAAGAACTGAGGAAGATTAAAAAACTAATAGCCAGAAAAGACTTTAAAACTATACTGTCTGGGACGCCTTGGTGGCTCAGCAGTTGAGTGTCTGTCTTTGGCTCCCGATGTGATCCCGGAGTGCCGGGATCGAGTCCCACATTGGGCTTCTTGCATGGAGCCTGCTTCTCCCTCTGCCTATGTCTCTGCCTCTCTTTTATGTGTGTCTCATGAATAAATAAAATCTTAAAAAAAAACTATACTGTCCAATATAGTAGTCATTAGCTACATGCGGCCACAAATATTTGCAGTGTGTCTAGTCTGAACTAAGATGCACTCTTAGTGTAAACTACACATTGGGTTTCAAAAACTTGGCATGGACAAAGAACATGAAATATATGATTACATGTTGAAACAATACTGTTTTGGATACATTAAATTAAAACATTATGAAAATTAATTTCACCAGTTTATTTTTTCCCAGCTTTAATGCAGCTACTAAAAAATTTAAAATTACTTACATGGCTCCTATTATATTTCTAGTGGACAGCATTGCTTTAGAGAATATCTAAGTGTAAAACTCTTCACAGTTGTGGAAACTGGATGAGAAAGTGACATGGATCAGTGGGGCAGTTGATTGGGTCTATTTTGGTTTCCTGACTTGTGGGTTAGTGCTCTTTCCATTTCCCCTTTAAAATCCTCAAATGATAGGACTTTCAATAGTTTTTGGGCTCCATGCTTGGCACTGGAATTCTTAGAACCATTTCCAAAGTCTGATTGAATATTTGTGGTTCTTGCTGTTGGAAATAGGAAAATAAAGCACCAACGTGGAACCAATAGTTTCAGGCATAAGAAGAGGAGACTCAGAGAAGCGGATAAAAAGGATTTTAATCTCACTAGTTCTGTTTAATGAGATATTTCTCAATAAGTTCAGAACAGGAGAGGCTATGAATGCCCTGAAACGCAGTGGAATTTCACTCAGAGACTTTGGTAGAGGTAAGCTCCTCCATCAACTCTGTTGGAAATGGGCTGGGGTGGAAACTCACACTTAGCAAAGAGTAATGGTACAAACAAAGGTCGACTACCTTCAGAAAGATCACTTCTTAGAAACAGGGTATTCAGTTAATCAGATCCTAGTCACATGAGAGAATGGTAAGTACTTATCACGGTGGGAAGGGAGTCATTCATTCAGCAAGAACAACAACCCTACCACAGGAGACAGTGGAAAAGGACTTCTTGCCTATTAGCACACACTGTATTTGGCTGAACTCAGAGAAAAATCTCCAAGGGGATCAGGGCAAAGAACTTTGGGAGACAAAACTAAGCTAAGAGGAAGCCACCCTGTGAAAGTAGATGCAAACTCCACCTCCCTTTTAAAAAAGATTTAATTTTAAGTAATTTGTACACCCAATGTGGGGCTCAAACTTACAACCCTGAGATCAAGAGCTGCATGCTCCACTGACTGAGACAAGCCAGCATGCCTGCAAACTCCCTTTTGATGTGTCCAGGCCAAGTCTGGGGAGCTCTTAGGGACTTCCATTCCCAGGCACTATGCATTTAGCAGAGGCCTTGGTCTCTCCCAACAATCGAGAAGGAAAGATTCAAAGTCATGAGAAAGAGAGAAGGAAGCCCAGGAGATGTTGTCTTGACAAGAGAACAGACCATCAGAAAAGTTAAATTAATATCTGCAGCTTTGTCCTCAACATCCTGGAATGATCCAGAGCAACTTGAGAAGAGTCCTGTAGCTGGGGAGGCCGCTATAATTTGACATTATGGAAGCACCTGCTGCACAAATAATTTTAGCTGTTTGAGCATTGTTGGCTAAATAAAAAAGAATGAAATCTTGCCACTTGTAACCACGTGGATGGAGCTGGAGAGTATTATGCTAGGTGAAGTAAGTCAGAGAAAGGCAAATACCATATGATTTCACTCATATGTAGAGTCTAAGAAATGTAATAGATGAACAAAGGGGAAAAAAGAGAGGCAAACCATAAAACAGACTCTTAACTATAGAGAACACATGAAGGGCTGCTGAGGGGAGGAAAGCTGGGGTGGGATATGGGTGATGGGCATTGAGGGCACATGTGATGAGCACTGGGTGTTGTATGTACATGATAAATTACTAAATCCTATACCTGAAACTAATATTACACTGTAAGTTAACTGGAATTTAAATAAAAACTTAGAAGAAAAAGAAGAAAGCATTGTTGGTTGCATTCACTCATTTACACAAACTAGCTGGGTGTCTGGGAAGCACTAGGGTGGGGGAAAACTTGGCCTAGGAGTCACAAAGGGCTGAACTGAATTTTGATTTAACTGAAAAAGTCACTTAATCTCTCTTATAGTTTCTTCATTAGTAAAATGGACAAGAAGTATGCTCCAGAAAGTTCTGCCAGGTAAAAACGAGACACAGGTAAAACTCTTAAAGAGTAACTATCTGAAATGTCAGTCTGGCCCTTTTACATGAGATCCTAAGTGTTTTTTTCACAGAGTGGTAGCCAGCTGTCTACCCTTCCTCTCCTCTCCTTAGTCCTCCTTTCCACCTTCATCCTTGCCCTCCCCTCCTCTGACAGCACCACAGAAGGTTCATAATCCACTACCTGTTGCAAATGGAAAGAATACAGCATCCTGATATGGAACATTTTGCCATCTAGCTGATTTAATGAGTAAGATATTGCCCACTTAGAAGAATTTTAAAAGTGTATGATTTACAGCTTGACTAGTATTTAAAACCTGCAGTCTTTCTAACAGAAGGTCTCTTCAGAGCTCAGGGAGAGGGAGCCTTTGAAGTATGTATACACTTCCACCTCTGTCCTGCTTCTGTGGGGGCAAGAAAGGGGAGGAAAGTGCTGGAAGCAGAATCAGTGTTCAGTTGGCTCTCACTAGGAAATATTAGCTATAATTTTCAAGAGATGGATAAAATCCAAGGCTCCTATGAACAAAAGACAATCTAATAGTCTGGATAGCACTGTGCCCAATTGATAGGGGAAAAAAAAGACACATTTATTATTCAGTCCATTAGGCAAACATTGTTTTATCCATAAGAAAATATATACATATTTAATTTCTTCTACCTTTATGCCTTCCTAGGCCAGAGTTATTAACCTGGGGTCCATAGTTGGGCTTAAATGAGCTCATAAACCCACTAAAATTAAGTGCAAAGTTTATGTGTATGTGAAAGTTTGCACAAAGAGGTTTTATCAGAGGGGTTTATGACCCACTCCCAAACACACACACACAATGATGAACTACTGCTCTGTAAACTACCACAGAGCCAGGCCTCTCCTCACTTCTAACAGCCTTTTTTGCTGGAAGCAAAGTCATATGAATCTCGTAATTTTCAATGTGCTATTGACATCTGGGGCTGGCTAAGTTTTCTTTGGGTAAGGCTGTTCCTTTCATTCTAATATATTTAGCATCCTTGGCACCTGCCTACTGAAAGCCAGTGTCATTCACTAGACATTGTGACAACCAAAAACAATCACATACAAGTTCCACATAGAGGGTAGTACCTCCTCTATTTGAAAAGGTTAAGTTCACTTTCTCTGGCTTCTCTTTCTGCATCAAGAAAATGAGAGAGGTGTGTTAGATGACTCTAGGGTTCCTTTTAATTCTAGGATTAGTAATATCTCAAACATATCACCCCTTCTTTGAGTGTCATGCCCATTCTTATATACTCTATTACACTGACAGATCCGTGTTCCTTGGAAGGACCCACAAAGTACCATTAAATGTACAAAACTGTGGTCTGGTCCTAGACTTGGCTCTGCCTATGGTTAGTTATGTGACGGTGGGCAGTCCTTTAGCCTCCTGAAGCTTTGTTGTCTATCAACTATAAACGGTGTGTGGGACGCCTGGGTGGCTCAGTGGTAGAGCGTCTGCCTTCGGCCCTGAGCGTGATCCTGGAGTCCTGGGATCAAGTCCCATATCAGGCTCCCTGCATGGAGCCTGCTTCTTTATCTGCCTGTGTCTCTCATGAATAAATAAATTTAAAAAATCTTAAACAGAACGTGTATGGTGTTCCTACAAGGCTGAGTTAGAGTCAGGGGATCCAGTATGCTCTTTCAATGCCTTAAGTGTTAGACCACAAATCAATTATCTACTAAAGAATAAAAGACAAAAAAAGTCCTAGGTGAGGGAATATCCTACTTGGGCTTATTGATGAGAATCTGGGAGTCTGGTGGCCTTAAAGGAAATGATGAGGCATGAAGCTCAGATGGTAATTCCTTTCTGAGGCCTGCTGTACTTCCTAAAGCAGAATTAAGAGCTCACAAGCTATTGTCAATGTATTTTTATTATGATGCATTAATTTTGCCAATAGCTATTAATTACAGGCTCACCTACTTACATCTTTATAAACCATCTGAGGTCTTCGAAGACAGAGGTTGTGTAGGACTCCTCTTTGCCTCTTTGGTGCATGTCTGACACAGAGCCTAACACAGCAGTGATTCAGATGAATAAATGCAAGGTGGCAGAAATAAGGGCAGCCTGTGGGCTAGAGAGGGATGAAATGATAAAAACAGACTTGGCATGTTTCTAGGTGTAGGAGCTGGCTCATGATAGTCTGTAAATGTAATCTTTGAGCTTTGCCTCCTTTAAGTCCCAGGAGAGTCAGAGGAGTGCCTGGTGTGTTAATCACTCTTTCCCTGCAAATGAGACACTTCCTGAACTCACATGCTAGCTGGATAATCCTGTGAAGCCTATTGAACCATATTGTTAATTCCTATTCTCTCTCTTATGAACAGCATCGAAGGCGCAGGGAAGACTCATTATTTTTCTCTAGAAATCTAACATCATGTAAGAAATCATTTCCAAGCAATGACTTTTGAATCACTAAATTTAAGTATTTCTACTGAAAATTGTAATAGGAATGTTTTGGACCTTGTGAGAGAAGTGTTACTTGGTGGGTAAAAAGTTAGTATTTTCTAATGACACTTTGATGTAGTTGATTCAATTCCCTAGATAACTTGCCTCTGCAGGGCTGTTAACCCCTGCCTATTTCTTGGTGCTCTTCCTAGGTTTCCCAGTTCTTCCTTTTATATAGAACTCTTGACTCTCATCCTCAATTAGTTTGCTCAAACTTGCCTGGTTTCTCCAATTCTCCTTTTTGGATCCTTGGGGATGGTAAAGGTAGAATGAGGTAGGGCAAAGGGCATGACATTACTGCCCAGATGCTGAGGTATGGTTGAGGGGCAGAGCTAGGGTGTGTGAGCTAGGAGTGATAAGAACCAAAGTCACTAAAAATAGTATCTGGGATTGTTCAAAGGTCAAAATGGTGGAGTTTTCTTTTCAATGGGATGGCTTAGAAGAGAGGCTTCAGCACCTCAATAATTCCATCACCAGTTCCTCTGCCCAAGCTGTACCAAGGACGGCTGGGGCTGAGACTATGGCCTTTTTCTGACCGAGTTGTGTGCTGATTTGAGGTAGCTCTGGAGAATTGTGTATATGTATGTGGGAGCATTCCTGAAGCAGGGAGAAAATTCTAGCAACAAAAATTGGCTAATATGACCAAGAAACAAAAGGCTTCAGCCACATCTGACTACCAAGATCTTTCTGAGAGCAGGAGATGTCTGTAATACTTGCCTATTTCTGGGCAGGACTCAGAAAGTCTCTTCTTATGGATTAGGACCAATAGCCTCCAGTTCCAAACCTAGCTCCACCAGCCAAAAGCAGCAAGGGGTGGTGGAAATAACATAGTCTTAAGAGGAAGATCTGGGTCCATGTTCTACATCTGCCTCTGCAACTAGTTGTGTGACCTTCAGCAAGTCACAAACTCTGCATTCTCATTATCTCTAAATAAAGGTACTGAGTTTCAAGGTTCCTTAGGATCTTTATTCAAATAATACTGAGTTCGTATGATATTCTAGATACATTCTAGGTGCTAGGGGTACAGCAGTAAACACAAAAGACTAAAACTCCTAATTTCATTTAGTTTATATTCTAGTGGAGGGAGCTTGATAATAAAGGTAAGTAAATTATATTGTGGTTTAGAAGGTGATTAGTATTATGGGTTGAAATACAAAAGAAAAAAAAAAACAAAGGAAATACAAAAGAGTAGGGTAATGAGAACCAGGGAAGCTGAAGCTGGGGACTGGGGGAGAGGGTAGGTTGCAAATTCTCTGATAAATGATTTTTTTTGGAATCTCAAAGAATACCTTCAAAAGTAAATCTTTTGAGGAATAGGGATGTGATGCCTGGTATGTTGACATAATCAAAAAGATGAAAATGAAGTTTATCTTTCACAAAATAGTGGGGAATGATCTTAAATAGCATCTCTCACCTCTTCACTAGTTCATTTCCATGAGGAGAAAGTGGATGCCAATACTCACCTAGGATTTGGGTTGGAAGTTTTGACATGGAAGCCCCTGAAGCTCAGGAGGGGTGCAGTACTATTGAGAACTTCCTAGTTACAATTAGGGATGATCCTGGGGAATCCCACAGGAGTTTATAGGTGACAGGCAGGTTAGAGCTTTACAACCTGAGGCAGTATAATTATTGGCAACCTCAGATTTACCGGTCAGGGATCTGCCTAATCACTCTAGATGGCAATGGGTAACTTCAGAGCACTGTGAGAAGCCAGTTAAAGATGATTCAGTAAATGATCAGTAACTCACTGGAAACTCTTCCTCCTCCATGAACAAAGCACTCTCACTGTGCCAATGCTTGGTTATAAGTATTCTGGAGGTTCTTTCCCTTTCCTTTCTTCTCCTTCCCTCTGTCTTTCTAGTCATTCATTCATATTTACTCCCTCTTTCTTTCTTTACAGAACTTGGTAACATATGTATTTAAATTCTGAGATCCAGAACAAATTCATTTATATAATTTTCCTAATTGCAAAGAACTGGGTAGAGGAATGAAAGAAAAAAGCAAAGACTGACACACATAGTATATATGACAATTGGTGCTTGCTAGCCTGCAGACATCACATGATGCCCTTGTACTTAACAAGTGCAAAAACCACTGGGTGGTGGTTTCCATTGACCATAATACAAGTAATGGATTTCCTGGCAAGCATTTACTGTGTGAGTCCCAGCAGTTAATTGGCTCCCAAATCTGATTCCAGAAAAGACAATGCTTGGAAAGGTCATCTTAAAATCAGGACACTTTCCAGAATGTACATTATCTTGTAGCTTTCCAAATCTGTTATCATATTATTCTATTCCTCATGGCCTCCTTTCTGAAAATTTAGGTATCTGTTCTTCAGACTCTCCAATAAAACAGATAAGCTGGTTAGAAAATAATATAAATCTTTACAACAGGGAAGTATTTGGTAGGTTTCCTTTCTTGGCACCACTTATACGGCTACAATTTATAATAAAAGAGAATGTCTTGTTATTAGATTGTATCACATTAACAGTGACAATGTGCATATACATAGCTCCCTGAACTCATTCTGTAGGTTTAGGTAAAATTGTTTGCAACATGCTTTTTCTAGCTTTGAAGTGGAGCAAATAGGATTTCTGTCCTCTTTTTTTCTCAACACTCACATTCCTAATTATTCCTACTACATCCTCTACTACTTCTCAAACTTTTATGTCCATATAAACCAGATTCTGTTCAGTACATTTAGGATGATGCCTGGAATCCTGCATTTCTAAAAGCTCTTAGGTGATGCCAATGCTACTTGGCATTATGCTCCATGGACCACATTTTGAATAGCAAAGGCCTCCTTTTCCATATCACAACTGCCCTGGCCTGGGTCTACATCATCTCACTGGACTTTATGACAGCCTACTGGCCCTTCTGTTCCAAACTCTTTCTCCATATTTTCCAAGAGGCCTTTCTAAAATGTAAATCTGACACTATTAATTGTCTTCTTACTGTTCCTTAAGTGACTTCATATTGCCTACCAAATAAAGTCTTATCTACTTAATGATGGCCTTTGGTCTCCTTCATGATTGATTGAACTCAGCACCTTGCCAGATTCTTCTGCCACATCCTCATCTTAAGCTTGATGTCCTTATGTAGTAGCTAGCTCTCCAGATGATCTTGACAATCTATGTCGTATACTCTTGTATAGTCTCCTCCCATGTTGCATAGAACTGATCTGTATAATCACTAGAATTTTGTATGACTTCCAAGACCAGGTCATAAAAGATGGTCTGGCTTTTTCCTTGCCATTTCTTGGATCACTTACTCTGGGAGAAGCCAGGTATCCTATAATGAGGACACGTGGGTAGGTATATAAAGAAACTCACATGGTAAGGAAATGGAACCTCTTGCTAGTAGCCATATGAGGGAACCATTCAGAAGCAGTTCCTCCCATTCCAGTTAAGCCTTCAGATGACCGTAACCAAATGAGACTCCTCTAGGAAGAACCCTTCTGCTAAACTACTTCCAAATTCCTGACTTATAAGAAATAGTAAGATAAATAAGTTTGTTTGTTTTAAGTCACTCAGTTTTGGGGTAATTTGCTGTGCAGCAATAGATGACTTATACAGAGTATGCAGTTTCCCACAAATCACTGGTCCCTCTTCCAGGAAAACCTTTTATCTCAATAACTCTTATTCATTCTTTGAGACTCAGATCTCTAGATGTTTCCTTCAGGAAGCTCTGACTTCTTCCCTCAAAGATTTGGCCAGATAAATCTTTGGGCTTCTATGATGCTTTGGATATGTCTTCATATCTGTATTTATTATAATGTCTAGTCATTATATGTCTCATAGTCCCACTAGACTGTGAGCTCCTTAGATGCAGGAGACTGTACCATTTTGGTATCCTCAGTGCCTAACACATAGCTGGAATGAACAAATGAATGAAGTCAACTCCACTGGAATCATGACTTTACAACAACTTTATCCCTTTACATTCGAAGTTCTTTAAGCATTTGTCACTATTTGCTTGACCCAGCATCTCACACAGGCCAGCTATGACTCAATTCATTAACTGTTTAATTTCTAGGTTTTTTTAAAAAAAAAATTTCACACCATTTTACACCACTGAGTTACTTCAATGGCTCTTAACCAAAAGAACACATCAGAATTACCTATTGAGATTTGTAAGAACACATTACACACACACTCCAGTCCTAGCCCCAGCAATTCTGATTCACTAGCTGTGAGGTAAGCTCCAGACATATACATTTTAAAAGCCTCCAGAGGTGACTACTCATATCTAAGTTGTCATTTACTGGTTTATTGATGTTTAATCTATGTTCAAAGATAATAGGATGTTTATAAGAACAAAAAATTACTAAAACAAAACAACAATAACAAAAACTAAAACTCTTAAATGTAAGAAGGTATAATTATAAGAACAAGTGATGATAAGGCTGGGTGGGGGAATATCATGTGAAATAATCTAGGCTAGGAGAACTCCAAATGAACAAAAAAAATTTTTAGAGCTTCCTTGAAGCCAAGGCAAAAAGACTGGGATGAATTGCATAACTCTCAACATTTCAAAGAGGTAGCATGTAAGTTCATCTGTAAAGACAACTTTTGCCCTAGTAATGAATTATAAGAGGAATTTATCTGCCAAGTTTTCATGGAAGAGGCTACCAAACAACACAGTAAATGGTGTCTTTGAAATATTTTTTAAAATAGTGCAGGGCATTTTTACATACAGCTACTTTCAAGAAAAGCTAAACGCATAATATAAAATTCTAGGGTGGTGAAAATATTTCTATGGAAAACCGAATAATAACATGTAGCTTTGTTGTCAGATGACCTGATATGAGAATTACAGAACCTGGAAGAGAAAACAGCATGAATAGTTCATTTGTTCTCAATGGTCTCACATAGGCTTTTTGAAGAAGTTCAGTTGATATCTTTCCACTGCATTTCCTTACTTGGCAGTCCAATCTTGGGATATTCTCCTAACATATCTGTGCTTGCCAAGGATGGAAGGTAGAGACAGAAGCCTGTAGGTACAGAATGAATGATAGGGACACTGCCCATAAAGGTTCCTAGAGGCAAGACTCAGAATCACAGAACTGTAGCCTCAATGAATGATGCAAAGATCGGTATCCTTCATCTGCAAATGAGAGCTGCATTATAGTGCAGGCTACAATGATCACATCCAATCCAAAACATGTGTTTTGTCTATTAACAGGTTGGGAGCTCAAGGATAAATTTTTATTTTTATTATTTTTAAAATATTGATTTCAGAGAAAGAAAGCAAGTTGAGGTGGGCAGAGGGAGAGTCTCAAGCAGCCTTTGTGTCTAACGCAGAGCCTGACAATGGAACTTGATCTCATGACCTCGGGATCAAGACCCAAGCCAAAACCAAAAGTCAGACACCTAACCAACTGTACCATCCAGGCACCTCTCAAGGATAAATTTTTAATTGAATTATTTTAAAGCTTCAAGGTAGGACATCAAACCTCAAAGGCATACAGAATGTTAGAGGCAAGCAGCAGCTGCTCTCTGGAGACAGTTAAGTTAAAAAAAAAAAAAAAAAAAAACCACATAATCAAAGGATCCTGTCTTGTCTATATCGAGCTTTGATGATTCCTAGTGGATCTATGCCAAACTGGCCTAACCAAGAATAACGAACTTTTTATAATGGTCAATTGGTCACTGAGATATCAAACAGCCACCACCAAAGAAAACTCCCAGTTTTCCTTGCCAAACACAAAGGACAGCTTTGGGGGTCATGTAAAAGTGCTAGACTGGGAAAGGATTGGAGTCCTAAAATGATACTTGATGTCATGAATATTTCAAAAAAATTTACAAAGATTGTACAATTTAGGGGATCTCTGGGTGGCTCAGCGATTTAGTGCCTGCCTTCGGCCCAGGGCATGATTCTGGAGTCCCAGGATGGAGTCCCGCATCAGGCTCCCTGCATTGAGCCTGCTTCTCCCTCTGCCTGTGTCTCTGCTTCTCGCTCTCTCTGTGTCTCATGAATAAATAAATAAAATATTTAAAAAAACAAAATAAAAAAATAAATAAAAAGATTGTACAGTTTAGAGATATGCTTGTAAGTTTTGATTCACACTTGAAGACACATTCTAACAGTGCTAATAGAACTTTCTGCAATTGATGGAAATACTCTGTATCTGTACCATCCATTATGGTGGCCACTAATACATGTGGTTATTGAAAATTTCAAATTCTATTTAATTAAAGTTTTAAAAGATTTGTTTGAGAGAAAGAGAGAGCGAGAGGGAAGGAGCATGAGCTGAGGTAGGGGCAGAGGGAGAGGGAGACACACAGACTCCCCACTGAGTGGGGAGCCCCACACAGGGATAGATTCCAGGACCCAGGGATCATGGCCAGAGTTGAAATCAAGACTCAGATGCTTAACCAACTGAGTCACCCAAGTTGCCTCTAATTTTAATTAATTTAAATCACCACATGTGTTTAGTGGCCATCATACTGGATGGCACAATTCTATAGCATATGGACCAAACTGTTTCTCCCCTGGAACTGCTAACTGAGCCTCTGGATTTTACCTGCTAATAAGGGATATCCCCAAATAAAGCTGTATGTTCCATGGGCAACCTGATCATGACTTGTGCTCTGAGAGCTTTTGCAGCAGCAGTCTCAACCAAATCAAAAGGGCTTCCCAAGCCAATAGTGCCAACTTAAACTCCTCAGTCATCTGGGTGTCATTAAAAATCAACTTGTCAAAAGAACTCTAGGAAATGAGGGCTGAGACATCAGCAGTTAAAAGTATATTACATCTGAATATCAAAAGCAGCAGTAATACAACTAGAATTCAGCAAGCACTGGGTTAAGTACTTTTCTGCTCTGGTAAATAATGTGACTTGATTTTCTCAACTTCTATTCTACCCTTTTTCTAGCTGGAGAGGTTGAAAAGCTTAAAATTATGTTCTCTAGACTATTGTGTGTAGCAGTGTTCTAGATGTGTACTATATGCTTGTGGGAAACCTGTAAGGTAGAAGCAAGCAAGAGGCCATTGTCCTCCTTCTACAGATATTGACAGGCCAGGTCCTGCTCAGAATGAGAAGCAGTGTGGCAGCTGTATTCAGCATTTCAGTATCCTGGTTATGGCTTGCTGGTGTCTAGAGATGATTGTGGTGATTCCTGGGGTCCATAAAGGGGTAGTTCCCTGACTCCTGGATTGATGCTATAGTGGTGTGTCCTTGGATCTAATAGTTTCTGCTTTCTATTGTCTCAGATTTCCAATGGTTTCATAAGCACTTAACTCCTTATATGGAATCCCTTTCTGCTTTAACTATCATCTAGTGTGATTTCTGCTTCCTGTTTTCCTGATTGACACACCTGCATTCTCTTATTTATTTCCCTTAGCAATTCTGTAAGCTAGGTATTTTCTCCCTTGCCTGTTTTAGAGTTAACCATCAAGTCCAGTTCTGTTTGTGGTAAGTATTTGGCATGTTCATGGTCTCATCTTTTTCTCCAAACAGATTTAGATCCATAACACAGACTGTTTTAAAAGCCAGAACATGTGCTTAGAACATGACTACTGCTTCTCTTTGTGATGATTTTTTACCCAAAGCAGAAAGGAATAGAATGTAATGACAACTTGGGAGAGGAAATGAGGTTTTCTTTGCTAGAAAATGGTGTTGTCACCTGTGGACATAAGTTCAGTCTCAGCTGGCTTCCCCCCAAGAAAGTCATAATACCAACTTCATAGACTCAATCCCTAGTCACAGACAAGCAGCTATAAATTGAGGTTCTTGCTCATGAGCAATCTGGACAAGAGGATGGGATGGCTAAAGTAATCTATTACCAACAGAGAAAAGAGCATAAAGGATAACCTTTTTTGGGGTGAATCAATACTTTTATCTACTTCTTTTGAGTATATAAACTCCAAGGATTTTCACTTCTAGAACCCCAATACTCTATAATAATCACTGATTCTCCTCTTTGTAGGATGAGATACTGACCACTCCATATGGACATATCAAATAACTGCTCTGAAATAGCAGAGCTAACTTTAGCTCTTACCTCAGGCTTGAGAGAAAGAAAACAATCATCTCCAAACTGGATGTGATTTTCACAGCAGATGTCCCATCCTTTGCCCTCTAGCAGCAGTTGTGTGGTCTGAGAAGGGCAGTACAACTGACTAACTTCTCCACTTTGCTGAAATGCTGCCTGCAGGCTTGGATTATGCAGGTTGAAGATTATCTGTGTTCTCACTCTTCCATTGGTAACTTTGGGTCACTTGATTGTTTAAAAGTTCATCCTTGCAGAGGTTGGCATGGATGATGTAATTCAAACTCAAACTAGTGAATATTATGTTTTAGTTCAGTGGAATCTCTAAGTATTATCACTGAGAATTTTTCACCCTTCCAATGAGTCAAACAGTAAGAATGTTATGTTTAGGGATTTAAGGGAGGTTAAATTTTAAGAATTTTTAACGGTCAATTTTTGTGTGGATTTTTCTTATTCACACATATTCAAAAATACTATATGAAATGAGTAATTTTTGAATTTAAATGAAAGGAACTATTTCACAGAAATCCTTTGGGAGACATAAACACAAGATTATCAACTACTCATTAAATCAACAAATCTGTTTTTCTTATTAGCGAATACTCCTTAATATTTATCTTAATAACTCAGAAAAATCATGAGCTCATCTATGAGCTAGGATACTTTCAGATCCATAAAGAAATATCACTGTTGGGATCCCTGGGTGGCTCAGCGGTTTAGGGCCGCCTTCAGCCAAGGGTGTGATCCTGGAGTCCTGGGATCGAGTCCCATGTCAGACTCCCTGCATGGAGCCTGCTTCTCCCTCTGCCTGTGTCTCTGCCTCTCTCTCTCTGTCTCTCTGTCTCTCTGTCTCTCTCTCTCTTTGTCTCTCTGTCTCTCTCTCTCTCATAAATAAATAAATCTTAAAAAAGAAAAAAAAAAAAAAAGGAAATCTCACTGTTACACTTACCAGAATCTCCAAGCACTAAACAGATTTACTTTAACTATAATTAGGACAGAATAGTAATGTAGTAAATAGTAGCCTATATAGCATACTAAAGCTATACTAAAGCTATAAAGCTAAAGCTTTCAAAGGTAGCATACATTTAAGCAATATCTTAGCTTCAGATGACACAAATGCTCCTTGCTACTTAATTGTTTATGGAGAAAATATAATTTAGCTAATTTCTTGTCACTCCAATTCATTCCCTTTAAATTACCACCATGGTATTTTGATTATTTTTCTTTAAGAAAGTACAAGCAAGCTTTGCGCAGTGGCAGTATCGTAGCCAATGAGGTTTATCCGAGGCGCGATTATTGCTAATTGAAAGTACAAGCAGGGATCCCTGGGTGGCGCAGCGGTTTGGCGCCTACCTTTGGCCCAGGGCGCGATCCTGGAGACCTGGGATCGAATCCCACGTCGGGCTCCCGGTGCATGGAGCCTGCTTCTCCCTCTGCCTGTGTCTCTGCCTCTCTCTCTCTCTCTGTGACTATCATAAATAAATAAAAATTAAAAAAAAAAAAAAAAGAAAGTACAAGCATTTCCAGTTCACCACTGCCTGGAGTTCTTTGGTGATCTCCACCTTACCTGGGGGGTTATCCTCAAGGGGTCAGGACAAAGCAATTGGCTTGTAAAGTTTTATAAACCATCACTATGATCTATAGCAGCAGAGAACTTCCAAAACCTTGGAAGGCTTGTTTAAGTATTTCAAATGGTGTTTCTTATTGTCATCCCATTAGCATGGTATTTGGAATGAAAATTTGTTTTATAATAATAAACCAATAATCCATTCTCAGGAGATTTGGAAAAAAGATGCCTGGCAGAAAAGGGATTCTAGGTGGAATTTTTGTCAAGATTTTTGTGAAACAACTCTCTTATGTGAAAGGGTAGGATTACTGGACAAGTTTCCCCCTACCCTCACATGTTTTTTTTTAAGGCAGGAACCACACCTCCTCCTGCTTGCATTCTCAGTAGGCAGTGGGGCTTGACACCCAGTAGGCACTTACTAGATATGTGATGAACCAAATACTCAAAATACATAAGTATCACAACACTCTCATTTCTAATGATAGAAATGAGGATAGGGTTCCCTGCTCTCTCCACACCCTCTGTCTTGGTTGGTGAGCTCACAGAAACCTAAAGCAGTGGGATGAAAGCTCAGTGCTGTCTTTCTTCCTTCCATTTTTTTTTTTTTTTTAAAACAATCATTCTATGTTACTATGGTAATACTTGGTAACAGGATGCTCTGTAAATGAAAGTGGGAAGGAGGAAGAGATCATGAGTTATGCAATTCACAAGAAAATGCCCCTCTGGGCAACCTTTTGGCAATCTGCAAAGCTTGTGCATGTCCCATTTTATAATAAATGCAATTAAATAATACATGACACTATATAGAACAGATACAATATGTTGAAGCAGAGATCCACAGAGCCCAAGAAAACTGCATTAAGTATGAGATTATTAACAAGGGAATATTTTTAGACATTTGAAAAAAATAGGGAGAATTTGGTTCATAAATAGGACACTTTCTCATTTTAACACATAAAGGTAATAGCTAAAGAATTCCAAAGATGACTTTATGAGGCAATGGAGAACAAAGGCTGGATACTAATGTGGGACCTGATTTGAATGGTAAGTACATTGGTTACTGCAGTTGCAAAGGGCATGGATAAATTAATGAAACAAAGACATCTGTTAGTGATACTTACCCTCTGATAAGCCCAACTTTAGGGCCAAAGCTAAAATCTGAGGGGAGGAGAAAAGGGCACACAGTGACTGACATTTTGAACTACAGAGTCAAGTTTCTGTATATCACTTTTTCACTTCTATCACGGTAGCTTATTAAAACCCAAGCTGGGAATGTTTCTGCCTGCCCAAAGTGGGTGCTATAACACTGTAGGAAACTTTCTATCCAGTAGATTAATCTTGTGTGAGGACATGTAAAGAAAGCTGCTTTAGCTTCTTGATTTATGACTTCATTAAAATGTTTGGGCTTCAAATCTCCATCAACGTTTATTGGAATTAACAGCTTCTTAAAGTGGAAATATTCAGTGATAAATGAACCCAGCTTGGATCTTGTGTGAGGGAAAAACAAGGCACTCTAGGCACTCTTTATACACTTTCAGGAAAAGAGTAATACTTTCTACCCCTGTATACAAGTATATCTCAGAAATGGATAGGTGAGAAGAGGTGAGAACATGAAGAGAACAATCATGGATTCTAAATCAGGAAGAGTAGAGATGCCAGCATTCTTTTCGGAAATGCATTAAAAGAAGGTTTTAGGGGATCCCTGGGTGGCACAGCGGTTTAGCGCCTGCCTTTGGCCCAGGGTGCAATCCTGGAGACCCGGGATCGAATCCCACGTCGGGCTCCCGGTGCATGGAGCCTGCTTCTCCCTCTGCCTGTGTCTCTGCCTCTCTCTCTCTCTCTCTCTCTCTGACTATCATAAATAAAAAAAATTTAAAAAAATTAATCTTTATAAAAAAAAAAGAAGGTTTTAACTGTTCCTACTGTAGAAAGACCACAACCATCTCAGAAATAAAAGGGCTGCTGGCCTGTTGCAAGTATTAACCAACTTGGTGTCCAGAGAGATCTCAATCCAAAGATGTAACTTCCAGGTGTGCTGTTTGAGAAGATTCCTACGAGGACATAAGAGTGTAAGCTTTCTAGTAGCTCTCACTTTTTTATATTTACAGCACTCAGCTATATCTAGCAGATATTAACTATCTGATGAATGAATGAATGAAACAGCTACCACTTCCAAGAGACCCCCAATTTTCCCCTTCTCACCATCCATTTGTTCAAACTATTCCAGGATCTATAGATGATGCAGTTATTGCCATCAGCACTCAAATTTAACAAAGGCTCACGTACCCCTTCTTTATCAACTCAAGTACGGATAAGCAGCTTAAATAATTAACAGTTAAGGAAATGTTCTACCTTGTTGTCTGCCAGGGTTAATTAAATGTGACCCCTTCACGCTATATCATCCAATCCATGAACAAGTCTTATTGACTTACTTCCAAGATGTGTCCTGACTTTGTTTCTCCATTTCTGTGACTTCCAGCCTTGTTTAAGCTATCACCATCTCTGGCTGGACTACTATAAACCACCTTCTAATTGGTCATCCTACTTCCACTTCCAATACCTATAATCAATTATCCACAAAGCAGTCAGCTATCTTTTCTAAACATAAAGCATATCAAATTATTTCTGTTTAGAATTCTCCAATGGCTCCTCATTACACTAAAAATAAAATACAGATTTGTTGCTCCTGCTCACATCCTGTATACCCCATCTTATTCCACTGGTCTATTCACTTATTACACACTCCAGCCACATTGGCCCTCTAGCTGTTCCTCAACAATCTTGAACATGTTCTCACCTCAGGGCCTTTGTCCCTTTAGTTCTACCAAGAATGTTTCTTTTTGTTCACTCTGGCAGAGAAGCTTTTTCTTGTCACTCAGATTTTTTTTTGGTGGTGAGGGGGAGTGTACGATTGGGGGAAAGGAGGAGAGGATGAGAGAGAATCTTAAGCACCTCCGCACCCAGTGCAGAGCCTGACCCTGAGATCAGGACCTGAGTCAAAATCAAGAGTCAGACACTCAACTGGATAAGGCACCTCTGTTATTCAGATTTTAGCCTAGTGTCACCAACTGAGATGCCTTTCCTCATCACTCAAACTAGCTACCCAGTCACACCTATCACAATAATCTTAGACCTTTGCACAGTAAGGTTCTGATTCTTTTAATTTCCATATTGTATGGGATCCCCAATTAGCATGTAAGCTTCAAAAGGGCAAAGATCTTAATACTCTTATTCACTACAAAGAATGATCCCTGGCAATAGATCTCTAATATTTTTACTAAAAATTAGAAAGTTTAAAACACTTACTTGTTAGTGGCTTGGCAAGCAAGAAAATACTTTACTGAATGTGGGTTCCTGAAACAAGCTAGGTGTTAAGCAAAGACACTTTCATAGCTGGCTCAAGGTATACACTGAGTTGGTTTAGTGGCTTCCCCATATAGTGAGAGTCTCACTTCTCCCTTGTATCCACAAAACCAATTCTTATTCTTCTTGGCTCTGGGCTCTATTTACACAAGCCATTTACCTATTGGTACCCTGAAAGGTCTGCTGTGGGCATCCACAAGTACTGTGCCAATTTAGGAACTATCTTCTTGACCACTTGGGCCATTCAAAGAACTCATGTGCCAGATCCATTTTTCCAAGGCCTGTCCTATATATAATAATCACACCCATTCTCTAGATATTGGAACTTTCTTTGCCCCTTGCACTAAGTCGTCTATGCTAGCACCCACTGGGTACTATATTATTGTTCAAACACTCTTTCTCCTCCAGTTGCAAAACTCATTGTTCAGTAACCCATATATTTTCCCTGATAATGTGAAATAGTTGACTGAACACTTGGCTTGAAGTCAGAGTCCAGGGATTAAAATAGTTATTTAGTGGTAGCCAATTCAATGCTGGCTATAAGATTTAATCTCCCTGAGCCTCAGTTTTCTCATCTGCATAATAGGAATACTACTATCTGCCTCTTAAATAAATAGGTGAAAGCTCTGGGGCTTGCACTCTGTAGGCAATACACATGTGAGTCAAAGGGTGGCAAGTCCAGAATTATGGACTTATCCACTTTTCAGTGGCTTCTTCTGGTAGTTCCTCAAGTATTCATAGGGGAGAGAGAGATTCTTCCAGAAGTCCATCAAAAGAGCTTCAGAAGAACAACACTTGTCATCAAAATACAGTTATCATAAAGGAAAGGATGGCATCTTACCATAGACTACAGAAGCTTTAGAAGCAAATGGAACTAATCAGATTATGTCTATTAAAGTGCCAAGTCAGATGACAACACGAATTATAGAAGACTTTCACTAAGTATCAATAATATGTTAAGTGCCATGAAGGTTTCACTGGTGAGTAAGAGGAATGTCAGGGCACATTACTATTCTATATTAAAAAGCTACCTATCAGGATAGCTTAGGACTGAAGATTAAACCAAAAGAAAATGTGAGGATTCTGTAAATGGGTCTGTAAAGACTAACTGAAGAATTATCCTCAAATCATTAGTAAGAACTTGCTCAATATTATATATGTGTATGCAAATTTTTATTCTCTCCATTTTACATTTAAATTTTTCTACGTTTTGGGGTGCATGGGTGGCTCATTAGGTATCTGCCTTCAGCTCAGATCATGATCTCAGAGTTCTGGGATCAAGCCCCACGTTGGGATCCCTGCTCAGTGGGGAGCCTACTTGTCCCTCTGCCCCTCTCCCTGCTCGTGCTTCCTCTCTCTCTCAAATAAATAAATAAAATCTTAAAAAAAAATCTGCACCCCCCCCCCCACATTTTGTCAGTGAACTGTAAGCTACTTGAAGCAGAGATCAGTCCACTGTTTCCTATGTAACAACTCTAAGAATAAAACGTTTTCTCTTGAAAAACTTCCTCCAGGCTCTCAGATGGGTTCATCAGATCCTCTGGAAGGCAGATCTGTGATTGTCAGACCTCTCTGCTCCAGGAGTGCTCCATAAACATGCCCTGACACCATTAAGAAGCTACTGGAAACTGAGAGATGACCTGCTAGAAAACAGATTTTTCAACACAAAAGGGGAGCCAGGAATGAGTGTGGGAAGTAGAGAGGTTGAGAACAAGGAACACAGGTACCAGGTGCTGTGAACCTGTCATTATGCTATCATTTTTATAAATACTACTTCCCTGGACCTTGGAGGAGGAATTATTCTTTTTTCCTATTTAATAAGTGAAGAGGTAAATCAAAGTCCCCCATTTAGTAAACTGCAGACCCAGGATTAGGAAATTCATGATCTTTTCCTATATCCCACGGCCTCAAAAAGTTCACATTCTTGGCATTCCAATCCAGGTTATAAGATTTAGGAGACATTAGAAGGAAAAAAAAGGAAGAGAGTTTAATTCTCAGGTAGTAGTTATTGGTAGCTGAAAACCTTGCTGGCTGGGAATGGACCTCACCAGGGTACCACCTGGACTTCTGTCTGAATGAGAATTAAGCTCTCCTTCTCTTCAAGGTTTCTCATCCAACCTTAAACCATAGTCCTCAAATTCAGATCCCTTACTGAGAACTACATGAATAATTTCTACTATTTATTTGGCATCTATTAGGTACCATCTGTTAAGTATTGTGTTTGGAACTTGTAATAATCTCATTTAATCCTCACAAACCTTCTGAAAAAAAAAATCCTCACAAACCCCTTCATGGTAGGTTATATTATTCCTCCCATACAGATAAGGAAACTGAGGCAGCTAATAAATGGCAGGACCAAGATTTTAAATCAAAGCACAAATGGCAAGCTCTCTTCATTTTGTACAGCTCACAATCACCTTATAGAAAACCAAAATAAAGATGACATTTTGAATACTTGAAAATAAAGCATAAGCAGCAATATTAAAGGTCAAATTAATTTAGTATAATATTAGAGTTTGGTTTTGTTCCTCACCTCCTCTTGTCATGCTAAACATGGGTAACAGGTTGATGTATAGAATATAATGTTTGCTAGAAAAATCTCAAGATAATTCTTTTGTAAAAATGCAATCTTTGCTTCTAACCACCAGCATCTGTGGCACTTGCAATCTAAAAAGGCAGAAGGACTCTGAAAACATAACAATTAGTAATTATTTCATGTTTACTTGTAATTTGAAAGACAATAGAAAAGTTAAAATCTCGATTTCCAGACATGTCTACAGGTCTGTTGGCACAAAAAGGGTGTGTCTTAGTGCTTTCTCAACTGTACTAACAATCAGCTAATCCTGAAACTGCTCTGTAAACTCCAAATTTAGTCCTAGAGGCTTAAATGATATCATCTTTTTTTTCTTAAATAGATGTTACTTTAAGATTAAAAAAAAAACCCTCTATCCTTCCTCAATAAAAAAAAAAAAATCACTGCACAATGCTTGGTCCTGTGTTCACAGAATGAAAAGATGTTTTATAACCCCTGCTCTCTCCATCTCTCTCTCTCTCTCTCTCTCTCTCTCTCTCTCTCTCTCTTCCTGGCCCCTGACCCTTTTCCCTTCCTACTCTAGAGGAGGAGCTCACTTTGCTCTCCCCAAAGTCTTGAGAACAGGTACTGCAGAGGGAGAGGTTCGGAAGAAGATGGAAGAGGAGCAGCAGTGATGCTAGAGGGGGCAGAGTGCTCTTTGGGGTGCTAGGGTTGCACCTTTGCCCTTGGGTTGCAGGGATTGGTAGGTGAGATGGCAGCAGCTGTCTCAGAGACAAAGAAGCAATGCACGAATACCTGAGGAACTGCTCTGGACTTCTATCAACTCTGGCCTTATCCATTTATACTGAGAAGTAGCAGGCAGGATCCAGGTGCCAGCAACTTTTGGCCAGGGCCCACCAAACACACTTCCAAACCAGGCTCTGGAGGCCTACCTACTGTACTCTCCTGACTTCACAAAATGTTCTTCTCGAAGCTTGCTGGAAACAGGGGTGGAGTATGAATGGTATTTTTGCCATGGGACTCAGGGGCATATGAGCCCTGTCCTACCAAGGTCCCAGAGGGAAATGCATGAAGCAGCCCCTGCTAGAGCCTTTCCTCTAGTAAAAAAAAAAAAAAATGTCTGAGCCTCTGATTTCTTCCCAAAAGGTATAACTCAGTGCTTTGCACTCAAGCATACCACTGCCTGGAAGAAAAGTCTCTGCACTTGTCTTCCTCACTATCAAGAACCAGCCAAAGTTTACATCTAGGGAACATCTACTCTGCCCAGATATACAACCTAATTGTAATCCTAAACCTAAATCTAATGAGATGAAGGATTTTCATCCCATTTTCCCTTTACTCAGTAACAGTTCTCAGAGACAAGGAAAAGATGAGAAGCAAACATAAGCTTCTAACTTTTGTTTTGGGAGGGTCAAGTTTTATGAGGTCAGGTCTGATTGTTGAAAATTTCTGGATATGAAAAATGCTTAACTCATGTGAAAATAAATTTCTTTTCTAAGGCTTATTAATAAAACATTTGCAACTACTCAGAGACTAGTCATAAACTTTCAGAGACAAAATAAGAATATAATCTGTCCGTAGCAACAGAGACAGATCACTTTGATTAATTCTTTACAATGGCACCTCATCTCCTGCAAATTGTGGATTGGTTAAAAGTCTACAATCAGACCTTCAATAACTCCCACAAGCACTCTCATTACTCATGAGACTGTGACATATTAGGTCATAAAAAAGGTGCTGTTATATAACACAGGTGCTATGCAGCAGCTTCAGGTCATGAATATTAACAGACATCCTCAAATGGGTTAATATCAACAAAGACCTCCGTACAAGGTATCCTTGCAGGCATTCAGAAATCAGTGATGGGTAGAGACATTGTGTCCTTTGCAGGTTTGATGATTGCCATGATTCCTCTTACCAAGCCATGACCACAATTATTTTCTTGGGCAAGCATGACTCATAATTTTCCTTCCTCATATTATCCTTTTCTGACTTTTACATTAAGCATATAGTAACCTTTTAAAGTAAGCTGTGAAGTACTTGACTGGTTAGTTCATCCCACTGATATTTATTGTGCTTAATGATATTTAGATTTACTTCTATCTTGTTCTATTTGTCTAATTTTATGCCTATTTCTCCTTCTTTATTGCATTCCTTTGAACTGTATTTTTTCCTTATTTCAAGTTTTTTTTTTTTTTCTTGCTCTACTTGTTTGGAATATATTTCTATTTTTTTAGCGGTTCCTTTAAAATTTTGTCATGACTACTTGATGGTTATTTTCCATCTTCTCAAGCACCATAATAATTTAAAAGTTTGATTCTGTTCAACCCCTCCAATTTATATGCTACTACCGTCCAGTATATTTTAGTTTTTTAACCCTATAATTAGATATTATATTGTTTAATATAGAAAATTACTAATTTCTTTGATAACTTTCCCTCTGAGAAGAATTTTCTTCCTGAAGTACATCTTTCAGAAGTTTTGTAAAAGTGGGTCCATTTGTGAAATGTTCTATTTAAAACAATTTTTTGAGTGTTATTTTGCACTCGTGCCTTAAAGATAGTTTTATTAGATCCGTAATTCTAAGGTGACAGAATCAACTATCAGCATTTTAAAGATATTATTTCATAGTTTTCTGGATGCTATTCCTTTCTAAGTAACTTCTTCCACTGGCTGCTTTTTATCTGTAATTTCATTATTATTATTATTTTTTGTAATTTCATTATTTATTCAGGTATGAAGTTCTTTTATTTTTTCTTGAGACTCACAGTATTGCCAGGATCTGAGCATTCATATCTTTCATATGTCTTAGCAAATATTCTGCATTATTACATCTTCAAATATTTCTTCTCCCTTATTTTGTCTATCCTTTTTTTCTTAGATCCCCAATTACACATACATTAGGCCTTCTCATATTATCTTATCTCAATCACTCACCCTTTTTACCTTCTATTTCTCCATAATATTTCCAGGTAATTTCTTAAGGTCTAATACCTTAATTATTTTAAAAAGATATATGATCTGCTATTTAATTCATCCACTGAGTTTCAAATTCTAATAATCATACCTTTAGTGCTATAAATCTAGCTAGTCCTTTTTTTCAAATCTAACTCATGAATTTTAATAGTCTATTATCTCAAGATTCCTTTACTCCATTTCTATTTTTTATTTGTTCAAATATTTTTACCTATTGCAACAGACTGTCTTTTCCTAAGATGGCTACAACAATATTTCTGGTTTCAAACTCCCTCTCAGAACCTTGACAATAACCCTTATCAAGAAGTGAAGTCTCTTTTCCTTTCTCCAAAACCTGGCCAGGCCTGTGGAATTGATTTCTTTTTTGAATAGAATGTTTGGGGAGTCATGCTGCATGACTCTGAGGCTAGGTCAGAAAAGGTGATATAGTTTCTGCCTTCTCCACAGACGTACTGGCAACCAGCCACAATGCTGTGAGGGAGTCCAGGCCACATGGAGAAGCCACATTTGGATGTTCCAACTGTTAACCCCAGCTAAGGCCTCAATCACAGCTAGCATAAACCACCAGAAATATGAGTGAATGAACCTTCAGAATATTGCAACAGTCAGCTGTTGAGTTGCTCCAGCCTTTCAGCCATCCAGTTGTAGACTCAGGCAATATGGAGCAAAGAAGACCATTTGCCAAACCCAGAGCTCCTGATCCACAAACTCCATGAGCATAACAACTGGTTGTTTTATGTTACTTAATTCTGGGATAATTTATTAAACATTGATAGATAACAAGAATACCACAGTTCATAATTAGTATTTAATAATTTCAATATCTAAAGTTCCCAGCAATCTAAATCTCTCTCCCTATTCTCCCTCTTTTCTTTCCTTTCTCTCCTCTTACTTTTGCTGACTCTTGCTATCAGTTTGTTTCCTTATCCGTTTGGTAATCTCTTATTGAAATCTCATATTTGACTGAAAGTAATATCTCAAGGTATCCTGAGCCCCCTTGGTTGAGGAAGCTTTCCTAACAGGAGAATTTCCATTTTTGGCTGGCCCCCAGAAGGTGTTTGTTACCTACCAGAAACGTTTTTATTTATATCTCCTCTTAGAGTTACCTATACAACATATATAATATGGATTCAAAATCCAAAATGCAAGAAGCAGGGGATATGGTTAGAAATTCTCAAGGGGGCTAGTGTTACTTTTTTTTTTTTTTTCTCACTAATACCCATAACAGTGACTAGTAGCTTTGTTCATTGGCTGCCTTTGTTGCAGGTGGATTTTTTTCTAGGCACATTCATTCAGCCTACAAATATTTAATGAGTATCTTTTATGTGTTCTTTAATGGGAATATGACTCATGTTCCTTCACATGACATGTTTAGGACTCTCAGGTATGGTTTACATAAAGTTTACAATTTATCTAGGTTTACAATTTAGTTTTTAAAATTACCTTTCCAATTATCTACTTCCCATACCTATTGGAATTACCCAGAAGCTCTGTGAGATCAGGCCTATTTTTTCTTGTATTTTTGTTAATGCTTATGACGACTCTAACAGTGCACAGGAGATATTCAGAACATGCTTTTTTGTCCCCTTTCCTCAGCTTTATTGAGGTATAATGGACAAAAACTGCATATATTTAAGACATACATGATGATATTTTAATATACATAGGTAGCAATATAATTACCACAATCAAGCAAATTAATCTATTCTTTTTTTGAAAAAGGATTTTATTTATTTGAGAGAGAGAGAGAGAGAGAGAGAGAGAGAGAGAGAATGAGCAGAGGGAGAGGGAGAGGGAGAGGGAAAAGCAGATGCCGCTGAGCATGGAGCCCAATGTAGGACTTGATCCCAGGACCAGAGATCATGACCTGAGCCATAGACATATGCTTAATTGACTGAGCCACCCAGCACCCCATAACTAACCTATCCATAACTTCACATTTACTTTTTTTGTGTGTGGTGGGAACATTTAAGTTCTTTTCTCTTAGCAAATTTCAAGCATACAGAATACATTTTTGAAGACAACCTAGAAAAACTTGGTTAACAATGAAACCAGGTGGAACTAATCACTGGCAAAAGAAATCTTTCTATAGATTTAGAATTCAAAAAACCTATCAGAATGGTGGTATGCATTTCAGTTTTCTGTATTAATTTGATCATAGCTAAAGAATTTAATACATTTTTGAAGTAGTGACACATAGGATGGAGTAACTGAAAAGACCATCTCGTGCCCTTATGTTCCTTCTTTGCTAAGTTTTTCCCAGGTTAGCTCACTCCAGTGTTGAGAGACAATGACACTCAGGATGTTTTTGTTTTAGGGCAAAAACATCCATCCATTCTTAATTCTAGAATATCAAGAATAGGGATAAGTTTATAGACCATGTCTTATTTTAATGTTCTTTTTACAGGTGAATAAACTGAGACTCAGAAATGGATAAAATGAGGTTCTGATAGGTGAAACAATTGATAGAAATATAGCAGTAGATTCAGCATTAAAATCTAGCTTTTCTGACTCCCAGAAAAATGTTTCTGCCACAAAACTACTCTTCTTGTTTTATGGGCAATTTCTTGGGTAAAACAGCAACTCCTGCAATAGATTGGTCTATATTCTATATATTTTTGAACACTGTACACAAGGATGAATGTCAGAGACCTCCTAACCCAAGCTCCTCATTTTATAGACGAGCAATCACAAACTTAGAGAGGTCTCCTCATCTACTCATTTAGTTCTCAAAATGTCATAGCTTATTCAGCCTTCCATTTTGTTTCTTTACCTTTCATTATATGCTCAACTCTCTTCTTTTACTTTCCACTTACCCATAGGAACATGAAATATTTGCTTATGAAGTAAGACTTCCTTAAATATAATATTAAGAAAAACTGAGGGATGCCTGGCTGGTTCAGCAGTTGGGCATCTGCCTTTGGCTCAGGGTGTGATCCCAGAGTCTTGGGATTGAGTCCCGCATCAGGCTTCCTGCATGGAGCCTGTTTCTCCCTCTGCCTGCATCTCTGCCTCTCTCTCTGTCCCTCATGAATAAATAAAATCTTAAAAAAAAAAAAGAAAAAAGAAAAATTGATCAAAACTTGTATCAAAAAATATAAAAGGAAAGTTATCTTTTGGATCTCAATGTGAATTTACAATTACAGCATCATAAACTATGTTTAAAAGTGTTGTCCTGGGAACCCTGGGTGGCACAGCGGTTTAGCGCCTGCCTTTGGCCCAGGGCGCGATCCTGGAGACCCGGGATCGAATCCCACATTGGGCTCCCGGTGCATGGAGCCTGCTTCTCCCTCTGCCTATGTCTCTGCCTCTCTCTCTCTCTCTCTCTCTGTGTGACTATCATAAATAAAAAAAAATTAAAAAAAAAAAAAACAGTGCTGTCCTAATGATTCCACACTAAAATTTTCATTCAGGTTCACTACAGAATACCAACATAACCTTAGGAGGACACCATCAACACAGTCTATAATCGGAATGGTGTCCCTTCTATCTGCAGTTCACAATCTGAATAACCTTAAACGGTAGTCCTGTTTTCAGTATCTCACATATCCAGATCTATACAGCTCTACCATAGAAGGGACTTGGAATGAGTCATGTTTTACTTTCATCTTTTTAAAATCTGTGAACAGGGATCCCTGGGTGGCGCAGCGGTTTAGCGCCTGCCTTTGGCCCAGGGCGCGATCCTGGAGACCCGGGATCGAATCCCACGTCGGGCTCCCGGTGCATGGAGCCTGCTTCTCCCTCTGCCTGTGTCTCTGCCTCTCTCTCTCTCACTGTGTGCCTATCATAAATAAAAAATAAAAAAAAAATTTAAAATCTGTGAACAGCAATATTTAGTCCTATGAGTCTATCAAAACTCTAAATGGTCACTCATTTATTTCAAGGGCACTCACGTCAATAGATGTGGTAATGATAATAACAGAACTCCATAACAGAAAACTATCTGTGGAACATTTTTTCATGTGCCTGTTTGCCGTTTGTAGGTCTTCTTTGGAGAAATGTCTGTTCATATCTTCTGTCCATTTCTTGACTGGATTGTTTGGGTTTGGGGTGTTGAGTTTGATAAGTTCTTTACAGACCTTGGATACTGGCCCTTTATCTGATATGTCATTTGCAAATACTTTTTCCCATTAGTTTTGTTGACTGTTTCCTTTTCTGAGCAGAAGCTTTTTATCTTGATGAAGTCCCAATGGTTCATTTTTGCTTTTGTTTCCCTTGCCTTTAGAGATGTGTCTTGCAAGAGGTTGCTGTAGCCAAAGTCACAAAGGTTGCTGCTTGCATTCTCCTCTATGATTTTGATGGATTACTGTGTCATATTTAGGTCTTTCAATCCATTTTGAGCTTATATTTGTGTATGGTATACGAAAATGGTCCAGTTTCATTCTTCTGCATGTGTCTGTCCAATTTTCCAAACACCATTTGTTGAAGAGACTATCTTTGTTCCACTGGATGTTCTTTCCTGTTTTGTTGAATACTAGTTGACCATAGAGTTGAACGTCCATTTTCTAGGTTCTCTATTCTGTTCCATTGATCTGTGTGTCTGTTTTTGTGCCAGTACCATGCTGCCTTGATAATCATAGCTTTGTCATATATCTTGAAGTTGGGCATTATGATGCCCCTAGCTTTGGTTTTCTTTTCAACATTCCTGTGACTATTCAGGGTCTTTTCTGGTTCCATAGAAATCTGAGGATTATTTGTTCCAACTCTGAAAAATGTCCATGGTATTTTGATAGGGATTGCATTGAATGTGTAGATTGCTCTGGGCAGCATAGACATTTCACAATATTTATTCTTCTAATACATGAGCATGGAATGTTTTTCCATCTCTTTATGTCTTCTATTTGTTTTATAAGTGTTCTGTAGTTTTCTGAATATAGATCCTTTGCCTCTTTGCTTAGGTTTGTTCCTAGGTATCTTATGATTTTTGGTACAATTATAAATGGGATCAATCCTTAATTTCTCTTTCTTCAGTCTCACTGTTAGTGTATAGAAATGCAACTGATTTCTGTGCATTGATTTCATATCCTACCATGTTGCTTAATTGCTGTATGAGCTCTAGGAGTTTTGGGTTGGAGTCTTTTGGGTTTTCCACATAAAATGTCATGTCATCTGCAAGGTGAGAGTTTGACTTCTTCTTTAACAAACTGAATGCCTTTGATTTCTTTTTGTTATCTGATTGGTGAGACTAGGACTTCTAGTACTATGTTGAACAACTGTGGTGAGAGTGGGCATCCCAGTCTTGTTCCTGACCTTTTAGGGGAAAAGCTCTCAGTTTTTCCCCATTGAGAATCATATTTGCTGTGGACTTTTCGCAAATGGCTATTATGATATTACAGTTATCTTCCCTGTATCCCTATACTTTGAAGAGTTTTAATCAAGAAAGGATGCTGTATTTAATCAAGAAAATGCCTTTTCTGTATCAACTAAGAGGATCATATGGTTCTTGTCTTTTCTTTTATTAATGTGATCTATTACATTGACTGATTTACAAATGCTGAATCACTCTTGCATCCCAGGAATAAATTCCACTTGGTTGTGGTGAACAATCCTTTTAATGTACTGTTGATCGGGTTGGCTAGTATCATGGTGAGTGTTTTGACAGCCATGTTCATCAGGGATATTGTTCTGTAATTCTCTTTTTTTGATGGGGTCTTCGGTTTTTGGGATCAAGGTAATGCCAGCCTTAGAGTTTGGAAATTTTCTTTCCATTTCTATCTTTTGAAACACCTTCATTAGAATAGGCATTTTTTCTTCTTATTTAAATGCTTGGTATAATTCCCCTGGGAAGTCATCTGGTCCTGGACTATTGTTTTGTTGGGTGGTTTTTGATTACTTCTTCAATTTCCTTGCTGGTTATGGGTCAGTTTGGGTTTTCTATTTCTTCCTTTTTTTTTTTTTAAAGATTTTATCCATTTATTCATAAGAGACACACAGAGACACAGGCAGAGGGAAAAGCAGCCTCCACGCAGGGAGCCTGATGTGGGACTCGATCCCGGGTCTCCAGGATCATGTCCTGGGCCGAAGGTGGCACTAAACCACTGAGCCACCCTGGGCTGCCCTATTTCTTCCTGTTTCAGCTTTGGTAATTTATAGGCTTCCAGGAATGCATTCATTTCTTCCAGATTGCCTAATTTGTTGGCACATAGTTGTTTATAATACATTCTTAAAAATGTTTCTATTTCCTTGGTGTTGGTTGTGATCTCTTTCATTCATGATTTTATTAATTCATGTCTTTTTTCTTTTTAATAAGTCTGGCTAGGAGCTTATTGATCTTATTAATTCTTCCAAAGAGCCAGCTCCTAGTTTCAGTGAACCATTCTACTTCTTCCGGTCTCTTTTTCATTGAGTTCTGCTCTAACCTTTATTGTTTTTCCTCTCCTGCTTGGTTTACGTTTTATTTTCTTTTCTTCCCCAGCTCCCTTAGGTGTAAGGTTAGCTTGTGTATTTGAGATCTTTCTAATTTTTTGAGAGAGGCTTGTATTGCCAAACACTTCCCTCTTAGGACTCCTTTGCTGCATTCCAAAGGTTCTGAACAGTTGTGCTTTCATCTTCATTAGTTTGCACGAATCTTTTTAATGATCTTATTTTCTGGTTGACCCATTCATTTTTTAGTGGGATGCCTTTTAACCTCCAAGTGTTTGAGTTCCTTTCAAATTTCTTCTTGTGACTGAATTCTAGTTTCAAAGCACTGTGGTCTGAAAATACGCAGGGAATAATCCCAATCTTCTGGTATTGGCTGAGACCCGATTTGTGACCCAGTATGTGGTCAATTCTGGAGAAAGTTCCACGTGCAGTTGAGAAGAGTGTGCATCCTGTTGCATTAGGATGGAATGTTAGGTCTATTTCGTCCGGTGTGTCATTCAAAGCCCTTTTCCCCTTGCTGATCTTCTGCTTAGATGATCTGTCCCTTGCTGAGAATGGAGTGCTAAAGTCTACTATTAATGTATCATTATCTATGTATTTCTTTACTTTGGTTATTAATTGGTTGATATAATTGGCTGCTCCCACATCAGGAGCATAAAGATTTATAACTGCTAAATCTTCTTGTTGGATAGACCCTTTAAGCATGATATAGTTCCCTCTTCATCTCTTGGTATGGTCTTTGGTTTAAAATCTAATTTGTCTGATATGAAGATTACTACCCCAGCTTTCTTTTGAGGTTCATTTGCATGGCAAATGGCTCTCCACCCCCTCATTTCCAGTCTGAAGGTGGCTTTAGGTCTAAAATGAGTCTCTTGTTGACAGCATATGCATGGGTCTTGCTTTTTTTTTTTTTTTGCTTTTTTAATCCAGTCTGAAACTCTGTGTCTTTTGATTGGAGCATTTAGTCCATTCACATTCAGAATAACTACTGAAAGATATGAATTTAGTGCCATTGTATTACCTGTACAGTCCTTGTTTCTGCAGATTGTTTCTCTTTCTTTTTCTTTTTTTAATTTTTATTTATTTATTTATGATGGGCACACAGTGAGAGAGAGAGAGGCAGAGACACAGGCAGAGGGAGAAGCAGGCTCCATGCACCAGGAGCCCGATGTGGGACTCAATCCCGGGTCTCCAGGATCACGCCCTGGGCCAAAGGCAGGCGCTAAACCTCTGCGCCACCCAGGGATCCCAGATGGTTTCTCTTTCTTTGGGCTCCTTCTTTGCGTACAAGATTCCCCTTAATATTTCTTGCAGGACTGGCTTGGTGGTCACATATTCTTTTAGTTTCTGTCTGTCCTGGAAGCTCTTTATCTTTCCTTCCATAATGATTGACAGCCTTGCTGGATAAAGTATTCTTGGCTGCATATTTTTCTCATTTAGTACCCTGAATATATCCTGCCAGCCCTTTCTGGCCTGCCAGGTCCCTGTGGATGAGTCTGCTGTTAATCTACTATTTCTCCCACTGTATGTTAGGAATCTCTTGTCTCACGCTGCTTTCAGGATTTTCTATCTCTGAAATTTGCAAGCTTCACTGTTATATGTCCGGGTGTAGATCTGCTTTTGTTGATTTTGGGAGGGGTCTTCTCTATCTCTTGGATATGAATGCCTGTTTCCTTCCCCAGATCAGGGAAGTTCTTAGATATGATTTGCTCAAATATACCTTCTGGTCCCCTCTTCTCTCTCCACGCCCCCCAGGAATTCCAATAATACAGATGTTATTTTTTTTTCAAGCTATCATTTATTTCTTGGAGCCTCTCTTCATGGGCTTAATAGTTTTACTCTCTTTTCCTCAGCTTCCTTCCTTTCCATCAACTTTTTTTCTATGTCACTTATTCTCTCTTCTGCCTCATTTACCCTAGCTGTCAGAGCATCTAGTTTAGACTGCATCTCAGAGTCTTTTTTTTTTTTTAAGATTTATTTATTTATTTATGATAGACAGAGAGAGAGAGAGAGAGGCAGAGACACAGGCAGAGGGAGAAGCAGGCTCCACGCAGAGAGCCTGACGTGGGACTCGATCCCGGGACTCCAGGAACGCGCCCTGGGCCAAAGGCAGGCGTCAAACTGCTGAGCCACCCAGGGATCCCCTCAGAGTCTTTTTAATTTCAGCCCGATGAGATCTCATTTCTGCACTAAGAGATTCTCTAGAGTCTTTTGTGCTTTTTTTAAGCCCAACTAGTAACTTTATAATTGTAATTCCTAAATTTCATCTCCAACATTTTATTCAAATCCATATCCATTAGATCTGTGGCAGGAAGATCTGCCATTATCTCTGGTTCTTTCTTTTGTGGTGAATTCATCTTTCTAGTCATTTTATCAAGTGCAGAATGGCTGTACAAGTGAGCAGCCAAAAATATCAACTATGTCCCAACCAATATATACACTAGACAATTCTGAAGAGGTCAGGAACCATAAAAAACCATAAAACCAAAAAGACAAAGAAAAACAAAAAAAGAAAAAAAAATGGCAGGGGGAAGGACAGGGTACAGAATATAATCTCACAGAGCGGACAAAACAGGGTGACCCACTTGGTTCTGAGCGTATTTTGGTCTCTGTGTTAGAAGATACTAAATTCCAAAATTATTTAAAAAAAGCAAAACTTATGTATATACAAAAATATAATAGTGAAAGAAAGCCAAAAATAAATTACATGTAATTGTAAAATATGAAAGCTAAAAAAGATTTAAAAATGAAGAGTTGATAAAATAAACTAGTTGAGATGATAAAAAAAAAAAAGAAAAAATATTGGAAAAATTTAACCTGAAAGATAAATGAATCCTAAGAGAAAAACCTTGGGTTCTATATACTATTGTCCCGCAGTCCTGGAGTTTTCTAGTCCTATTTGGTCAATAAACTTGCTGTTCATGTGTTTTTCTAGCTGGTCTTCTGCGGGAAAGGCTTGCTACATTAATTCTCAGGTGTTTGTGGTGCCTGGGTGGAGTCGCATCCAGGGCTCAGTACAAGCTGTTTGTGTGAGGCTTTTGTTCCCAGCAGGCTTTCTGTGCCTCTTTTGATGGTGAAAGGGAAAAAAAAATGGCTGTCCCTGATCTTCAGCCCTGTAGGTGAATGATGGTAGTATTGTGCCAAACTCTACAGACTTCTGTGGTGCCTGTCCATTCAGACCCTCCCTAGGGGCAGGCAAGGGGGACACTTTCATATTTTACAATTACATATAATTCATTTTTGGCTTCCTTTCACTATTCAATTACACACACACACACACACACACACACACAAACTTTTTCTACACATACAGCTCGTGTATGGCACAACAAGCTGAACCTTCTCCCAGGCTCTCGGACCTAAACCTGGTTCTCTATTCCAATGTTTGGGAACTCTGTCAGCTCAGGTGCCCCTGTTCTTTCTGTGCCTCCGGGAATATCGAGACCCCACTGTTCCACTTATGATTCTGCCCCACTTCACTACTGAGCACCTTTCAAGCAGGGAAGTCTCTCACAAGAGCAGATTTCTAAAGGTCCTGATTTGGAGCTCCAGCGCTATATCACTTTCTTACAAAAGCTCCCTCCCCCTCTGCTATTTATCTTCCGATATAACCCCTGTTTCTCTTCTCCACACTCCTACCTTGCAAAATGTGGCCATTTTTTTCTTTTTTTTTTTTTTTATGATAGTCACAGAGAGAGAGAGAGAGAGAGGCAGAGACATAGGCAGAGGGAGAAGCAGGCTCCATGCACCGGGAGCCCGACATGGGATTCGATCCCGGGTCTCCAGGATCGCGCCCTGGGCCAAAGGCAGGCGCTAAACCGCTGCCCCACCCAGGGATCCCGTGGCCATTTTTCTATTTGTAAAGTTCCAGCCATTCTTTCTTTACATGTCAGGTTGAATTCACAGCTGTTCAGGAAAGTTTGATAGGTATGTAGCTAAATTTAGGGGACCAGATGAAATGAGAACCCCCACTATTCTACCATCTTGTTTCTCTCCCTCCAGAGAAAGTAGATATTAAATAGTCTCACAACAAAAAATAAATGTTAATTATGTGATGTGATACAAGTGTTAGCTAACTATGTGGCAATCATTTTGCAATATATAAATATGTGAAATAAATATATTGTACACCTTAAAATTATACAATGGTATACTGTCAATTATATCTCAATAAAGCTGGAAAAAAATACATGTAACTACTATATTTTTATAAATAAAATTTCCTTATTAAAATGTTTTCTACTGTACTCATGATAGTCACTTAAATTATATTATTCAAAGAATTTTAAAGCTCTTTACTCCTTAATGTGAAGAAAATTTATTCACTACAAAACTTAATTCAAAATGATGGTGTTTCCTACAATTGTATTCCTAATCAAATGAACGGACCTCTGAAATTTCATCAGTTATGGGGTAAAGATGACCAGGATTATCCTAGTTGCACTGAAGTAACCATGGCAACAACAAAGATCCAACAGTTGATGTCATTATTGTAGGATTCCTTGATGAACTCGAAAACTCTTTACTAAGGTCTGGCTGCACCATTAACCTTGCTTTTTTTTTGGATATAAATAATTCAGTATTAATGGATAGATCCATTGTACTATAGTGTTTTGACTTTCAGAATCAGCAAATTTAGCAAACTTTTTTATTCAACCAGTAGCCTGGTGGTCATTTGATTCATTTTAGGCTTTTCATCTTCTTCCTCTTCCATTTAAGACATCTTTGGTTTCTGATATACTCACTGCCCCAAACCTCCTGTCAAAATTTACCTGAAATGTCCACTTGTGCAGTTAGCACATGGCCTCAGTGGTTGAAAAAATAGGATTTTACAAAATTTATCAAATCATCAAATGCTAAACCACTGGAATTTTCAGACTACCATATGCTGAGCTTGTGGGGACTTTTATTCTATTATGGAAACTTTATTGAATAGGAAATATAATAAAACTGTCCACATTATTATGATCTCTAATTATAGAATTAGGAGACACTTAAAAAATTCTTCATCTTCTCAACTCTAATTTTCTGTTTTCCATTTTTTTCTTTTTTTTCCATTTTCTTTCTACCATCCTGATCTCATTTCATTTTACATAATACTTCCAGATTCAACTAAGATCCCTTTTCTAATTCCTTGTATTCCTTTATCTGTATTCTTAATTTCTGTGTTACTCTGGGACCTTAAGCTTATTCAAAATACTTTTATTTCTTCCATGCTGGACTCTTCCACTGGATTATATCCTTCTGAGGAAACAAAATAAAGAGCAAAAGATTTCTTCACCAGTCCCATAACCATTTCTTGCAATTTTTCTCTTGAAATACTGTAAATACTGAAGGAAAATAAGCTATGTTGGATGAGTTTGGCAGTAAGGCATGATAGCCCCTTGGCAAAGAATCTGTGATCATGTGAAAGAAGAGCAAACACTGGGCTGGTGGAGGAGCTGGAGACAAATCAGCTACAGACAATGTTGCTGAGTTTGGGAAATCCAATGGGATGTGTAGTATCTGCCTTAGTCTGGACAGGTGATAAAAGCTCAGTTGTGGAGTTTAACCAATACTCAAAACTTAAGGCCAAGTCAGCTTCCCTATAGCAGCTCTGGATGATCAGTCTGTTGAGGCAAGGCCCTCAGGTCTGAGGATTTATGGAAAATCGAATTCAGTTCCTTAGGGGAAAACGCTGACAGGATCTTAGTAGGCAATCCAAAGATGAATTTATGGCAGGGTTCTAATGTCCAAGGAAATGGAGTGTCAGGCAGAGAAACAAAGGCAGAATCCAAGGTGGGGGTAGGGGAGGAGGGAATAGGTGAGACCCTCAGGGACAGCAGCAGGACATGTGGGGTTGAATGGCTTGGTAAGGACCCAGGAAGTAAAACTTCAGCTCATATCTTTCATGCTGAGAGTATTTCCTACTCTAGTTTTTTCTCTAAAACTCTGTCAAAGCTTTTCTATAATTAACCACAGCAAAAGCAGAATAGTTTAAAGGCTACCATCCCTGCCCTTTTGCTGCTCTAATGCAGCCCAATAGTTTGCCATGTCTATTTACTTCCTGAGTTCCTTGTCATTCTTCGAGGCACAATGGGTCTGTCCCTAATGTTTCTTCTTCTTGTCACATTAGCTTGAATGAGGCATAAGTGCCATGACTAGATCAGAATCAACACAAATTGTTAATGTTTCACTTGACACTGTGAATGAGATGTCACAGTTATGCATGCTACATATCTAGTCTTTTCTACCTCTACTCTCCCACATTCAGCTGTTACCCAGAATAAACAACTGGATGAGGAGGAGGACTGGAGGCACCCTGATACATCTCTATCAACTGACAACCTCGTCAGCAACCATGTGATGGTAGCAGCTTTCAATCAGTAGCAGGGGTGAGTGCAACATCCTCTGAGGGGTAGATGATGGCAAATTTAATTCAAGAAACAAACGGGATGTATACTGGGAGCCAGATTTCTTTCCCCATTTTTTTCACAGTTGCTATAATAATCTAAGACTTCTAAAAATAAAGCCATAAGGATGGCATAACCAGAGCTTGCTAACTAAGAAATAATGAGGCTAAATGAACTACAGACTCAGCTTATAAAAGGAATGGCCCATTACCTCAATGGGTTGCAACATTTCTTTACCCCAATATTACCCAGCCAATATCTAACTTGGGAGCCAAAACTTCTATCCTGCTCCTATTTATTTCTTTAAGCAGACCCAGAAATGGGTGTTGGTGGACAAAAAGAAAAACAAAGCAAAAACAAAACAAAACAAAACCCCAACCATCAAAGCTGTTAAAACAAGATGAGGCATACTTGAAGTAAGTAGAGTTGGATCCAAATTCCTTGTAGGATCTTGAGTACAACACTTGGCTTCCTTGGGTTTCCATTTCCTTCATGGCAACAGGGCTGCCAGGATGATGAAAGGCATTTGAGATAGGAAAACACTTTATGAAATAAAAAAGGCTTGTTTTTATCATCTCCTTTGATGGTAGTGCTGGTTATGGAGACTAATCATTACCTCTCTCCATGTCTGGAACCAATTAAAACATATATAGAGGAGTCAGAAGTTGGATCAAAAGTCATCTTTATTACTAGTTAAGCTAGATTAAAGAACATGACTTGACCTATGGCTTCTTACTATATCTTATAATGCATTATCTTCTTTATATCTTCTGTATTATTTTGATTGTATTATAAGCTTCTGGAGAATAGAGATTATGCCTTTTATCTCTGTATCAGAATTTTTCACAGAGCCAGACATGCAGCAGACACTCTGTCTGATAAAGGATCACATTAATCATATTTGTACTCCACTTTCTGTGTGAAGCCTTTCTCTCTACTAGTCTGGGAGCTCTTGGAGGGAAGGGTTCATGTCCTTTCATTTCTTGTGCCTAGCATAACTCCTGGCACATAGTAGGTTCTTTATAGAAATGACTTGAAAGAAAATGAAGACAGAAGGGTACCAGATGGTCTAATGCCACCCAAAGACTGCACAGAAGGAATTAAAGTAGGAAAGTATCCTAAGGATTCCTTTCATGATAACTTGTTCATTTGGGAAGATTTCTATCAGCAAACAGTTTTTGATTTGAGGATTTAAGATCATTTCCCCATCAAACTTTAGTTTTTGTCTACTGACCAGACACCCTGGCTATCTGGCAATCTGTACCCTGGAATATCTCAATTAGAGTTACTCTGCCAATGTTCTTAGCAGAGAAAAACTGTCATTTGGTAATTAACTTACAGCCATGACCAAAGCCTGTAACATCTGATGTTTCAGCATATAACACTGACCCTTGTTCTTCTCCCAAAGGATCCATGCACCATGAAGTAGTTTCCTTTGGGGTTGCTGCTGGAATCAGTTTATAGCACAATATCCAGGCCTCCCAGACAAGTATAGAAAGACTGTGAGAAATAACATCTCTACCCCCTGCATCATTAAACTTCCTTGTAACTAAGGAAGATGCAGTGCTGCCAGGCTAGGATTAAAGCAGAGGTCAGAATGTGAAGGCACACAGAAGAGGTAGGGAATCTTAAAACACTATTCTAATGAGTGACACCCCTTATTTCAGGGGCTTGCAGAGAATGAGAAAAAAAGCCTTCCTGTACAGACCAGGATGCCTTCATGGGGCATATGTACAACATGATGCCTCCATGGGGCATATGTACAACATGCAGCTCACTTAACAGCAACCACCTGAGTAGGGCTGCTCTGGAGTCCCACCCTCTGCTCTATGTGATTCTCCCTGTGCTTTGAGAGAGGTACACATGTGTGCACTGTGCTGTGTTCAACCCTGGACTATTCATTCTCTGTGGGCGCTGGGAGAATCCCGACTTTGCCCCTCTAGAATAAATCAGATATAAAACAACTTTACTTTCAAAGTCTTAAAAGGATTCAGCAAGTCTTATTTCTTAACATGATAATCAAGAAACTGGTGGTCTAGAGGCTGTCCTTTATCCTGGCACAAGGCCCCGATGTTCTGCCTCAGTGGGCCCCACATATCAGACTCTGTACCACAGGGCAATGCAGGGCGAGAAGGGCTAAGCAGCTTTAAAACTAGTAGTTTGGTGCAACGAATACAGACCTCTACAGTTACTAGCATTTGTGGTATTGACCACTTGAAATGTTGCTAGTATAACTGAGGAACTGAATTTTAAAATTTAATTTTAACTAATTTAAATGTAAAAATTGACAAATAATACAATTAGAAAAAATTTAAGTATGTGAATCTATTTTTTTCAAGAGTAAATTTTATGAAATATAAATGAAAATCCAGTACTTCTAACAAAATGTAGTGTCCAAATTGAGATGTGCTATAAGTGCAAATTATACACAGGATTTCAAAGACCTGGTATGAAAAAAGAAGAAAGCAAATATTTCATTAATAATTTTTTATACTGACATGTTGAAATGAAAATGTTTTAGATATATGGAGTTAAATAAAGTGTATTATTGAAATTAATTTCACCAACTCCATTTTACTTTTTCTAATATGGAAAAATATACTAGAAAAATCTAAAACTGGGCTTGTATTGTCTATGGAACAGTGTTGATCTAGACCACAATTTCGATCTATGTGGAGTTGCACTTGACAATATAAACCACCCACAAAACCTACCCATTGTTCCTCTGTTCAGTCCATTCTATTCTAATGCCATGTTTGCTGAGGATCTTCCATGTGCTGGGCACTCTTCTATGTTGGCTCTTAGTGGATATTCCAAATGGAAATGTAAACAATGAAAAATAAAGTGCAAAAAATCCCATCGGCCAACTCCATTGCTATGCGGAACTTAAACAAGGGTAATGTAATGGGGAGAGCCAGGTTTGTGGGGAAGCCACTCGGAGGAAGTCTGAGCAGCAAGGAGCCAGTCATGACAGGTGAGGGGCAATGGCCCATCAAAGGCCCCAAGCAAGGAGTAAGTTGGAATACTTGAGGAAGGAAAAGAAAATTAGTGTGATTGGAGTGCAGGGGTAGAAGGCAATAAGGAGATCCTGAATGGGCACTGCACCAGGAGTCTGTGGGGTCATGTTAAAGCCTCTGCCCTCACATCAATTAGGTTTAGATCTTGGACAAGTTATCATCTTAGGATAGCACCAGTTTCCTCATCTGTTAAATGGAGTGGCAATTGCTAAAGGAACTTGCTTTCAGTTCTTAAAGCATATGATTTTAGGATTTTTCCATATACTTTAAAGAATAAAAATCCTGTCCTGGATAAAAAGAAAGGAAGCAAATGGAAATATCCTGACTTCTAATCCCTTTCAAGATTTAGCAATTGCTTATATGATGCCTCCTCCATTCTCCCTCTCCCCATTTTGTTGTTTTATTTTAAAGAAAATGAAAATCATTTGATATTTACCCAACCTTTTCTCATAGTATCAAAGGGTAAACTTCTTGTTTAAGTACTCCTTGTCTAAGGGCTCCAGGTCTGCTTCTAAAGAGCCCAACTTGAGACACTACTGAAAGAAAAAAAATGAATGTCCTGACAGTATTAGATCAACTTTTTGAGTGAAATATAGGACATTTTTCCCCCTATGGAATTTTTGTATCTAAGCTATTTAAGAATAGGTTTTATTTTTTAGCTCAATTATTTTGCATTTAACAGAGGTCAAAATAACAATAAGATATCAATGAAATAATGTGACTCTTTTTTTTTTTTTTTTTTTTTTTTTTTTTTTTTTTTTTTAATGTGACTCTTTTATCTGAGCTTCATTTTCCACCTTCAGGGCTTCTTCTAAGCCATGGTAAACTGCTTAGATGTGACTGCATGTGTAACAGATAAGAAAGCTGCCCAGCCACTCAAACTTCCATTTAAGCTGGCACTTGCCAACCTTGGGGAGCTGGCCATGCTTCAATAATGACCTCCAGGTCAGAGTTGGAATCTTAATAATTATTACCCCACCTCAAACGCCCCACACTGGAGCTTCAGATCCTCCCCCTTTTTATTCCTCTCTTGCTGTAACCTGGGATGCCAAGGATGACCTAACAGGTACTCAGGGTATGGTCCTTTATTTTATCTAGGTCACTCCTGGACCCTTGCTTCTCGGTCTTTAGGGGAAAGTGGGCATATTCTCATTTCTTTAGCTAACCAAGGAATTTCTAAGTAAACTGTAGCATCTTTTTTTTTATCTCAGAGGGCTCTGGTACTCTCTCCCAATGTTCTCCTATAATTAGCAAGCCTCACAGCAGCTTGCACATAGCCTGAGATCTGTCCTGTGGGGAGACAGTTGTTTGACTTTTGAAAGAACATCTCAGGGAAATCATTAAAGCACTTATACTCAGTGTTAAATAGACTCAGTGAAGAGAGGACACAGGAATTCCATTTCTGCCTCTTCTAATCAAACACAGCACAATTATATACCCAACACTAGCATTTACTGGCAAGGCCAGAAGCATACCCTATGCACCAACTACATATGGACATGTGAGTCACATCTAGAGCTATTCCTGCCCTGAGGGCTCACCATTAATTTGCACTTCGTGTCCTCTGAAGTTCAGAGCCCTATAGTGCTTGGCCCATGCAAAACTGTCCTGGGAGCTTTTATACCAGCTCAAATCACTGTGTGTGTGTGTTTCAAACACTCAGCCCTATATCTATTACAGTTACAGTACTCTCTCGCCCTTATAGTAAAACTTCTCCAAAAAGCTGTATCAACTCAGTTCATTTACTTATACTCTTCTTACTCCTGGACCCACAACCACCATCTACTGAGTACCTGTTTTGAACTGGGCAATGTGTTAAGTGCTCCATATACTTAAATCAACAACTCTATGAAGTATAGCAATATTATGCTATAGTCAGTTGAATGATGGTCTCTCAAAAGTTATGTTGACATCTTAACTGTGAAACCTGTGAATATGACCTTATTTGGAAAAAAGAGTCATTGCAGATATAATTAAGTCAAGGATCTTGAGAAGAGATCATGCTGATTATCCAGGTGGGCCCTGAATCCACTGACAAGTGTCCTTTTAAGGACCTTCCTCTGGGAAGGCCACATTAAGACAGAAGCAGTTTGGAGTGATATAGACATAAACCAAAGAACATCTTGGAGCTACCAGAATGGAAGAATCAAGGAAGTGTTTTCCCTTGGTGCCTTTCGAGGAAATACGACCCTGCTGACACCTAGATTTCAAACTTCTGGCCTCCAGAATTATGAGAGAGAGAGAGAGAAAAAAATCTGTTGTTTTAAGCCACCAAGTTTGTGGTAACTTGTTACGGCAGTCATAGTTTCATAGATAGGATAACTGATAAAGATGCTCACGAAGCAAATGAGTAGTAAGACTGGCCACAGCTCACAAGGTACCCTGAGCAATACTGTGGTACAGTCAGAGCAAAGGCAAGGTAATTCACTTTATGAGGAGCTGTAAGGATGCCTGCAGCAGATAAAAGATATATTCTCTTGAGAAGAAAGGCTCAAACACTTCTGAGGGACAAGAGCAAAGAGAAGAGAGAGTCTAGTGATGGAAATACCCAAAGAAAAGGAAGGGGAGGTAAAAAGGAGGGGGAGATATGAAAGACAACACTGCAAGAGCAACGTGTCTTAGGTTTTGGGAGCTTTTTAGATTCTAGCCTGAGAGTCTCTAGCGTCCATCACATTTATAAAGGCAATGGTTACACATTTAAGAAAATTTTCAGATTAGATTTTTTATAAAGCAAACATGAGGTTGCTGAAAAAAAATCCTGTTTCTTTATTTTAAAAATTCTGCTCAAACTTCTCTTATGCAGAACAATCTTTCAGAATTTTGCCAGATCCTGCTAAGCTAGAAAACACTCTATTGGGACTCCTGTGTGGCCCAGGGTCCTGGGATCAAGTTCTGCAATCAGGCTCCCCATGGGAAGCTTGCTTCTCCCTCTGCCTATGTCTCTGCCTCTCTGTGTTTCTCATGAATAAATAAAATCATTTAAAAAAGGGAAGAAAACTCTCTGTTAAAACAGTACCCACAAATGAAGCTTAAGTACATTAATGAAAATTCCACTGAGTTGTAACCTAGGTGAGGGCATGCTAGACTGCCTTTCACATTCCTTTTTAAATTTTTTAACAGGATTTTCTAGGCAATGGCACAATATAACAACAAAAGAAACAAACTATTTAAGGACAGTATTAACATGGCAACCCACGCTTAGAAATTTTGCATTTATGAAATTTTTATACCCTTCTCATTTAGCTCTCGCAATAATCATCAAGGTATTTATTTTTATAATCTGTGTATTGTAGTTAAGGAAAATGAAGTGGCTCTGGAAGGTTAAGTACTTGATGCAAAATCCCATAATTAGTATGAGAAGTGAGAGCTCAAAGTACATCCTTTAAATCCAAATTCTATGCTCTCTCCCACCATATGCTTTCGCAAAAGTACTTTCACATAGAAAGTTGAATTTACTCATGAAGAGTTAACATTTAAATTTGCATAAGTCAGCAGTTGTCCTAAGTGTGAGCCTGATTTCCCTCAACTACATTTTTGCCAACCTTGTAATAGAAAATGCTCAAAAAAAAAAAAAAAAAAAGATAAAGTACTGAAAAGTCATAAAATTGTCTTTAAAATATTTTATTTCTCAGTCTTCACTGGAATTGCTTACAATGAGAAGGTCTTATTAAAGTTTGTTTAATCTGCATAAGACACTTTGTTGACTTATACAAATTAAAAAAATCACAACTTAAAATGTAAAAGACATTAAATCAATATGACACCTTTAAGGACCCAATATGTCTAACTTCCTGGGTTAATGTCACATTTGAAAGTGTTACTTCCTCAATTTTTCTGTGTGAATGACTTTTCCTTCAGAACCAAAGAAATCAATTCTCCCTAGAGAACATTTGCAAATTTTTTCATAATGAAAAAAAAATCAACTTCAAATTCTTGATTTGCAAACGCATTATCCATCATGAAGTAAGGAAGAAATAGTCTTATAAAATCAAGTTCTAAAATGGACCCACTGTAGTGAACAATCAGAGCTAAGGGCTACTCTTATGTTTTTCCTTTGCTTTATTTCTAATCCTAGCTAGTCCATTCCTTGTGCTCTTGTTCTTTTAAAACAGAGTAAAAACTGATGTGGGAAACAAAGGCAGAAGAAAAATTATTAAGTTTTCTTACTACTTACAGCCGATTGATGAGTCCTTGCAAAAGAGTGACATTCCCCTAGAAACTCAACTGGCTCGATGTTAAGAATTTGCAAGGGCAAAAGGCAATCTTAGCCTGATCCCCAGGATCCTGGAAGTCTACTTTACCATATAAAAATTCCTTTAGAAATTTCCTTTATCTCTAAACCCCCTCAAGATACATGTTGGCAATCATCATCTAAGCATATAATCAATCAACATATACCTGAAGGGTCTCATGACTAAGGTTTTATTAGATGGCAATCAGTGATCTTTTCCCAACAATAGCTAGCCCCTGAAGGTCCTGGAAACCGTGCTTCCAAAATTCCTTAGAGACTTACTTATCTCTAACCTCCTTCGCCAAAGACATCTCAAGAATTCTTTCTTGGCCGTTGGCTTCAAACCCTAACATTTTTTTCTACATCACTAACTTCCAGTATATCCTGAAGAGTAATATGAAACTTCAGATTTTAACACTTCCTAATCCTACAACACTGTGATTCTGCTAGTTCTCTCCCTGACATCTCTCTTACTCTTTCTTCCTAGCTCACCCTGTTTTGTTCCAAGATCCATTTCACCGCTAGGCAGCTCAAGTGATAACAGGGAAGCTGAAAAGCTTCCTTCTGCTCCAAGATAGCTTTTCATAAATCTAAGACAGTGATTTTCAAAGTGTGGTCCCAGGACCAAACTTTTGGCATCACTGAAAATTTAGAAACGCAAATTACTGTCCCCACCCCATATCTGCTGAATCAGAAACTCTGGGGGTAGAGCTCAGCAATCCATGTTTAAACAAGTTTTCAGCTGATGCTGTTGCATGACTAAGTTTAAAAGCATTGCTCTAAGCCAGTGATTCTCAACCCTGGTTGCATATTATAATCATCTGATGCCCAATCACCATACTCTCCATTCCCTCCCCTAAAGATTCTGATTTAATTGATAAAAAGTAGGGATTGGCCACCGGGATTTGTTAAAAGCTTCCCAGGTGATTCTACTGTAAATTCAGGTTTAAGAAACATTGATAAAAACCAATAAGAATAATCAAGCCTAAAATACAGAAATGCAGTTTTGACAAAACAGATTCCTCTATTTCCATAACACTGACTGAAGACCAAATGTGTCATTACCGTTATTATAGCCACTGGTGATAGCATGAGAGAAATGCAGATTGATAAATTGCTCTTAGCTACTAAATAGGACATGCTCTTGTATTTCCTTAAGAGCACAGTCTTTAGTAGCCTCAAGAGTGACAGATTTGCAAGAGGTGATGGATAGACAATCCAACAGCTACTGGCAGTGAAGGCACACTCAGTTGGTATGTTTCGTATGGGAAAGAGTGAACGTCATTTGGAAAAGAATTTTTGGTAAGCCAGGATTTGAACCCAACCAGTCTTAATCCAAAACAAAGCCCTTAATTATGGCTGCCACACTGTTACTCTTATTGGATGTTATGAACAAGCAGTGTAAGACGCCTTCAATGGTGTGGATGTTACGAACAACACAAGGGAAGATACCTTCAACGGTGGGGAGGAGATGAAGATCCTTGATTTCATATGCATTCATAATGCAATATGTTTATGATTGCCTGTAACATCTAAAAGAGCCTAAGTTTCTGGAGTCAGCGGAAAAAAATCCTCTTACTTATCAGGAGAAACAAACCATGAAGACAGAATACATGAACCAACTGCAATTAGTCCAGTATATGCAGAGCATGCAACAGCAAGCAAGATGCATCAATAATAATACAGAGCATGACTTAAGAAATATAAATGCCTGAGTACAGAGCAACGCTTAATTACTAAATATAATCACTCCTTAACTCTAAGTATCCAAACAATTTTGACTTGAATAGATATTGACATATAAAAATTTATTTTCATAGCTCATAATTAGTTTAGTCTTCTTAATAAAGTAGCACAGTACATAGCACCTAGGGAGAGATCAAATCTGCTAACTCAGAACTTAGTACCTCCCCACAATGTCATGTTCTTAAAAGTTTGTGATGATGCTTCTTATCTTCCATTATTACTTCTTTTTATTAAAAAACTGTGATATGGCTTGGGAAAAGCAGTCTTTATCATGTTAACTCCTTCCTCTGTAGAATGGGATCAATGATAATTAATGTCCTACTTGCTCTGAAATTCTGAGAATTAAGGCCCAGTAAGAAAACTGACATTTATTGTAGGTCTTCTATGTGCTATTATCTCACTCAACACAATCTTATGTAGTGGGTGGTCATATTGCATTTTACATATGAGATGCATGGAGGTAATAAAGTAATTTACCTAACATAAGCCACTTATTACGTGGTAGTGCCAGGATTTGAACCCAGGTCTACAGATCAAAAACCCAGGTATTCTTAGCACTAGTTTCATATCTTTTAGTGTAAAAATGACAAATGAATGCAGCATTTGTTTTTTTACAGAACTGTAAAGGTTCTCACCTCCACCCCCCTCATCCTCAAGCTTTCAGTTGTTCCAAAGTATCATATGTAAAATGTGTTAAATTTTCCCAAAGGGCTAAAGCTGGCAGAATGAAATACTCAGTACTGTACTGTGGAATGGAGCCCAAGAAATAAAACAAATTAAACACAGTCAGTTGCAATAAAAGTAAAATATTAAAACCTCAATTTCCCTGCCTGCCAAAGACTGCATCCCTTAGCCCCTATCAGACACACAGAAACCCCAGTGACTGTTGATTGTGATGCAGTAATCCAGAGACAGCCTGGATCTTTTTTCCTTTTTTTTTGACTTCACTTGACATCACTACTAGGATGCAAACTTTATCAATCATAGAACCACCCCTACCTAGCCACAGAACAGAAGGGCCACAATGATTTTTTTCTGCACATAGTGAAGGCACCAGGCAAGATGAAAACAATGGGCATGAACAAAGAAGTCAGAGAGACCTGAGTGTGAATTCTGACTCCATCAACCTAGGGCAGTCCTTAACTTACTCATCAGTTAATACTTCTTCATCTTGAAGCATTTGCCTCTGGAATGAATGAGATGATAAAGGTAAACCAATAAGCAGATGTCTGTGACACAGTTGGCACTCAAGAGGGAATAGCCTCTCTGATGATAAAGACAATTTATAAACTCACTCATGTTCATTAGTAAGTAACTGCTTGTTTGTTTTTTTAAAACAAATTTTGTAGTAGACTAAAGAGGACTACAAATTCTTACTATTCTTCCCTTTGAGAGTTAGAGTCCAATACCTCTCCTCTTGAATAAGGAATGGTCTTAATGACTCCTTTGGCCAATACAGTGTGACTGAAGTATTGCTCTTGGGCTTCCCAGCCTAAATCATAACAGGCCTTGTAGGTTTTGCCCTGGCCTCACAGCTGTGAGTGCCATGTAGTAAGTCTGACTACCCCGAAGCCTCTACACTGTGAAGAAGCCCCCACTTTGTCATGTGAAAAGGTCTCAGGGAAAAAAGATGTTGGGTGGGCCCCAGGCTGGTCCAGCCTCCAGCCCATTGTGGAATCTCCGCCAACCCCTACCCAAATGGCAGGTGCATGAACAGTGTAAGTGATTGTTGTTGCTTCAGTCTACAAAATTTGGGGGTGGTTTGCTATGCAACAAAACAACCAGGACACTCTAGCAGGCTTTTTCCCCCAAATTAAAAACATCAATTTGCTATGTTACATAAAGTAACAGTAAGTTTACATTACTCCTGTAGTTCTCAAGTCTGTTTCTGACACTGAAAGAAACATTGTTTGTGGACAACTTTAATCCAAGTGTAGCTTAATAACTGGCTGAGGAATGACATATACCAGCTACTGAGTGTGTATGTGTGCCAGAGATTAAATTAACTTGGGTTTTACTGAATATCCAATTCTCTTGAAAATAAACAAATGCTGTAACAACCTCTCATTTTTATGAATTTGTGAAAACCATTTCTCTGAAGGCAGACTAATTGACCTACTGCCCCAGTGCTTGACTTCTCCATTCTACAAATGTGGGCTTCTCCAGCCAGCTATCTAGAAACCAGGGTGGTTTATTAGGGGCCACCACCACCCACCTCCTAACTAGCTGAAATCTGCCTACCCTGGGCTGCTTGTGTCTTAGGCAAGCCTGCAAACAGTGAAACTGTTAAGACAAAGTTGATTTCTGCAGCATTCCAGTTAAGGTTTGAGGAAAATCCCTTTAGTTTTTACAAAGGCTCCACTTAGGAAGATAGGCCTCATTAGCATAAGACTTGATCTCTGACCCATGGAATACTTAACTGAAGCCTTTTAAGTAACTTACAAACTTATAACATTACAAAAACTTCGGGGCATATAGTCAGCATAGGAGAACTCAAGTAACATTGTGCTGCCTCTCAAATCTACAAGCTCTCTTTCATTTCCTGTTTTTTTCCTCCTGCAAAGCCTGCTTTCCTCTTCTTGGATGGGGGTTCGTGTGTGTGTGTGTGTGTGTGTGTGTGTGTGTGTGTGTGTGTGTAATCCTATCTAACCTTCAAATGTCCACTCTCCCATCAAAGCAGTTAATTATTCCTTGATGACATTGCTTCTTCAATCTATAAAGCCAACTTTTTAACAAGCAGGCTTATTATTTTTTTAAAAAAGGCACAAATCCACAGTCCTATAGGATGCATGAAGAAAACACGAGAGGCCATTTAACTTGGTGACGTTTCACGGGCTGAAAACAGGGTGATGGGACCTGTGGTTCAGGGATTAGAATTCAGTGGCAGAAATAAGTTAACCTGAATGCTTTCTATAAAGTGCTTTGCACTGGGGGTACAAAATAACCTGAATAATAAATTCTAAGGGCCCATCTTGCATCTCAGTCTCTTATGTCATTTTTTAAGCAAAAGTTAAAAAGGAACCATCCAGCCTAGGAAAGATAGGCCTTCTATATACCTCAGCAAAAACCAGATAAGTACAAAATCTGAATTTCCAGATTCTTCCAACTCAATGGCTTTGGTTTGACCTGGAGTGGGCAATGTCTATTGTCCCAAGTGGGTCAACCTGAATATCAAACCTACCGACTGGTATTGGTTTTTACATTCACTCAGTAACAACTGCAATCCCAAAGGTTATAGTCACTCTGGGGCAACTGGAGATCTGTGCCACAATCCACAAAACACATGAGCAACATGCATAAAGTCATAATCTAACATTTCATTCTACCATCAAACCTAAAGAAATCATATTTTTATCACTCATTACTTAATAACACACATAATTAAGCAAAACATTCCAAGTCAGAGGTTGTACAGTCACTGAATGGTAACAGGTTCTATATGACAAAATCCAAAAAACACAGCCTACGATTCCTTTTCTGTGAGGAACCTACAGAAGATCATACTGAAACCCTTTATTCTGCCACAAAGCCAAGAGCAATAATGTTTTTTGACGCTCATCTTTAAATTAACTATGCTTAACATGCCAACTTAGAATGATTATAACAGAGTATACATTACAACTGATGCCCAAAACAATAGAATGACTTAATACTTGATAGTTTAACTACCTAGACGAAGCAGAGGGAAATTTTCTATTGAGCAAACTCTGGTCTTCCTCCAGATAATGTAGAAGTTTCTGGCACTGGACAAATAATACTGGTATATTCTAAAAGAAATGTGGTATCAACTTACTTAATAGTTGGCAATAGAGGGCCTGTAAACTTCTCTTCATGGTATCATCTGGTCCTGCGTGTCCTCCAGTTTATTCATGATTCTGTCTAGGAAATGGGAAAAGAAAATTGTTACACCCAGTGAACATAATCCAAGTCAATAATCAGAAAGAACTCCACTCAACATGATCCTGGTTGTAAAGCTTAAAATATCTGACTTTGAAGAGGAAAATCCTTGGAATGGATATAATTTATAATCATCTATGTTAATATAAATATCAATTCATCAATTGGTTAAAACACTACTGAAAGAAACTCATGAACAACTAGATATGAGAGTCTGACTTAGGAACTTTTGAGTACTTCCAATTAACCTCCTCCTGAATCTAGAGATTTTGTTTTGAAACAGGAAAAATAAAAAATTTCTAATCTTATTTCTGTTATGGTATTCAACCAAACAGAACAACCCCAAAAGCTTCACCACACTTGAAACTGTATTACATTAAATAAATTTTCTATTATTTTCTGGTTATAAAGGATAATCAAGTATAGAATATTTGGAAAACATAGCTAAACTAAGTAGAGACAATATATAAGAAAGTACAAATTACCTATCTCTGCAGCCTTTCCATGTGCATTTCTATTTATCTGTCTTATCTTTTATTTTTAAGTAGGCTCTACTCTCAATGTGGGGCTTGAACTCACCACCCAGAAATCATACCGACGGAGCCAGCCATCTTCTACTGTACATTCTAATTTTTCTCCTTAGCAGAAAAATCTTGTGTTACCATTACTTCACTACATTATTTTAAATGGCCCACAGTATTTCTTTAAGGTAAATTCCTAGAAATGCAATCACAAGGACACAATTTGAGGCTTTTGAAATATACTGCCAAATTACCCTTCATCAGTACCAGTATATGAGACTATCCATTAGACTACAACCTACCCAATAATGGAAATTTATAATTTCTTTACATCTTTGCCAATAAATAGGCAAATATTTCATCTCATTGTTTTAATTTGCATTTTATAAGTTTATTAATCATTTGTTCTTTTTAAAATTTTTAGTTCACATTTGACAAAGATACTTTTTTTTTGACAAAGATTCTTTGGTAAAGCTCCTAAACCTTCTCCTAGGTTCATCCATCACTTCCTTATAAAATCTAGGTTTAGCAAGAACTCTGTTTGACCAGAACCAGAAGTCAGTTTGACCAGAACCCTCTTCTCAACATATGATTAGGTTCCTTATCCTCTATCAACTCACAGGTGATAATTACCCTGGCCTGTCTTTAGCAAGAATCTTGTTAGGTTAGCTTTGCCAGAACCCTTTACCCCTGATGTTTTCTCTTAGTAATTTTCCATCCACTGACCTCCCCACCCCCCTAATTCTTGGCTATAAATGGTCACCTGCCCAAGCTGTATTTGGAGTTGAGCCCAATCTCTCCCCAACTGTAAAATCTCATTGCATTGTTCTCTATATTTATCCCAATGGTCCTGAATAGAGCCTGACTCACAATCTTTAACAAATGTCATTGAATATCTTTAACACTTTAACATTCTCTATTGGTATGCTGGGTTATTTTCTCATAATGCCTCAAGCGAAACTGATTTATCTTTCAAATATTTTTGCTGAGATATAATTCATGTATTATGAAATTCAGCCTTTCAAGTATGCACTTCAGTGGTCATTAGTATATTCAACTTGTGTAACCATCACCAGTACCTAATCAGAACATTTTTCATCACTCTAAAATAAAACAAACTAAAAAAAATCCCCCAAACTCCTATGTTTATTAGAAGTCATTACCCTTCTCCCCTCCTCCCAGTCCCTGGCAACCACTAGTCAACTGTAGATCTGCCTATTCTGTACATTTCATATAAATAGCATCATATAACATTTAATTTTTGTATCTGGCTCTTTCACTTAGCATGTTTCTTAGGTCCATCCATGTTGTAAGGCATGCTTATCCCCCCTTTTTGTGAAAATGATAAACACACTCATACACATCCACACACACCGATGGTTAAAGAGACCTTCCTTAGTTCAGGATTACAGAAACAATTGCCTATATTTTCTTTTTGTATTTTTTAATTTCCTTTAGATCTGTTTTTGGACTTTGTGTTACATTTTATGTCTCTGTTTGCTTGTTCTTCCACTATAACAATAAGTGCTGTTTAAATTAAACTCTTGGTAAAGTTTGGACCTCATTATTATTCTTTTTAAGATTTATTTTGTTCTCTAAATTTGTTTTTCCCCTAAATTAACTTTATCATTTTATTAAATTCCAGAAAAAATATTAGTATTATAGTTGTAATTATTTTCTACTTGTTTTAAAGATTTGATCTCCTCAAAATCCAAATGTGGTAAGGAGAATGATAAATACAAGAGATTTCAGTTCTGAGAGACTAAGAAGGAGGGGCGAAGGAGTCCAGACATCAGAAGGCTGAAGAGTTGATACACAAAAGGTGCTGAGAGTCAGAAAAAGAACAATTTGGGCAGGCTGGGTGGCTCAGTGGTTTAGCACCGCCTTCAGCCCAGGATGTGACCCTGGAGACCTGAGATCAACTCCCACGTAGAGTTCCCTGCATGGAGCCTGCTTCTCCCTCTGCCTGTGTCTCTGCCTCTCTCTCTGTCTCTCTCATGAATAAATAAATAAAATCTTAAAAAAAAAAAAGAGCAATTCCAAAAGACAGAAGTGAGACCTAAGAATAAAAGATAAAATGAGAAATTTCCAAGAGGAGATGACCCATAAACTTTAAGATGCATAACATTTAATTTTTCATTGCTTGTTTTATGCTGTTTGTACTTAAATACATCTATTCTCCATAATGCTTATCTACCACCAGTACTCTCAAAATCTCAGCAGAAGTCTTGTACAAAATAGCCTTATATTAGTGGTACTCAGCTGGGCAATGATAGAACAGAGACTATCTCTCAACACAAGGGAGACCAGGAACAGGAAAAGCCATGGGAATCATAAGCAATAGTTAGTGGGCATCTATGGAGGACTTAGGACATAGTAAGTACTCAATTGTAAAGCAAGTAAATATACGAATGAATAAATAAATAACAGGAAGCAGAGACACAATTGTTTATATTGATCAAGGAGAACATAAGACCCTTAGTCATCTCTAGAAATGCTTAGTGATTTTTGAGAAACAGACTTTTAAAAAAAAATTTATTTATTATTTATGATAGACATAGAGAGAGAGAGAGAGAGAGAGGCAGAGACACAGGAGGAGGGAGAAGCAGGCTCCATGCCAGGAGCCTGACGCGGGACTCGATCCCGGGACTCCAGGATTGCGCCCTGGGCCAAAGGCAGGCGCTAAACCACTGAGCCACCCAGGGATCCCCGAGAAACAGACTTTTGACAACACATGAAATAGAGCCATTTTATTCACATATCAAAGGAACACTGAGCTCATAAATCCAGGACACTTGGTATCATCTGGGTTATACAGGTTTATTCCACCTACAAGCACCATGTGGCTTATATTTATTCAAAATTAATCTTTATTTAGATCTTTTTGTGGAGTTTTGCAGTGTTTTTCCTTGAGTTCTACAATCTTGTCAAATTAATTCCTAGGCAAAAAAAATTAATTCCTAGGCATTATATATATGTGTGTATATGCACACATACATACATATTTGCCACTGTGATGGGATTTCTGTTTCTATTATATCTTCTACTTTCCTCTATATGAAAATGAATGAATTTTGTATATTCATTTTGCAACCTAACCAAACTTACTTAGTTCTACTGATGGTTTCTCACCTGAGTCTCTTGGGTCAGTTGTTCTGCTTTGGATAGATGGAGAGGCATAATGGGATTCCATCTAAAGCCATTTTTTAACCAGATAGTAGGAAACATTAATTGTATCTGGTCCCTTAGGGAATAAATTAGGAGCTCCAAGGATGACAACTAATTTCTGGGATGAAATTCTAAGAAAGTATAGTTTACAGCTAAGAGGCTGAAGAAAAGAAAAAGAAAGGAGGAGGATTAAAATATTTGCCCAAAGATGCAGCTACAGTGGCACAGGTGGGGGCCTCACTGATTATTAGCTCATGGTAAACAAAGAGGTGCAAGTAACCTGAACCACTCCCTAAAAAAGGTGAGCCTAACAGAATCCTGCCTTTCCCTTCTTTGCTTAAATGGAACACATATGTATTCCATTGATTCAGGAAGGGAAATTTTTCTCTTTCACAGATCACTTAAAGTGTTACAATTAGAACAGACCATATATATAGCAGAGAAGAAGTAATAAAGAGCCGAACGAAAAGCTCTGTTATATGATATGCAAATTGACTTGAAAAGACAAGTTCATAGAGAATAAGGAATACCCAGGAAAAGCCTGGAAAACAACAACATAAAAACACAACTAAGCAGGGACAGGGGAAAGAGGGACTGCCAGCCCTACAGACATTAAAATATACTCTAAAGCCTCTACCTTATCAAAAACAATTTGATTTTAACACATCAATAGACCAAATTACATGAAAATTTATATGATAAAGGAAGCATATTAAAGAATAGGCAAAAAGATGAACTTTCTGAGATAACAGCAGAATATAAGATAAAATTGTACTAATTCCAAATACTGCACATCAGCATAAATTCCAAAGAACCAGACCTTTAAATGTAAAAAATGTAAATAAATACTAGAAGTAAGGGTAAATTCTTCTATTGGGAATAGAGAAGATTTGCTAAATTTAAGTCAAAGTTTGAAGCAAAAGGGAAAATATAAACTTTATTACATAAAAAAATTCCAAAATAAAAACTGTAATTAAGTAAAGATACAAATGAAAACCTAAAAAAAAATGTTCAGCAAAGAGTTAACATCCCTAAAACTTATTTGTAACCCTCAAATCAATTCTCATGGTGCCTTAGCAATCATTTGCATACATGCTTAGAGTGGGGAAAATTGGAGTTGCTCAACACACATGATCCCAGCTGAGGTTAAACAAGGCAATGCTCTGTCATCACCAAGTGCTGTCTAGTACTCCGAAGTGCAAGAAGGCATGAGTTATGGGGCTGTTGGCTGTGAGTTCAAAACTAATGAATTGACAGTATATATTACATAATGTATCTAGAAATACTGTGTTTCTATAAACAGAAACACATATAAAACTAAAGTTATGTATGTATCAATTAACAAAAATGTGACCTGAGGCTGGGCCTTAATTTCCTGAGAGCGATAGCTTGGTATTCACTAGTTCAGTATTGGTGAAAACTTTACAGAACATTAACTACCATGAATCGTGAGAATTAACTGCATTTGAGATGAACTCTAAAATATTTTGTGAGGCAAAAAATGAAGATGACTAACAATTCAGGCAAATAGCTGGCACAAAACAGAACAATGGCTCTCCATCTCTTTAGGACCTAGGAAGAGCTGATTAAGGTGATAGCCAACACACCTTATGGTGCCCTTTGGGAAAATGAAGTGGGGAGAAGAACAGGAGAGTTGACATAGCAACTAAGCTCACAGCCCTGCAAAAAAGTTTGGAAAAGAGCATACATCTCCATTTTATAGGCAAGGACACAGACACCAAAAATTCTGTGTTTGCTTGAGATCATACCTATCAGCTGTGAGACCTTGAGCTAGTTTCCAGACTTCTCTGATTGGTGGATTTCTTGTTTGTAAATGGGGTAAAAACAGTACTTAATGTGCCTGCTGCAAAGACTAGACAATGCATGCAAAGCACTTGTCCCTGTGCCTGGCACACAACAAGTGCTCAAAGCAAATACCTAATAGCAGAAGGCAAGATAATAACACATTAGGCCACAGCTCACCGACCACCTCTTAATTGTGCTTTTCCTAAGCTAGAAATAAACTTTGGAATATTATCCAAATAGTCCCTTTTGTTAGATCTTATTTAAATTGAATTCAGAATTTACTTTTATAAGTGGAACTTCAAGTTTGTTATTCACAATTCATGCCTTTGTCTTCCATAAAAAGGGTCTGGGGAGGCTTACTAATAGATGCAACTTGTATAACAGAATTATTAGCATATCAAGGCACATTATCAGAAAGGGAGACACAAAATTATGTGGAAAAAGGGCGGATTAATTTTACCATACAGATGCCTGGGTGGCTCAGTCTAAGTGCCTGCCTTTGGTTCAGGTCATGATCTCCGAGTCCTAGGATCAAGTCCCCAAGGGTTCCCTGCTCAGCAGGGAGTTTGCTTTTCCCTTCCCCTCTGCTAGTACTCTTTCTCTCAAATAAATAAAATCTTTAATTTTTTTTTAACATAAACTGTAATTGAATAATACATTTCTCTTGGAGCTTCCTAAAAATAAAGGCAAAGAAGAGCATTTTTTCCCCTAGCTGCATAAGTAGAGGCACAGTTTGTATTCTGTTCAGAAAAACTACCCTTTAAAAAAATGCTACCCTTCTGTGTCAGTAACTTCTAAGAAAAGATCATTAGACAATTTTTGATAGGCATTAGCATCCTCAATAGCAGTTTTATAGAATACAAACAGAATATTCTTGGCATGGCTGCTCCTTATCAACCCACAATAAAAACTAAAGTCATGTGTTGAGTAGTGATTCAGGGAAAGCATATCAATGAGCAGCAGGCACACCATGCTGTAGGGAAAAGAATCAGGAAGGCCTGTCATTGAGTAATTTTGCTATGTGACCTTGACCAAGTTACTTAACTTCTCTGAGCATCAGCTTTCTTGTTTGTAAATGAGGCTGACTCCTAAATCAGAAGACTGCTTATAGAATTAAATGAAGTAAAGCACTTCCTGTGTATCTAGTACATGGCACATGTCTCTCCCTTTTCCCCCAAGTGAATGTGAGAATAGAGAAAATTAGGAAAATGAAAGGAACTGATATTTAGCAAGTCACCCCAGATCCTGAGTATCAGGAGCAGTGGATTACTTCAAGAAAGCAAATATGAATGCTAATTTACATAATAAATCATACATGGATACATGTGTCCACAGGGCTAAGTTTGAGTTATAATAGGTTTTTAGTCAAATTTTTTTGATACGGATGATTTGCATATTAAACAGGAATATTCTTTACTTCCATAAAGAAAGAGATGTTCTTATCATTATTCTGAAACTAGTGGCCCTTCTTTCTTCCAAATTTTCAGTTTTGAGCAAGAAAGAGTTCACTTTCCTCTGAACCTATGATCAACAGTGTGAGCCTGATTACAGTGTGTCACTTTGTCTCTCAGTCCTGGGAGTTTATAGGAGATAGTGGTGACTATGGTGAACTTGAAAGCATGAAGGAATGCTATTTTTAGGCTCTAGTCAATTGTCAGCAGGAGAAGTCTTTTATTCATTAAGCTGAAAATTTTCACAAAATTTCCCCCCAAAATTTTCAAGAGAAGCCATACATTTAGATATCTTTCCCTATTTTAAAATATTAGCAATTAACTCACATGGGACAAGGGTACAAGTCAAAAGAAATAGGACTGTGTGATTTCTGATTTATAAAGGCTTTCCTGGTAAAGAACCTGCATGAGTACTTTTCTAGCAAACCGAGGAGGAGAATGTCTGTCTGTGGAGAGAATCCTACTGATGGAAGAAGCAATACAGATCTACTCTCCACCTGAGCTTGGCTAGGTTTGTCCTCTAGCAACCTTGGAGGCCAGGATCTCACTCAGTAAACTCTGAAGAATAAAAAACCCTTCAACAGTGCTCCTTTCTTCTCTCCCCTTTCCTATTTTCTTCTCTGAAAAATAAAATATTGGAGGCTGTCAGATCCACAAGATGCTGAATTCCAAACAAAAGGGCAAAAACTGTTCACCTTCTACTAAGGAAAAGCCTACAAAAAGGAATCAATCAATGTGGATTCTGCTTGGAGGACTGAGAAGTAATTGCTTGAGTGTTCCTCAAGACCAGCTAGAGTTTATTTACATGTGCTGGGGGGAAGAGTGTTCTGCTGTCCACAGTCACTGAAGTCAGCAATGGGGTAAAAATAGGATCAGGAACCTGAGGCTTACTGGAATGACACTGACTTCTTTCTTTCAGCGTTACAATGTATGAAGACCATTTATCTCATTTGAGGAGACAGAAAGGTGCTTGTGTAAGTTGAAGAATACATACCACATTTTCCCTTTTATGGTTTGGGTATTAAAGACTATACAGTGAGGTTAGGGACTTAAATGATATTATAACAATACCAAATACTAAAGGAAGATGTTTCATCACTTTGACTGCACTGTTTATGAAAAAAGATTATTTCTTGTCCACGGCAAGCACATTCATTTTTCTTTTTTTCTTTTGCAATGCCTGAAAAACATCTCCAGAGATTGAATTTTAGGACCTAAAAATATGTGTATTTCCTTTGGGAAGTATTTGTCCTAAAGATGTGCCAAGTTTTTACAATGGAAAGGGAGGGAAGGCCATATGAAATAAGCAAAACTCTTATCAGAATGTTTTACATGTGGAAAGAACATTTAAATCATGATGCATGCTTTGAAACATGTAATATATTTCAGTATGTGAAATTAGTCATAATATCATAGTCTTTGCTAAATTTTAATGTTGATCTCAAAAATATTTTTTTCTTCTATTCCTTGTCCTTAGCTTCTCTCACCCCACTTCAATCCACACAAAGACTTCTGTAATTTTTGAGCTAGTGTGAAGACAGTTTTAATTTATGGTTTTGGTTTAATCTTTTAAAATATATAATTTACATCAGGTGACTCCAGAGGATAGGTAGTCTATTAAATGTACAGTGGGATAAAAATTCTAATGAAATGAAAAATTATGTAGGCAAGTGAGGTGGTCCAATATAAAACAGATATAGCCTGAAGTTTGAGGTTCTATGGATTCTACTTCAATCTGCAGGCAAGGCCATCAGAGGAGGGCTGTGCTGTCTGCTTCAGCTCAAAGATGTCCTGCAGCTCAGTGTCTGTAGTATAGTATAGAGGGCATGAACCAGGCATTTGATACAGTAGATTTTAGGAAATTGGACATGAAGGAAACGTAGGGGAATAGCCAATAGAAACCTTAGTTGCCCGGAGTACCTAAGTAAATAGGTGGTTTTCTGGTGGATACTCAACAGCCTCTGACAAGACCTTCCATCTTTTGTCTAGGGCTAACCCACAGTTGCTACTGTACTGTGCAAAGTCACTCTCTATGTGGTACAGCAGCAGGTCATCACTCCAATGATGCTCACAACACCTGGGGAAGGGAGGAACAGGTAAAGCCATTACCCGAAGAGTATGGATTAAGATCACAGTCCCACAGTGAAGTCACAGTATTCCAAGCATTTTTGATGCTTCTCAACTTTATGCCTTCCTCCAGGAAGTTTGGGTAAAATAATACAACCAAAAATAATGTGTTTCATCTCATCTGTGAGGGACTTAAACAGCTCATTTAACTATGTTGATAATTAGACCTTTCTTTGGTAATTGGATGGGCTAGAAGAAATATCTAGAAGTAACAAAATTAGTATTCCCAAAACTATCTGATGGTCAAAATCTTTTTTTTAAAATAGATTCCTTAGTTTTTCCCTCCTCCCTGGGATTCTAATGTGTAGTCAATCAAAACCAAGGACGCGTACCCCAGCCTAAAAGAGCACTACAGACACAGTGAGGCCAGTCCTGCTTGTTCTCATTCCTGAGACTGGCATTTTACAAGAGATGGAGGAAGTGGGATAATTGATGAAACCAGATTTGTAAGTTATGTTTAAAACAGAATATGACTGATTCAGTGTTTCTTAAATATTTAGATCTACAGCCTCTCATGCAATTCAAGTTTTATGCAACATGAGTTCTTTGTGATATTTTAGCCAATCTACCTTTGATACACCTCTCACTTATCCTTGCTACTTGGCTTCATAGGGATGTCAGGAAGATTAAGGAGACAATGACTAAACAGGGAGAGAGAATGAGGTGCGTGAAGTAAAGGGGGTGTGGAAGCTATATGCAGACTAAGAGACTGGCATAAAGCTGAAACCACCCTAATCGTCAATCACTTGTTCCCAAGGTACTGATGTTCCTTTTCCTGAAGACTGCATTTACAGGGGAAACAGAGTGGGGAACCATGCTACAAATTCTGAGTGGGAGGATAGGCCACACTGAAAGGGCCTCCTTCCTGTGGGGACCATAACCAACCACATAGAGAAAAGCAGGGCAGGAGTATATAGTATAAGCAGAAAATAGACTGGAGATCCATTTCTTTGTAAAATAGAGTGCTGCAAAAGAGTAAGCACCGTGTTAGTAGCAGAGAGATTAGGGCTGGGAATAAAAGCAAATGAGACATCATCTTTGCCATCAAGGAGCTTGCAGTTTAGCAAGGGGAACAAATATCATGGCGAAAAAAGTCACTGCATAGCCAGCTTTGCCCCTACCAGCTGTACAGATTATTACACTATATTCTAGAACATTTTTTACTAATTTAGACACTGAATCTCAAGAAGGGTAGTATTTTTTCTATCAGTAAAACAGGCATCACACCTATGTTGCAAGACTGTTCTGAGAATGAAATAATACATCCACAGAGTTTAGAGCAGAGAAGTACAAAAAACATGTCCTATACCTTCAGAGTAAGGCAAAAAATGACATTTTCTGGAAAGTACCAGGACAGGTTTCTGAAGGAGATGGAATATGAGCTAAATGTGCAAGGTTAAGAGGGATTTTGACTAGCAAAGGCAAAAAAGTACAAAGTTGCTGAGTGAGGACAGTGAGACAGGAGTTTGAGGATAAGTACATTAAACAACAGAAGATCTACCTCTGACTGCTTTAACATTCCTAAACAATGCAATTTGAATACGTGACTCTCCAGCTTCACAAATAAGGTTGGGCTAATGTTCTCATTTTCTGAAAGAAGGATATATGGAGGAGAGGACAAAACTGATAGGGAAACAGCAGGCAGTAGTTAAGAAGCAAAGAGATAGAGGCTGGGTCTCCAAGGCTCAATCTTCCTTGTTCAGAACAACAAAAAAATGCCTACTAAGCATAACATTGTTGGAATGTCACTGTCTTATAAGTCTCATGCAGCTACAGGACCCAGAATCATCCCCATTGATGTTTATACAGTATTAGACAACTGCCACTGGGTGTTGCCAAACCCAAGTTTACACCTGGATAGATGTGATCCTGCAGCTGGATCCTCAGATTGCTAGGGCTAGCATTGTAGGCTCATTATCACCATTTCATTAACTTCATAATAATGTCACCATATTGTTTATACTAGCTGTTCTAAAAATGTAGTCCTTAGACCATCAGCAGCACCCAAGAAGTTGTTAGAAACGTAAATTATCAGGTTCCATTCTAGACCCGCTGAATCAGAAACTCTTGGGATAGAGGCCAGCAATCTATGTTTCAACAAGCCCCACAGGATGTATGATAAAGTTTGAGAACTTTGTTTTCCAGAAGTAAATTTCTGGACCCATTTTTATGGCAGGGTTTTACTCTTCAACCGTTACCTTGGACAAATCATTTACATTTTCAAAGGACCAATAAAAGAGGAAAGAGGCAGTTGGAACAGAAAGGCCCATTTCCAAAGTCTCTTTCAACAATAACATACTATGATTTATAAGTTCACCACTGGGGAAAATGTTTACAGTTCATTAGTTCAAACAGATTGTTGGTGCTGGCATTTGTGGCTCTTGTTGAGAACATTAGCATAGCGTATTTGAATTCTAATGACTGATTTGAAAATACCACCCATTTCCATTATTCAACTTTTTAAGCTAGTAATATTAATGCTGTATGAGTAACACCTATATGGGAGGTGGGAGGTGGCATGTATTAAAACATGGGCTTAAAAAAAAAAACATGGGCTTTGTAGTAGAAAAACCAACAAGATGATTGCAGTGTATTTCCTAGTCTCTGTTGTGGTTATATGCATCAATAAGAACTAGACCTTTCACTGAATTAAAATTCTAAACACAAGCTGCCAGAATGGATTTAAATGATTAAATCCTAGAACTACTTTCAAACAAACCTCTTAACCAGAATCTAAAAGACTCAGCAATGACAGTCAATACTTAAAGGTGAGTCAAATGTGTAAGCCATTTGTGCCTTGCAAATCAGCCCAAATCAGAAGGGTGAAATTCAAAGCTCTAAAAATTGAAGGAAACTAAGCTGTACATCAAATACATCAGACTGAGGACAAATCAGGATTTTTAAGAATAATTAGCCATCTGTTTTCCAGTGCTGTCCCTTCTCAAGCTATTGATACACAGAGCCATGTGGATGTAGGCTATGCAAATTAAAAGGTAGGTTCTGGGAAGGTAGAAATTTTTTGTCTTGTCTACTGCTATGTCCTCTGTGCTTAGAATAGGGTCAGGCACATAGTAGGTATTCAGTAAATGCATAAATGATCCTACAAAATTGATACAGATAGCACTGTCAAGCAGAATTTTCCGTAATGATAAAAAAAAGTTCTGTACATTCTACTGTCCAAAACAGTAGCCACTAATTACAGATGGGCTATTGAACACTGAGAATATTGCTAGTATAACTGGGGGGAATGAATTTTAAATTTAAAATGAAATAGTTATATGTAGGCACAGTTATAGAGGCTGAGGAAAATGAGTGTGTGTGTGTGTGGGGGGGGGGGGACAGAAAAACGGTGTGTAATTCAAGAAATTTATTATCTATTATTTCTGACCGGGAAAGTGGTTCAGATAAGGGCATACCGGGTGGGCAATGCTTCCTGGGCTTCAGATTCTTTCCACTTTTCCTAAAGTCCGTTGCAGCAGTTGCTGAGGCAAAGAGGACAAATTTCAGACTTAAGGAGAGATCACATTCTTCAATCACTAGGGACAAGGTGGTGTTGAACCCACAGACAAAACAGCTGGTAGAAGAGTGACTGCTATATGGCCAGAGACACTAAGAGTCTGCAGAAACAAAAGTAATGAAGAACCTGGGACTTCCCTCTTGGCTCAAATTGTTCTTGTGTTCATTCCCTCAAATATTTTCTCATGCTTCCTAAGTGCCAGGCCCTGTTTTCTTGTTTTTCTTTCTTAAGGGATGGTATTCCAAGGACTGATCCTTGCAATTGAGTTGGGCCTTGAGGTTCTTGGGCTTGTCACAAAATAGATGAAATCCTGGAAAAGAAAGGGCTGCATCACAAAATGAAATGATTAGAGCCATTTAGTGTTAACTAAAAAGAGAGAAAAAAAAAAGGTATGCCTTTTTTTCTGTACCCAAACTAGTGAAAACTGATTGTTGCTTATGTGGCATAATGCCTAAAATTATAGCATACTCCTATGTGCTGCCTTGACTTCTGATAAAATCAGGAAGGCCTTGAATGGCCTACCTCCCCACTTTGGATAAGGTTCCTTAGCTAACCAACTCTCTTTATCAAAGGTATCAGGCATAGTTCCTTTTCTCCCTGAGTAACTGGTTTTAGTTCCTAACAAGCAAGTGGAATTATTCAAACAAGCCAATCACATCTTCTCAGTAACCAGGCAGCATCTCACCCTCCTGATAGCACAAACCTGCCTCCTACTGGCTGTTCACACTGTTCCAGAGTGCAGATCCTATGTGGCCCTGTGTGACATGCAGTGTTCTCATTTCCCAGCTAGGAGTATATGTGACTCATCAACTGCTGTTGATTGCATGCACCCAGTATTGTGTATTTGGCAATATCCAAACCCTAGGGTGGGATTCCTCCCTCACCAATGGAACAAAGAGGAAGTAATTAAAACAAGTTCTACGTATTTTTACAAACTCTTCATAAATAATTCATCAGTTGTTGCTGGGCAAGATATAATTTATTGACACTCAGGACAATCCCAACTCTTCTGAATGCTGTTATACATCGGGGCATGAAACTTGGAAAAACAAATTTCTCAGAGGGCCTTGTCATCAAGATTAGATTCTCACTGATTAGAAGCACAAGCATGACATTTGAAGGGTAAAAGAGAAGCCATTATTCCCTAGTAGCAGCTGTGGGTTAGCACTAACTAGACAAGAGATAGAAGGTTTTGTCAGAAGCTGTTGAGTGTCCATCAGAAAAGCACCTATTTACTTAGGTACTGTGGTCAGCAAAGGCTTTTATTGGCCATTCTCCTATGTTTCCTTCATGTCCAATTTCCTAAAATCTGCTGTAGCAAATGCCTTTGTACCCTGGTTCATACCCTCTTGACTTCACCTTTGATTTCAGCTATAGTTGCATGGTTCCATACAGGTTTCAACTTCAGGTGGCAGCATTTCACCTCGAGTGCAGGATACACATTTCCATTTTCTATTCTAGCATGCCTCTGACATTGCTGGTGTCATGGGAGTTAGTTGGGGCCACATACATACGTGCAGCTCAGAAATACAGGGAATTAATAGCCGTGGGGCAATTCTTGGGAGCCAGTGGATACATCCTCCTACCTTTCGTCCTGTGGGAAGAAAATTCTGGAAGGTATTTTCTAGGTTTCTCAGTAGGTTCTGATAGAATCAAGCTCCCACGATGCAATCTATACAATACATCCCTGTTGGCCATTCCTCTGCCTTATTTCCCACTGCTGATCCCTAGGATCAGCTCCCAAATAACCTATCTACTCATAAGTCCTTGCCTCAAGCTTTACTTTAGGAGGAATCCAAACTAAGTGGATTTCCTGAGCTTTGTTCCTCCAGCCCTCCACAGATTGCATAAGCTTCTGATTCCTTGTATTAAAATGTTTCTTATTCTTCACATGTAGAGTGGCTTCTGTTTTCCTGACCCCACTATGATTAATATGGTTACATGATTTTCCATCACATATTAGATAATTTTATTTATTATTCTGTGAATGTACACTTAGAGGGCAACTATTATTTTACTTTTGTTATCTTTAGTACTTTGATTACTATGGAAGACATTATTAGTAGTTTTATCAATAGACATTCTCCCAATCTTTCTTATTAACAAAACCCAATTTGGGTTAACTTGAAAATACAGCTGACTATAGGAGTGCTGAAAATACTGACTCCATCTTTGGCCCTCCATCTTGTTCATGTTAGCTCAGTGACCTCTCTTGGGACTACATGTTCTGAGTACCATGAAGATTAATATACATACCTTAGAAATGCCACCATGTCTGGAAAGAGGGGAGGCTTGTTTTGACCTCCCATGACCCTGTTAGAGATAATACAGTCTTTCTCCTTTCTGATGTACAGGTTGTGCCAAAAGATATAATTAAAGGGTAGCTGTCAATTAGGTCCATGTAAGCCCTCTGAGGTGCAATCAAACCCTTTCATCTCATTATAATGTTCTTTTGTGTGTCCCCTCACTCTATAAAATCTGCGGACTAAGGTCCAGATTGTGTGGAGAATAACTATTGCAGCTGCTGTGGACTGTCTTCTACCCAATTCCCCTTGTGAGTAAGTTAACCTGAATAAAACTCTATGTAAACTGTATGGAGTGGCCTGCTTCATTTTCAAGTCTCAAAGTGCCTTCTCAGTTTGCGAGATACTTTACTATCTCTCCTGCACCTTCTAACACTGACCCACACCTTAATTTTAGTCTCTCTTGAAGCTAGGAGAGACAGTTCTAGTTAATGAGAAACAGAAGTTCACCTGAGATTTCTAGAAAAGTTTTAGCTGTCTTGCTTGTCCTTTTCTCTTCCCATCTGGAACAATGGCATGAAATAAACTTACCATCTATAGCCACAAGGGACAATGAGGACAAAAGCTACTGCTTGGGATGCCAATGGTATAAAGGAGTTGCCTCAGGAGCCCTGAATGTTGGTCTCCCCACTTCTCTCCCTCTTTTTAAAGATTTTATTTATTCATGAGAGACACAGAGAGATAGGCAGAGACATAGGCAGAAGAAGAAGTAGGCTCCTCCAAGGGAGCCCAATGTGGCACTTGATCCCAGAACTCTGGGACCATGCCCTGAGCAAAAGGCAGACGTTCAACTGCTGAGCCACCCAGGAGTCCCTCCCCACTTCTCATTATGTAAGATCTATGTCTGTTTTGGTAAGCTGCTATAATGGTTTCCTTTATAGGGCTGAGTGCAATTCCCTACCTGATACATGGTCTTCATATTTTTAACTTTGAATCATTTCCTTTGACTTGATTCCTGGAAGGAAATTGCCAGGCTGGTCAAGAGAGATGTATATATATAAATTTATAATACATGTTGCTAAATTATTTTATAAAAGGATTACATCAATCTAATTGGTCACCATCATAATTTGAGACTATATATCCTGGAAAGGGACTTTGTACTTGTTTTAATAATTATCTTGCTAACTAATTCCATTTTGATCACCAGTCTAATATACTATTAGTAAGTCCTAAGCTTATAGGCTATATGGAAAAGCTCTGTGGAATCCCTAATCATGACAACTGTCAGCATTTTGTCCACTCAAAAAAGCAGCACATACTATGATATCCTTACAATGATATTATCATAGGATGACTACTAAGGCAGTCAGCATGACGATCTTCAAAAAAAAAAAAAAAAAAAAAAAGAAAAAGAAAAAGAAAAAGAGAAAAAGAAAAAGAAAAAGAAAAAGAAAAAGAAAAAGAAAAAGAAAAAGAAATTCCCCTACTGCTTCAACCAAATAGACTACTGTCAAGGGAGACACAGAAATGAGAAGATATGGAAAGAAAACAAGGAGACCAGTGTGGCTAATGGCTTACTAACAGTCAAAGGCTCTATTTCTATCCGCAAAAGATGGAGGGAAAGGTGGAAAAGTCCCTGCATCACTCCAAATTAAGAGAGAACTGTTAGATAACAAGAGACAAAGGTGCGGCATTTTTATCTGGCAGCTCCAGAGCTACAATAGCCCAAGAGACATGAAATAAACCATGGTACAAGAGATCACAGCCTAATAGACATGATAATGGCTTGCCATGTGTGCAAAATCCAGCCTCATCTTACATCTGAGCTCATTTCCTCCTTTTATTGGCAACTGTAAGAGGAAATATCCTTGGCGAATAAGTCATCACAACACTGCTTCATGGCAGAGACTCCTGGAATGTCATTCATTTATTTATTATATTCATTCATTCACTAATTTTCCTGCATGCCTACTGCCAGTAAGTGGTAACAGTACACCCCCTGGACTCAAGGAGCTTACTATCTGGGAGGAAAAGGACATATACAGAAATAATAATAACACAATGATTTTTTGCTATATTAAGTAGGATTAAAAATGTCATAGTTTCATTAGATTGAATTTATAATAAGGAACTCTAAAGCCGCTAATGTAAAAAAAGCTGTTCTTTATCAGAAAGTTGGTACTCAACCCATGTTTTGTTTTTCACCACATACAGGTAGGCTTTCTAGCTAGTAAGAATGAGGAAACTTGGAGAAAAAAGAATTAGCTTTCTGCTGACTGGAAAAGAAAATTATGGATTTCATAATGGCAAAAATATCAGAGGGCTTTATTTCCTTTTTTAATGCTCATAAATTTAAATATTCAGGAAGTTGGTTTAAAACATATAACAGAAAAGACAACTTATTTCTTTGTCTCATTTGGAATGAGTGTAGTCACTAGAGAAGAAATGGAACTTGAAAAATTATTATTAATAAATGCAGAAATCTGCCCACAGCAAAACTGCCATGAAAATGCTCTAGTAAAGTCAGGGTTTCAATGAAGTGTCCAGTGAAATTACTTATATTACTAATTTACGGCAAAAAAGTGAGGTTAAATTAAATGAAAGCTGATATGATTTAGGAATAATGTTCCTACTTTCCCCTCTTTGTATTTAATTGAAACTTATTGTTTTATAAATATGATAGATTCCAGTTAATGCCTGTTTTTAGCCAGATCAATAGCAAATCTAATTTTTATACAAAAAGCCTACTTATGTGAAAAAACATGCCCATTTCTTTAATTTAATTGGTCAGTAATTGAGAAATAAACCTAATAGTGTATCTAGAATGGTATCCCTATCATTCATGTGGGCACTGTAGGTTTAAACTACAGGTGAAAGCACAGGAAATGAATGTTTATTGTGGAATGACTGTGTGCTCAGCAATGTGCTAGATGGGACCTTTTCATTGGAGGCTTCACATCACTAAGTAGGGATTAGTATCTTTGATTCTTTGGAGTGCTCAGAAAGTTTAGGTTACTCAAAGTCATCAACACAGCTGGTAGCAGAGCCATGATTCTAGTTCAGGATTGCTTAGCCCACTGTCTTTGCATCAAACCACATTGTTCTTTTCTAAACATATACTGAATTCTTAAAAATTAGCTTTAAAAATCTAAACCTAACAAATCTCCATATCATCAGTTATTACAAAGGTTCCTAACAAATACTTTGCTTTCTTTTTTTAAAAGATTATTTTGGGGGGGAGGGGCAACAAAGAGGGGAAGAGAGAGAAGCTGACACCCTACTGAGCATGGAGCCCAACAACAAGGAGACTACAACCTGAGCCATAATCAAGGGTCAGAAGTTTAACTGACTGTGCCACCCAAGTGCCCCCAAATGAGTTTCTTTAACTGAGTTTTTTTTTTATTTTTTTTTTTAAAGATTTTATTTATTCATGACAGAGAGACAGAGACAGAGAGACAAGCAGGCTCCACGCAGGGAGCCCAACACGGGACTTGATTCCGGGTCTCCAGGATCACACCCTGGGCCGAGGGCGGCGCCAAACCACTGGGCCACCAGGGCTGCCCAACTGAGTTATTTCTGAAGATTTGTTTCTTTTGGCCCTCTATAAAGTGGTTAAAAGGTACATCTTTTCTCTTTGATTTTTATAGATTTTCTTTTTTAAACTGAAGAGCAGAAGTAACTTGAAAAAACTTTTACCTTTAAGAACAAAATTCTACCTCTTCTTTAACCCCCAACATTAGAGATTAGATCCATATATCTTTGCTTCCTTTGTCACAAGAAATAAAATATTAATTCACAAAGCAATGCTGAGCCCCTCCTAGAGCCCTGTCTCCTGATTCAGGAAAGCAGTATGTCCTTGACCAAATAACATATCAGGTAGATTCCAAACTCTCGCTGATTTTTCTATTTTTCTGCTAAGGCCAGTGACTTCTTTCTCTGAAATCACACACATATATAATGTAAACTTCCTTTCCAAAAATCCATTCATGCTTCTTTTTGTCTAATATTTCAAATTTCCTCAGCATGTTCCCACGGCATCTTTTTCTGCTTTCCAAAATATTCTTCTTCCCCATCCAGCTGGTGTTTTTACCTACTTCTTGCCATGCCGTTCAAACATGACCCTCATGTTGCCCATTTCCACCTCAATATTAATCCCCTACAGGGAATGGCCTCTTTCCTGTCTGTCCTCTGGCAATTCAAACAGGTTTGCTTCAAAACTTACTTTCACTAAAATCCTTTCCAGCTGTAATTGCTCCTTAGCCTACATCCCTTAACAATCACACACATATATATATTCCTCAGAGACATAAAAATACTAGAGTTGTAAGGAACCTCAAAGGGCAACTATTTACATTGCATCACAATACAGGAGTCCTCCTTACAACACTGAAAAATAGCCAAAAAAGAAATAAAAATTGGGGGGAGGGTTGTTTCCATCTGAAATTGAAGAAATTCATGCTAAAAAAGAAAAGGTTATAAATTATTACAAATGGTATATATGTTCTTCTTTTAATCCCAACTTTTCCTGAGAGTCTGAGTTACCATTACCAATTGGTCTAACTTAGGTCAACTAAGCAAACATCAAGGATATGTAAAAATTCCTAAAACCTGTGTTATCTCTTTAAATCTTGCTGTAAATTTAGGATGCTATTTAAATGCAAAAAAAAAATAAATGTTATAGTTCATTTTTAAAGATTTTATTTTATTTATTCATGAGAGATACAGAGCGAGAGAGAGAGAGAGAGAGAGAGAGAGAGGCAGAGACACAGGCAGAGGGAGAAGCAGGCTCCATGCAGAGAGCCCGATGTAGGACTCCTGGGTCTCCAGGATCACGCCCTGGGCTGCAGGTGGCGCTAAACCGCTGCACCACTGGGGCTGCCCCTATAGTTCATTTTTAATCAAGAGTAATGTTTTGGTAGAAGCATTAGCAGAAGTATTAACCTTGCCATGAGTTTACTACCTACTTGTTGCCTACATTAGTGTCAAAGTCTGTCTGGTTGAACCTTAAGATCAGAATCTGCCATCTGGTGGCAACCAACTCAAATTATAGGTAAAAATTTTGAAGGAAACATAAGAGGACACAGAGATTAACTGTCAATATTGAAAGTAAGACTAAAATTCTATGAATGACACATAACTGCTCAGAGGTATGTCTCACCTTTTTCATTACTGCTCCCCTTAGGAGACTTTGTGGACATTTTCCCAAATGTTCCCTCTGTGAAATTTTAATACCACAGGTACACTGTGCATTTGTTTATGTATACTTATATCTATATTTTATAGCAAACAAGAGGCAGTACAAGGTTTATTATCTTTATTTGATGCAGGGTTAAGGATGAATAAATTTTAAGTTAAAGGAAAATGAACAAGGGGTAGTGGAAGGGGAGGTGGGTGGGGGTGAGGGTGACTGGGTGACGGGCACTGAGAGGGGCACTGGATGGGAATGAGCACTGGGTATTATATTATATGTTGGCAAACTGAACTCCAATAAAAATATACAAAAAAAGTTAAAAAGAACAAAAAAAGTTAAAAGATAAGCTTATTAACTATCAGTTTGCCATAATTTTGTATATTTGCATATATTTTGTGTATCTTCCTTGAACTCAACGTCAATGCTGCTTGTATGATATCCAACAAAACCCAGCAAGAGAAATTAAATACTAAGGAATAGGATTTTGTTGGATAGGGTTGAGTTTTAAGGGCCATAGACCATTGTCATGACAACAATTTGAGCTGCTCTACCTTCCTCTCCCACCAAGAACCAATTTCTCTTTGGGGCAAAACTGCCCTTGTTAGGAATGTGCAGTACAAAAGATATATAGCAAAAATTATTTCAATACTTTCCCTTATGACACAAAGTAGAAGTAAATCTAAGGAGTTGTTTTAAAGCCTGTATGAACTCTGTCACAATGAATAGCATCATTATGCACTGAAGGCCCAATTTTATCTATGGATATAAAAATAGACAATAGTTTTTGTAACACTCACTTTCCTAGGTTCATTTCTCCCTATTCCATATTCCTCTTAGGCCATTACTCTGTCTCCTCTTCCACCTCTTAAATGTGGGCATTCCTGTCTAACCTGACCTTCTCCTCTTATTTTCTTGCTCTAAACTTTCTCTCTGCACAATCCTTTCAAACTCTTCCATGTTAATTACCTCTGCATTAGGTGTCTATCTATGGATACTTTCCTGAGCTTCTTGCCTCTCTGCCTGACAACTCTTCAGAGAACTCCTGCTCAAACCAAAAACTCAATGTGTCCAAAATAAATGATTAACACATATTTCAACCAACTTCTGGAATTCTCTGTCTTGGTAATGAATTTTGTCTCTCATTAAACCAGGCTGAAACTCCCATCTTGCATATCTTATTTTAGGCAACAAATCTCATTGCATTCTTCCTTTGCTATTGCAGCGGTTTTCCTAACTCTTCTTCCTATGTCCAGTGATTCTTCAATATGTCAGATCCTTGACATCCTTGGCCATAGGACATGCATGGATCTCAGCAAAATAGCCAGCTAGAAAGAGGAAGATGCTGGGACAGGGTGGGATAGGGTGGGTCTGGGGAATCTAATCTGATTGGAAAAACTGAGTTTGAGAAACTGTGCCACTTTGGCATGTCAAAACCACACAGACTTATTCAAGCATTCTGGGCACAACAATAGCAGTGTCTGAAATAATAGAGTGGTTTTACCCCCTTGGTTCATTCGTAGCAGGGCCCAAGTCCTGGTAGCCAGATAAAATAGTCTCCTACTGATCTTTTGTCTTCTCTTAGTTTCTAAAACTCAAACCTGATCCCATACTACTGTTCTTCAAATTCTTCAGTAGCTCCCTCCGCACAGGGTAATGATAAATGGTATGAGTCTTAACCAGCTAGAAGCAGGAAGTTGGGAAGGACAGCTGGCTCAGAAAGCTCCTGTTTTAAGAACCATACTAGAGGGGATGGATCACAGGACAAGGGTCTCAGACAAAAGCCGAAAACCAAGATCCCTTAAAGGTAATCTCTTCTTTTTAGTTTAGCCACTGCAGAGATTATCCTGTGTTCTCTGTGCTCAACCACAGGAACAATTCCCAGGGCAGGGCTTAATGCTTTCATGACTCTATTCCTTCCTGTTCCCACTACCTAGAACGCTGTTCTCCATTTTATCTCTTTGTTTTATCTTTGCTTATCCAAACTCTGATCGTTTTTCAGGGACTGGTTTAAAACATCATCTCTTCTGTAACCTTGATCAAGACAGCTTCATAGGATTGGAAGGACAGGAAAGTAGAAATAGCTAAACAGATGAGCTGATTTGAGGGCAAGGCTCTTGTCTGTTTTGTTCTCTATTTCCGCCAGGGTCTAGAACAGAGTCTAGCACATGGCAAACAGTAAATATTTATTGAATACATGAGTTAGTAGAAGTATATTAAGAGCAGCAAAATCAGGTTTTATGAGCTAACTAACATGTTGTATCAGTAATTTTAGTTGAATGTAGTATTGAAAATATTCATAGCCCTTTCTTGGAGGATCAAAGACAGATGATTTTGATGGGCATGTAGTGTTGATGAACAATAAACTCCTGTTGTTTTACGTTACTCAGATTTGGAAATCTTTTGTTATCATAGCATAATCTGGTATATCCTAAAACAGTAATTGGCATCAGAAGTGGAGTGTTCCTGTAACAACAAAAAGGCCTCAAATATAGGGCACTGACTTGGGGTCAGGCAGTGGTCCTATATAGAAACTCTTAGTGGAGCCTGGAAAAATGGCAGTCCAATTTGTTGTAGGAAAACTTTTTTTTATAATTGTCAGATAATTTAAGATATATATACATTATACCTGATAAGCCTGTTGCTTTAGGTGAAGGTGAAAAAATGAGATGGTATTAGCATCCTTTGCCTGCTTTTGGTTGCATCTGACAAAAGTACTATGAAAAAAAGAGATGACTTAAGAAATGGATCCTTTAGGGCAGCCCGAGTGGCTCAACGGTTTAGTGCTGCCTTCAGCCCAGGGCCTGATCCTGGAGACCTAGGATCGAGTCCCATGTCAGGCTCCCTGCATGGAGCCTGCTTCTCCCTCTGCCTGTCTCTGTCTCTCTTTGTGTGTCTCTCATGAATAAATAAATAGAATCTTAAAAAAAAAAAAAAGGATCCTTTATAAGCAGAAATCAAAGGGACTAAGAGTCCAGAAAATCCAAGTCTTAAAATGATTAGAAGAAGCAACTTCTTTACAACCTAAACTCTAACAGAAAAAAACTGAGGAGACCTTTGAACAATGAAGGTAATTAAATCTTAGTCTCAGGGAAAGGACCAAATTAAAGGTGTGGCTTTATAACCTTTAAAAAAAAGTCACTGAATGGCTTAAGATGGTCCCTAACTGGACAAAATGGCCCAGGAAAAAGGGATTAAGGGTGTAGCTCTCCCCTAAGAAGTCCAGGGTACTTAGAATTAAGTCTAGAAAGAGAAGAAGGATTTCCTTCCCTGCCCAAATTTGGTGATGTAATTTGTTTTTCTAATGAAATGTGAGCAGGAGTGATGCTTTAGCAGCCACCACTCCATTAACAGGAAGGAATTCTCTTTCCCTCCACCACAAAACTGGCAGTGTTCCAGAGAGAGGCTATATCATTAGCCTAGGTCTCAGAGTAATGATGAGCAAGCAAAGCTACAGCCCATCCTTGTTGGCATGTAGCATGAGGAAAAAATAAACTTGTGACTGTCATCTTCTGCTATTTTGTGGTAATTTGCTACCACAGCATAAATCAAGCACTCTGACAGATATAGGGACTTTTAAAAACATTCCTCAAAACTTCAGAGGACGATTTCATAATAAAAGAGGTGAAAATTTACTCACTAAACAAAGATAGTCAACAGTGGGAGAGGTTTTGGTGAATTCAAAACCTAATTATCTTAAGGTTCTGTAGGGGACTACGCTTTGTAAAAACTGAACTCTTCTGATTTTGCTTTCTCACCCCTCACATTTTTCTGAAACAATCTGCTTGACTGTCTTGCTTATGGTACCCACCCTCCATGCTCAAATTTTATTCACAATGCTACTATTCAAAAATACATGGTCATGTCCTTCAATTAATTCTAAATGAAAAATGATTTATTGTTTTTGATCATTAATAAACTATATTGGCATATTCAGGATTTCTTTCTTTGCAAAGAACTACCAAAACCACTGTTTAATTAAAATACCAGCTCAGTCAACTATGATAAATCTTTATATATTTAGCACCAGTGGCTACAAAATGCTGTGTTGAACCCTTAGTTTAGATCCTCATATAGAAGTAACTGCCTCTAATGATACCTAGCATGAGGCAATGTTCTTCTTTGTTCACAAGAGCAACGAAGATGACACACACTATAGTCTCAGAATACTTTAAGCAGTCAGCACAGTTCCTGGCACAGAGCATTTAATCAGTTTTTCTCCCATACCCAGACTCCTCCTTGCCTCTTTATTGGAGAGATCTGGCTGATAAGACTTCCTAACATTTTAAGGTTTTAAAACAAAAATGGCAGATGGTTTCTCCACAGCAAAGCTTTTAGAGAAGCTCAGTTTTCTAGACTAGGGTGATTAGATGTCTCTTATAGGACTGGCTCCACTGTCTTAAAAGGCTTAATGAAAACAGAAGGAGAAATTATCAGGAAAAGAACACAGTAATATCCAATAAAGATTTAATTGGCTCCTCTCTCCCCCTGTTTTTGTGTCTGGTAATATTCAGGGAACTTCTACCCTTGAGATACCTCTCGAATAAAAAGGTCACTGTTCCTGAGTAAGAAAATGATGTCTCTATGGTTTAAGTTTTGCTTCTTGCCCTGATTTAATATGTCAACTCTGATTTTATTTACAAATCCTAAAGGCCCTCACCCTGGACATTAGCCCTTTGGCCCAGATGCTCTAACAACACTCTGTTGCCAAAGGTCATTCCCATGTTCTCAAAATTGTAATCTTTAAGGTTAGAGGAAAAAATAGTTTCTTCTTCATGTGATAACAAATTAAATGTGGAGATCTCTGTTGCCATGGAAATGAGATTTTTCTTGCAGTACTGGCCTTATGCTGGCAGATAAAGCCAGTACTATAATCAATCAGAAAGTAGTACTTCATTTTCCACATACCTCTTACAGATGGGATTTTGAGCAAAAGCATACAGGACCACATTTTATAGGCCCTAAATATCCATGGGTAGAAATCTCCCTTCTGAAATACCAGCATGCCCAACAAAATGCCAATCTATGCCTTCACCATGCTCTGCTGAGGAATTCACTAAAAGCTGGACCATACAGGCCAATCTTTGATTCTTATCAGTTTCCTGTCAATAAGTTTCTTTACTTTCTTTGGTCTTATCTAATAGGTCCTTCATGTCTGAATTGCTTCGTAAGAATCAACTTGAGTTTAGAATTCCTTGGACTCTGAATTTTGGTATAAGGTTAAGGGGCATAAATTACTATCTCTAGAACACTGTGTCTTCACAGAGGAACAACTTGGTAGAGAAGATCATTTAAAGCTTTTCCTAAAATAATAGATAAATGGATGATATTGTCTCTTCTCCTGTGGAGAACAGTCAGCATCCACTCCCTATAGAATTCCACATTAAAATATGGTGATCTGAGCAGGGTCTATATTTATATATGTTTCCCCTGACAGTAAAAAAGTTATCTACTATGTATAAAGATCATTTCAGAGAAAAGCAAATTGAATAAAAAAGGATAAAATGAATCCCCAATCACTCGATCAATCAAATTAAATGTCTTGATGTCATCATAGGTAGACCATCCTAGGACAAGGGCTGTGTGCACAGGTATGGGTAGCCAGAGGAAAAGGAACCAAGGCAGAGTCGATACTACATGTCACCAAACTCATTTCTTGTCCCCTGCAGATAAGTGCTAAACTGTATTTCCAAAGCACCCCTGCAGTTAAGTGAGATCATGTGATTGAGCTCTAGTTAATGGTCTGGAAACAGATCCACCTATCTCTGTTCTGCATGACCTTACATTTTCTTTCTCACTTTGCTGCCAGGTAGACAATGAGAATCCAGCAGAGGGATGCTAAATCTGAGAAGATGGAAGACTTACATTATAGAGAAATTCTAGGTCCTTAAATTACTATATCGAACAAGACCCTTCATCTCCCCTCCTGCTAACCTACATTGAATAGGATGTGAGTGATAAATTTTTATGTCAAACCTCTGAGATTCTGACTTTTTGTTAAAACTACCATTACCTTCGCTGACTAAAACAGAAAGCTAAATGGATCCTGAAATATGAGTCCTTCTGTATGTTCAACTTACCTTAAAGAGCCAAACAGTGCCTTGAACTAATCTTAAAACAGTTTTACGTTAGGATTTTGAGGTGACTCTTTGTTATTGATCCTCTGAGTTTAAGGGCCACGAAGCAATGTTTTTTTTTTTTTTTTCCAAGATTTTATTTATTTATTCATGAGAGGGGGGTGCAGAGACACAGGTAGAGGGAGAAGCATAGTACAAACTTGAAATTGATAGCCAAAAATATAAAAATTATCCCCTTGCTTCCGCAAATCCTCCATGTCTACAAAAAAAATAAAATAAACCGTCTCTAAAAGGGGAACTCATAAATGTCATTTCAGGGCAGAAAGAGAGGACAAGGCAAGGAGAAAACATCTGATCTCTTTCAGATTATTTACTCATCATTTATATGAGGAGATTATCTTCCTACTATACCACTTTTCATTTTCCAAATATGTAGTATGCAGACTTTCCTGGTTTGATGAGAAAGGTTTCCAAGAAAATTAAATGTCAAGGCTGCTTGGCTTATTGGTTTTGTTCTATATAAATTCCCTTTTTAATTCAGCTTTGAATAATAACATTCCTCAGTGTCAATGTGACAAAATAGCTTCAATCTTAATGGGCTGTGAGAATTGAGAACGGAGGTGAAGACTAGCTATGGTTATCATTTGAGCAGATTAGAAACAAAGAATTAAGTCTGAAGACAGCTTTTAATGGCTCTGAGGAAGCTAAGTGGCACGTGAGGCATCAGAATTTTAAAAAATTATTTATTCTTGCTTTTTTCCTTTTCCAGAGACTCGTGCCCTGATACATGTAAAGCTTAAAGTAAGCTAGAACACTTTCCTGAATGGATAGGAAATTGCTGGGAAAGACATGTTTTCCTTTTAGAGCTCCTTCAAAACTACTATTGAGTTGTACAGCCCTGTAAGACACAGGCCCAACATTCTTCTCCATACCTCTCAACCCTATAGTAGCTCACATGACGTCATTCTATTACAGAATTTCCAACACTGGAGGTGGGTAGTGTTGGGTGATGATGAAGATCAGGTTTGGTGTGGATCCAATATTTAGTCAAAAAAGATTTTAATTTTTTAAACCCTCTTTCACTTTACATATACAGAAATACAAAACAGAAGCTAAGAGAATAGCGCTGTGCCCAGGCTCTCAGAGATAAAACTTCAGTCTATGTAATTTGCATATGCAGGCACACAGAATCATGTAATCTCAAAATTCTTTCCTACTAGAATAAAAAAGCCTTTTTATTGTGAAACACTTAGAATAAAACAGTGCAATTCCTTCAATTACAATGTGAGAAGACAGAAAGGTTAAATGACTCACTCAAGGTCTGGTTCTCTGATATGACCTAGTGATTTAATATGACACAGAACATGCTCGCATACACATACACACACAGGAGAAATTAAATACTAATTTGCATGTTAAACCCTCAGATGTCTGGAAGGACTGTGATATTTAAAATATCATATCCTCAAAGTATGCATCATCCAGTAAAATTATTCTTAAAGACTTGAAACCTAGGATTAGAAAAAAAGCTGTTGCCAACCTTGTTGCCAAGGTTTTATCAAAAGGAAACTTGGATTGGGAAGATTATTTCCTTATATGCTCTTTCCAGGGATAACTGTACAAATCAATGGAGAACATATTTTTCCACAGATTTGTCACAATATGCTCTCAACTGATATTTCTGTTTCTACTAACAAATAGGAAAGACTAAGTTTTAAACTGCGTTTTGATCCCTAAGCCTTTTCAGAGACCCCAAGACAGTGGTTGATGCTCTGCCTTTTCAAATCACTTTACATGACATGGCTTTGCAGATGTGGTTCAGACTTAGGATAGTAATAGATTAATTATAAGTTGTATTTACAATAGGAACAGAACAGTAGGATCAATTCAAATGGCTAACCAACTCCTACCTCCAATGTTTTGAAAGTAAGATTCAGGTATGCCACAAATGGATCACAAATAGTTACCAACACTGTGAAGCAACCCTTAATAGTTCCTCATGAAGTGGACAGTGTTGGCTCTGTTGAAAATACCAAAATGAAACAAAAAAAAATGGGTTATTTTTTTTTATTTCTCAAGCTGAAAAGGATGTCAACCCTGTTCTGGAATCTGCATCCTCTCTCAGATTTAAAAGATCCTCAATTCATTTGCCAAGCATGGTAGAGGCAGCTGCTTATTATTGGGTGAAAGTTTTCCTACCAATACTCGGTTCTGCTTCCCAGTGCCATGGCCAGGAGTTAGCCTGTAGGATCTTTGGCTCCACAAATGAAAAGGGGAACATACACATGGGCAGACTGTCAAGGAAGAGCTTCCCAACTCTCCCTTCTATCTGCTCCACTTCAGGCTTAGGTGGCCAAGGAGTTGGGATTAGACCACTACATAGCTAGATAGTTCCTGCATGGTACAGGACATGAAATGGTAAACACAAACACCTCTGGAGATAGGCAGAAGTGTAGGTAGGGTAAAGGGCAGAGAGAAGTTTAGGAGTTCAGTAGAAAGTACTGGTATGTCCATTCAACGGAGGAAACAACCACTTGTAGCTGAGACCCCCAAACAGAAAGTTACTTTTCCAACCGAAGTACCTTAAAATATCCCCTATTTATTCTATAGTCAGAGCAAAGAGGTTCCTGCATTGAAAGAGGGCACAGATTAAGAATAGACAAAGCCAGAGGAACAAAGCCAAGCCAAACCTTGGTTAAGTGATAGAGAAAGCAGCTGTACAATTCTGAAGAATTTGTGGCAGGAAGCAAATTTCCTTAAAATACAGCAATGAAGATCATATTTTAAAAGACCTCTCTGGAGGTATGTAAGCAGAAACCAGGATAAATTCTGTAGACAAGAAAGAAAAACCTTATTGGTTTACTTACTATCATACAATCAAGAATATTGTATGATATTCAGAAAAGACCAGCTTAAAAAAAAATCAGTTTTTTACCTAATATCCATGTACAAATTAGTGATATATGTTCATAGTTTGAGGACTATTACAGAATGTATAAGTGGGCTTTCAAAGTTTAAGTTACAGAGAATGCAATTTGGAAGTGCAGGGAAAAATGTAATTTTTAATATTTTTAAATTAAAAAAATTAAAACGTTATCCACAAAGAATTTGGCTTTCCTTTTGAGCCCTCCCTCATCTACTATTTTTTCCCCTCATCTACTATTAGAGAAAATGTTACACTATTCGCTCTTAACCAATTTCCGTTGAACCAACTAGCTGAATTAATCAGCACTCTCCATTCCTTCTCCACTTCATACTGTTTCCTGTGGTGCACTGAGAACTCACCAGTAACAGGTTTCTTTCTGCTTTCAAGAGTCAGTTTGTGCCCCCAAATCTGTTTATGTCCATCTTATGTATTATTTTAGTTATGTAATATGATTAAATGTACTGCAAAACAGGAAAAAAGCATGAAGAGAAAGTGCTGTTTGTATGAAAACTAAACTGAATGCTTTGAATAGACTTAATTAAGGTGAGTTTCCTTTAACAAAGCTTTCAATCAGGTATCAAGGCAACTGTAAAAAAATTTAACTATAAAAAAACTAAGATTCTATACTCAAATTTCTTTGCAAGTGGCTAAAAGTTATTGACCTATTAAAGAAAATACAATTAGAAATTGTAAATGAAGCATCATAGGTGTGATTTATGCTAGAAATAAGAGGAATTCTAACTGGACAACCAATATACAAAGGAAAGGTCTTGGCCCCACATTAAAAGACTGCTGTATGAATGTACATGTACATTACAATAAAATGTTTAAGATATATACAAATGTATTTATGACTGTTTTAACCATTTTTTAAAAAAATGGTTTTACAATAAAATGTTTAAGATATATACAAATGTATTTATGACTGTTTTAACCATTTTTTTAAAAATGGTTTAAAAAAAATTGGTTCTGATCACATCTGATGTAATGCCTTCTCTGTAACTAAATTTCTGATCCAGTTTACACTTTAGTTCAATACAATAATTTAAACAGCTCCTTTAGAAAAGATTCAAACTCCCTGATAGCTTCCCCTCTTCCTATAATGGCACCAGCCCTCCCGTGTCCAATGGGGATTGGGAGTAGTCATCAGGCAAAAATGTCAGTCTTTTCATAGACAGTGCCTGGCACCTACTGGTCTGCAGTAATGCCTTTAGTTTCCTTATCACCATGTCTTTCTGGCCTCTAATGCTTAAGCACCAGGCTGGCCCCTTCTTTTACCTCCAGCAATGATCCCAGGTAGCTCTTGCCAATGCCCCTTTGTTCAGCTTTCTCTCAGCTCTGGCTGGCTGCAGACCCCAGAATGTGCTCCTGTACTACTCAGCCAGCTGCCCAATGGTCCACACCAACATCTGCTGTGATGTTTCTGCTTCTCATCTCAGCAACATTGCTGCATGACAATTGAGCTTCTCCATACTGGTTTGTAGAGCACAGTGCTCCTCCCTCCCCAGGCTCAATAAGAACACAAAGAGATTTCTGAGTCTGCAGCACTTCTCTGAAGTCTTCAGTATCCCAATACCAAAATGTAGAACTGTGGAGATGCCCCACTTGCACACATTTCTGTCTCCCTCCCTCCTTTTATTTTCCTTTCTCCCATCTTTACCCTAGCCAGGACAGAGGCAGAACTTCTTTTGTTTCTCATATCATCTCTTCCTCCTTCCTAATTCCAGTCTCCATACTATAGAAGAACCTCATGAGCTGGGCCCTCTAGGATTGTCTTCTCTATACCTACGGAGCAGATAAAATAATTTAATGGGCCTTCTCACTCCTTACTGCCTGCTTTCACACCCACTGTCGTGCCAGTCTCCTATGCTGAAGCCATAAGCCCATCTTAAGAATGATGTGCTGCAATGGGACAAGACTTAAAGGGAAGGAAGGGAAGATGTATTAGGGTGATATCTGTGAAAACATACATTTATTTGTTTTTATTTACTTACTTTTCATTCCAGAGTGAGGGTTCAAACATTCCTAACATTTTTGTTATTATTATAAAGCCTTCTCTAATTCTAGCTAAAGATTAACATCTGCCATTTTTATGAAGATGTCTGGACAGTACAGTGAAGATGCTGGTTCAAGAAAGGACAAAACTGACTTATGTGCACCTCTTACAGAAACACCATCTTATCAAGACATGTTTGGTCTGGGTACTATTACACAAGGAATATCATGCCTGGATTTCAGAAGACTTCATAGAAAGGACATCTGTATTCTGCATACCTCTAGCTGGGCCCTATGTTCCTGGGATAAGGGAAGAACGGTTTGCTGGCTGAAGCAGAAATAAATGTCTAAGGCAGTGTTTAAGGCTACAAGACTATTATAATATGGGAAGAAAATGCCTTACTGTGAACCTTCAAATCAGCAGACATAGAAACTGCAATATGAGGGGTGCCTGGGTGTCTCAGTCAGTTAATCATTTGACTTGATTTCGGCTCAGGCCATGATCTTGGGGTTATGAGATGGAGCCCTGCACTGGGCTCCACAGTGAAAAGTCTGCTTGAGATTTCTCTCCCCTCTCCCCCTACTCACTCACGCTCTAAAATAAAACTTCTTAAAAAATTAAAAAACCAAAACTGCAACATGACAATAGTTTGCCACTACCTAATGACCCTGGCATTCCTAGGATTCCCTTTTCATCGTTTGCTAATGCATAGATGTGGCCCGTGAGAATTCTACGCTGGAATCTCAGGTTGGTCTCCCTAAAGGGCAATCTCCTGAGGTCTTTTTAAAGAACTCACTGATATGTAAGAACAGAGAACTCTCCGGGAAGACTCAAATCTATGAATTTTCCAAGAGAAAAACAAATTTTAATCTTTTGTATTCTGTTTAGGACTATGGGCCCTGAAGGGAAAATCTTACCTTCCCTCCCCTCAGTGCAGTCTGGTTAATTCATCTACAGTGGGAAGGAAGGATTCTGCTTCCATTAAAATTGGAATGAAAAGCCGGCAGAAGCTATTGGACCTTGACACATTTGACGGATAAATGACAGCCTGGTAGCAGATCAAGCCAAGGTGGGGTTGCCTAGGTAAGGTGGACTCTACTAGGTGGAGTACTAGGCAAAGATTTGGGGTTTAGAGACAAAGGCTATTGCCACACGTTCATTGTGACTTAAAATATCTTTGACTCAATGCAAAAAGACTTCTGAATATTTAGATTATGTTTCAATGTTTTCAGGGCCCAAAGCATAAAAGCTGAAATTTAATTTCGGTCACTGTCAAACTACTTGTTAAGAGAACTTCCCAAGAGTGGACTCTGAACTGCTTTTATGTTGGTTAGCTGCTAAATCTCTATTCCAATGATCAGAGTCCAAGATTAATATGGTGATAATGAATAATATCTCTGACTGAAATTCGTACTTCTGGATTTGGTCTACTCAAAGTGTAATTTTCTTATAGCAAAATCACTCCTTGAAAACCTTTTATATGTTCCACTTACATGGGCCTGAAAAGGTTTCTTTTTTTGCAATGGGGTCTTTCATAGAAAGATAATATCTGAGTCTAGGCTGTGGGAAGGGCAAATTTAGTGATGAAGTAACCCTAAACATTTGATATTTAGAAAGAATGTAGATTTTGCCCTCAAAAAGCACAGATCTAAGGAAGGAAGTTGTCAACTAGAGTGAAGTTAAACACACACACACAGTTTCCAGGTTCAGAGCAATCATAAGGAGCAATGTAGTAGCCCCTGAGTAGTTTCCTCTTTTCTTATGATAAAGAAATCTAGAGTGACAGGACACAGGTAAGGCCACTCAGGTTCTTTTCTGGAATAGGACAACTGATCACAGATGAGACTCCTCTCTACCTTTACTGACACTTGGTACCACCAACTTCCTATGATTATTTGGCTTCCTGTGTCAATAACTGAAGTTAATTTTCAAGCATATATTTAATAGATTGTCTTTATCTGAAAACAATTGGGAAAAGGTCACATTCTCTGAATAAAGAATAAATGGAGTGCTTTTTAAAAGTGTGTGTATGTGTGTTTCCCACCAGAACTGCCCAATATATCTACCATATAACAGCCTTTACTTCATATAGGATATTCATAGCACAGTCATAATGAAAGTAATTCTATGAATTTGCCTGTCATCCTTGAGCAGGGGCCATGCTAATCCCTCTTTGTCATTCCAATTTTAGCATATGTGCTGAAGTGAGCACCATAATGAAAGTAATTTAAAAAAAATCTATTTCAGGGTTTTATTTCCTTTGTTAGCCAAATGATTCTGGAAGTGCCTGATTGTCTAATTCTACGAGATCCTCATTTGTTAATGTTGTTCACGTGACACAAGTAGTTCAACAACACTTTCAACAACTTTGAATTCTAGCCTCGTAAACACTAAATGTTTAATAATTTCTGTGATAAGCAGCAGGAAAGCTAATGTTTTAAAGCAAGTTTCTAGAACTAGATTGCCCAGGGTCCAATCTTGGTTCTACCATTCCTATGCAACATGTCCTTGAGAAAATTACTGAACTCTCTGTGCCTCAGTTTCCTCATCTGTAAAAGGAAAAATGGGGATAATTGTAGCTTATAAGGCTGTTGTAATGGCTAAGTGCAAAACACTTAGAGCAGCACCTGGTACACAATAAACACTATGTAGATCTTGACTATCATTATCATCATCATCACCATCAAAAAGTCTGTAGAGTCTTTATTATTAGCAAGACTGCAGGTATGCCTAAGTTGTGGGAACTTTTGACACCAAAGTAGTAAATGAGACATTGAAGTAAATGAGGAAAGTAATAGTTCTCTATCAAGAAATTGTTATAATCAATCCATTTGTATCTCTTTTTTTTTAAGATTTTATTTATTCATAAAGTCACAGAGAGAAAGAGAGAGAGGTAGAGACACAGGCAGAGGGAGAAGCAGGCTCCATGCAGGGAGCCCGACGACGTGGGACTCCACCCTGGTTCTCCAGGATCACACCCCAGGCTGCAGGTGGCGCCAAACCGCTGTGCCACCTGGGCTGCCCTCCATTTGTATTTCTTTAAACTATTTTTTTTTAAACTATTTTCTAAATCTTGAGTCTTCATTAACAAGATAATTAGTGGCTTATGCTTGGCTTATTAAGAACATTTTTCAGAAAAAATGTAACTCACTCGAATTACATCCTAACTGTATGTAACTAAAGGGCATCTATTTAAGTTTTATGTTATTTTTCTTCATGCCCCCTTGCAGTGCTTCTCAATGTTTTCCCAGAAGAATACCTAATAGGAAAGAGCGCTAATATACACTGCCTCACCCCCTCTCCAATCCCACATTCTGGAGTCTTGAGTATAGTGGAAAGTGGCCTCTCTAGTCAGGAAATTTCCTTGAAGTCTCCTGTTCCGTCTTTAAAAAGAATGCACATTTTGCTTTATATTCTGTAATATAGCACTTGAATATACAATTTATATATCTTGAATATAAAAACTATGTCACCTTAATATAAAAATAATTTTTGATTTATCATCAATAAAACTTGATTATTTTGTCCTCAACATCCTCAAGTAAAACTGTGACTCTCTAAAAGCATATTATATGTATCTGTTTATCCTATAGCTTTGCTAACTTCTTTCACGTATCTAGTAAGTGTGGACAAATGACAATAGTGGAGGCATAGATTAACGGAAAGCCAGCTAGCACCATGACCATCTGGTAGTGAGTTATCTAGATGTCAGGAGAAAGCTTGAACCAATGGACCTCAGGCTTACAAATAAGTGAAATAGTGAAAAGAATCAACTGATAACTAGCACACCTCACAGGGCTGTCTCTTGCTAAGAACACCCACTGCTTTTAGTTGCTTTAACTTCCATCAGTTACTTAAATGAAAGAAACATGGGCTAGAGTGATAAGACGTTTAAGCATTATCTACAAGTGGACAAAACAGTATAAAGATGATTAACCATGTCCAAAACGTACAACAGATAATGAATTTGTCCAAAAACAAAACCCCCACAATTTTGCACAAATATCTGTATTTTAGAATGTGTCTACTGGAAGAAGAATGTGTCTAATGTACTGGAAATACATTAATGAATAGATGTTTATCATGTTTTGGGGACCTCTTTCTCCACAGAAACACAGACTTTGATCTTTTAAAAACTGATTTTAATATTTTGACCATTTCTTTATTGAAGAAGTAAAATGATATTTAGCTGCAAGCACACCAACAATACCTAAATTATTTATGTTTTGATGACATTTTAGAATGTTAATGTGTATCTGAATATTGGATACATTTTAAATATGTTTACAATTAAAATTTTGGTTAACTACATTTTGACTAGTTTTGGCTTAACTATACTTTAAATTATCTGTGGTCTTTCATCTCCCCATTTATACCTTGGTTAATTGAGAGCTGGGGGATCCTGGAGTCAATAGAAGGGTTTTCAATAGGCAGCATCATAGACTCTTTCAATTTTTTTTTTTTAACTAAGTAGAAATGGAACGGTAGTCTAAAGCATTTGGGTAGCTCTGATTGCCTTTTATACAACATGGTTCTGTGTATGTATAGGTGGGCAGTGTGAATATTAGTTTTTCTATTATACTCATAAACGGAACCAAATGCTTAGTTTGAAATTCTTAAAAAAAAAATCTCTGAGGAAGCACACACTACTACTCCCTACGAGTAGATGGAGAAATAACATCATCTCTTTTCGTGAAATTTTAAGGAAAATGTTATTTTAATAAAAAAAATATGGGGGTGCCTGGGTGGTTTAACTGGTTAAGCATCTACCTTCAGCTCAGGTCATGGTCCCAAGGTCCTGGGACTGAGTCCAGCATTGGGCTCCCTGCTCCATGGGGAGTCTGCTTCTACCTCTAGCCCTCCCTTCTGCTAGTGCTCTCTCAAATAAATAAATAAAATCTTTTTTAAAAATATGAATACTTTGGCATATAAGTTAGCTTTCTCCCCATGTCTCCCTACTGCTAACATCAGAGGAGTATTGAAATAATGAATGCACTGTTGATAAATCCAAGAAAACAGAAGTATTAATATCTGACCCCACCGTTGTTTCTAGTACACCTTCACTGAGATGGCTTGTGGTTAATCAGCTAATCATGTCTTTTGTTCAAATCACTGTGTTTTTATTCACTGGTGTTAATCTACACAGCCATCTAGTATTTAATAGATAATTGCCTTTTCCAAGTCCCAGGAGCCTGAACAGCATCTTAGGGGGAAACTGAAATAGATATATCCTTGCTAGGTGAACAATTGACTGATAATTTTCAACTGGAATACAGATTTTGCCCCATGTGACAATGAACCTGGAATTTATATGGGAAATGATGGTTCTGATACTCTTTAAAGTGACTTCCACTTTCCTTACTAGTCCAACTGACCCAGCATCTCCAGGGGTGAGACCCACAAAGCTGTAGTTCTACATGCTCTATCTCAGGTGATTCTAACATATATTTTAGTCACTGGAGTAAAATAGTCAACAGCACATAGTCCCTCTCCTGCATAGATAATATTGTAGGATTTTGCGTATAATCAGTTTTTCTGAGGATAAAAGAAGTATATGCTTACTGCAGAAAACTTGAAAAATACAGTCATCCAAAGATAAGCCCAGAACCATATCCAGCAATAATCACAGTTAATATTCTATATAACCTGCAAATACTCCTTTTCCAAAAAGATTATATATGCAAGAAAGTTAATAGTCTTCTTTTTCACTTACCAATACATCATGAAGAATTTTTAAGTTTTTAGGACAATGCCTTTTCATCGATTTGTAAACTCTCTTTATAGTTAATGTTTTTAAAATGCTCTTCTCAGTTATTTTGAATCATCCAATGTGTACTGCATGTAAATCTGCCCAAGCCTATTCTCTCCTTGGTATTTATTCTCTCAGGAGAGTCCCAAGGGCTGTCTCTTGGGCTCCAAATGAGCTCTCACAAGCTCTCACAGCTCTCACAAAGCCCCTTTATCTCCATGGAAGAATGATCTAGAGATTGTCCTCAATTCATCCCTTCAAGTCACTCTGCTCCTGCTTTTGGCCCTTTTAGGAGTGATATGAAAATATGCTATGTAAACAGAGATTGTTCTTTATAATAAGTTTGCAGTCTTTCCAGGTATTCAGTAAGATCACAGAAAAATGACTTTTAAAAGAAACAAGTGAGTCTCATGAAATTTATTTTTAGTAAGCACACCTTATAGCCTTCATATCAATGGCAGTTATGTCTTCACATTTTGTTAGGAGTATAAATGCATAAAAAAGCCTTTTCCCAAAGGATAATGTGCATTCCCCATCTATACTGCTCTGTATTTTTTTTTTCCAATATGGTACTCTGACTGGATACATTAACTATCTCCCAAGCCGACTTAAAAATACAGATGGTCCCTGACTTAGGATGGTTCAACTTGTATTTTTCTATTTTACAATGGTATGAGAGTGATGTACATTTAGTATAAATCATACTTCAAATTTTGATCTTTTCCCAGACTGTCAATATGTAGTACACTCTTGTGATGCTGGACAATGACCTGCAGCTTCCAGGCAGCCATGCGATCACTAGGGTAAACAACCAAAGCACTTTCAACCATTCCGTATCCATACAATCATTCTGGTTTTCACTTTTAGTATTCAACAAATTACATGAGATATTCAACACTTTATTATGAAGTAGGCTGTATGCTAGATAATTTTGCCCAACTATAGGCTATGTGTTTTGAGTATGTTTAAGGTAGGTTAGGCTGAGCTATGATGTTTGGCAGGTTAGGTTTATTAACTGCATTTTCAACTTACAATATTTTCAACTTCTGATGGGCTTATTAGGATCTAAACCTGCTGTGAAGATCTGTATATTTGTCATTTATAGTATTTTCCATAGAAATAATACTTATACTGTAAACAATTTAAATTAGCAAAAAAAAAAAAAAAAAAAAAGACTCCCACAGGAACCCCCTAATATATCCAAGGTTGTCACACTTAGCCACAAAACCTTGTCACATTCTCAACTGTATCAGCAATGCCAAGCACAGTGCCTGATACATAGTCATTAACACTCAAAAAATATTAAAAAGTTAAAAGTCTTGACTACATCTCGCGGCCAGTAAGGCGGCAGAATAAGGACGCTCAAAAACCCAAGACTCACTAGAAGTTCAGTGTTCCTTCTATTATATCACACTGCCTCCTTCTGGCCTCTTAGGCTCCAACACAGTTCTTCATTCTCATAGGCTACTGGGTCTTCTTTGTTCAGGGATTTGCCAGTTGTTCAAGATATCAGGCTTTCTATACATGGCTCATGAGACTGCTGGGTTCAGGACTGTGTTAAATCATTGGTGTACTGCATTACCTGAAGAACTAGCCTTTAAAGGAACCAAGAAACACTTCATGGTGTCAGGTCAAATCAGGGAGAAATCCTTGTTCCCACTGCCCTTGCTATGACTTGACACTTGGTCTTTTCTGCTGAGATTAATAAAATTATTCTTGCCACACAGTAGAAAAAGGCACTAAATATAGTTCATGCAAAGACAGGCACATAAAGATGGTTTTGATGACTGTTCTATAATGTGATTTAAGAGATGAACTCTAATGCATAGAAAGGAGCATTATAAAGAGATAGTTAATAAAACTAAGCATCTCTGATTGGAAGTCACAAGATGAAACCTAGGTAAGGATAACTAGTAACAAGCAAAATCCTTGTTTAGAATAGTGACAAAACTGAAAATCAGGAACTTGAGTCTGAAACACATATCTGTCAGAGAACAAGTCCCTAGTGTGGGACAGACTGGGGCCTTTGCCAGCAGCCTGAGCTTCGGAAATCTGGCAACCAGCGCTGATGGGACTCAGAGGGAAGTAAAAAGTGAGAGTAGAGGAGGATTGAGTAGAGAGAATATTGACTGTGTCAATATTCTCCAGACTTTTTAGATCCAGCCCTTTAGGAAGGCCAAGGGCTGAAATATGCTTCCTTTCTCACAGTCTTCTAGGTTCCAGCTGCCAATCCTTTTAATCTGGTTTCTGGTGCAGAAAGGGTTGGGGATCAGAGGAAGCAGCAGGTGAGCTCCTAAATGACTGTCCCTAAGGCAGAGTTGCTGATGGCCTGGCTAGGGCAAATAGGAACAGCCTTTTCTTCCCTCATCTCTCCACGCAACCATGACAGCCATTACTATCTATAATTCTCTGCTCTCCTTATACTATCCTCCTTGATTCTTGAAGTATATGAGGAATTTGGGGGCAATTAAGCCATCATTGGTAAAGCTGGGTTAAGAAGCACTGTGCCATCCCAGGGGATCATGTGTAAGTCCTACACCTTTCCTGGCTCTAGCCTCCCACATTGTCATTTCCCTAATGACAGGAGGAAGAGATAGATAATGGCCATTTTATATGACAATTTAAGAGGATGGGCAGGAGGAAAAGGAAAGCAAGGCAAGAAGCCAGTAGCCCATTTCAGAAACAGGGTTCCCCTGCCCTCAACCTTCTGAATCTTTATTTCCCTCATGAATATTTATGTCCTTTGGCACTCTCTGGGGTGGATGGCAGCTGAAAGGCTCAAGACTGTGGCAGGTAGAAACAGAACTGACAGGCAAGCATTGCAAAGTAGGCAATAGCCATTAAATCCAAGTTCCTCGGATGCAGGATGGACTTCTGACCAAAATCTAGATGAGGTGGGAGAAAAATCCAGCCCCAGATGTTACTATAATGCCCACATTACCTTTTGGAAACCACATTCCCAGCCAACTATTTCATATGCTTCCAGAAATAAACAGACAAAATGCAGCTGGGAGTTTTGAGCTGTGCTACTCTGCAAATCATTTAACTGCATACAAATGATAGCTATTATACAGGCAGGATCCCCCAGAGAACTAATTTCTATTCCCAACTTCTCTTCTAACCTGATGAGTCAGTTAAGGTCAGCTGGTTGAGCACTGTGCTAAAGCAGCCAAGAGTTCAAAGCAGCAGCTTTGGCAGACCTGGCAATTTTGCTTCCTTCAGACCATATCTTGTGATGCTAAGGGTCTGTCTTACAAATGTGTGCTGGACCTAAGGGAGCCTAAGAGAGAGCACTGATGGCTCTAGAAGCCAGAACACACTGGAGAAAAAAGTCAGGAACAAAATATGGCTGACCCCTACTTTAGGAATCAGAGTCACTATTATGACTATATAGTAACATCATTCTTCATCTGGGTCTGCTTCTGATACCAGGTTCCTTTCTCTGCCTGTAACAGTTCCCCTTCCCTTTTAGGTGTGGTTTCTAATTCACAATAGTTAAAATAAATGAAGTTAACATCATCATCTAATCAGAGTCCATAAAGTTCTAAGTGAAGTGTAATTCTGTGATAATAGACATCTCCTCCTATCCAGAGTCTAAAGTTTTGTAGCAAGATACTAAAAACAAAAGACTTACCTTTTGTGTATTTAGTTCCAAATAAAAAGTTTGAGCTTCGGTGCTTCCCAAGTAGAGCTATTTCACAGTCTTTCTTAAGTATCATTTAGTTTATAATTCATTAAAATCTTTATTCAGTTTTCCCTTTTTTGCTGTACAATTAGCAGATACAAAATTGTTACTATGACTATGTCCAGTCCCCCCTTCACCAGCCATACCACCAGGTTCCAAGTGTGCCTGCTAGACTCCTGGCTTTTTGTTATGCTGATTCAGAAAATGGGTCCAGCACCTGGAGGCTCTCAGCCAGGTTACAGTTGTTTGAGGATCCTTCTTTGGTTGAGTGTTGGCAGGGAGACAGGAAGATAATATTGGTGAAGCTGCCATGAATGTTGAGTACTGTGAGCAATAGAGATGGCAAGACAGGATTTTACCAAGTGTTGTAATTGGTGAAAAATATACCCTCCCACCTTTGACATTATCTTGTGGGAGTAAAGATTTTAATTGCTCTCAGTACTACTTTTCTGAACAGCTGTTTCTCTGAATATGTCACTGCACAGAATCAGGACCGAATGGAGCCCCAATTATATTAAGGTTTCACTTTTTTTGTTTTTCTCTAGTATAAATAATAATATCTAACATTTATTGAACATTTTCTATGTCATTCATTTATTCAATAAATATTAACTGAACACCTACTGTATTCTAGGTACCACTGCAGGCACGAGAGAAATAACAACAAAAATAGGCCATGAAAGGTCTCTGGCTTCATGAAGCTTATTTCCAAATGAGAGTAGAGAGATAATGAACAAATAAACAAATGAGATATGAAGAGTGATAGGTAGCTACTTAATTGGAACAATTAAAGAATGCCTCTTTGAGGATGTTCAGCTGGAATTTGATGGTGTGAAGAAGCTATCATGTGAAGATCAGTGGATGAGCATTACAGAAAGCAGAAATAGCTTGTACACAAGTGCCAATATCAGCAGGTACTTGGAAGTTTAAAAAAAGATCTGTGAGTTGAATGAAAAAGGCAAAATTGTACAAAATGACATTTAAGATGGAGGCAGGGGCCAAATCACGTAGGGCTATACAAACGTGGGTGAGGAGATCAGGTTTAATTCAGTGTGACAAAATTCAGAACTCACTAGAGGTGGTAAAATACAATTTTTATTTTTAAAAGATCATACTGGCTTTTATATAGAAGATAGCTTTCCAGGGGCACCTGAGTGGCTCAGTTGGTTGAGCATCCAACTCTTGATTTCAGCTCAGGTCATGATCTCAGCATCCTGATAGGTAGCCTTACCTTGGGCTCTGTGCTCAGCAGGGAGACTGCTTCCCCTTCTCCCCCTCTGCCCCTCCTCCCCTCCCTACTCATGCTGTCTAGAATAAATAAGTCTTCAAAAAAAAAAAAATTGCTTGGGGATCCCTGGGTGGCTCAGCGGTTTGGCACCTGCCTTTGGCCCAGGGCGCGATCCTGGAGTCCCAGGACCTAGTCCCACATCAGGCTCCCAGCGTGGAGCCTGCTTCTCCCTCTGCCTGTGTCTCTGCCTCTCTCTCTATCATGAATAAATAAATAAATAAATACATTTTTAAAAAATAAAAAATAAAAAAATAGCTTACAGGGGACAGGGTGAAAGCAGGAAGGTCAGTTAGGAGGCCATTACAGGGGCTCAAGTGATAGTAAGTAGCCTTAATGTCAGACATCAATCCTTTGCGTGCATATAGTTCATTAAATCCTCAAAAAGTCCCCCACAGAGGTATATGAAATTACGCAAAGACCAGGACTTGGTATGACTGACCCAGATACTTAAGAAGTGGGCAGGACAGCTGGGCTGAGTGACTTGCAAAGAGAAGGCCAAGTCCTCAAAGTCAACAGAGATTTGAAGGCATGGCCAGGTTAGCAGTGACAGCAAGGTGTGGTCAATTGATTGGATCTACCCTGGGAGAAGCTCCATCAGTTTTTCTATAAATGGTAAGCATTCAAAGGTGGCAGCCCAAAGCAGCTAGCCCAGCCACATTCTAGTTAAAGGGATCTGGCCACAGGGTCAGGGGTAAAATATTTTTAACTTGAGCCTGGGGCAGCAGTGTTCAAACTCTTTGGGATGAGTCCTAGGGGGCTCAGGGATTTCAGGGAAATCTAGGCCTTTTCTGGGGGTCTTGATGGCAAAACAGAACAACCAGTGGAAGCCCTTTTCCCACCTACCTTCCTGAAACTTCCCTTCCCATGACAAAGACCTAAAATCTACAGATAAGGCCATGGTGCACCTTTTAGATACCTTCCCCTTTCACTGCTTCAATTTTCACAAAAACTTCAGCTTCCTGCTGAGGCCAACATTTAAATGTTAAATGAGTGACACCAACTAAATGTGAACCAAAGTTAACTACTGAGGGAGTCCATATCTACTATATTAGGTGTTGAGTAAAGTTACCATGCCCTCCAAGTCACAAAGTTGGAGTAACTGTTAGTCTGTGTCTTTTCTTTCTCTCTCCCCCTCCCTCCCTTCCTCCACTACCCTCTTTCCTTTCATACTCTCCCCTCTTTCCTTAAGCCAACAGTGAGTCAATCATGTTAGAAAAAGCTTTCTTTCAATTTAAAATTCCAGATATTTAAATGGGTCTGGAGAAATGAAGAGAGAGGGGTTGGGTAAATTCTGGGGTCTACCTTGAAATCTATTTTTGCTCACATTTAAACAATGTAAACTCTGAGTTTAAAAAATTCTCACAAAAGACAACAACCTTCAAGCACTCCAAGTAATATTTGTTCCTTCCAGCAATAAGCAAAGGATAGAAATAAAGTAGAAGAGAACACAGGCTGGCAAGCCAAAGATCAAGGCTGTACTCAATTATTTGTGAAAACTTGAGCAAATCTCCTAAATCCTCTAGACCTTTGTTTCCTGATTTATTTAACAAGGGAGCCAGACCAGAGTGCTCCCTAAATTCAATTCAGTGCCAGGAATTTGGAAGATGAAGTGAAAAGACACTAAACCACTAAGGAAAAGGTTTTCTTCTTCAGTAAAACTGCAGAAACAACCAAGAATAAAAAAGGAGTATTGTTTTAGGACCAAATCCAACTCTTTGGTGTAGGATGGTTTATGAACTGGAACCACATACATGTTCTCACAATCTCACTGATCTCAATCCAGACCCACTAACAAAGCAAACAGAGTTGTTGTCTCCTCATACATATGATTCCACTGAATCATGGGAGCTCTTCTTCTCCCACTATATCCACTTTCTAGGAACTTTTCCTCTTGAATCATGGAGTTCTGGGAACTCATGACTTCATCAGCAAACACTGTGATTTCCTTGCATTTAGACCCTCATAAGGTTGAAGATTTCAACCTTAAACTGTAACCCACCTGAGGTGAAGTGGACCCTAAGACAAGCCCATTAGCCCTGGAGGATGCCTTCTGCCTCACAATGGCCACAAACAGTCCTCAGAAGCACATACTAGATTAATGCAAAGCATACCACAGGAAAGCACTATAATTTTTGACAACTACCAACAGAGAAGGCGACTGTGAATCAGGAATTTTGTTTGATTTCTGGCTTCCCCATTTTTCTTAGCATGCATTCATACTTGTAGTGATATCAGGAGTAAAACCATTCATTATACTCTGTGTTTTTGTTGGTTCTTCCCAAATAAAATGGAACAAAACAGAAAGACTTCCCATAGATAAAGTATAATTCAGAAGAAAAGTGGAAGCAGCATGAAAGCATACATAGTAGCAGTTAAAGAAAAGAGGCCCTAGAGCCATACACTGCCTGGGCCTGAATCCCAGATCTGCTACTATTAGCTTGGGTAATTCATGTAACTTCTCTGTGACTCAGTTTCCTTATGGAGGTAACAACAGTACTCACTCATGTGGAAGAGTGCCTGACCCTGACTTAGAGCCACTTAAGTGTTAATGATCACCATCTCCATCACCATCATCATCATGATTTCTTAAAATTGAATGCAAACTTGTGTTTCTACCTTTGGAAAGAATTATATCAGAATTATGCCAAGTAAGGTACAAGAATTCCTGAAGCTTAGGTAGTTGAAGAGGTAGATCCCCTTGAGCAGATGGAGAAAAGAGCCAATTAGAGCACGGATAAATGTAGCCAAGGAGAACTGAGAGAATTGCACAAGTGTACAAATGCTTTAAAATATCTAAATTACAGGAAAATGGGCTGTGGGAATTTACCTAACTTAATTAAGAAAACTAGAATAAAAACTAATGTACAGGTGGAAAATCACCTGTCATAGTATGTCATAAGTATGTCATAAGTATGTCATAAGTATGACATACATACAAGTATGTCATAAAGATGAGTTCCTACTCATCACTGTCAACTGGTAAGATAAGTGACATACTGAACACCATACCACCTGGATTAAATAGGAGAAAATCATAGAAGACAATCTATCAGAAATAGCAGGATGTCACAAGTGAATATTTGGGGAGAAAATGAGTGCAATCTGAGGAGAAATGAATGTTCTTCCCTTGTATATGGCAAGACTGCATTTTTGTTGTCCTTTGCCAGGTGATTCATCACATGCTCCAAGAGATACAGCATGACTGTTAACATTCTTCCTATATAGGAAAGGCTGCTGATGTTTATAGACTGGTAAACATATCTACAAGCTGGGCTCTATGTTGTTATGTTAGCAACTTTTCACAAGCTTTGATTAGTAGCTGGTTGACTTTAGCCAGCTGTGGAAGAGGTCAACAGGATGGAGAAGAGGCAAGATGGTGGAAGTGTGGAGGTCCTAGTTTCATCTGGTCCCCTTAATTTAGCTAGATAACTATCAAATCATCCTGAACACCTATGAATTCAATCTGAAATATAAGAAAAGAATGAATTGAATTCTAAAATAGAAAAGCAGCCATTTTTTGTAAGGTAGGAGTGCAGAAAAGAAAAAAAGGAGGGGATATATTGGAAGCTAAATGGTGGGGGTAGGGAGGATGCATAAGCTGCCTACCAGAAAGCAATATAGCCCTGGAGTGCAAAACTGGGACCTTTAGAAATCTACTTCAGTGAGACTTCCCTGCCTGAAAGGTGCTCAGTGGTGAAGTGGGGCAGAATCCCAGAGGGGACAGTGGGATCTCAAGATCCCCGGAGTCACAGAAAGAATAGGTGTGTCTGAGCCAGCATAATTATCAAGGACTGGAGAGGGGAAACTGGTTTAGGTCAGCAAGCCTAGCATGGGACTCTCAGCTTGGTTCACATAAACCAGGAACCCTGGCTGACAGGGTGACCACTCTGTGTTGGGTCCCTGCAAAGGACTAGACTGCAGCAACACTGCCTTCCTGAGGGACAGGCAGAGCAGATGTGCACGTGACAGGGTGAACGCTCTCCCTACCAGGGCACTGCAAAAAAGTGCACAAATAAGTGTCCCTCTGCCTTCCCCCAAGAGGAACGAAGTGGCCGCACACTATAGGATTGGAGCCTGCAGAGTTTGGCATGCCCATTTTTATTTTCACCCTCTAAAGAGGTACGGAAAGCCTTCAGGGAAGGAAAGTCACACACAGCAAACAGCTTACACTGGGCCTGGCCCCCCTGGCAAAGGACGGTCGGTACAAGTCCTCCCAGGCACAGACACCTGAGAATCAGCACAGCAGGCACCCTCTGGGAGACCAGCTGAAAGAACAGATGAACCACAAGTTTATTGACTGAAAAGGATTGTAAAACTCCAATGCTAGGAGGAAATAGTATATAGAACTCAAACTTTTCTTATGATTGATCTCTCAGCTTAAAATTTTCCAATTTTCCCCATGTCAACTAGTTTCTTATTTTATCAATTCTTTGTTTTTAAGTCTTTTTTAACCTTCATTTTTATTTTTTTTTTAACACATTTTAGAGATACAGAATTCATTTTTGGCTTCCTTTCACTATATTCAATTTTATTTTTTGTATGTATGTTTTACTTTTTTATAATTTTGGACTTTAGTGTCTTCTAACACACAAGCCAAAATATACTCAGAACCAAGTGAATCACCTTATTTTGTCCACTCTGTAAGATTATATTCTCTCACCCCACCTCTCCCTTTTTTTCGTTTTTCTTTGTCCTTGTCTTTTTTGGTTTTGGACATCTTTGGATTTGTCTAGTGTGTATTTTGCTTAGCATGGTTGATATTTTTGATAGTGCTCACTTGTTCATCCATTCTTCTCAGGACAAAATGACTCAAAGGAGGAATTCACCACAAAAGAAAGAACCAGAGGTAATAATATTCTCTGCCACAGATCTAATCGACATAGATATAAGTAAAATGTCAGAGATGGAATTCAGGTTAACAATTATAAAGTTACTAGCTGGGCTTGGAAAAAAGCATAAGATACTGGGGAATCTCTTAGTGCAGAAATGAGATCTAATTGGGCCAAAATTAAAAATGCTTTAATTGATATACAGTCTAAATTGGATGCTCTAACAGCTAGGGTAAATGAGGCAGAAGAGAGAGTAAGTGACACAGAAGATAAGTTGATGAAGGAAGGAAGCTGAGGAAAAAAAAGAGAAACAACTAAATGGACCATGCGGGAGGCTTTGAGAAATCAGCAATGCAGTAAAACAAAGCAATATCAGAATTATTGAGGTGCCTGAGGGCAAAGAAAGAGAAAGAGCACCAAAAAGTGTATTTGAGCAAATCATAGCTTAGAACTTCTCTAATCTAGGGAAGGAAACAGGCATTCATGTCCAAGAGGTAGAGAGGGCCTCTCCCCAAATCAATAAAAACAGATCAACACCCTGACATATAATGGTGAAGATTGCAAATTTCAGAGATAAAGAGAAAATCCTGAAAGCAGCTTGAGGCAAGAGGTTCCTTACCTACAGAGTAAGGAAAGAGTAGGAACATCAGACTGGCATCAAACGTATCCACAGAGACCTGGCAGGCCAGAAAGGACTGGCAGGATATATTCCAGGTACTATATGAGAAAAACATGCAGCCAAGAATACTTTATCCAGCAAGGCTTTCAATCACAATGGAAGGAGAGATAGAGAGCTTCCAGGACAGACAGAAGCTAAAAGAATATGTGACCACCAAGCCAGCCCTGCAAGAAATATTAAGGATCCTGAAAGCAAAGAAAAAGCCCAAGAGTAACATAAACTGGAAAAAAAAAAAAAACAGAGACAATCTACAGAAACAGGGACTTTACAGGTAATACAAAGGCATCTTATCTTTTAAGAGTTAGTTTGAATGTAAATGGACTAAATGCTTCAATCAAAAGACACAGGGTATCAGGCTGGATAAAAAAGCAAGACCCATCCATTTGCTGTCTACAAGAGACTCATTTTAGACTAAAGACATCTCCAGACTGAAAGTGAGGGGGTGGAAAAGCATTTATCATGCCAATGGACCTCGAAAGAAAACTGGAGTATCAATCCTCATGTCAGACAAATAGATTTTAAACCAAAGACTATATGCTAAGAGATGAAAAAAGACACTATATCATACTTAAAGGGTCTATCCAACAAGAAGATCTAACAATTATACATATATATGCTCCTAGTTATGGAGCAGCTAATTCTATCAACCAATTAATAAGTGAAGTAAAGAAACATTGATAACAATACAAGAATAGTATGGAATTTCAACACCCCACTCACAGCAATAGACAGATTATCTAGGCAGAAGATCAACAAAGAAACAAGAGCTCTGAATGACACACTGGAGCAGATGGACTTCACAGATATATACAGAGCATTCTATACTAAAGCAAGAGAATATACATTCTTCTCGAGTGCACATGGAACATTCTCCAGAACAGATCACATACTGGGTCACAAATCAGATCTTAACCAATACCAAAAGACTGTGATTATTCCCTGCATATTTTCAGGCCACAATGTTTTGAAACTTGAACTCAATCGCAAGAGAAAATGTGGAAGGAATTCAAACATTTGGAGGTTAAAGAACATCCTACTAAAGAATGAATGGGTCAACTAGAAAATTAAAGAAGAATTTTAAAAATGCATAGAAATAAATGAAAATAAAAACACAACTCCTCACAACCTTTGGGATACAGCAAAGGTGGTCCTAAGAGGGAAGTACATTGCAGTACAAGCCTCTCTTAAAAAATTAGAAAAATCTCAAATACAGAAGCTAACCACACACTTATAGGAGCTGGAGAAAGAACAGAAAATAAAGCCTAAACCAAGCAGGAGAAGAGAAATAATAAACAGAGCAGAACTCAATGAAACAGAAATCGGAAGAACAGTAGAACAGAAGAACAGATCAACAAAACTAGTGGCTGGTTCTTTAAAAGAATTAGTAAGATCGATAAACCCCTAGCCAGATATATCAAAAAGGAAAAAAAAAAGGACACAAATTAATAAAATCATGAATGAAAGAGATCACAACCAACACCAAGGGAATATAAACAATTATCAAAACATTATGAGCAACCATATGCCAACAAATTAGGTAATCTGGAAGAAAGGGATTCATTCCTGGAAACTTATAAACTACCAAAACTGAAACAGGAAGAAATAGAAAATCTGAACAGATCCATAACCAAAAGGAAATTGAAGCAGTAATAAAAAAATGTTCGAACAGAGTCCAGGGCCAGATGGCTTCCCAGGGGAATTCTACCAAACATTTAACGAAAAAATAATACCTATGGTACTGAAGTGGTTCCAAAAAATAGAAATGGAAGGAAAATTTCCAAACTTGTTCTATGAGGCCAGCATTACCTAGATCCCAAAACCAGACAAAGACCTCACCAAAAAGGAGAATTACAGACCAACATCCCAGGAGATCACATATGCCAAAATACTCACCAAGATACTAGCCAATAGTATCCAAAAGTACATTTAAAAGATTATTCACCACGGCCCAGTGAAATTTATTTCTGAGTTGCAAGGGTGGTTCAAATTTGCAAATCAACCAATGTGATACATCACAATAATAAGAGAAAGGACAAGAGCTATATGATCCTCTCAATTGATACAGAAAAAGCATTTGACAAAGTTACAGTATCCTTTCTCTATGAAAACTCTCCACAGTATAGGGACAGAAGGAACATACCTCAATATCATAAAAGCCATTTACAAAAAGCCCACAGCAAAAATCATTCTCAATGGGGGAAAACTGAGAACTTTTCCTCTAAGATCAGGAACATGACAAGGATATCCACTCTCACCACAGTTCAGCATAGTACTAGAAGTCCTAGTCTCACCAATCAGATAACAAAAAGAAATCAAAGGCATTCACTTTGGTAAAGAAGAAGTCAAACTCTCACTTTGCAGGTGATATGACACTTTATGTGAAAAACCCTAAAGATTCCAACCCAAAATTGCTAGAACTCATACAGCAATTCAGCAACATGGCAGGATATGAAATCAATGCACAGAAATCAGTGGCATTTCTATACACTAACAATGAGACTGAAGAAAGAGAAATTAAGGAATTGCTCCCATTACAAGTGTACCAAAAATCATAAGATACCTAGGAACAAACCTAAGCAAAGAGGCAAAGGATCTATACTCAGAAAACTATGGAACACTTATAAAAGAAATTGCAGACATAAAGAGATGGAAAAACATTCCATGCTCATGGATTAGAAGATTAAATATTGTGAAAATATCTATGCTACCCAGAGCAATCTACACATTCAATGCAATCCTTATCAAAATACCATGGACATTTTTCACAGAGTTGGAACAAATAATCTTCAAATTTCTACAGAACCAGAAAGACCCTGAATAGCCACAGGAATGTTGAAAAGAAAACCAAAGCTGGTAGCACCACAATGCCTAACTTCAAGCTATATTACAAAGCTGTTATCATCAAGACACCATGGTACTGGCACAAGAACAGACACATAGATCAATGGAACAGAATAAAGAACCCAGAAAATAGACCCTCAACTCTATGGTCAACTAATATTCCCAAAGCAAGAAATAATATCTAGTGGAAAATAAAATAGTCTCTTCAATAAATGGTGATGGAAAAAATGGACAGCCACATATAGAAGAATGAAACTAGATCATTTTCTTATACCATACAGAAAGATAAACTCAAAATGGATAAAAGACATAAATGTAGATTATTCACCATGACCAAGTGGGATTTATCCCCTGGATGCAAGGTTGGTTCAACACTTGTAAAGCAATCAATGTGATTGATCATATCAGCAAGAGAAAAAACAAGAACCATATGATCCTCTCAATAGATGCAGAGAAAGCATTTGACAAAATCCAGCATCCATTCCTGATCAAAACTCTTCAGAGTGTAGGGATAGAGGGAACATTCCTCAGCATCTTAAAAGCCATCTACGAAAAGCCCACAGAAAATTATCATTCTCAATGGGGAAACACTGGGAGCCTTTCCCCTAAGATCAGGAACATAACAGGGATGTCCACTCTCCCCACTGCTATTCAACATAGTACTAGAAGTCCTAGCCTCAGCAATCAGGCAACAACAACAAAAAATAAATAAAAGGCATTCAAACTGGCAAAGAAAAAAAACAAAAAACAAAAAACAAATTGGCAAAGAAGTCACACTCTCCCTCTTCACAGATGACATGATACTGTACATAGAAACCCCAAAAGACTCCACCCCAAAATTGCTAGAACCCATACAGCAATTTGGCAGTGTGGCAGGATACAAAAATCAATGCCCAGAAGTCAGTGGCATTTCTATACACTAACAATGAGACTGAAGAAAGAGAAATTAAGGAGTCAATCCTATTTACATTTGCACCCAAAAATATAAGATACCTAGGAAGAAACCTAACCAAAGAGGTAAAGGATCTATACCCTAAAAACTACAGAACACTTCTGAAAGAAATTGAGGGAGACACAAAGAGATGGAAAAATATTCCATGCTCCTGGATTGGAAGAATTAATATTGTGAAAATGTCAATGCTACCCAGGTCAATTTACACATTCAATGCAATCTCTATCAAAATACCATGGACTTTCTTCAGAGAGTTGGAACAAACCATCTTAAGATTTGTGTGGAATCAGAAAAGACTCCGAATAGCCAGGGCAATATTAAAAAAGAAAACCATAGCTGGGGGCATCACAATGCCAGATTTCAGGTTGCACTACAAAGCTGTGGTCATCAAGACAGTGTGGTACTGGCACAAAAACAGAAACATAGATCAATGGAACAGAATAGAGAATCCAGAAGTGGACCCTCAACTTCATGGTCAACTAATATTAGACAAAGCGGAAAGACTATCCACTGGAAAAAGGACAGTCTCTTCAATAAATGGTGCTGGGAAAATTGGACAGTCACATGCAGAAGAATGAAACTGGACCATTCTCTTACACCATACACAAAGATAGACTCAAAATGGATGAAAGATCTACATGTGAGACAAGATCCCATCAAAATCCTAGAGAAGAACACAGGCAACACCCTTTTTGAACTTGGCCACAGTAACTTCTTGCAAGATACATCCATGAAGGCAAGATAAACAAAAGCAAAAATGAATTATTGGAACTTCATCAAGATAAGAAGCTTCTGCACAGCAAAAGAAACAGTCAACAAAACTAAAAGACAACCTACAGAATGGGAGAAGATATTTGCAAGTGACATATCAGATAAAGGGCTAGTATCCAAGTTCTATAAAGAACTTATTAAACTGAACAGCAAAGACAATCCAATCATGAAATGGGCAGAAGACATGAACAGAAATTTCTCCGAAGACGACATACACATGGCCAACACGCACATGAGAAAATGCTCTGCATCACTTGCCATCAGGGAAATACAAATCCAAACCACAATGAGATACCACCTCACACCAGTGAGAATGGGGAAAATTAACAAGGCAGGAAACAACAAATGTTGGAGAGGATGTGGAGAAAGGGGAACCCTCTTGAACTGTTGGTGGGAATGTGAACTGGTACAGCCACACTAGAAAACTGTGTGGAGGTTCCTCAAAGAGTTAAAAATAGATCTGCCCTATGACTCAGCAATTGCACTGCTGGGGATTTACCCCAAAGATACAGATGCAGTGAAATGGCAGGACACCTGCACCCTAATGTTTCTAGCAGCAATGGCCACAATAGTCAAACTGTGGAAGGAGCCTCGGTGTCCACTGAAAGATGAATGGATAAAGAAGATGTGGTTTATGTATACAATGGAATATTACTCAGCCATTACAAACGACAAATACCCACCATTTGCTTTGATGTGGATGGAACTGGAGGGTATTATGCTGAGTGAAATAAGTCAATCAGAGAAAGATAATTATCATATGGTTTCATTCATATGTGGAATATAAGCAGCAGCACAGAGGATCATAGGGTGAGGGAAAACTGGAAAGTCATCAGAGAGGGAGAGTAATCCTGAGAAATACTTAACTACAAGAAACAAACTGAGGGTTGATGGAGGCGAAGTGGTTAGGGGAAAGGGGCAATTTGGTGATGGGCATTAAGGAGACCATGTAATGTGATGAGTACTGGGTGTTATACACAACTGATAAATCACTGCACACTACATCTGAAACTATGTAGGTACTTTATATTGGCAAACTGAATTTAAATTAAAAAAAAAGAAAGAAAAAAGAAAAGGTCAGCAGGAGACAGTAATCACAGACACTAGCCCTGTGATAGCATCTCTCATGGCTACTTATTTACTGATTTAATTCTCCTGACCCTTATTCTTGACACACTCAGTTCTGCTGGAAGAGGGACAAAGTTCTCTCATTTTCTTCCGCACATGCTGCATGCACTTGAGCTTAGGAAGGGGAGGCTTGGGGATCCCCGGGTGGTGCAGCGGTTTGGCGCCTGCCTGCCTTTGGCCCAGGGCGTGATCCTGGAGACCCAGGATTGAATCCCACGTCGGGCTCCTGGTGCATGGAGCCTGCTTCTCCCTCTGCCTGTGTCTCTGCCTCTCCCTCCCTCTCTCTCTCTCTGTGTGACTATCATAAATAAATAAAAATTTAAAATAAAAAAAAGAAAGGGGAGGCTTGCCAAAGTATCCACTTTGTCATGCATGGCTGAATTATGGGCAATTTTTCTCCTACTGACTCTCAGGCATTTTTAAATTATCTATGAAAAATAGGGGAACCCGGGTGCCTCAGTCAGTTAAGCACTCAACTTGATCTCAGCTCAGGTCTTGAATTAGGGCTGTGAGTTTAAGTCCCATGTTGAGCTCTATGCTGGGCGCAGAGCATACTTTTGTGATATTAAAAAATCTACAAGTCTGTTTCCTTAGGCCAACCTACTTCACACCTAAACAATCTCTAAGATACATGGAGGTACAACAGAAATAAGTGTGGAGGGCAGAACTGAGTTTTGTGTGTTTTTATTTTAATTTCTAAAGGGAGTTGACAAGACTCACAGGATTATTAAGAGGATTAAAGGACAAAATCTTTTTGAAAATGACTACTCACATACCTGGCATATGGTATGTTAGGATTTGCTTCCAAAAGATGGGTTTAGTGTGCAATCTGAAAAGACTGAACATTCAAAAGGCCGATGTCACTGTCTTCAGTGCCAGCACCAACCAGCCTTCCAACAAACTAATATTCCCCAGGAATGGGCTAATCATTTATCCAAGAACAAAGAAAGGACCTCATTCATCTGGCTTACACATGCTTACAGAAAGATATATTCAATGGCAGCATATTGGCCTCATTCTAACTGATCCTCAGATCCGACAATAATGGGTGCTTACCATATTCTTTAATGCAGAAAAAAAGTACAATCTAAAGTAGTTGTGTCTTAGGCACCATCCAGAAGGATTTGTTGTCCTTGTTTTGTGAAGTACTCTTATTTAAAATGCTATTACCTTGCAAGGTTCTCAAGCCCAGGCTCATGATCACATGTTCTAAAATGGATCTAATCTTCTCTTCCTAAGTGAGAAAAGTACGTTAAGCAGAGTAAGAACTTGAAACTGAATAAGAGTTTATCTAAAATAAGACTCAGGCATGACTTTGCTAAAATAACTACAGAGTACTTTTTTTTAAAAGATAGAAATAGATACAATAAAGGTAATTCATCTTCTGTTATTTTTCAACCACCCTTCCAAATATTATAATCAAATAGAAATTTGTCCAAATAGTAAATTACATAGCCATACCTAACTAAAGGGGGCAAGGCAGTACCAGTCTAACATATGGTTAGAAGGCACCAAGCTAGATATTTCTTGTGAACATCATTAATTGCTATCTCAAGTGACAATATAATCTAAAAACTTTGCAAAGTTCTTTCACACTCATTATTTTGTTTGATTTCTAATCTGCCCTTACAGTTTGGGTTCTATTGACATCCTATTTTACAAATGAATTAACAAAGCTCAGAAAGGTGAAGTGACTTGCTTAAATCACATAAATAGTAAGTCAAACAGTTTTTGGAACTCCAAATCCTTATCTTTTAGTTCGAAAGTTACTGAGGTATAATCCTTGCACCCATTCCAATTGACTATTTATCTGAACTATTCATTAAATACATTATCTCACATTGCTCAAACCTTCATGTATATTGTACATGTACTATAATTCTAATTATGTATTTATTGAGAACACATCATAAAGTTCTTTGCATTCTCCATACATCTTAGCCACCTGAGAATCATAAAAGGCAATACATTTGTAAGTGTGTTGGTTGACTTGTAACACACCTACAGAATCACTACTTTCTGAACACCCAGGCTTTGAGATGCTGAAGATAAAGACGCCAACTAGATAAACTTACTACTCTCCTGTTAGGGAGAACTTAAGGCTACTCCATTTGAAGCTGTCCAGCAGATGCCACCTGCCTTTATAGGTACATTTCACAGGTCTGTCACATGTGCTTCGCTTTTTCTGTATACACTACTGATAATGCATCATTCTTACAACAGCCTCCACAGATTCACACAGACTCCTATTTGCCTTTGTTTTGACACTCAAAGTTTCTCTTTGTTAATTACTAAAAGTCATTTTGCCATCATAGTGTCATTTCTGTGGATCCCCATAGGCATAATTTGTTCTGAAAACACTGGAATGAATCAGTTCTCTTGCATATAGGGCAAGACTGGGAGTTTCAAAAAACAAAGTGCTTGATTAACACTTAAGTCTGAGTAAAAAGCCGGTGATGATGGTATAAGCTATTCCTCAATAGCTTGTCTAATTTGGCTAAATATAACCATAAGTTGAACTTGCCCAGGACATGCTACTTAACTTTCCTCAACTTTCTCACTGGTAAAAGTGAAGTAATAATGGTACCTACCTTCATAGGGTTGTTGTAGGAATTAAATAAGATAATGCAAAAAAAAAAAAAAAAATTAGAAAATGCTTAATACATGGTAGACACTCATTAAATTTTACTTATTACTAAAACTTTGCCAAATACTTCCACTTGAGTCAGCTGAGCTCAGATATTTACATATCATATGTAATTTCCTTACATATAATGAAATTTAGGGCTGAAAGGGACTTTGGAATCTACCTGCTCCAGAGAAATTTGAGAGATTTGCCTGGGATCAATTTTTTATGACAGAGCCAAGATAAGATCTGGTCTCCTGACTACAATTTTGTTTTGTAGGAACATCTTGTTTAGAAGGGTGTTTGACACAATAAAGACGCTGTATACCTGATTCTACACAAATCAAAGTTGATTTACTTTCATTAGTTTTCATTTCTTCTGAATATCCATCCTTTTAAGTAGATAGAACACAACCATCATCACTGTTAAATTCTGTCCTGAGTACAAAAAGAAACAAGCCCAAATATTAAATAAAAGCTCTTCGCAGCCTAGAGGTAGGACTCCAGTCTGAAAATAGTTCTATTTTGCTCACCAGTCTAATGATATTGTCAGTTGTTTTTTAATTAAGTCGTCCTTAACTGCTACACTGCAGGAATTTTAAGAGCTAACAGAAATGCTTGTTGTGTTTCAATGTTCTTTATAGTGAAATACTTTGAACTAGTTCTCTTTTAAAAGGCTTAGATAAGGGCATTTTAGAAAACAGCCTAAAAGTGTTTTTCCACGTAATGAGAGTCTAGAAATTCCTGCAAGTTTCCAGGCCCTCCAGGCCCTGAAAGTTAAATTCTCATTCCTCCAAAGTAAGTCACTGAGTTTCTTTGTCTGTGAACTAGAAATCATGACCCTTGTAGCCCAGAGGAGATATAGAGGAGTCTTGTGACAAAGGCACTACCCAAATGGATGGTGGCAATTTCCAAAAACAATTGTAAAGGTGGATGTCTTTTAAATTTTTTTTCTTTTCTGAATCAAATCAGTATTCGATGTAGAGTAGATATGCCATCCTAGCTTCTCTTCTACCCCTATGAAGGTTCACTTGAGATACCTCTTGACCAAAATAGACAAACTGAATCAAAATCAGCATGTTGCCATTACCCTGGGAAACAAAAAAGAGATATTGTCTTCTTCTGGGAAAAGAGTCTGACTGAAACAGTTATGTGAATTCCCAGCAGACCAACTGTTTGCAGAAAAATATGCTATTGTAGTTCCTTAGCAACCAATGCTGTTCTTGAAAGGTACTGTGAATAGAAAACAAGTACCTTCTTCTGTCTCTTATATCTAAAGTATGACTTGAGACATATTAAAATGAATGCTCCCCTGGCATCTTGAAAGTATTCACTCAATTGGGAAAACCTGCCCATGGAGCTGAGAAGTCAGACACTGTTTTGTTAATGTAAATCTCTAACAACCAAATAAACACATTACAACTCGATCTGTGTACATCAACAGCAGATGCATACAATAGCATCTTGCCTATTCTTGTTGGCATCTACCATGACATTCAACTCCCCATTCTCTTACCCCCCTGCTCTACTTTGCCACTAGCTGTAAGACAATTGATTTGTGAGGCACCCAAGGTACAGAGAAGCTATAGAATTGTTAAATAAGCCTCTACTTAAAGTGAGATGATCACTGCAAAATTTAATGACAATCTGCAATTTAAAATTTTGAGAAACTGCTATAAAATTGTTCTACTGTTATTCAAACATAAACACAAAAGAAAGATCTGTCACTCAGATAACTTCATTAAATTAGCTCAAATTGTAAGACTAGTTTTGTTGTAGTGCAATAGGCTCGTTGTTAGTTTATTTATTTCTACTGCTTAAAATCCTAACGCAAATCATTCCCCCCATCTGCTAAATTACTATTAGACTGTTCTTAGAATATGTAATAAAATGACCCTACAAAGAACATCTATGCTTCATAGGTGTATTCTAAGTTGATTTCCATTTGGTTTTCCCAATATTTCTGCAGTAGACTTCGGAAAGTCTCCTCAGTAACCTAGTTCAGCTATAATAGTACCCATTTGATCATTTATCCAACAAGTATTTATGGAGTATCCTGGTGCCAGAACTGCATTAGGTGCTAGTTATGTGGACAAGACAAATATGTTTCCTGCTTTAGTCTTTTTTTTTTAATACTTTTTTTTTACGATTTACTTATTTATGATAGACATAGAGAGAGAGAGAGAGAGAGAGAGAGAGAGAGAGGCAGAGACACAGGAGGAGGGAGAAGCAGGCTCCATGCCCGGAGCCCGACGTGGGACTCCATCCAGGACGTGGGACTCAATCCGGGACTCCAGGATCACGCCCTGGGCCAAAGGCAGACACTAAACTGCTGAGCCACCCAGGGATCCCCTTCCTGCTTTAGTCTTAAGAGTCTCAAGAAGGCAACAGAAAATTAGCAGCTACATACAATGCAGCATGCCAAGTGTTAATGACAGGAAGATCAATGCTGAAAGGAGCACTTTGCAAACTACTCTTGTCTGGACCCAGAAGGGGCTCAGGAAAGACTTCCTAGAAGAAATGGTGATAAAACAGACAAGTTGAGGAAGCAGCAGAATCTAATTAAATAATCTAACCTTAAATTTAATGAATAATCTAACCTTACACCTAAAGGAACTAGGAAAAGAACAAACAAAGCCCAAGGCGAGTAGAAGGAAGGAAATAATAAAGATCAGAGCAGAAATAAATAACATATGAAGAAAAAAAAAATCAGTGAAACCATGAGCTGGTTCTTTGAAAAGATCCACAAAATTGATAAACCTTTAAGCCAGATTCATCAAGAAAAAAAGGGAAAGGACTCAAAATCATAAATGAGAGAGGAAAAATAACAATTGACACCACAGAAATACAAAGAGAATACAATGAAAAAGTATCTGACAACAAGTTGGACAACCTAGAAGGAATGGATAAATGCCTAGAAACATACAATCTTCCAAAACTGAATCAGGAAGAAATAGAAAATCTGAACAGACCAATTGAATTGGTGATCAGGATGCCCCACAAGGACTAGATAGATTCACAGATGAAATATACCAAACATTTAGATAAGAATTAATACCTATTCTCTGACTATTCAAGAAAAAAAAGGAAAACTTCCAAATACATTCTACAGGACCACCATTACTCTGATACCAAAATCAGACAAAGACATCACAAAAAAAGAAAACTACAGGCCAATATCCCTGATGAACATAGATGCAAAAAAAATCCTCAACAAAATATAAGATGACATTTATGACAATGCATCTGACAATATATTAAAAAGATTATTCACAACAATCAAGTGGAATTTACTCCAGAGATGCAAGAATCTTTCAATATTCACTAATCAATATGATATACCAATCGACAAAATGAAGGATAAAAATCATAGGATCATCTCAACAGATGCAGAAAAAGCACTTAATTCAACATCCATTCATGACAAAAACTATAAACAAAGTGGGGTTAGACTGAATATACCTCAACATATCCAGTGGGGGAAGGGCCCCGCGAGGAGCCGGGCTGAGGGGGGCTGCGAGAGCCTCCAGACGGGAAAGCACAGCTCCGGAGATGGGAACTTTAAAAATCCTCACTGGATTCTTCCCGGTGGGAAAGGTGCTCAGCAAGGAAATCCGGCAGAACCTCAGGAGGGGCAGTGGAGCCTCCAGGATCCCGGGGTCACTAGGAGAGGAAGTGCCCCCGGGGGAAAGGGCACCACAATACCCATCTCAGTAAAGGGCTGGAGTGCACACCCGGCCTCGGGAGAAGCTCAGGAGGCTCCAGGCGGAGGGGGTTGTGCCCTGCTGCCTTCAAAAGCCACGGCCAGGGAGCACGATTCCAGCAGCCCAGGGCCCCAGATCCCAGGGCGCCAAGTGGATACAACCCAGGATCCTGCGCTTTCCCCCGGACAGGAGGAATCACGGACAGTGAGGAAATTCCTGCCACCGGGCACCCCTGAGCTGTGCAGGTCAGCACCCCCCGCCCCGGGAGCATCCAGGACAGTGCGGACTGGGAGACTGTGGTAGTTACTAGGGGAGCTGACTCCAGAGCTGGGGAGCTAGCCACCACCATGGGTGTTGTTCCTCCTCGTCTCACCTTGTGCCTGGGAGAGGTGGGGCCGCCAGGGAACAGGGGCCTCACAGGGTAAACCGCTACCACTGAGCCCAGCACCCAGGGGCGAGGCAGGGCAGGGCAGCTCCCCAGGTGCACACACCTAACAGTCAGCACAGTGGACCCTCCCCCAGAAGACGAGCTGGAAGGACAGGGTAAGAGCAAGTTCCTGACCGAGCCACTCTGGGAAGCTCCAGGGGAAGTCAAGGGATATATAGCATACAAAACCAGAAGGTACTCCTTTTTTTTTTTTTTTTGGCCCTTTTTCCAGTACAACTCATTTTTGGATCAGACTAAACATTTCCAATATTTTCTCTTTTCCCACCTTAACTACAATATTTTACCACCTCTTCATTTTTAAGTTTCTTCCTTTTTGACATTCATATGTCTACAATTACATGTCTTAGAGTTTTCACTTCTAGATTCCCTTCAACATATTTAATTTTGGGAGATACACGAGATATGTTTTCTCGTTTTGTGTTTTTCGTTTTCTCTGCCTCATTTTGTTCTAAAATGGCAGAAGTTAATACCTTCTAAAACATGACCAGCATGTACCCAGAACCAAGTGGTATACCGTGCTGCTTCATTCTGTGAGATTGTATTCTCTCCTCATTCCCATTCTGCCCCCCCTCTTTTATCTCATTTATCTTTTGGTGGTCAATGTTGGGGCTTTCTACAAGTATTGCTGGTTTATCTAAATTTGGGACTGAGCATCTTCTAACATACAGAACTTAATACAGTCAGAACCAATAGAATCACCCTCTAGGACCCCTCAGGTAGACCATATTCTCCCTCCACTACAACTTCGCCACCACCACCATCTCCTAGTAACCCCCACTTTTTCCTTCTTTTTTTTTTCCTCCTTACTTTTGTTTTCTTTTTTTCTTTCTTTGGAGTTCTTGGCCTTTTGTTTTTTATTATTTTGTTTTAAAATCTGTTTTTCACTTTAGTGGTCCTTTTGTTTTATCTTGTTCTGATCTTTGTTTTCATTTTCTGGACTCTGACCTCATCAGAATCATCTAGGGTGAAATTTACTTAGGTCATGGTTGATATTCTTCACTCAGCCCACTTATACAGGCACTCTGCACTGAGCAAAATGACTAGAAGGAAGAACTCACCACAAAAGAATTAGAAACAGTACACTCTGCCACAGAGTTACAAAACATGGATTACAATTTGATGTCAGAAAGCCAATTCAGAAGCACAATTATAAGGCTACTGGTGGCTCTGGAAAAAAGCATAAAGGATTCAAGAGACTTCATGACTGCAGAATTTAGATCTAATCAAGCCAAAATTAAAAATCAATTAAATGAGATGCAATCCAAACTGGAGGTCCTAACGATGAGTGTTAATGTTGTGGAAGAAAGATTGAGAGACAAAGAAGACAAGTTGATGGCAAGGAAGGAAGCTGAGGAAAAAAAAAGAAAAACAATTAAAAGACCATGAGGAAAGGTTAAGGGAAATACATGATAGCCTCAGAAGGAAGAACCTACATATAACTGGGGTTCCAGAGAGCGCCGAGAAGGCCAGAAAGCATAGTTGAACAAACCATAGCTGAGAACTTCCCTAATTTGGGGAGGGAAACAGGCATTCAGATCCAGGAGACAGAGAGGTCCCCCTCCCAAATCAATAAAAAACGTTCAACACCTCCACATTTAATAGTGAAACTTGCAAATTCCAAAGATAAAATCTTTAAACCAGCAAGAGACAAGAGACTCTTAACTTACATAGGGAGAAATATCAGATTAACAGCAGACCTTTCCACAGAGGTGTGGCAGGCCAGAAAGGGCTCACAGGATATATTCAGGATACTCAATGAGAAGAAAATGCAGCCAGGAATACTCTATCCAGCAAGCTTCTCATCAGAACAGAAGGAGAGATCAAGAGCTTCCAAAGTAGGCAGAAACTGAAAGAATATATGACACCAAACCAGCTCTGCAAGAAATATTAAGGGGGACCCTGAAAAAGAGGAGTCCCAAAGAAATGATCCACAAAAGCAGGGACTGAATAGATATTATGATGACACTAAACTCGTATCTTTTAATAGTTATTCTGAACGTGAATGGGCTAAATGATCCCATCAAAAGATGCAGGCTTTGGGGGAAAAAAAAAAAAAAAGATACAGGTTTTCAGACTGGATAAAAAACCAAGACCCATCTATTTGCTGTCTACAAGAGACTCATCTTAGACCTAAGGACACCTCCAGACTGAAAATGAAAGGTTGGAAACAACTTACCATTCAAATGGTCGTCAAAAAAAAAGCAGGGGCACCAATCCTCATATCAGATAAATTACAGTTTATCCCAAAGACTGTAGTAAGAGATGAAGAGGGACACTATATCATATTTAAAGGGTCTAGCCAACAAGACCTAACAATCATGAATATTTATGCCCCTAATGTGGGAGCTGCCAAGTATATCAATCAATTAATAGCCAAAGTAAAGACATACTTCGGTAAGAATACACTAATACTAGGAGACTTCAACGGGAATTTCTATAAATGACAGATCTTCTAAGTACATCACCAAAGAAACTTGGGCTTTAAATGATACACTGGACCAGATGGATTTCACAGATATTTACAGAACTTTACATCTGAACGCAACTGAATATACATTCTTCTCAAGTGCACATGGAACTTTCTCCAGAATAAACCACATACTGGGTCACAAATCAGGTTTCAACTGGTACCTAAAGATTGGGATTGTCCCCTGTGCATTTTCAGACCACAAAGCTTTGAAACTAGAACTCAGTCACAAGGAGAAATTTGGAAGAAATTCAAACACATGGAGGTTAAAGAGCATCCTACTAAAAGATGAATGGGTCAACCAGGAAATTGGAGAAGAATTAAAAAGATTCATGGAAACTAATGAGAATAAAGATACAACCATTCAAAATCTTTGGGATTCAGCAAAAGCAGTCCTAAGAGGGAAATATGTCACAATACAAGCATCCCTCAAAAACCTCACACCTAAAGGAAATGGAGAAAGAATAGCAAATAAAACCTACACCAAACAGAAGAGAGATAATAAAGATTTGAGCATAACTCAATGAGATAGAGACCAGAAGAACTGGAGAACAGATCAACAAAACCAGGAGTTAGTTCTTTGAAAAAAATTAATAAGATAAACCATTAGCCAGCCTTATTAAACAGAAAAAAGACTCAAATTCATAAAATCATGAATGAAAGGAGAGATCACAACCAATACCAAGGAAATATAAACAATTTTAAAAACATATGAGCAGCTATACACTAATAAATTAGGCAATCTAGAAGAAATGGATGCATTTCTGGAAAACCACAAACTACCAAAACTGGAACAGGAAGAAATAGAAAACCTGAACAGGCCAATAACCAGGGAGGAAATTGAAGCAGTCATCAAAAACCTCCTAAGACACAAAAGCCCAGGGTCAGATGGCTTCCCAGGGGAATTCTATCAAATGTTTAAAGAAAAAATAATACCTATTCTACTAAAGCTGTTCCAAAGGATAGAAAGGGATGGAGTACTTCCAAACTCATTTTATGAAGCCAGCATCACCTTAATTCCAAAACTAGACAAAGACCCCACCAAAAAAGAGAATTCAAGACCAATATCCCTGATGAACAGGGATGCAAAAATTCTCAACAAGATACTAGTCAATAGGATACAACAGTACATTAAGAAGATTATTCACCATGACCAAGTGGGATTTATCCCCGGGATGCAAGGGTGGTTCAACACTCATAAAACAATCAATATAATAGGTCACATCAACAAGAGAAAAAACAAGAACCATATGATCCTCTCAATAGATGCAGAGAAAGCATTTGACAAAATCCAGCATCCATTCCTGATCAAAACTCTGAATTCAGAGTGTAGGGATGAGGGAACATTCCTCAGCATCTTAAAGGCATCTATGGAAAGCCCACAGAAAATATCATTCTCAATGGGGAAAAACTGAGAGCCTTTCCCCTAGGTCAGAAACACGACAGGGATGTCCACTCTCACCACCGCTATTCAACATAGTATTAGAAGTCCTAGCCCTCAGCAATCAGACAACAAAAAGAAATAAAAGGCATCCAAACTGGCAAAGAAGAAGTCACACTTTCCCTATTCACAGATGACATGATACTGTACATAGAAAACAGAAAAGACTCCACCTCAAAATTGCTAGAACTCATACAGCAATTTGGCAGTGTGGCAGGATACAAAATCAATGCCCAGAAGTCAGTGGCATTTCTATACACTAACAATGAGAGTGAAGAAAGAGAAATTAAGGAGTCAATCCCATTTACATTTGCACCCAAAAGCATAAGATACCTAGGAAGAAACCTAACCAAAGAGGTAAAGGATCTATACCCTAATAACTAGAGAACACTTCTGAAAGAAATTGAGGAAGACACAAAGAGATGGAAAAATATTCCATGCTCCTGGATTGGAAGAATTAATATTGTGAAAATGTCAATGCTACCCAGGTCAATTTACACATTCAATGCAATCTCTATCAAAATACCATGTATTTTCTTTGAGTATTGGAACAAATCATCTTTAGATTTGTGTGGAATCAGAGTGGCTGCACCAGTTCACATTCCCACCAACAGTGCAAGAGGGTTCTCCTTTCTCCACATCCTCTCCAACATTTGTTGTTGCCTTGTTAATTTTCCCCCATTCTCACTGGTGTGAGGTAGTATCTCATTGTGGTTTTGATTTGTATTTCCCTGATGGCCAGTGATGTGGAGCATTTTCTCATGTGCTTATTGGCCATGTCTATGTCTTCCTCTGTGAGATTTCTGTTCATGTCTTTTGCCCATTTCATGATTGGATTGTTTGTTTCTTTGCTGTTCAGTTTAATAAGTTCTTATAGATCTCGGATACTTAGCCCTTTATCTGATAGGTCATTTGCAAATATCTTCTCCCATTCTGTAGGTTGTCTTTTAGTTTTGTTGACTGTTTCTTTTGCTGTGCAAAAGCTTCTTATCTTGATGAAGTCCCAATAATTCATTTTTGCTTTTGTTTCTCTTGCCTTCATGTATGTATCTTGCAAGAAGTTACTGTGGCCAAGTTCAAAAACTCAATCGGAGAAGGACAAACATTATATGGTCTCATTCATTTGGGGAATATAAAAAATAGTGAAAGGGAATAAAGGGGAAAGGAGAAAAAATGAGTGGGAAATATCAGAAAGGGAGACAGAACATGAGAGACTCTTAACTCTGGGAAACGAATTAGGGGTGGTAGAAGGGGAGGTGGGCGGGGGGTGGGGCTGACTGGGTGACGAGCACTGAGGGGGGCACCTGATGGGATGAGCACTGGGTGTTATGCTAGATGTTGGCAAATTGAACTCCAATTAAAAAAAAAAAAAGTAAAAAAGAGAAAAAAAAAAAAAAGATTTGTGTGGAATCAGAAAAGACCCCGAATAGACAGGGGAATATTGAAAAAGAAAACGAATGTCGGGGGCATGACAATGCCAGATTTCAAGTTGTACTACAAAGTTGTGATCATCAAGACAGTGTGGTACTGGCACAGAAACAGACACATAGATCAATGGAACAGAATAGAGAACTCAGAAATGGGCCTTCAACTCTATGGTCAATTAATATTTGACAAAGCAGGAAAGACTATCCACTGGAAAAAAGGACAGTCTCTTCAATAAATGGTGCTGGGAAAATTGGACAGTCACATGCAGAAGAATGGAACACAAAGATAAACTCAAAATGGGTGAAAGATCTAAATGTGAGACAAGATTCCATCAAAATCCTAGAGGAGAACACAGGCAACACCCTTTTTGGACTTGGCCACAGCAACTTCTTGCAAGATACATGAATGAAGGCAAGGGAAACAAAAGCAAAAATGAATTACTGGGACTCAATCAAGATAAAAAGCTTTTGCACAGCAAAAGAAACAGTCAACAAAACTAAAAGACAACCTACAGAATGGGAGAAGATATTTGCAAATGACCTATCAGATAAAGGGCTAGTATCCAAGATCTATAAAGAACTTATTAAACTCAACAGCAAAGAAATAAACAATCCAATCATGAAATGTGCAAAAGACATGAACAGACATTTCAGAGAGGAAGACACAGACATGGCCAACAAGCACATGAGAAAATGCTCCGCATCACTGGCCATCAGGGAAATACAAATCAAAACCACAATGAGATACCACCTCACACCAGTGAGAATGGTGAAAATTAACAAGACCGGAAACAACAAATGTTGGAGAGATGTGGAGAAAGGGGAACCTTCTTGCAATGGTGGTGGGAATGTGAACTGGTACAGCCACTCTGGAAAACTGTGTGGAGGTTCCTCAAAGAGTTAAAAATAGAGCTACCCTATAACCTAGCAATTGCACTACTGGGGATTTACACCAAAGATACAGATTCAGTGAAATGGCAAGATACCTGCACCCCAATGTTTATAGCAGCAGTGTCCACAATAGCCAAACTGTGGAAGGAGCCTTGGTGTCCATCGAAAGATGACTGGATAAAGAAAATGTTGTCTATGTATATAATGGAATATTACTCAGCCTTTAGAGATGACAAATACCCATCCGCTTCGACGTGGATGGAACTGGAGGGTATCATGCTGAATGAAGTAAGTCAATCAGAGAAGGACAATCGTTACATGGTTTCATTCATATGGGGAATATAAAAAATAGTGAAAGGGATTATAGGAGAAAGGAGAGAAAAGGAGTGGGAAAAATCAGAGAGGGTGACAGAACATGAGAGACTCCTAACTCTGGGGAATGAAGAAGGGGTAGTGGAAGGGAAGGTTGGCAGGGGCGATATGGTGACTGGGTGATGGGCACTGAGGGGGGCACTTGATGGGATGAGCATTGGCTGTTATACTGTATGTTGTCAAATGAAACTCCAAAAAAATAAATAAATAAAAAAAATCAGTTGTTGAAGACATGCAAAATGGGATAAATTTAAGGGAAAAACTTTATAACTTTGGAAATAATTTTAGACATACAAAAAGAATTGCAAAGATAGTACTGAGCACTGTATATTGTTTACATAGCTTCTCCTGGTGCTAACACCTAATATAATCATGGCACTGAACTATAATATAAAATTAATATTGGGACAATATTACTAACTAAACTACAATCTTATTTTAATTTCTCCATTTTTTTCCCCGCTAATATCCTTGAAAGTATTCAGGATGTGCCACCTTAAAATATGCCACTTTGGTATATTGATTATGTTGAGGTAAAGTCATTTGAGAAACAGATTCAGGAAGGGCTCTCTCTGATCTCCCCTTTCCTACATAACAACAGGCCATAAAACTTCCCGTAAGAAAGGTACCCTCCTTGTATACCAGGAAGTGAAGAACATCTTTATTACCAGATACTGACAATTGATGCTGGAATGGATTTATACAAATGAGCTTACTAAAATAACCCTTATCTTCCACTAGTTTCTTTCCCATCCCTATCTTCTCTAGTCATTTACTGCTTCCAGCCCAAACCCATCATTTCTTCACAAATATGTCTTTTTTTTTTTTTGGTCTAAAGGTATATTCTGTTCTGGTTACCTCTTTACTCTTGTGAAGGCTCCCATGTACATGCAAAAATTTAACAAAACTTGTATGCTTTTCTCCTGTTAATAGTTTTATATCACTGTAATTCTTAAGCTCTGTCAGAAAGACCAAGAGGATAAAGGAAAAGTCTTCCTTCTCTACATCCTTTTTCTGTTCCTAGCTTCAGTCCAGGGCCCCACATGACATTTGTCATGTCTCCTCAGCCTTTTCCAATCTATTATGGTTTCTTTATCTTTCCTTATCTTTGCTCTTTCACGATTTTCATACTTCTGAAGAGTAATGGTCAGGCATTTTGTAGAATTCTCCTTAATTTGGGGTTGTGGATTTGGGGGGAAGAATACCACAAAGGATTCTTCTCACTCCATCATACCAAAGTATACAAAACAGCAACACGGTTTACTACTGGTTGTATTAACCCTGATCACACAGTGAAGGTGGAATCTGCCATGTTTCTCTACTGTAAAGTCACTAATGTTCCCTTTCCATTCATGAGAAGTGAGTCACTTAGCCAAACCCACAGTCAAGGGGAAAGGTATTAAGCTTCACTTACTGGAAAAGAAGTCTCAAAGAATTTGTCAACATATGTTAAAATCACCACAATAATAACTAAGAGAGAAAGAAAGCACAAATGAGGGGAGGGGCAGAGGGAAAGAATCTCCAGCAGACTCCTGCCTGAGCACAGAACCAGACACAAGGCTCACTTCCACAATCTATGAGATCATAACTCATGAGATCACAACTTGAGCTGAAACCAAGAGTCAGATGCTTAACTGAATGAGCCACCCAGGGGCCCCTTACACAAAGTGCTTTTGTAACTTTAGTTTTGGTTCTCAGATGGATGATTTTGCCTCCAGGAAACATTTAGCAATATCAGGAGACATTTTTTTTTTTTTTGATGGAACAATTCTGGTTTATACAATTGAAGAAGTGAGGTGGTACTGGAATCTAGCAGATAGAGAGCAGAAATGCTGCTAAACATTCTACAATGCACAGGACAGCCTGCCTTCTCCGATAATAAAGAATTATTTAGCCCAAAGCATTTATTGTACTAAGGTTGAAAAACCCTGACCAACATTCAAAATAGCAGAAAATAGGAATCATTCCAATTTTATGATTTTCTTTCTTTCTTTCTTTTTTTTTTTTTTACTATTAATATCTCAGTAAGCCAAGCACCAACTGTCAACTTCCATTCCAGGGTCATATCCACTAACCTTTTTTTTTTTTTCTAACCTTTATTTTTAATCATCAATAGTAGTCATGAAAATAAGACAGGATATTTTCACCATAATATTTTGGCCTTGATATTAATATCATCATCAGTAGCAGCAGCAGTGATTGATCAATTCTCACTATGAATAAAGAAAATAATATTTTCTTGGCATTGAGAGGATGACTATATAGGTTAGTCCCTGCCTCCCACCTCAGCCCAGCCATAGGCTCCAAAAGACCTTTAGCCAGCATGCTTAGCCCAGGTTAGTTATCTGTATATCAGTAGGCCATCCCATGGGCAGGTAGGGTCTGAAGTTGATTTTGTTACTCTTGCCCATGTGTATCTAATGTGACTAGAGTGAACCCCACAGCACCCAGCTACCTTGTTGCAGTTTTCTCTTACCAACACTGTCAGATATGTCCAGTTCCTATGAATGAACTTCAGCTCTAGATTCCTAAGTGGGTTCCAGTTCAACCCTGTAATTCAGGTCCTCATCTTTTCCCTCTGACTCTCAGCTTTCAGGGGGTGGACTCTGCTCCCAATATCCCAGTCACTGACTGTGGGCCTGTTTCAACCACAATGGCACTGCTGGTATCATAGCTTTGGAAGTAGCCTGACCATTAGAGAGGTCTGTGGCCTGCTTCCCTCAACAGCTTAGACTACCTGGCCTTACGTGGCCTTATCTCCTCCTCCCTTAAATGGTATAATTTCAACCTTTATTTGAGTAGCACCACCATGACTGGAAATGCTGGATCCTTTGAGTGAACCTTTATAATCAGTGCCTTTCCCTTAATCTACTATGGCAGGCACAGCCAATATTACTATTGAGGTAGAATTCAAAATGGCATATGCAAAATATTTTTGGCAGGGGGAGGGGAAGGCATACACAAATATTTCTAAAATTTTAATAGCACAACATGAAATGGTTGTAGAAGGTAAAATAATAAACTATGACAAGTTGATATCTCATTCTCAGTACCAGATTTCATTTGAATTTTCTGTCTCCTAATACTGTGATGTGTTTCTATCCTTCAAATGTGACTATGTCTCAAGACTTCTTATGTGCAGAAAATGCAGGAGGATAAATGAAAGGAATAAACTAAGATCAAAGCAATCAATTTTATACTTAATTCTAGTTGTGAGGATGTTTTAAAAAGATTCTTTACCATGTCTGAGCTGTATCCTGCTCAGACTTTCCTCTCAAAAGCAAAAAACTTGTGAACTTACCAGTTAGTAAAGTACAAAACTGCCCAGTTGATAATATTCTTTCTACTCAATCTAGCCTCTGAATTATAAAATTCACAGATATTCTACCATTTACAGGATAATGTCTATTGATATGATTTTTCCAGTCACCAACAAATCATGAGGTAATATACATAGCTGATTGCATGCATTAAATCAGTATGGTTTAAGGCCAAGTCATGGTAAGCTGCACTTGCAGGGATCACAGGACATAACGGGAGAGACTCAGACGTGGTTAAATACACTTTACATGCATGAACTTAAACCCATAAAACTGTAAAATAGGTTTTGAAGAATATTTTATAAATATATGAAGAGACAGGATTTCTGGAATGGCTTAGTGAAAAACTCAGCAAATCTTTTCTCCAAAAAGCAGTAACCAATGTCAAAAATTTGTTGAAAACAATGAAATTCATTGAAATAAAGATCAGAATGTAAATAAATGAATCAAAAACTAAAAAGACAATAGAAAAGATCAATGAAAAGCTGATTTTTTTGAAAATATATACAAATTAGACAAACCTTCAGCTAGACTTAGATAAAAAGAAGAGTCAAATAAATAAATTCAGAAATGAAAGTGGACATGTTACAATGTATACCAGAGAAATACAAAGGATAAAAACCTTTATGGGTAATTATATACCAACAAATTAGATAACCTAGAAGAAATGGATAAATTCCTAGAAACATAAAACATACTAATACTGAATCACAAAGTAGAATATATGAACAGACTAATTTCTAATAAGGAGACTGAATCATTAATTGGAAATATCCCAACAAGCAAAAGTCCAGGACCAGATGGTTTGACTGGTGAGTTGTACCAAACATTTATAAAAAGAATTAATACCATTCTTCCCAAATTCTTCCAAAAAACAGAAGAGGAGGGAACATATCCGAAAGGCCACCATTACCCGGATACCAAAACCAAACAAGAAAACTTTAAGAAATTACAGGTCAATATCTCTGATGACTATAGATGCAAAAATATTCAATAAAATATTAGCAAACTAAATTTAACAATATATTTAAAGGACCATACATTGTGAACTAGTGGGATTTTTTTTCCAGGGATGCAAAGATGATGGCTCAGGATCTGCAAATCAAATCAATTTGATGTGCCACATTAACAAGAAAAAGGATAAAAATCACATGATCATCTCAGTAATAAACATTTACAAATTCAACGTTCATTCATGATAAAAACTCTCAACCAAGTGGATATAGAGAGAGTTTTTCTTCTAAGATTAGGAACAAGACAAGAATGCCCACACTCATTTTATCCAAGACAGTGCTGGAAGTCCTAGCCAGAGCAATTAGGCAAGAAAAAGAAAATAAGGCATTCAAGTTACAAAGAAAGAAGTAAAACTGTTTCCATTTGCAGATAACATTTTATATAGGGGAAACCTTAAAAACCCTACCAAAAAACTTTTATTTTTTTTAAAGATTTCATTTTATTATTATTTATTCATGAGAGACAGAGAGAGAGAGAGAGAGAGAGAGAGAGAGAGAGAGAGAGAGAGGCAGAGACACAGGCAGAGGGAGAAGCAGGCTCTATGCAGGGAGCCCAATGCAGGACTTGATCCCGGTACTCCAGGATCACTCCCTGGTCGAAGGCAGGTGCTAAACTGCTGAGCCACCCAAGGATCCCCCAAAAAACTTTTAGAGCTAATAAACAAATTCAGTAAAGCTGCAAGATACAAAACCAATATATAAGATACATTTTTATACACTAATAATTATTAGAGAAATTAAAAAATAGTCCTATTTACAATTGCATGAAAAAAAAGAAAATACCTAAGAATAAATTTAACTAAGGAGGTGAAAGATGTGTACGCTGAAAATTATAAGACACTGAAAACACAAATAAATGGAAAGATAGTTCAAGCTCATGGACTGGAACAATTAATGTTAACATGTCCATACTTATCCAAAGCAATCTATAGATTCAATGTAATCCCTATCAAAATTCTAATGGCATTTGTCACAGAACTAGAACATACTAAAGTTTGTATGGAAGCACAAAAAAACCCCAAAGCAATCTCGAAAAAGAATAACAAAGCTGGAGGCATCACACTCCCGATCTCAAACTGTATTATAAACCTAGAGTAATAATAAATAAATAAATAAATAAATAAATAAATAAATAAATAAATAAATAAATAAAATAAAATAAAATAAAATAAAATAAAATAAAATAAAATAAAATAAACCTAGAGTGATCAGAACAGTATGGTATTGGCATATATACACACACACACACACAACAATGGAGTAAAATAGCACCTCCCAAATCCTTCTCTAAACTCCATGCCTATATGGTCAATTAATTCATGACTAAGGAACCAAGAATATACAATGGGGAAAGGACAGTCTCTTTAATCAGTGGTATTGGGAAAACCGGACAGCCATATGCAATGCAAAAGAATGAAAATGGACCACCATCTTGCACCATATGTAAAAATCAACTCAAAATGCAAAATAGATCAGTGACTTAAATCTAAGACCTGAAATCACAAAACTTCTGGAAGACAACACAGAGGGTAAAGCTCCATAGACACTTGGCTTGGCAATTTTTTTTTTTTTTTGGTTTGTTTTTTTGTTTTGCTTTTTTTGGATTTGACACCAAAAGCAAAGCAACAGAAGCATTAAAAAAAAAAAAAAAAAAAAAAAGAACAAAAACAAAACAAAACAAAACCAAGTGGGAGGGGTACCTGGGTGGCAAAATTGGTTAAACATCCAACTCTTGGTTTTAGCTCAGGTCCTGACCTCAGGGTTGTGAGATCAAGCCCAGTGTCAGGCTCCACACTCAGCATGGAATCTGTTTGAGATTCTCTCTCCCTTTCCTTCTCTCTCACTCATGTTCTCTCTCTCCCCCTCTAAAATAAATAAATAAATCTTTAGGGGGGAAAAAAAGTGAGACTGTACCTAACAAAAAAATTTCTGCAAAGCAAAGGAAGCCATCCACAAAATGAACAGATGACCTACAAAATGGGAGAAAATATTTGCAAACCATATATTTGAAAAAGGGTTAATATCTAAAATACATAAAGTACTCATACCACAAAGGCAAAAAAACTCCAATTTAAAAATGGGTAGAGTATCTGAATAGACATTTTTCTAAAAGTGACACACAAGGTGGACCTGGATGGCTCAGTGGCTGAGTGTCTGCCTTCGGCTCAGTAATGATCCCAGAGTCCTGGGATCAAGCCTCGCATCAGGCTCCACAGGGATCCTGCTTCTCTCTCTGCCTATGTCTCTGCCTCTCTCTCTGTGCCTCTCATGAATAAATAAATAAAATCTAAAAGAAAGAAAGAAAGAAAATTGACACACAAACGGCCAGCAGGTATGTGGAAAGATGCTCAACATTGCTAATCATCAGGGAAATGCAAATTGAAACTACAATGAGCTATTACCTCACATTGTCAGAAAGGCTATTATCAAAAGACAAAAAATAAGTGAAGAAGATATGGAGAAAAGGGAACCTTTGTGCACTGTTGGTGGAAATGTAAATTTGTGTAGCCATTATGGAAAGCAGTATGTAGATTCTTAAAAAAAAAAAAAACTAAAAATATAACTACTACATAACCTAGCAATTCAAATTCTGAGTATGTATCTGAAGAAAATGAAAAAAAATTTGAAAAGATGTATACATCTCTATGTTCATTGTGGCATTGTTTATACTAGCTGATGGGGGTGCCTGGCTGACTCAGTCAGTAGAGCGTGCAACTCTTGATCTTGGGCTCATGAGTTTGAGCCCCATTGTTGGGTGTAGAGATTACTTTTTAATAAATAAATAAACAAATAAATAAATAAGTCAAGATATTAAAAAAATCTAAGTTTCCATCAATAGATGAATGAATAAAGATGTAGTGTGTGTATATATGTATATATATGTATGTGTATGTGTGTGTGTATATACATATATAATGTGTGTGTGTGTATATATATATGTGTGTGTGTGTGTGTGTGTGTATATATATATATATATATATATATATATAAAATGGAATATTGAACCATAAAAAAAGGGAAAGTTTGCTATTTGCAACAACATGGATGAACCCCAAGGGCATTTTGCTAAGTGAAATAAGTCAGAGGAAGACAAACACTGTAAAACCTCTCATATGCAAAATCTTAATCACAAACAAAACAAAAACCCTCATAGATACAGAGAACAGATTTGTGGTTACCAGAGACAGGAGTGGGAGGGAGTGGGGGATAGGTAAAATGAAATGAGTCAAGATGGTGAAAAGGTACACAATTCCAGTTATAAGATAAGTAAGTCCTGGGGATGTAACACATAGCATGGTGACTATAGTTAACAATACTGTACTGTATATTTGAAAGTAGCTAAGAGTAAATCTTAAAAGTTCTCATTACATGAAAAAAATATAACTATGTATCCTTATGAATGTTAACTAAACTTGTGGTAACCATTTCACAATACATTAAATCATTATGTTGTATAACCAAAACTAATACAATGTTACATGTCATTCATACTTCAACTACAAAAAGAAAAAAAACCCAGTCATTTAACCAATCTGGAAATTGATTGGAGGCATACAACCAACTGAATTAAAGTAAGAATAGTCACTCTGTTACATTTTAGCCAGAAACTCCTTCAATCCCTTGCCCCTCCTATCTCAGATCCATTACCTGGAAATTCTCCCCCAGACTCAGCAGATGGAGAACTCTGTGGGAACTGACAGTTATGCTGCTCTGCTGCAGGCGGGGGGCGGGGGGGGTCTTGACTATTTGGAGCAGAGCATAGAAAAATTCCTGCCTGTGTACTGTTGGAAGCAATTGATCTCAGTGGCAAACAATCAGGAATGGTTAACATCAGGAGTAGCCTGAGGTCTTGATACTGGTGGGAAAAGTATCAAAATGGCAGACCAGTCAGAAATGGAATAGGGGGATCTAGGGAAGGAAACAACCAGAGAGAGAGTGAGCCTAGCTAAGATTCTCCCTTATCTCTGGTGATCTGGATGCATGCTCAGCAGAGACCCGACAGAGCTCCAGTGACCTACTTGCTACTTGTCCTTGGCTGATTTTCCCCTAGTCACTATATGCAGCACACCAAATGATAACTAAACTCATTTATACTTACCCGGTATGATCACAAATCATACAAAATTACAGATCATCTATGTTGTCTCCTTTATTACATAGATGGGAAATCCAAAACCTCTGAGCAGTTTAATAGCAGGAGTTTCTAAAAAGTTAGTAGAAAATCAACAGAGGTTAGTATGACTCCTGGGGCTTTGCCAGAATTCATTTATCTATAAAAATCTGGCACAAAATTGAGAAACAGAAGCTGATAAGGTAGCACAAAAACTAAGAATGAAAACCAATTTGGACTATCTGTACCAAATATAAAAATTTTCTCTTATCTTTATCTTATATTTAGTCACTCTTCCCTTTTATTCTTTTCTTCTCAGAATTCTTTTGAAGGAATAAGAGAGGTTTCTTCAGGAAATCATTCTTTGTGGGTTCTTAAACAGATCATAAACAGATCTCCATCTCACTGGAGAACAGATTATACCCATCCCATGAATGATGACCTATGATACGGTCATTTCTCTTAACTGATCTTACCTTCTGTTCCACCTTTTCATAACTCCCAATTCGTGGTTCTAGTTCCTCATTTTTTGTGCTTTGTGAGTGACAACTATGCTAAAACAATCTAGTCTTCTGGTTGAGTACCTATAGTCACAGGGAAAATGACCATGACATAGATATACACTCCAATTCCAATTACCCTCAAAAAATATTAGGTACTCACATTTACATCTTTACAATACACCTTTACATAATTAAAGGCTATCCATGCATGTCCTCAAGCCCTCTTATTGTCATTTTTTTGTTGTTGTTCAAGCAAGTTCTCTTAGAGACAACAGAACATTCTATGTGAATACAAGGCTCTTTTCCCCAAGTTTGGTGGAATGCAGGAAGCTACTTCAGATTGGTACAAAGGAAACCTGTTTCCAAGACAATTTTTATATGTTCCTGTCTTTTGTGATGGCTTGACATTTGGCTCATTCTTGGTATTTAGTCCATTTTAAATTGCTAGAAAAAATAAGGAACAAATCCGTACATATATACAGCTGATACCTTTGCTGTTGAGAACTTCATACATCTGTTCTTCTGATAAGGACAGTCAGAAATTTTAAAAGTATAAAAACATCAATGACAAATAACCTAACAGGCATTAAAGAAAGAGTACAAAACAGGGATGCCTGGGTGGCTCAGCGGTTTAGCGCCTGCCTTTGGCCCAGGGCATGATCCTGGAGACTCGGGATCGAGTCCCACCTCAGGCTCCCTGCGTGGATCCTACTTCTCTCTCTGTCTTGTCTCTGCTTCTCATGAATAAATAAACAAATTTTAAAAATTATAAAAAAAAGAAAGAGTACAAAACAAAGAATGCAATGGAGCTAGCTGGCTGTTGTGCTGTGGAATGGGCCCCGTTTTCAGTTTTTTTTTTTTTTCCTGCTGTGTGTCTCGTAACTTGGAGACAGTATCTGGGGATAGAAGGTTGGAAATCTGGGGAAGGCATAAAAGGACCAGTGTCTTTATCAAGGGAAAACACCTGGGTGTTTCTGGGTGAGACTAATTTTTCACAGAAACCACATCTGTTCTCTCAAGTAAAAAAAAATACCAAAACATCCCTGGAGGCAATGTGGTATAAATTTGTATACCCATTGTGTATAATCTATTACACATGGATTTAAACTGTGGCCACCATGTACCTGCTCAGAGACCGTGATAGTCTCCTTACTCTCTGAGCTCAGTTAACTGCACAATCAATTAAATGAGATAATTTAGGTAAAATGCCCAATACTATTCATATGTGTTAACATATGTCATGCCCTTTCTGCCTTACCAATACCATCCAGAGGCATGTGCTAATAGTGACAAACCTACTTCTATGCAAATGCAGGGATGTATCTTGTCATGACTGTAATTTCTGACAAAGTAAAAAATTACAGACTCATTCTGCCATTTAACAACTCATTCTATTTTTTTGTGACCAGGATAACTGATGAACTTTAACTTGACACTTTTCCTCCTGAGTCACTTCTAAAGGATCAGATATTTTAACAGCAGCTGATCTGCACAGTAGGATCCCATGGGTCAGTCCCCACCACCAACATAAAAAGGTTAGGAATTATTTCATATCATGATGCTGCCAGAGAAAGTACAGATCCCCAAAGAAAATATTTTATAATATATTTTTTTTTTCTCCCAAATTCCCTTGCCAGCTTCTTCCTCTGTCAAGAAGTGTTGGATGTGATGGGATATTCTGCATGCATGCCTGAGTCCAGGGCACTACATGATGGCACCAGGTAGAAGCTGAGGGGCTGCTTGGGTTTCAAGCTGACACATCTCCTGTCAAAGCTACTTCATACCCCGGCAGAGAGAAGTTCCTCTCAACTCTTAGCAGTGATCATTGCAATTATTACATGTGAGTGACCAATAAGTCACTAAGTCACTGTGATGACTCATGCATCAAAAAGAAAGCCTTCCTCTGGCCTCATAGGCCGGGCAGTAATCTCTAGGGAGAGAAGCTAATCTTGCTAACTAAGAATAGTAGGTAGGAGAATGATGTCACCAAGATGGCAATGTAAGTCATTCTTAATTATACTCTTCTTCCCAAGAAGAACCAAGATCTATTTTTTTAAAAAAGGTACCACTGAGAGAAGCCTAGAACACAGAGGTGAGGCCGAAACACACTGCTGCATCTCACAGACCAAGAGGTACTACATTAGACAGGTAAGAAAAGTGGTCACTTTTTTACCACATTGCCCCTCTTCCAGGACAGTACAGCACCACCAGGAGAGGTCCCCCTTGAGTCACCAGTTTCTCCAGTAGGAAAAGAGAACCCAAGCATTATAGGTCACTTAGGAGAGCCCATACCCTGATCTCACATGGTAAGGATTGCAGTAGAATCTGCACAGTATAGACACTAGGAATCTGTGACACATGGGTGAGTATCTTGCAAAAATCAATACACAGACCTTGGCAGACAGAGCTAATTACCTGCAGTGCCCAAGTAGTAATCCCATTCATCAGCTTTGCTCATCTTCAGAACCAAATCTGGGGTGCACTCTGATTAGGGAACTTGGCAGGGTGCAGATATGCCTGATTCGGATCCTCAGATGAAGAGTTTTGCTGGCTCTAGAGCTGAGTTTGCCCACACCCAGGCAAAGTGCTAAGTCAAAGCTCTATCCTCTGTGGAGGGTGCCTTCTATACTCATCTGATCAGAAGGACTAGTGACAACTGTTAGAAGCTGTGTGGCCCAGTGGCACACAAGCTAAGAGGTGAATGGGCAGAGCTGATAACTTCCAGAGCACAATCAGTGTGGGCATTTAGGCTTCCATGCTAAGTAAAGGCAGGAGGATTAAGTCATAGCCAAAGGTGGGGGTAGTTCCTGGCAACTCTAAACTGGAAAGCCTCTTTGAGAAATTGAGAATAGCCTGGAACAGCCCCTTCTCCCTCCTGCCTGGGCGAGATAAAGTGAATAGTTTGCAGAACAAAGCCAGTGACCCTGTTCAGGAAGGAACTTGGGGTGCAGGTCAGCTTAAAACAGCAAACAAAGAGCTTTATCAGTTTTAGAGATGCTTCTCCTGCTGTGCCTGAGCAGGCAGTTTAATTTATAGTCCTGTTCATAGCTGAATACAGCCTTCAGCCTATGCAACCAGGAAATCTAACCAGGACTGACAGGAAGCTGTTTAGCCCAATTCAACAACCCTATGTACTGTCTATGTAATGCATTAGAAAACAGGATAGCCTATGATTTCCCCCATGTGCAAGAGCAAAACCAATGACTTCACTTGACCAAGGAATTCAATACATTCAGGCCTGCTTTGGGCCCCCAAACAGTGAATGAACTATATAGGCCTTAAGCCTACTTGCTACTTTGTCAGGGCAGGGAAGTTAAATCATAGCTCTAGCTACTACTAAATACAGTACTCAGTTCTACCATCTAGTAAGCCTGAACAGAGATTTAGGCAACCACAAAATCCATCCTATAGCCTCACTTGGGTAAGGAACCAAGCAAACAGTTCTATCCAACTGGTCTCAGACAGTGGTACTCACCCCACCCCTGTTCTCAGAATTCAAATAGTTGTGTCTCCCCAAAAGAGACCACAATAGCAGGGCCCACCTGCCCAAAGACATTACCAGCAGACACATCCAGAAACCCAAACTGAACAGACTAGTAAAGAACTATCTCTGCCAAAGAAAACCTGCGAAGTTTGGAAAAGGAGGCCCATTACTTGAATGCATATGTACCAATGTAAAAAATCAAGGATCAGGTATATATGGTATCACCAAAGGAAACCAATAAAGCTCCAATAACTGACCCTAAAGAAGTGGGAGATCTATGAATAGTCAGATATTTTAGAATAATCCTCTTAAGGAAGTTCAGCAAACCAGAAAAAAACACAGACTAAAGTAGAAAAACTAAAATTAGTAGAAAACCATTGCTCATTTTGCATGAACAAAATGAGAAGTTTGACAAGGAAACAGAAACCATCAACAACATAAACAACAACAAAACAACCCTCCACAACACAAACCCATAAACAGAAATCCTAAAGTTGAAAAATACAATAACTCAGAGGGTTTCAAAAGTATACTCAACTGGGCAGCCCAGATGGCTCAGTGGTTTAGTGCCACCTTCGGCCCAGGTTGTTATCCTGGAGACTGGGGATTGAGTCCCACGTCAGGCTCCCTGCATGGAGCCTGCTTCTCCCTCTGCCTGTGTCTCTGCCTCTCTCTCTCTCTCTCTCTATCTCGCACACGTGCGCTCTGTGTCTCTCATGAATAAATAAAATCTTTTAAAAAAGCATATTCAACTGTGCGAAGGAAAAATTAGTGGGCTGGAAGATGGGACATTGGAAATTGCCTAGTCACAGAAACAAAAAGAAAAAAAAAATGAAAAAGTGAAGAAAGCCTACAAGAAATTAGGACAAAATAAAAAGAAACAATATTCAATACTTGCATTATGGGAATTCCAGAAGAATGAGAGAAAGGCACACAAAATAAATTTAGAGGAATAATGTCTGAAAAGTTCCCAAACCTGGAGAGAGAAATGGAAATCTAGATCCATGGGGCCCAAAGGGCCCCAAATAGATTGAACCTCAATAGGACTACACTGACACACATTATAATTAAATTGTCAAAAGTCAAAAGCAAAGAATTTTAAAAAGCAGCAAAAGAGAGAAGTTACACACAAGGGAACCCACCATAAGACTACTGGCAATTTATCAACAAACTTTTCAGGTCAGAAGAGAACAGGATGACATATTCACAATATTAAACAAAAACAAAAACAAAAACTGTCAGATGTCCTTCAGAAATAAAGGAGGGAGAAAGACTTTCCTGAACAAACAAAAGCCGAGGGAGTTCATAACCACCAGACTGCCTTCAATAAATGCTAAAGAGAGTTCTTTGGGTGAAAGTAAAAGACAATTAACCTCACAACACCACAAAAAGGTAGGGTAAATTTCATTGGCAATATTAATATATAGTCATAGTTTGATTCTGCAAAATGGTAATAGTGGTACATAACTCACAACTCTAGTTTGAAAGTCAAAAAATATGGAGCAAAAAAAAAAAGAATGGAGCAAATAATGACTGTAAGTACAGTAATTTATATTAATATTAAAAATATGTAAATTTTAACAGCAATAACCTAAAATGCAATGGGGGGGGTGAAGTTAAACTGTAAAATATATAAATTCTAGTGAAGTTAAATTGTTATAACTTTAAAAAAGGGTGTTAAAAGTTTAAGATATTTTATGTAGGCCTCATAATAACCACAAGGGAAAACCTTTTAGTAATTACACAAAGGAATATGATGAAGTTGTCAAAGCCTATGGATACAAAAATACATCAACACACAGAAAAAGGACAACAGAATGAGAAATAGCAACAATGGATCTATTTAAAAAAAAAAACAATGAACAAAATGTCAATAGTAAATCCTTGCTTATCAATAATTACTTTAAATGTAAATGAATTAAATTATCAAACCAAAAGACACAGAATGACTGAATGGATTTTTATAAATCCAACAACATGGCGCGATGCTGCATCAGATGTAAACATCTGACTCTTGATTGTGACTCAGGTCATGATATCAGGGTCATGAGATGAAGCCCTGTATCAGGCTCCATGCTTGGTGTGGAGTCTGCTTGAAATTCTTTCTCCCTCTCCCCACTCATGTGCTGTCTCTCAAGTAAATAAATCTTTTTTAAAAATCCAACAATAGGGATCCCTGGGTGGTGCAGCAGTTTAGCGCCTGCCTTTGGCCCAGGGCGCGATCCTGGGGACCCGGGATCGAATCCCACGTCAGGCTGCCGGTGCATGGAGCCTGCTTCTCCCTCTGCCTGTGTCTCTGCCTCTCTCTCTCTCTGTGTGTGACTATCATAAATAAATAAAAATTAAAAAAAAAAAAAAATAAAGGTTTAAAAAAAAAAAAAAATCCAACAATATGTTGCCTAAAAGAAATTCACTTTAGCTTTTTTAAGACATAAATAGACTGAAAGTGAAAGGATGGAAACCCATTACAAGCAAATGGTACCAAAAAAATTTTTTTTAAAGTTATATCAGAGAAGACAGACTTTAAAGTAAAAAAGAATAGTAAAAAGAGACAAAGAAGGTCATATAATGATAAAGGAGTCCATATACCCAAAAAGCATAACAACTGTAAATATTTATGCACCCAACATTAGAGCACCTACATAAAGCAAAACCAATAGAGCTAAAAGGAGTAATAAAGTTTAGTATAAACTAAACTAGTATAATAGTTTAATTAGGACTTTAATATTCTATTCTCACCAATAAATACATCATCCAGAGAATCAAAAAGGAAAGAGAAGATCTTCATAACACTATAGACCAAATGAACCTAAGATACACAGAATATTCTATCCACCTATCCAACGCAGAATGCATGTTCTTCTCTAATGCATATTTAACATTTTCTAGAATAGATCACTATGTTAGGCCATAAAACAAGTAAGTATCCTCTCTGACAACAATGGTATGAAACTAGAAATTGGCAACAAGAGGAAAACTAGAAATTCACGAATACACCAAAATTAAACAACACTCTCCTAAATAAGCAATGGATCAAAAAAATTAAGGGAAAATTGGAAGTAAAATTTTTCTATTTGCAAATTCTTGAGACAAATGAAAATGAAAAAAACAACATACCAGAACTTATGGGATACAGCAAGAACAGTTCTAAGAATTAAGTTCTTAAGAACAAATATCTATATTAAGAAGAAAGATATCAAATAAACAGCCTAACTTTATACCTCCTAAAGGAACTAAAAAAACAAGAAACTGAACCCAAAGTGAGCAGGAGAAAGGAAATAATAAAGATTAATGCAGAAATAAGTGAAAAATGAACAGAAAAACGATAGAAAAAAAAGATTAACCAAACCAAGAGTCCGTTGTTTGAAGATACATAAAACTGACAAATGCTTAGTAAGTATAAAAGAACCACCCAAATCCACAAAATTATAAATGAAAAAGGAATTATCAAAGAACTGATACCAAAGAAATTCCAAATATCATTAGACTACTATGAACAATTATATGTCAACAATTAAACAACCAGAAGGAAAAAATTCTTAGAAACATGTAACTTACAAAGACAGAAACAGAAAGATACAGAAAATATGAATAGGCCAATTACTAGTAAGGAGACTGAATCAGTAATCAAAAATCTCCCAATGAAGAAAAGCCCATGACTAGATGGCTTAACTGGTAAATTCTGCAAAAATATTAAAAAAAAAAAAAAAAAAAACTAACAGTAATTCTCAAATTCTTTCAAAAAAATCAAAGAGAAAAGAACATTCTCAAACTCATTTTACGAGGCCAGCATTAAACTGGTATCAAAATCTGAAAAGGACACTACTAGAAAAGAAAACTACAGGCCATAATCCCTGATGGATATGGATACAAAAATTCTCAATAAAATGCTAACAAACCCAAATTCCAAAGCATGTTAAAAGAATCATTCACCATGATCAAGTGGGATTTATCCTTGGGATATCAGCATGGTTCAACATAGGCAATTAACAGGATACATCACATTAATAGAATGAAAGAAAACAATATAATCATCTCAATAGATGCAGAAAAACCATTTGATAAAATTCAATATCCATTCATGATAGATAAAAACTTTTAACAAATTAGGCATAGAAGGAGTATACACCAACATAATAAAAGCCACATATGGCAAGCAGAGAGTTAACATCTCATTCAATGGTGAAAAAAATGAAAGCTTTTCCTCTAAGATCAGGAATAAGACAAGGATGCCCAGTCTCACTACTTTTATTTCACACAATACTGAGAGTGCTAGCTAGAGCTATCAGGTAAGAAAAAGAAATATAAGATATCAGAATTGGGAGGGAAGAAGTAAAATTGTCTCTATATGCTGATGATATGATTTTATATATGGAAAATTCTAAAGACTCAATCAAAAAACTGTTAGATCTAATTAATGAGTTCATAAAGTTGAAGAATGCAAAATTAACATACAAAATCAGTAGTGTTTCTATACACTACCAAAATTTCTGAAAAAGAAATAAACCAATCCTATTTACAATAGCATCAAAAACACCAAAATACTTAGGAATAAATTCAACTAAGGAGATGAAAGATCTCTATGCTGAAAACTACAAGACAATAATGAAAGAAATAAAAGAAGACACAAGTGAAATGGAAGGTTATTTGTGTCCATGGATTGCAAGAAGTAATATTGTTAAAATTTTAATACTACTAAAAGCCATCTATAGATTCAATGCAATTCCTATCAAGATTCCAATGGCACTTCTACAGAAGTAGAAAAATCACTCCTAAAACTTATCTGAAGCCACAAAAGACCCAAAATAGCCAAATAAATTCCAGAGAAAGAAAAACAAAGGTGGAGGTATTCACACTTCCTGATTTCAAACTATTCTATTAAATTGTAGTCATCAACAGAATAGAATATTGTCATAATCATAAAAACAGACCCATGGAACAGAATTGAAAGATCAGAAATATACCCAACCATCTGTGATCATCTAATATTTGACAAAGGAAAAAATAGTCTCCTCAATAAATGGTAGTAAGATAACTGGATATTCACATGTAAAAGAATGAAACTGGACTCCTATCTTATACCACTCACAAAAGTTAACTCAAAATGAATTAAATACTTAAATATAAGACCTGAAACCATGAAACTCCTAGAAGAAAACAGGAATAAAGCTCCTTGACATGGGTCTAGGTAATGATTTTTTGGATAGGATCTAAAGGACAAGCTTCAAGACAACAGTAGGCTGTTAGTAGTTAAGTTTATAGAGAGTCAGAAGTTGTACATGGATTTTCAATCATGCAGGGGCCTGGCACCCCTAATTCTCAGGTTGTTCAAAAGTCAAATGTATATATACAATGGAATATTATTTAGCCACAAGAAATGAGTAAATCCTCTCATTTGCAACAACATGGATGAATCTTAAAGGCATTTTCTAAGTGAAATAAGTCAGAGAAAGATAAACAACTATATGATTCCACATATAAGTGGAATAAAACCCCCCCCAAAAAACAAAAAAAACCCCCAAAAACACTCAAATAGAAAGACACTCATATAGAAAGACTTGTGGTTAGCAGAGGCTGAGACTAGGGAGGTGGAATTGGAGGAAGGTGGTCAAAAGTACAAACTTCCAGTTATAAGAGAAATAGGTACCAGGGATGTCAGTTAACATTGCTGTTATGATATGTAGGAAAGTTGTTCAAGTAAATCCTAGGAGGTCTCAACACAAGGAGAAATTTTTTTTCTTTCTTATTTTCTCTTTATATCTTACTATATAAGAAAATGGATGTTAGCTGAACCTATTGTGATAATTATTTCACAATATATGTAAGTCAAATGATGATGCTATATGCCTCAAACTATGTGTGTCAACTATTACTCAATAAAACTGGAGGAAAAAACGATATGCAAAACAAAAAATCCCGCACAATAGGTAGGAAGCATAAGCCTTGCCAACACTTTAATTAAATGGAAATTTTTTCCTCTCCTCTTCCCTTAATCTACCTCTGTCTTCCTTCTCTCCTTTCTCTCATGTCTTACCAGATATTCTTAGATACTCTGGGTCACATCTGCCAACCTGTGAACAGAGCTAGGATTAAAACAGACTCCAAACAAGAGGTCCTACCAGCCAAGAGCAATCACTGTCCAGTGGCAATAATTTTTCAAACAGCAGGATTTGCTGTTTGCATCCTGAAGCACAGGTCTATATTACAACTCAGAAAGCAAAAGAAGGAAAAACAGTAAATGACCAGAACAAGATATAATCTAAAAATGTTACTGAGTTCTCAATCCAGAGACATCCCAAATACCTTTGCTATTAATTCTTCAATAACCAAATCCACCGTTTTTTATCCTGAAAACACATCAAATGGTTTTATTACAAACTAAAAAATCATTCTCTCTCCCCAATGGTGCCTCCCCCCCACTTCCAAACTTGCATACCACCTTGATCTTGCCAGTCCTCTAAATCAGAGTCCTTGAAATACATCTTCCAACCCTCTCTGCTTCAAATATATTAAAATTTTACCTGTCAATATCTTTCAAAATTTCATCTTTTCGCTTCGTCATCTTTGCTTTGTCTTGTTTTAGTCCTTCAAATTCCTCTCAGGTGACTATTGCAACTCATTGTTCTCCATATATTTACACAAATCACTCCTAAATAATGCATTTAATCATGTTACTCCACTGCTTTAAACCTCCTCCCAATTTTCTGTTGCCTTCACCTTGGCATTTAAGGCTCTTCACAACCCACTAGCTAGCTCACTAACCTCTCTAGCTCCATCTGGCACCAACCCCCGCCTAAGTTCCAGCCTGCTGAGCTGATGAATGTTCCATCAACACACCCATAGCCTTCCACGACTTCACATCTCATTTCTTACAATCTTTCCTGAGATGCCCTTCCTCACTCCCTACACTTAGCTTCCCCTCTTTGTGCTCTCAACACTTTGTCCTGATCTGTACTTTTGTACTTAGTTTACATTGCAATTACATATTTTATGGAAATGTATCTTATTCATTCCTGCATCATAGCATTTGCTATTTAAAAAAGACTCACTAAAGAAATTCTAAAGGATATACTTCAAAAAGAGGGAAGAAAGTAACAATGAGGAAAAACACTGGTAAATAGGCGAAACTAAGTAAACATTATTTAAAACTGTTAGAAAAGTGCATAATCTGTGGGGGGAAATAGAGAATCTGAGGAGAAATATCTTTAAGATTTGAAGCATGAGTGGTAACACTCATTAAATAGAAACTTTTTAAAGTATGCCCATCAAACTAGCAAGAACAGCTATTAAGGGAGTAGATATAAAGCATATAACCTCCAAAGAAGGAAGAGGAAAAAATGAAATACAAAAAAAAAAGAAAAAAGAAAAAAAGAATTATTAATTCAGATGACAAAAGGGGAAAGGGGAGAAATAGAAAACATTCATAAAAATACATAAAACAGTGTAAGAAGTATAAATTTCTTATTAATTGCAATAAATGCTAGTGGAACCAACTTTCCAAGTAAGGGTAAATATTTTTAGACTGAACGAAAATCTAGCTACATATTGCCTGTATAAGATACACCTAAAACACAGAACAAGACACATGCAAAAGAATTATATACCTGTATGTACCTATTAATATTGTCTCAAAACTTGCAAAGCAAAAATTTACATGGTAATGAGAAGATATGGACAAATCCATCACCCGAAGAAGAAACTACAATAGAACTCTCCTAGTCATGGATAGCTTCAGCAAATAAAATATTAGTAAGGACAGAAGTTTTAAACAGCTTAACTGATAAGCTTTTTAGCAATATAAAACACATGTAGAATATTAAATGCAACAATTTGTGATACATTATACAATTTTGAAAACAAAACTAGTGATAGCCTCAAACTTCTAAAGATTCTTTTACTGTAATACAATTAAATATTAGAAATATATTTTTCAACATAACTCTGATTCCAAATTAAGAAAGAAACAGAATGAGAAATGAGCATTATAGGTCAATTTCACAAAGGTGAAAAACTCTAAACAAATTATTTGTAAAGATAATTGGGTTTATCAAAGGTATGGGGCCTTGATTTATTATTAGAAAACCAGTTAATGTAACTCATCCTAATAACAAAGTAAAGGGAAAAAACCATATCGTCAAATCATCAGCCACAGAAAAATATTTATAGAATTCTACATTTATTCACAATTTTAAAAACTCAGCATACTAAGAATAGAAAAGCCCTTGACAAAGGATATTTATCAAAATAAAAACAACAAAACCTACAATGAACATTATATAGTTGATAATGAAAATCATTAAAAAAATTTATTTTAAAATCAGAATGAAGAAAGACCAGGGCAGCTATTATCATATCTATTCAACATTGGTCTGGCAGGCCAGACCAGGGCAAAGATAAAAATAAGAGATATAAAGCTACATAGCTGTTGTCATTTACAGATAATATATTTATGTAGAAATCCCGAATCAAAAGAAAAATTATTTTAATTAGTAAGATTTAGCAAATTTTATGTTCACAAAACCAGTAAGTAGAAATCAACTACATGAGTATATTCAGCAGTAATCAGAATGACATCATTAACAGCAACAAAAATAAAAAGTACCCAGGAATAAATTTAACAAAAGATACGCCTGCTCTTTATATAAAATGTTTTTAACTGAAGTGAAAAACACTGTATGAAGATCCAAACAATTGAAGGATTTGACTAGATAGGTGGTAATATGACAAAAGAAAGAAAAGTGGCAACACAAAAGTCAGGTCAGGTCTGACCTGTACAGGGTATGGAAGGAAGGTAATGGCTTACTTCTTAACCTGGATGGTAAGCACAGGAGTATTTAGGTTTTTAATTCTTCAAACTGTACCTAAAATTTTATATTCTCTGTTATATGGATGAATTATTTTATAGATTTTAAAAAGGGCTAGAATAGCCCAATTAATGCAAAAGTATGCTGTCATGTCATAGGATTCCCACAATTTACAAGAAGTGCTTGGGAGAAGATACTAATTTTGTCAACTTTGAAAATGTGTGTCTTGAATAATCATTTCAACTTCAAAAGAGGAGGCAGCAGCCACTATAAGATGCTAGAACAAACCCCTTCAGGAAACACTCAGTTCTAAGTGCAATTGTCCTCATTTTTTTGGTTTTAAATGAAAAGGTTTCTATGCAAAGCTGTTTATATAAATTTTCAGTTGTTTACCTCTGCACACAAAGTAGAAAAGGAGAAATAGGACCATTCAGGAACATTTAACAAATACTGGCTTAACAATGATGAAAAATTTAGGTAAAGTCTCAACTCTCTATTTCATTAGCCTAATACACTAGTGTTTTACAGTATGTTTCTAATGGTAGATAGAGTGCCAAGAGCTTGCAGATAATGTGTTTTGAAGAATGACTTTTGGTGGGTTTAGTTATAGGGAAATAAATATTTTATTTGCATGCTAATATGCTCCCTGGAGTAATAGATAAATATGATCAGAAATACATGTAGCTTGGGCACCAGCATGTAACCTGTAGCCTAGCTTATCTGTGTAGCAGACTGCTTTCCAAAAATGGCCACTACAATATTTCCAGTCCCACATGCTCTTCCAGAAGCTTTTCACTTCCTTACAAGAGATGGAATTTATTTCCATTCCCACTGAAACTGAGTGGCCTTTGTAACTGCTTCAATGAGTGGGGTAAGAATGTTGTGTGATTTCCTAGGATGGGTCATAAAAGATAAGGTTCTCGCCTTTCTCTTTCTTGGGTCATATGGTTTGAGAGCACTGAGTTGTCTGGCTATCTTGAAGCTGTCATGCTGGAGAGACCACAAAGAAAGAGAGATGCTGAGAAGAGCCCAGCTATTCTAGTCTTTCCCAGCCCTCCAGACAGTTTAGGGAGTGAGTTTCAGATGATTACAGCCTCCAGCCTCTAAGCCAATCCAGCTGATGCTGAATGGAACTAAGATAACTGTCCCTGTTGAGCCCTGCCCAAATTGCAGATTTGTGAGCAAAATATAGTTGCTGCTTTAAGGCACTAACTTTGTTGTGCTGCAGCATTAGATAACTTGAACAGTTGTCTTATCTACAGAAAAGATATTGAATGTAAATGTCATCCTCTCATGTACCCAAAAGATAAAAGACTGAGAACCAACAACCCCAAATAGCACAGTTTCTAAAAACCATAATGATAGAACTCTATCATTATCATACAAAAAGCAGCAAGCACCACCCTAGAAGTTAAATTTGATTTAGTATTTATTATACCTGCTGATCACTGATGTTGATGAGTTGGTTCATTTATCAATTTATTATTTGAGGGGATCCCTGCCTCGGTGGCTCAGCAGTTTAGCACCTGCCTTCGGCCCAGGGTGTGATCCTGGAGTCCTGGGATGGAGGCCCCGGGATGGAGTCCCGCATCAGGCTCCCTGCTTCTCCCTCTGCCTGTGTCTCTGCCCCTCTCTCTCTCTCTCTCTCTCTCTGTCTCTCATGAATGAATGAATGAATGAATCAATAAAATCTTTAATAAATAAATCTATTTGAAAAAAATCCTTTAGTATTTTTGTTTTTAACTACTTCAAAGGATCTGAGATGCACGTTAACAATCTCCATCTATAAACGAAATTTATTCCATTACTATATCTATCTTTTATTCTAGTCTATTTATGTTAGCATCACAGTGTGATATCAGGTGTCCTCCTCAAATTCAGTGGAACGAATATGAAATTACTGAGGTCTACTGGATGCTAGGGTAATCAGATTTCAGAGCCAAAGAAAATCCCTGCTCACTTATTATGTGACCCTAGGCAAGCTACATAACTTTACTGAGCATTTTTATTGATCTGTAAAATGAAAATACTACCTATCTATCTTGCAGGGTGGTTACGGAATTAAATGAGTCAATATATATAAAATACTTAGCATGCTTGGTACATAACATGCAATCAATAAGCTTCCTTTTCTTGACACCTCTTGTTTCTTTATTCAATGACAGGTTAAAGGAGTTTGTAGGTTCCTAGGTTTGCCTAGTTAAAAGAAGCCCTCCAGAGAAAGTCAGGCTCAACTTATCTGTAAGTATTGCTCCCACACTTGGAAGTAGGCTTTCAACCTGCACTGGGAGCTTCAACATAAGCAGCTCACTGGGGCTCTCCATTCTGCTTTGCATAGCTGTAGTTGTTATTAGAGAATCTACATGAAGAATGTAGGGGTTGGGGGATCCCTGGGTGACTCAGCGGTTTGGCGCTTTTGGCCCAGAGCGCGATCCCGGAGTCCCAGGATTGCATGGAGCCTGCTTCTCCCTCCTCCTGTGTCTCTGCCTCTCTCTCTCTATGCCTATCATAAATCAATCAATCAATCTTAAAAAAAAAAAAAAAAGAATGTAGGGGGTTTTTTGTTTAAAGAACATTATGGCCAGTATATATTTTGACTTGTCAAAATCATATTAGGGAAAGGTTATACCATCTGAAGAATCCGAAGATAGTTTTTCTAATTACACTCTCCTTGTAAATTAAAATTTGGCATTTGGTTTACAAATTTGTCTCAGATAATGTGTCAATCAACCAACATCTGATCAATTATAAGGTAAAATTGACACTGAAGTTCCAGACTCAAGAAACTGACCTAGGGAGTGAGCCCTGAAACAGACACAGTGACTACTAAAATCCAGGTCCCATGGCATCATTTCTATTCGTCTATTACAAGAATTCAAATATTTGAGAATAAACCTCACATTCTATTAGCCTTCTTTTACATGACCCAAAAAGAAACCACATAAAAAGTCAACAGATATACTGCTAATATTTTTACATATATATTCTGAAGAAGAAACTATTTTAAATAGCAAGTAAACATGAATATGGCAAATGATAATAAATATTTATTTCATATGTACAAGTAAACCTTTATCATTAAAGACAGTTCCTCGGGATCCCTGGGTGGCGCAGCAGTTTGGCGCCTGCCTTTGGCCCAGGGCGCGATCCTGGAGACCCGGGATTGAATCCCACGTCAGGCTCCCGGTGCATGGAGCCTGCTTCTCTGCCTGTGTCTCTCCCTCTCTCTCTCTCTCTCTCTCTCTGTGTGTGTGTGTGTGACTATCATAAATAAATAAAAATAAAAAAAAATAAAGACAGTTCCTCTTAAGATTGTAGCCTAAAATATAAAACTCTTTGACCTGAACCACTAATGACAAACTAAGGCTGTCATTGTCATCATAGGCACCTTGGGATGTTATACCAACCCCAGAAATTGTATTCACTGAGAATAGCATCCATGCTCACACCATTCTGAGAGACAGGGATTAGCTATCACCTCCATTTTAAGAGCTGGATAATCAATCAATCACAGAGAAGTTAAACAGCATATTAAAGATTCAATATTGGGCAGCCCTGGTGGGATTAGCGCCGCCTTCAGTCCAGGGTGTGATCCCAGAGACCCCACGTCAGGCTCCCTGCATGGACCTGCTTCTCCCTCTGTCTGTGTCTCTGCCTCTCTCTCTCTCTCTCTCTGCGAGTCTGTCATGAATAAATAAAATCTTAAAAAAAAAAAAAAGTTCAATATTTGCTAAACAGCTGCTTATTTCTGCTTGGACCTTGAGCTGGAAACTTCTACCAGATGGATAAGGTGCTTACTAATAGGGCAGTAAGCCCACCTCAGAGGGTCTCCTTAAGGTTTGGCACTGGTAGTACACAATTTGGTCAACTGTGCTTCTTTTCCCTATAAAAATAGAACTCAATAAATATAGCAGCACAATTTATTAACAAATCTTTAATCATTATCTTTAAGAATTAAAATAAAGACAATCTAGTGTAATATTTACATAAATTAAAAATGCCTACCTTTAAATTAATCATCTTTTCCCACTAAATTCTATTTTAAACCTACTTCTAACTTAAACCTGGGTTTATTCCAGACTCTAACTGGAATTCTCCCTGATTTAATTTGAATTGTTATTTCTCCAATAAATCTCAGGTCTTCAGAATAGCCTAAGAGCTCAACATGTAATTCTCCTGAGTTAATCTATTCTTTCTTCTCCCTCCGATTTTAGCTTAAGAAACCATTAATTTCATAAGGCATCTAAGGTCTCATTTGCTGGAGCCCTTCCTCTTTTCAGAGGACTCACTATACCTTATACCTTTCCCACACCCTTACCTCCAGAGAACCTTGGGTTTTGCTCCTTCATCCCCATGCTTTACCTTTGCTACACTGCCCACTCTGGGCTTCCATTTCCAACCAGAAGGAACCATACATGCAGCCGTCTCTGCTCTGTGGTCTTGTTCCAATCAGGGAAACATTCCTATGGCAACGAACATGCACTACCATTTCACTCCCCCTTCCCTGAAAGTTCCTTATTTGCATGGCAGATGTTTGGCAAGGACACTGAATTACTTTCACTTGCCTAGCAACTACTAGCCTGTTCTAGCCCTTCTAAAGGGGCTTAGCTAAAAAAAAATTAAAAAATAAAAAAAATAAAATAAAGGGGCTTAGCTTTTTTCTCTTTATTTATTAAAGCCTATTTGAGGGCTGGCTGGCTGTGGAAAGGTCAGCTATCAAAACATTGTCCCAGGGTACTGGCCTGGAGCACACATAGCCCTTGAGCAAACTGAAGTCCTCTCCTGCCCCAAGGGGAAAAAAATGTCCATAGGCTCAAGACAATGGGCCAAGAGTGGACAGCTCTAAGGAGCTCTTTTTAGGCTAAGTCCAGGGAAAATTCCACTTTTAGAGAACCTCAAATCTTGTTCATCCTCAGCTATAAGAGTCAAATTATTGGTATATTAGCCTTCATTCATTAAAACCAAGTTTATCCATTTAGTATGTTGTATATTTAGGACCCTTCTATCAATTTATTGACTTAATAGGCTTGCAACCAGATACTTTAACTTACATGTTATACTTTATTCATATAGGTAATGTTGGTATTAGGAACCAACATGGCTCCTGATTGATACTGCTATCCTCATTTCCCTGCCTCAGTGAATTCTAAGAAACACTCAAGGTGCCTATAATATAATTTGGGTTCCCTTTCTCTGAAAATCCACAGAAGTGGAGGAGCTTGAACAATGAATAAACCAAGTTTCTCCAGCCCTTGTGCCATTCTGCTGGTAGGATCTCATGTTTGCCTGGTGCTTTTTTTTCAGAACAGAGCCCAATAGCAGATGCTAGCTCCTAAAAACACCTGATGAGATAATCAAGCCAGGTTCTGGAGAAAAATAAAAGCTATTGCCTTCCACAAGGAAAGCAAGGCCACTTATGCGAAGGGAAGAGTCGCCAGTTTAAACTAGCAATAGAATCAAAAGTTGACCCTGGTGGCCACTGTCCTTCCTTTATAGGACAACTTCCTTCTGCTAGCAGGGGAACAAAAGACTAACTTTTCTATGCTTGTTATCTTTGGTTTCTTCTAAAAAGAAGCTTCTTACCCACTTCTATGACTTTACTAGGATAATTTTTGATCCCTAGGTCCTATTTCAATGATGGCACACAGTAAGTGTTCAGTAACCATTTATTGAAGTCAACTATAAACACAGAAGTAACTAAAAATTTAAAGTAACTATTTTCACCTATCATACCTGTAAACTAAAATTTTTGTCATATTCAATGCTGATAAAGATGTATAGACACATGACATTCTTATAAACCGTTGATAGAAGTATAAATTGGTAATTTTGGAGGACAATTTGGCACTTTTTAGTGACACTAAAAATGCACACACTTTCACTAGTAATTTCCCTGCTTTGAAGATATCCTACAAATATATTTACCAAAAAAAACGTAAAAAGATACGTTAAGATGTTTATTATAGCATTGTTTGCAACAAGAAAATCTGGTAACAACTACAATGTTGATACACAGAAGTTAACTGATGGCATGCCAACACAATGGAGTACTATACAGACATTTAAGAGAGGTAGATCTATATGTACTGATCTAAGCATATATCTAAGATACATTGCTAAGGGAAATATACTGTATAACAAAACCTATGTATCCATAAATAAGTATAGATGTATGTTATGTGTACATATGCATATACACATATATTATGTGTTTTTAGATGAATAGAACATTAGTTCATTCCTAGAGGGACCTGCAGAAACTTCACAGTGACTATCTTTAAAGAATGATATTTTGGAATCACAGGGATTTCCAAATAGGGAAAAGCCTATTTTCACTTAATAGCTTTTATAAATGTTGATTAATTTGAAAATATAAGTCTTATTCATACTTTAGAAACATGTTCATAATTGGGACACCTGGGTGACTCAGTCAATTAAGCATCTGACTCTTGATTTTGGCAGAGGTCATGATCTCAGGGTTGTGAGACTGTCAGGCTCCATGCTCAGCACAGAGTTTGCTTGAGAGTCTTTCTCTCCCTCTCCCTCCACTCATACATGTGCACACTCTCTAAATAAAATCTTTTAAAAAATGTTTGTAATTGCTTTCATATTAGTTTTTTAAAATAATAAGCCAGTAGGTTATTTTTACCTTTCAGGTATATTAGGTAACCAACACAGGAGTCTCTAAAACCATCCACAGCCCCTGAAAGCAAGAAATTGCAGACATGGAAGCAACAACTCACATAAATTACATACAAAGTTTGCACTTTTAATATGGTGGGCATAGTAAATATAGCAAAACTATATTAAAATTAAGAAATCATATTTGAGCTATGTAAATTAAGATTTAAAAATTGTGAAAACACATTGTAGCACAACCAAATAAACCAATGCTCTTCCTAATGCATGGGAGTCTTTCTGTGGGGGGTGAGAGGTGGGTTTATAGGAAGCAGAGAAATAACTCCTATTGCTAAATTAGGAATCATGAGCCTCAGAAGCCCTATATATATAAAAGTTAAGAACCAACAAAAGGGATCCAAGATTTCTAAATGATGCTTAATCAAATAAAAGAGACTTGGGGTGCCTGGGTGGCTCAGCATCCAACTCTTGATTTCAGCTCAGGTCATGAGCTTAGGGTAGTTAAGACTGAGTCCTGCATCAGTCTTCACACCTGGTGTAGAGCCTGCTTAAGATGCTCACTCTCGTGCGTGCTCTCTCTTTCTCTTGCTCCCACCCCAATAAACAGAGACAAAAAGGTGCAAATGTACTTTTTGGGGAGAATTACTTAACAAGCAGAGAGGGACAGCTGAAGAGAAACATCCCTTAGTCACTGTCAACTCTGTAACAAGAAAATGGGAACTATAATATAAAATTAATTTTTTCAACTTCCAATGGTTAGAAAGAACACTGTTTTTAAAAATAAAGCATTAAAGTTCATTTCCACATTATCCTCAGCCTCCTGAATATTCCTACTCTTTTCTTACAAACTCAAGAGAAAAAAAATTTCCCTTGATACTCATTATAAAACCCCAGAATGCTCTTGATATTGCCATTTTAACTGTCTATTGTTCTCCTAACTCTAGGAAATCTCTGAAAGCCAGACATAATGACTGTTGTGACAGTTTTCAGTAACAAGGAGTGAAGTTTCCTGTCAAAAGAAGTGCTTTCACCATTTTCGTCATATGTAAAACAAGATGCTTCTACAGGTACATTCATAGAGCTTCTTTGAGATCCTGAAAATCTATCAAGGATGAAAGAATCAATTAAAATGACATAAATTTGTGGGAGTTTTTCCCTTTTAGCTATAGCAAACTCTGATTTATTTCCCATTTAGTGCTGATTCTTTGGTCAGAGAACTGGCCTTTTACTCCAGAGCTGTTAAGGGCAGATTCCAGATATTAATCCAACAAAGGGGCAGAAAAAGACGGTACGGTGCTTGGTGCTTATTTGAAATACTCTAGATCCTAGACTAAATGTAGTGGATATGAGTAATGCTACATTATAATGCTCTTCCAGAAACTATTAAAAGTCACCAAGATTCTAAATCTCGCATTAAAACTGAGAGACCCACATCTTCAGGAGAGATCTACTGGTCAGATGAGCAGAAAGAATGAAGTGTGCTCCTGGAGGAAGGGTCTTGGTCCAGGATTTAGAGGTCCTGAGTTTAAGTACTATAGAGTCCTTAACCTGGAAAGCAGAGACTCACTCACCCTCATTTACTTTATTTCTCCCATGTGAACAAATGGGGACAGGTATCAGATCAAGTGAGATATCACATGGAAACAATTTGAAAAAAAAAAGGGGGGGGGGGAGATGCCAAAATGGCCTTACTATTAAAAAGACCAAGAGTTTGCTTTTGTGCAATTATCATACAAATATAATCCTGTGTGACTCAGTTTCCTTAACTGGGAACAATAACAACACTCACTTCATGAATATTATGAAGGTAAAGTGAGAAAATGGAATGTTCCCAAAAGAGTGTTTGGTATAGATACAGCAAAGCTCAAAAATATTAGCTATTACCTTTAGTACAAAGCTACTTTATTAGAACGGTGAATCCCCACAGTACTGGAGAGTTCCTAGATGTTACACAGAGTAGCATAAAGTGAAAAACATGAGATAAGAACATAAAACAGGGATTGGCTATGCCCACAGAACATGCCTTTTTGTAACTAGTAGCCAATTAAATACAAAGCAATACCACAAAAGGATGTCTGGGATAGAACTTTGACCAAGCACACAGCAATTCAGTATAGCAAGAGGCAAAAGACTGGATCAATCTCTCTATAAAAGGTTAAATGGCCTGTACGTTAAATATGACATGTACAGGGACTTTTCCCTGGCTGGTTCCACAGTAAGTTGCTCCATCCCCAAATATTTGCAACACGGATAAATGGATGGATGGGATGATCAAAGGTTGTGCTTTCAATACAATTCTGAAATGCTCTAATCACAACAGTCTATATGAAAGACAAAGGAAAACCCCAAAGACATATGTACTCTTATACTTCATTATTTATCCAGTGTTCACTATAGGTTAAGCACAGCGCAGTACAAAAGTTTTATGAATAAAGATTTGTTCATGCAATCATGGAAATCTAAGTTTTGAGGAGAAAAAGTTGGCTTTTATCTTCATTGGACTCTAGTCACAGTGGAGATAACTAATTGCCTACCTCCCTAATTGCTTCTTATAGGCAACTCTCTCTGCATTCAAATCTTAGTAATACCATTTAAGGGTCAAGACATTTTTATCTTAAGAAACCAAGGGAAAATTGAAAGTCTTGCTCAAATAATGTAACTGTACCAGATAGTATCCAAGGAATTTAAGGGCATGTAAGTAATTACAATATCTTACAACAAATTTATCCTGATGGAAGGAAGATATATATAACAATAATGAATTATGGACAAATTTTAAAGAAGTGGAATTTTATTAGAGTAATTCAAATTAAGTGCTAATAAAATATTACTAAGTGGATATCTTCATAGGACTACTTTAATGACTAGAATCCCATATAATCAGTACATAGGATCCTAATAAATGAAAGGCATTTGAAAACAGTCCTTTCAAGCAAGTTGATGTTTTTTAGAAAAAGTATTTACACTACTCATTTGCTCTATGGGTCCTTTCTTCAGATAAAACAAAGTAAACTTCATATTTACTCTGAAGAAATTATTAAGGACCATGAATTAATGGAGCTACAAATGGATGGCACTGCCAAAGAGAGATCTAGTGCTCTGTTAGATGGCTCCATGCCAATTTACTTTTAAACGAGTGTGTATACTCCACTGTTCATGCACATTATCATTTGAGGCTTTCTTTGCAAACAAAGCAGGAAATAACTGGTAAATGAAATTGGTATCCTGACCAGAAAAGGAGAGTGAGTGGAAGAGAGTACATACCTTTGTCCCCTTCCTTCTATTTTTTCTTTCTCCTCTTGTCCAGTATTCTGGGATATACTCAGAGCTTTTTCAAACTGAGGAGTATGAGGAAGATGCATCTGACAACCCTAGACTCAGGGAAAGCACACATGCAAACACTTCTTCTAGTCTGTGTAGACTTAAAAAATCTTAAAAAAGGAAAAAAACAGACATGCTGTTTTCCATGGGAAATTCTGCTTTGGTCTCTGGCAGAAAGGAATGCATTTTTTTTTTTTTTTAAGATTTCATTTATTTATTCATGAGAGAGACAGAGAGAGAGAGAGAGAGAGAGAGAGGCAGAGACACAGGCAGAGGGAGAAGCAGGCTCCATGCAGGGAGCCCGATGTGGGACTCGATCCCGGGTCTCCAGGATCAGGCCCTGGGCTGCAGGCAGCGCTAAACCGCTGCACCACCGGGGCTGCCCAGGAATGCATTTTTTATTAAAGGTTGTTCCCCCATCCTGTTACAAAACGGACACCACAAGTTCAGAAGTCTTACTTGCTAATTTGCTGGGTTTGAACAAATAATCATCAGAAACTGTTTAGCCTATTAAAAACCAGCTGGTCACTCAAATGGGATGGTTTCTGGTACAACAGATCAAGTTTCAACCTCACTTGTTCCATTTGGGACCAACACTCATTTGATGCTGTGATCTATTCTTACAGTAAACTATCAGCCTGTGAAAAGGTCTGAACATATATAATCTGCTGCAAACCCAGCTAAAACGAGTACTATCTGAATTAAATGCAAATAAATTAAAATACAAATATATTTCCTTTGAATGCAATAGTATCTTATAGTTGGAACTAAGAGTGTTTAGCAAAATATGTCTGGGGTCATGCTGAACAAAAGTCAGTTTATAATTTAACTGAATTTGATAACATGGTATTCAACCTGAAGGGAGAGTGTCTTAGAATTGGAAAGCATCTTACAGATAACTTAGTATATCTTCATAAAAGCCAAGTTACTAAAAACAAAACACCCAAAACAAAATTTAAAAATTACATGGAGAATGACCCCATTTCATTCATCTGTGTAAATAAATATGTAAGTACCAAAAAGAATAAACTACCTAGCAATAAAATTAACCAAAGAAGTGGAAGACCTATACTATGAAAACTGTAAGACACTGACAAAAGAATTTGAAGATGACAGGAAAAAATAGAAACATATACCATATTTGTGGATTGGAAGAATGTCATTAAAATGTCCAAACTACCCAAAGTAATCTACAGATTCAGTGCAATCTTTATTAAAATACCAATAGCATTTTCCAAAGAAATAGAATAATCCTAAAAATTGTATATGGTTCCTTACAAATAAATACCTTGAACAGCCAAAACAACCTTAGGGAGAAGAACAAAGCTGGAGGTATCACAATCTCAGATTTGAAGATATACTATAAAGGTATAGTAATCAAAACATTCTGGTACTGGCACAAAAACAGACACAAAGATCAATGGAAGTTGGTGAAGAGCTAGGTCAGTTAATATGATCAAGTAATTCATGGTAAAGGGGGCAAGAATATACAATAGGGAAAGGGAAGGCTTTTTAAAAAATGGTATTGGAAAAAATAGACAGCTACAAGCAAAAAAGAAACTGCACCACTTTCTTACAACACACACAACAATAAACTCAAAATGGATTAAAGACCTGAATATGAGACCTGAAACTATAAAACTTTTTTTTTTTTAAGATTTATTTATTTATGATAGACATAGAGAGAGAGAGAGAGAGAGAGAGGCAGAGACACAGGAGGAGGGAGAAGCAGACTCCATGCCCGGAGCCTGACGTGGGACTCGATCCTGGGACTCCTGGATCGCGCTCCGGGCCAAAGGCAGGCGCCAAACCGTTGAGCCACCCAGGGATCCCCTAAAACTTCTAAAAGAAAACATAGGCAGTAATGTCTTGGACATCAGCCTTAGCAGCATATTTGTGGATAGGTCTCCTTAAGCAAGGGAAACAAAATCAAAAATAAGTTATTGTGACTATACTAAAACAATAAGCTTTTTCACAGTGAAGGAAACAAAAAGGCAACCTATCGAATGGAAGAAGAAATTTGCAAATGATACAGCCAATAAGGATTTAATATCCAAAATATAGAAAGAACTTCCACAAATCAGTACGAAATAACAAAAAAAAAAAAAAAAAAAAATTAAAAAATAGGCAGAGGACCTGAATAGACTTTTGTTTTTTCAAAGAAGACATGCAATTGGCCAACAGGCACATGAAAAGAATCTCAGCATCATTGATCATTAGGGAAATGCAAATCAAAACCGTAATGAGATATCAGCTCACACTAGTAAGAATGGCTAGTATCAAAAAGACAAGAAATAACAAGGGTTGGCAAGGTTGTGGAAAAAAAAAGGGAACCCTCATGCACTATTGGTAGAAATGTAAATTGTGTAGCCACTAGGGAAAATAATATGGAGGTTCCTAAAAAGATTAAAAATATAAATATCATATGATCCAGTAATTCCACCACTGGGTACTTATCCAAAGAAAACAAAAACACTAATTTAAAAAGATATATACAACCCTATGTTTATTGCACTATTTTTAACAGCCGAGCTATAGAAGCAACCCAAATGTCCATGAATAAATGGTAACAATAAATCTGGTGTACACACACAACGGAGTATTACTTGGCCATAAAAAATGAAATCTTGCCATTCATGACAACATAGATGGACCCAGAGGGTATAATGCTAGGTGAAACAAGTTAGAGAAAGACAACTATCATCTGATTCCACTTACATGTGGAATTAAAAAAAAAAAAAATGAATAAACAGACTCTTAAGTACAGACGACTGGTGGTCGCCAGAGGGGAGGAAAGTGGGGGGATAGACAAAAAAGATGAAGGGGATTAAGAGGTATAAACTTCTAGTTATAAAATAAGTTAGTTATAGACATGAAAAGTACAGCATAGGGAATATAATCAATAAAATGGTAATAATGTATGGTGACAGATGATGACTATAATTATTATGGTGACCACTGAGTAATGTATAGAACTGCTGAATATATTGTACACCTGAAATATAATACTGCACATTAATTATACTTCAATTCAAAATTCAAAATAAAATATGTGTATATACTATACATATATACAGATACACTCAGACACACATACATGTATAAAATACTATAAGAATGTATACTGAAGTTTTAACACCTATCTTCAAACAGTAGTATTATAAATAATTGTTTTGTTCTGACATATTTTCTTTTTTTTTTCTCTTTTCGAGGAATTGAGTTAATCATTACCCTCTGTTTTAGGCACATTATTATCACTGTTCTTGTGAGATTATCTGTTGATTTACTGTCTCCCTTTTAACTTCCACTTCTCCCCCTCATTCTTCATATAATAACCATAAAACCATTCTGACAAATTTAACACATCTCTTTTGCATGTGCTCTTACAAAATTATTATTACTTTGTGGGCATGTATTTTAAATTGGGGAAATGGTTCTGTACTGTGGTCTCATTTTTCTTTTTTTTAAGATTTTATTTATTTATTCATGAGAGACAGAGACAGAGAGAGAGAGAGAGAGAGAGAGGCAGAGACACAGGCATAGGGAGAAGCAGGCTCCACGCAGGGAGCCCAACGTGAGCCTCGATCCCGGGTCTCCAGGATCACGCCCTGGGCTGAAGGCGGCGCTAAACCACTGAGCCACCTGGGCGTCCCTGGTCTCATTTTTCTTAACTTTCACTTGGCACTATGCCCTTAAAATCCATCCATGTTAGTAACTGTTCATCTAATCAACTGCCTCTAACATCTAACTCCTTTATGTTTACTCACTAAATCTGAAGTAACCACTTTCCTAGCAAAGGACACCCAGTTTACCTCCAACTCCTTCTTATACAACCACAATAATCTTTCAGGAATACCCTCCATCCTACTATGGTGTGTTTTATATATATACACATATGTATGAATATGTGTGTGTGTGTGTGTGTATACACAAAACAAAGGTATTTTCATACATCTCCACGAGTGTAACTGTTGGGTCATGGAGGTTTGGGTAGGCCGAGTTCAAACAAGTGGTGCCAAACGGCTCTCCAAAATGGTAGCATCAGTCTATGCTCCTATTAGCAATGCATGAATCTCCCCGCAGCCCCAGAAACATTTGGTGTGAGCTCTCTAAAATCTTATACACATCATTATTGACTTAATTTGCATTTCTCTCCTTACTGGTGACTTGGACTATCTTTTCCAATGCTTGATGGCATTTGAGTTACCTCTTCTTAAACTGCCCCTTCAAATCCTTTGCTCAAATTTTCTATAAACAACATGTATTGCTTTAAAAATAATCTTCCACCCCCAGTAAAATCAGTTGAGCAAGACAGATAAGAGAGGCATGAAGAAAAACCCACACATGAGAACAGATGGCAGTTAATCCATCTTCTGAAAATGGCAGTGACTCTAGAGTTAACAGTGAACTTGAGTATTGCACAGTAACAACAGCAAGGACAGCAACAGCTAATAATATATATGAGATATAACTGCTATGGTCCCTGGCTCATAGGTGTTCATTAAATACAACCTCCCTCCCTTATTTTCTTAGATTATCACAACAAATCTGTAAGAAAGGAAAACAGTCTGTTTATTACTCTTATGCCCCTTTAATAGATAGCAAATCTGCTTGAAGGGATGCCCTGACTCATCTGATTGAGAAAGGCATGACCAAGGCAGGTGCTTCCATTTCTTCCCTTCATTTCTACTAGGAGCGTAAGCTTGGAAGCAGACAATTTCAATTTATATCCCAACTCCTCAACTTGTTAACTGTGTGATATCAGGCAAGTAAAGCCACCTCTCTGAAAATCAGTTGCCCTACCATCAGATGGACTAATAATGATGGCATTTTCCTCATGGGATTGTACTGAGGATTAAATGATTTTCTATAAGCCACGCAGAATAGTACCTAGCACCTAGTAAATGCTCAGTGAAGTGTCAGCTACTGTTATTATCATTCAGCTTATCCTTGGGGACATGGAGATTGTACTAAATTGACACTACAGAGTCTTCAATGAATGCCCTCCAATTACATGGTTTTTATCATTCATTTTGAAAGGTCAAAGGTCACACAAATAGCATATGAACACTATCTTAAATATTGTATTTCATTCTCAACATTTTTCTTAATACATTTTCCCAGTTTAGTTTAAATATTTATACATATATATACACACATACATACATATACACATACATACATATACACACATACATACACATATTTACGTGCACGTGCATAATATCTTGAGGAGTTAAACATCCTTTCCTGAAATTTTCTTGGGTGCTTTTTCCCCCAGGTCTTTATATATCCAGCAATATAGCTGAGAATTTCACTGATTAGATATAACTGTTGGAAAACAGGCCTCCATACAAAGTAGGCTAGCACTTTTTTTTTCCTTATACCAATATTCTTATTCATATTTTTATCCACAGAAGTAAGAAAGGATGTCAACTAAAGAAATAAAATAACTAGTGGTAACCATGGCCTGTATATAAGTATCCTCATTCTTCTCAGCTTTAAAAAATAAAATGGAAATGGCAGGCAGAGGAGTCAAGTCAAGCAGGTATAACAAATGCTAGGGTTAATTGGAGGAGCAGCAACAAAATGAGGGCTGTCTGGAATCTTAAGTGGTCAGAACTCACTGAACTACAAAAAATCAATGCATGGTATAAAGAACTAGAAACCCTAGTGTTTAAGTCCTGGTTCTATTACAACTAGCCAAGATCTCCTGGTTAGCCATGCTGCTTCAGCAGGCTTCATTCTTTACTCTAAGATGAAGCATGGGACAAAATGCCCTCTCTCCCCACATTTCATTTCAACCCTACATTTAGAACCTTATAGTTTATTACTACAACTAGATTTTTAAAAAATTTTCCTACATGTTTCTGTGGATATTACCTATCCCAGCAATTATATTAGTGATACAATGTTCATCTCTCTGTATTTCAAACACATGAGAATCCAGCTGCCACATCTAATTAGATGATGGGGATTCAACCTGTTGAAAGTAACCAAGTGCTCCTTCCAAGGACATCATTTATTTTTTAAAAGATTTTATCTATTTTATTTGAGGGGTAAGGGCGGGGAAGCAGCAGAGGGAGAGAATCTCAAGCAGACTCCCCAGTGATTGTGGAGCCCAACACTGGGCTCAATCTCACAACCCTGAGATCATGACCTGAGCTGAAACCATGGGTCAGACGCTTAACCAGCTGAGCCACCCATGTGCCTCAGAATATCATGTTGACTATGCTTTTCCCAGACATGGCTCCCCTGCAAATATAGGCTCAAAGATGTGGAGCTATTTCTTTTTCCATGGGTATCGTCTCCTTTTTTTTCCTCCCAAAGTGGACCTGAAAAGGGTAAAATACCCAGAGAACTCAAGAATTGCCCATCACAAATATTCTGTGAGATTTGCTGAGAAGTGTCCAGTATACTAAGCCATATTCTGAAGTCAACAAATGAGACCCTGAGAACTGCCTCGAGATCAGGAAGAAATGAGTATATATATCTCACCAAACAATACAGTACCACTTCAACAGATAACTGCTAGGGATATCAGTCAAGGAAAATAAACAAGAGAAAATAAACATTCACTTATCAGTGATTTAGCCCCATTTGGCTCTGCTCAAAGGCAGGGGGTAGGGTTAGATGGAGAGAGTATCATTTTGAATGTTTATGTGACAAAAAAATTAACATCTGTTTTGTGAGGTTGAGGGGGGAAGACTTTACTCATTACTTTGTTTTTAATATTATCTAAAATTTTATGATAGAAAATAAATATGAATAACAGAGTCATCACCATATGCCCCCTCATGTTACAAATGACCACCAAGTATTCTAAAAATGAGGGAAGGGATGAATCTTCTGAGAATTGACCTGTAAGCCAGTTCTTCTATAATACTTGTTTTGAAAACACAAATTTGTTTCAATGCATGTGACATAATAAGAAACAATTTGAGCATAATGAAAGTTTTCTGTTTTTACAAGCAATTTCATCCTAAAGAAACATTAATTGAAAAAAAAAAAAAAGAAAAAAAGAAACATTAATTGACTGTGGAAAACCACTTGTAGCCACACTAAAGTGTATGCACACATGCACATACCTGATAGGTACCAGCTACCTAGTTTATGTGTTATGAACCACCTGTCCACATCTGATGATACAATATTCAGAGTTTTGAATAGCCCTTCGTACAACATTTCACAATAACTCACAAGCTGCAACCTTTCCAATGCCCACTTCCACAAGGAAACTTAAAAACTAAAAATGATTTTATATTTTCTCATTTTGGGGGGGTACTTAACCATCATTTTTTCCTCTTACACCACTCCTCCTATGACCCAGATCCTTGTTTCGCTACAGCCTTTAATAGCAGATGCCAGAATCTTTTACTTTTTGTTACCCTCTCTCCCATTCCCCAGTGGAAAAAGAGTAGTTTTCTTTAGCAAAGGAAAAAACCCACAACTGCATTGCTGTTAATGTGGACAAAGTACATAAACTCTCACAGCAGACAAAGTCTCAAAGCCCTCAGGGCTTATCCTTGTTTTCCAACAGAGTGAATATGTCAATACAGACCTGTCGACTATCTTCCGCCAGAACTAAATGATGCCCTAATCTCCTTTATGGAGAACTATACTGGAGAGAATGAGAAGAGGGTAGGGTAGTAAAGGCAGTTTTGACTGTATTTACTGATGGGAGCCTGGGGGCATAGCTGAAACCTAGTATAAGTCTATGGCTATGAAACAGATGCATTTTCTTAGACTTAATGTGAGCTATGGAGGAAAAACCAGATTGTGTGTGCATGACTAATGTGTATGCGCACGTGTTCACTATACTTGGGAATATATATACGTATCCCTTGCCCTGCTTTAGGGCAACTTACAAAATGCATATTATATAATCTGATAAAAATACACACAAGATAATAAAAATGAAAGCAAAGGAGCAAGTATGTGTATATGTATTCATATATATGTGTGTGTGTGTGTGTGTGTGTGTGTGTAAGTTATAATTCAAACCCTGATTAAACAGTCTTAATAATCTTGGCTACATAAAAATGAGAAAAGAGGGTTCAAAAGAGGAGAAAGATTTGGTGGAGGATAAATCGACACTGAAGCCAGAGTCCTGGGTTCAAATATTAGTTCTACCACTTTTCCTGGGCAAGTACTCTAAACCTTTTAAATTTCAATTCTTATCAATAAAGTAGAATACTCCCCACCTAAAAGTGTTATTTTCATAAGGGATAATAAATTCTGTATTCAATCTCTGGATTTATACTGTGTTCAGAAATTCAGATTGGTTGAGTATCCCAGAGTTTCAGATGGTCTCAGTTGTCTGGGACACTATAGATCTGAAGGACAGGATAAGAGCACAAATCCATGAGCCCCAGAGCCAAGGGGCAGTGGGTCAGAGCCAAGCTGGCTCAAAGGAGTGACAGAATTGAGAAGCCTCAGGAGAACTGTGGCCTCATCTCAAATTACTCCAGATTGGTGAACCCTTAGGACAGTGGTTCTCAAAATGTCCGTGGACCAGCAGCATTTGTATCACCTGGGAATTTATCAGATATCCAAATTTTGGGATCCTACTTCCTACTTATTGAATCAGAAACTCTAGGGGTAGGGGCACAACTAGATTTTAACAAACCCTCCAGAATATTCTCATCTCCAGAAGATGCACGCTAAAGTTTAAGAACCACAGCCTTATGAGACAGAGTTTTTGTTTCAGTAGCTTTAGGAGTTTGTATTTGTTTCAAGTCAGGATTTTGAAAAGGTCTGATTTAGTAGAAGAATCCAAGTATCCCTCAAGGCCCTGTTCTATAACTTAGCAATGAATTCACATCACCCTCTGGCTATGTGAGAGCATGATGCTAGTCACCCAGCAATGCTGACCACTTCCTCAGGCCATTAGAGGTATGGCCCAATCCTAATTGAATCAGAAATATCACAACATGCTGATCAAATGGTACTGGAGGATTTGTGGACAGAATGCAACGGAGGATGTAATCCTCTTAGAAAGAAAGGAGTGTAGAAAAAGAACCTACTGGAGAGAGGAAATAGGGTCCACAGTGGAAGGACTGCCATGGAAATACTTGCTTTCACAAGCCCAGCATAGACTATTTATTTCTACTTGTCATCCTGTCTGCTCAGGGTCTGAAGTTGCATGCTCAAACAGGGCAAGTTGCTATACCTGGGGACTACCTTCCACTTCTCCCCTCTTTACATTCAAATCAACTCCAGAATCACTAGAGTTTGATTTTATGGAGCTCTTAAAACATCTAGACCCTTTAATTCTGTTCCTTTTTTATTTCTCTGATTGCTCATCTAATTGCATTTTCACCAAACTTCTGAGGGACTGGGGGAAGGGGAGAGAAAAAAAAGACGACAAATAGGTTTGATGAAAAAAGGATTGCACTTATAATGGAAGCTAAAAGGGGATCTGTGACTAATTAGTAGATTTCATTTATCCTGTAGACTATTATAAGGGTTCTGTCTCCACTTACCTATCCTCAAAGGAAAATCTATGATAGCTACAAACTGCAACTCCTAAGCATTCTATGATATACTAATGTTGCACCAAAACTAAAATCAGTCAGATTTGTAGGCAGGAGGCTGCACCTTATGCAAGGTGTTAAGAAGATGCTACACATCATAATAGTGGACTTAAAATGAAATTACTAAACAGAATAAAAACACACTGAACAAGATCTGTGGCACAGACTTGCTTAATCATTATTTATGCATGCAATGACAGCCTAATTTTTCCTACCATAACCTTTATGAATTTTATTTTTTATTATTGTTTTAAAGACTATTTATTTATTCATGACACACGGAGAGAGAGAGGCAGAGACACAGGCAGAGGGAGAAGCAGGCTGATGCGGGACTTGATCCCGGGACTCCAGAATCACACCCTGGGCCAAAGGCAGGTGCTAAACCACTGAGCCACCCAGGGATCCCCTACTTTATGAATTTTAGAAATTAAATAATTCTTACAATTACAAAGGAATACTCATGTTACACAGAAAACTAAGCAAATGGATATACATTGTGTCTAATAATGGTGCATAAAGTTTCCAAGGAACATTTTTGGTTATGATATTTGTCTTATTCCCTTCAGAAAGAGAGTCGGCTTATCACTCTAAACTTTCCAGAAATACATGGTACTTAAATTTTGATAGAGATATTCCATAAAAGAAATCACAAGTCATGGAATGTAATTAGAATGAACCTTGGAAATCATTCGATTCAGCCCTTCATTTTATGGGCAAGGAAATGGAGACCTAAGGAATTCAGTATTTGCCCAAGATCACATGGCTAGTCATCTCCAGACTCTACAGCATTCTGTTCTTTTCACTGTAGGATTCTGCCTCTGAGCGTCAAGTACAGCCAACCAGAGATGATGACTCTGAGGTCACTTGCAAGACCAAGTGCACCCATGATATAGAAAGGTCACCTTCAGAGACAAAGTCTCCATAAGAGATTAGCCCTTACAATGTTCAAGAAAAATCCAAAGATATAGGGCTATTTTAGACCACTTTCTCTAAACCTAGATTTCACTCCACTTAAAAAAGAAAGCATTCACTTCACCCATATCACTCTCTTGAGTTGCTGTAGCTTAAAGGCTATGGCTGTACAGTGACAGGGTTTAGGCAGTGGACTTTCAGGGCTGAAAGGTCTCAAAAACAAAGGATGTGTCACCTGCTTCCTTCTACATATCCTGGCACATCAGAAGTAATCACTCTTTCCCATTTGGTAAGAGTTGATGTCCAGGTTTTGCTTGCAGTTAAATCTCTTTCATCATTTGACTCCACCAAAAGGCTGGGGAATAGAAGCTCCATATAAGAGTTTTGCCACTATACACTTTTCCCTAAGGCTGTGTGACTGACAGGTATTCATACTATGTATACCTCCTCCTGGTGGTCACCCACAGATTTGCCTCTAGCACTCTTAGGACAAGTCATTTTGTCTTTCCGGGACTTATGCTAGCCTTGTAAGAAAGCTGTAAGTAGAGGGATGCTTGGGTGGCACAGTCAGTTAAATGTCTCACTCTCGGTTTTGGCTCAGGTCGTGGTCTTGGGGTTGTGAGATGGAGCCCGATGCTGGGCTCCATGCTCAGCGTGAGGTGTGCTTAAGATTCTCTCTCCCTCTCCTGCTGCCCCTCCTGCTCATGCTCTCTTACTCTTTGAAATAAATCCTAAAAGAAAAAACTGGAAGTAGGAAACTCCCCAATAAGTAGAAAAAATAAGAATCCTAAGATTACAAAAAGATTTTAAGATTCTCAGACTCAAAAAAAAAAAAAAAAAAAAAAAAAAAGATGAGACTGAAGTATCTGGAAGCATTTATCTGTAAATATTCCATATGGAAGAGACTCTCTAATAGTCTATTTTTCCAAGTGCTTTGCTATTCAAAACTTTTCAGGGTCTCCTTCATACTTATAGAATGAAAAATAAGGTTCTTAGACTGTAGGGCAAGTTTTCATTTGTTTTACAATCTGTTCAACACTATTTAAATAAGGTTAATTACTCTCTTAAAATCCATGCTGTATTAGTTACCTATTACTGTGAAACAACTTAGCCTGAAATTCAGTGGCTTAAAACAGCAATAAACATAGCACACAGTTTCTGAGGATAAGGAACCTGAGAGCAGCTGAACTGGATAATTCTAGCTCAGGGCCTCCCATGGGGTTGCAGTCATGATGTCGTCCAGAGCTGCAATCATCTGAAGCTTAGCTGGGACTAGATAATCTGCTGCCAAGATGGCCTTCACACGGTCTTGCCACATGGACCTCCCCAAAGAGATGCTTGTCTCTTAGGACATGACAGCTGTTTCCCCTCATAATGAGAGATTTCAGGAAAGCCAGTTGCAAGCTACAATGTCTGTTTTAACCTAGCTTCACAATCAAACATCATCATTTCTGCAGTATCTGTTGTTTACACAGGCTAGCCCTATCCACCTATCCTACACAAAGTATCTATAAGAGTACTTGGGCATCACGGAAGACTACTGGAGGCTGACTACTGTACATACTAGTAGTCCATGGGGCACACAAGCTACAACAGAGAGAAAGGCTGATTTTAGTTCCAGATGTCCAGAGCATCTTGAGGCATGGTAAAGAAAATAATTTGGACCTTCTGAACATCTTTGTATATTAAAAGCTGAGATCCTAGGATAAGGGATGGCATTTGAAGAATGCATACTTAGCCAGCTTATCTCTCCTCTTGTATAGGAAAGTCAAGGGAGATTTGGGGTAGGAGTATTACAAGTCAAATTTTGAAGTTGTATTGCCATACCAGTTTCCTGTTCCTTGGCTATTCAATCTACCAGTAATCTAAGTACTGTTGCAAAGAGATTTTGCAGATAGATTAAAGTTACTCATCAGCTGACCTAAGACAGGGAGGTGATCTGCATGGGCCCAATGGATTACCTGAACCCTGAAAAGCAGAGAAGTAGGAGAAATGCATGGAAAAAAAGCAAGAAAAATTACATAGAAGGGGAATTTGGAGAGATTCAAAATGTGGAGACTTAAATCGTCATTGCTGGCTTTGAAATATTAAGGAAGGGAGCCACAAGCTAAGGAATGTGGTGTCCTCTAGAAGCTGAAAACAACTTCCAGCTAGTAGTCAACAAGGAAGTGGGGATCTCAGTCCTACACAAAATCAAGAAACTATTATGTCAACTACCTGGTAAGCTCAAAGTGGACCCTGATTTCAACCTTGTGAAACCTGAGGCTGACAAATCAGCCAAGTCAACCTGGACTTGTTTTTGAGCTGCTAAATGTTTAAGGATTTGTTATGGCAGCAATCGAAAAACAATGCACAAAGAGTAAGAGTAATATTCTGTTCTGGGTTTCTGAGAATTTTTCTCTACCCATCTGCATTCTGAGCCAAGACCACATGGATGGAAGAAACCATGATACCAGAGGTCAGTTTGCAAGGATCTGAGAGCAAATAGCAAGCCAAAGATATAGAAAGGAGAGAACATGACTTATTTAAGGGACTGTAAGCATACTGAAACCTGTTAGTGAAAAACTCCTTTTACTAACCTCCATTGAACCACCTCCTGAATTCATATATACTCTCAATTCCCCTGAAAGACATGCTCTGACACTTGTGCCAAGCCGAATATTCCCAGCCTGGTGGCTTCTCTCCAGGCAAGGGCACCTAATACTTCCCTCAGTTAAGGGATATATCACCAAGAGTCACTCATGTTTCTTTCCAACCTATGTATGGCAGTTGTGCTTGGTTTAACAATCATATAATTTAATTAAATATTACATAAGCCAGATAAATAGGAGTATGTACCAAAAGAGTTATTTTTTCCATGAAAACTAGGTTGAATCTTTTGGAAAAACTAAAAAAGACTAGCGAAAAAAAAAAAAAAAAACAAAACCTGGCAAATTAAGTGTGAGATAGCCATAAACAACTGGAAAATATATCATAACAACCAGAAGATTCTGTTCTTGTATTCACTCTACCTGAAAGAAACCCAACTGGAATTCATAAGTAACATGTTACAGGTATGGTTACACAAGAAAAACAATGAAGGACCCTGACAAGTAGAAACACATTCAAGGCAAAGGCCTTGGCCCTGCATCAAGAGATTAGCAAACAAATGTCCAGTTATATGGTTTAAGTTAAAATAAGAAATTTAAGATGTATCATTTTTTGACTCCAATTTTAACCAATATTTTTTTTATTAAAAAATCATGTCTCAGATCAGAAGTCTTCTACCATAATTTAAGAGGACTAAATCCAAGACTGTAAGTGGGCAAGTATCTACAGATGAGGCTAGAGAGGTTGGAACTGCAAATCCAATGAGTTCTGCATATATGCTAGAGTATGTAGGTTCATGTGAAGACTATAAAGGAGCCATTGATGTGATAAGATTCCTGTTTGAGAAAGATCATGTTGAAAACATGGAGGATGCTGGAGAAAGTCAAAACTAGAGGCTGTTGAACTAAAACCAGTGAAGAAATCATTAGGTGTCATCTAAGGCTATGATAGTGAGGGGAATGTAATTTGCAGTCAGTGCCTAAAGCGGGTAAGCCAGTGGTGGAGTGGTAGGACACTGAGAACTCTCAATGCACTCTTCTGGAGAAAAATGTAGTAGTATGTTTCAAAAATCCTCAAAACTGGGATGCCTAGAGGCTCAGTGGTTGAGCGTCTGCTTCTGGCTTAGGCTGTGATCCCAGGGTCCTGACATTGAGTCCTGTGCATCCGGTTCCCTACAGGAAGCCTGCTTCTCCCTCTGCTTGTGTGTCTGCCTCTCATGAATAAATAAAATCATTTTTTAAAAAAATTCTTAAAACTGTAGTTATCTTTGACCACACTATCCCATTTTTAGGCACTGTCCATAATAAAAGAACTAGAAAATTTCACAAGAATTTTTACACACACAGCTAGATGAATGATTAAAAAAAAAAAAAAGTGGTATACATATGGATGTAGACACACACACACACACAGGAATATTACTCAGCTATTAAAAAAAGGATGAGATCTTAGCATTTCTAACAACATGGATGGACCTAAAGGATAATAATTTGTCTGAAAAAGACAAATGTCACATGATTTCACTTTTATGTAGAATCTAAAAAGTAAAAGAAAGAAACAAAAAGCAGAACCAGACCTATTAATACAGAGAATATACTGATGGTTGCCAGAGGGCAGAGTGGGTAGGAGGATGGGAAAATGGATGAAAGGGAGTGTGAGACACAGGCTTCCAGTTATGGAATGAATAAGTCACAGGAATGAAAGGTACAGCACAGGGAATATAGTCAATGGTATTAATAACAGTGTTCTATGGAGACAAATGTTACTATACTTGTAGTGAGCACAGCATAATGCATCACTATGTTGTATACCCAAAACTAACATAACATTGTATAACAACACACGAAAAATTACACGTATGGCTCTTTTCATTGCCCCTTTTGTATAAAAGAAAAAACTGGAAAACAATTCGGAATGTTCAAAAATAGGGCATAGATAAATTATCTAAATAATGGATACTTATGTGCATGGGACAATAAGGAAATGTTCTTAATTTATGGGGCACCTGGGTGGCTCAGTTGATCAGGCATCTGACTCAATCTCAGCTCAGGTCTTGATCTCAGGATTGTAGGTTCAATTCCCCCTTAAAAAAATATGGTTCATCTAAATAATGGATACTTCACTTATGTGCATGTGGCAATGAGGAAATGTTAATTTATGTAATAAAAACTATGTGATCTCAACTTTGAAATCAAAAGTTATACATACAAGTAGGTATATCTTGATATAAACACACAGAACTTGAAAGTCTTCACAGTGATCATGGTTATGATTAGTAACAATGATCTGTATGATGTGGGGTTATAGGTTTTTTGGTTTTTTTACTGTGCTCAATTTAATTTTCTAGATTTTAATATATTACATCTATAATCAGAAAAGTTTTGGACAAAATTATTTTCAGGTTTCAGATTTGATGGAATGGATAGTGGAATCTAAGTCTTCATGCTTAAAGTTTTAAAGAGTACTCTTTTGGAGGTACTGAAAAATCCTAACTGTTCACCATTTTACCGATTTAGATCATATATCCCATTGTTAAGTATTTATCTAAGCTAAAGAATTCTCATTTTTTCCAACCTATCCTCACAAACCATCCCTCCTCTGTGCTAGATTTACTTGGCCTTTCTCAGATTAAATCAAACTGACACCAGAAGGCTGAGGTAAGAAATCTAAAACAAACACTCCTACATTTGGCATTCCACTCTAGTTATTTACAAAGTCATGGATGAGTTCACTGCAACATCCAAATACAGTAATGGATATAATAAGGTTTATCTCCCTTTAACTAATGGATCTAGTCATAAAAAGGAACAGTAAACCACATTTCTGTCTCTCTGGATAATTACTTGCCAAACTACAAGTGAATTCCATATCGAAGTCTAACATTAGGATAGTAATAGAACAATAGATAATAGTAAATATAATAGATAACAAAATATAATAGATTTTATTTTTTTTAAAGAGTTTATTTATTTATTTATTCATGAGAGACACAGAGAGAGAGACAGAGACAAAGGCAGAGGGAGAAGCAGGCTCCATGCAGGGAGCCCGATGTGGGACTCAATCCTAGGACTCCAGGATCATGCCCTGGGCCGTTTTAACTACTGAGCCACCCAGGCATCCCAATATATTTTAAAGAGAATTTCTCAGTGCCACTATGCACATATATGATTACTAGAAAGAAAGGCAAAGTGACCAAAACCTAGAGATGAAAGGGTATCTCCATTTTATAATAAAAAATATAGTAAGTTTATAATGCAGTTTATAATTTAAAAAGTGGTTTCACATACATTAGTTCAATTTGCTCTTATGGCAAAGATATTATCATTTTACATGTGAAAAATCAGATTTTATTATTAATTTTTTATTTTATCCTTTCATATGCCACCAGTGTTATTTTTCTAACTCCTTCAAAAATGATAGGTTGAGGGGTCAGAGGTTACAAACATGCACAAAATCTGCAACTGAAAATCAACTCATGGAAAATCAAAGGCTTGGTAAAAGTGCCCAGACTTGGTTATTATCAACTCCTTTGTGACTGTACTTACAGCACAGAACTACAATAAAAACGTTTGGGGGGCAGTCCCAGGGGCGCAGCAGTTTAGCGCCGCCTGCAGCCCAGAGTGTGATCCTGGAGACCTGGGATCAAGTCCCACATCGGGCTCCCAGTGTGGAGCCTGCTTCTCCCTCTGCCTGTATCTCTGCCTTTCTCTCTGTGTGTCTCTCATGAGTAAATAAATAAAATCTTAAAAAAAAAAAAAAAAAGTTTTGGAATCGCCAGAGGAAGAACATTAAGATGTTAAAAAATAAAAAAAAGTTACATTTTCATTATCAGAAGCCTAAACATTCAGAGTAGGGTACCCCCCCCCCCCAAATGACTATCAGATTTTTCAGTACAAACTTTGCAAGCCTGAAACAGCATGATATATTCAAAGTGGTAAGAAAAGAAAAAAACTTCCAAGGAAGAATACTATATTCAGCAAAGTCCATCACTCAGAACTGAAGAAGAGATAGAGTTTGCCAACCAAGCAAAAGCTAAAGTTCATCACTACTAAACTAGCCTTACAAGAAATGTTACAGGGACTTAAGCTGAAAAGAAAGTGTCCTAATTATAACAAGAACACATATGAAAAAATAAATCTCACTGTAAGAGTAAATATATAATAAAGGTAGTGAATTACTTATAAGCTAGTATGAAGGTTGAAAGACAGAATTGCTTAAATTAATTATAATGATAATTAAAGGATACACAAGATAAAAAGATATAAAATGTAACATCAAAAACATAAAATAGGGGATCCCTGGGTGGCTCAGCGGTTTGGCGCCTGCCTTTGGCCCAGGGTGCAATCCTGGAGTCCCAGGATCGAGTCCCACATCGGGCTCCCTGCATGGAGCTTGCTTCTCCCTCTGCCTGTGTCTCTGCCTCTCTCTCTGTCTATCATGAACAAATAAGTAAATCTTTAAAACAAACAAACAAAAACAAAAAAACAAAAAACATAAAATAGGGGTACCTGGGTGGTTCAGTCGGTTTAGGGTCTGCCTTTGACTCAGGTCATGATCCCAGGGTCCTAGGATCAAGCCCCATGTTGGTCTCCCTGCTCAGCAGGGAGCCTGCTTCTCCCTCTCTCTCAAATAAAAATAAAATATTTAAAAAATAAAAAATAAAAACATACAACATCATGTTAGGGGTAAAAGGGGGGACAACAGAATAGCTAGAAAACAATTAGCAAAATAGCAATAAGCACACAAACCTATCAATAATTATTTTAAATAAAAAAGACTAAATTCTCCAATCAAAAGACATAAAGTAGCTGAACGGATTAAAACCCCCAAGATCCTACATGCTGCCTACAAGAGACACAACACACTTCAGATATGAGAAGACACACAGACTGAAAGTGAAGGGATGGAAAAAGATATTCCATGCAAATGGAAATGAAAAGAAAGCTGGGTAGCTACACTTACATCAGACAAAATAGACTTTAAACAAAGACTGTAGGGTGCCTGGGTGGCTCAGTCAGTTAAGCATCTGCCCTCAGCTCAGTTCATGATTTCAGGGTCCTGGACTGGGACTGAGCCCTACATTGGGCTCCCCACTTAGTGGGGAGTCTACTTCCCTGTCTGCCTCTCCCCTCACCCACTCTACCTCTCCGCTCATGCTTGTTCTCTCTCTCTCAAATAAATAAAATCCTTAAAAAACAAAACAAAAAAAACAAAGACTAATAAGAGACAAAGAAAGGTGTTACATAATGATAAAAGGGTCAATCCAGCGAGGAGATAGAACATTTGTAATTATTTATGCACCCAATATAAGAGCACCTAATATATAAAAGAAATATTTAGCAGAATTAAAGTGAGAAATAGCCAATAACATAATAGGGGATTTTAATACCTCACATCAACAGATAGATTATCTAGACAGAGTATCAATAAACATTGACCTTAAACAACGTTAGAGATTTAAGAGATATTTACAAGAACATTTCATCCCAAAGCAAGAGAATATACATTGTTCTCAAGTGCACTTGGAACATTTTCCAAGATTGACCATATATCAGTCCATAAAACAAGTCTTAATGAATTTAAGGGGATAAAAATCATATCAAGCATCTTTTACAGTCACAATGACATGAAACTAGAAATTAACTACATGACAAAAACTGGGAATAAGTGAATTAAACAATATGATAATGAATCAATGGGTCAAACAAGAAATCAAAAGACAAATCAAATAATGCTTTGAGAAAAACAAAAATGGAAATGCAACATAACAAAATTTATGGGATGCAACACAAGTAGTTCTAAGAGGAAAGTTCACGATGATTAAGTGCTTACTTCAAAAACAAGGTAAGTCTCAAGTAAACTATCTAATTTCACACCTCAAGGAAGTAGGGGGAAAAAGGAAGCCCAAAGTTAGGAGACAGGAAAAGATAATTGGAGCAGAAATAAATGAAATAGAGAGTAAAAAGACAACAGAAAAGATCACTGAAACTAAGCTGGTTCTTTGAAAAGATAAAATTGACAAACTCTTAGCTAGATCTACCAAGAAAAAAGAGAGGGCTCAACTAAAAATCAGAAATGAAAAAGGAAATATTACAATTGATATACAAAGGATCACAAGAAACTACTATGAATAATTACTGCCAACAAATTGAATCTAGAATTACATAAATTCCTGGAAACATAGTATCTACCAAGACTGACTCATGATACAATAGAAAATCTGAACAGACTGACTGCTAGCAAGAAGACTGTATTAGTAATCAAAAACCTCCAGGGATCCCTGGGTAGCTCAGCGGTTTAGCACCTGCCTTCCGCCCAGGGCATGATCCTGGAGACCTGGGATCCAGTCCCACATCAGACTCCCTGCATGGAGCTTGCTTCTCCCTCTGCCTGTGTCTCTGCCCCTCTCTCTCTCTCTCTCTCTGCCTATCTCTCTCTCTCGAATAAATAAATAAAATCTTAAAAAAAAAAAAAAAGTCCAAAACTGCACAGCTTCATTGGTGAATTCTACCTAACACTCAAAGAATTAATACCAATCTTTCTCAAGCTCTTCCAAAAAACAGAAGAGGGATAACTTGTACATTTTACAGGGCCAGCATTACCCTGATACCAGAACTAAAGATATCACAAAAAAAGAATTACGGATCAATATGCCTGATAAACACAGATGCAAAAATCTCTGCATTCTTATAATGTCCACATTACTCAAAGCAATATACAGGTTCAATGCAATGCCTATCAAACTTCCAATGCTATTTGTCACAGAAATGGAACTAATAACAAGGCTAAAACTTGTATGAAACCACAAAAAGATCCTGAATAGCCCAAGCAATCTTGAGAAAGAAGAACAATGCTGAAGCCATCCCTCTCTCTGACTTCAAACTATATTACAAAGCTATCGTATGATTAAAACAGTATGATTTTGGCAATAAAGCAGACACATAGATCAACAGAACCAAACAGAAAGCCCAGAAATAAACTCATGCATGTATGGTTAATTAACTTGTGACAAAGGAGCCCAAAATATACAATGCAGAAAGAACAGTCTCTTCAATAAATGGAGTTGGAAAAATTGGACAGCTACATGCATGTGGGGAACCAGCTGCAGAGCTTATCTGAGAACTGAATCCCGTAGTCCTCAGCACACTGGGGATATGTAAGGTCAGCACAGACACTTGACCACATTGTTCTCCAGATACAGCTCCTCTGCTCCCCCTCCTAGAGTTAATAGACTATTCTCTTACCTGTACCCTGTTATTCTAGCTTTACAAGCTTTCCCTCAACCTCTCAATATTGTTTGACTCCCATTACACTGTAGGGGTAGTCCGTCTTATTGAAACTGCAACAAGCACATACCCCCTGAGGACCTTAGCTTCCTGTTCTGAACTTTACAACAACTTATTCTCTCTTGCTATCATGCCCTTTATATAACTCACATTCCAAACTCCCAGGACCCCTGGCTCTGGGCAATGCTGTTGCCAATTCATTAGTATGTTCCATATTTCACCAAACACAGGCTTCTCATGCTCTTTTTTAACCAGTCTTCACATAGCCTTTGCAAATTATTCCCTAATCTCTTGCTCGACAGATCGTACACTCCTGTCCATCCTGTCAACAATTATCTTTCCAGGTGATCAATTTGGGAGTTAACCCTCACAGCCTTGCTCCCAATAAATTTTGGCAAATGGATGTGACTCATGTAAAACAATCTGGCCATTTGTCTTACATTCATGTGTCCATAGACACCTTTTCTCATATGGTCTGGGCTATTCCGCTCTCAGGGGAAGCTGTAACCCACATACAACAACATTGCCTTGAGGCTTTAACAGTCATGGGACTTTCAAAAACCATTAAAACTGACAACAGCTCAGCCTCTACTAGTAAAGCTTTCACTCAATTTTACTCTACATGGGGAATCACCCACATCTTTGGTATACCCTATAATCCACAAGGCCAAGCTATCATGGAACACATGAATGCCACTCTTAAAACATAATTGAAAAAATAAAAAGAAGGAATAGCAGACAGTTACCCCCACTACACCTTTCCCTTATTACCTTCAATTTTTTCTCTTGCGGATGATGGCTACTCTGAGGTAGAACACCATCAGGGTGTCAACGACACCACACCACAGAGAGACCCTGGTTAGATGGGAGACACCCAGAAACGGGCCAATGGAAAGGACCTGATCCCCTTATAACATGGGGAAGAGGTTATTCCTGTGTAAAAGAGGATAATAAAACTTACATTTGGGTTCCAGGTCACTGGGTGAAAGCTTACCATGGACACAGAGGAGGTAATGCAAGGGATGAAGAGACTATGCCTCAACAGAAAGGGGCAAAGCGTGGCCTGTGTGCTGTTGTTTCAGACCCAACAGGCTCTGATGATGATTTGGGGCAAGTGAAGATGACGACAGATGAAGCCCAGAGAAAGCTCCATGTATTAGGCCAACCATAAAATCCTGCTAATGTATTTCTCATGATGGTAGCCATCATCAGTAGTACAGTAGGGGTCGCTGAGGGTATTCAATATTGGACCCATATCCCTCAGCCTGGGCTGATCTGCCACCTACTGTTAATCTCAATGATACCAAGTGGTTGCTTCCCCCGCTCTTATCTCTACTAGCTCTCTTAATAAAAGCTGGAGAAAACAAAGCCTCAGGGTCCGAGTCTGAGTCCCAGTCCCCGTTCCCCAGATTAAAATTCAGTGAGACTCCATGTCTTTCTTCATACCATCACCCCCAACTATCCTGGCTCCATGGCACATGCAAAAAGAACAAAACTGAGTCACTTGCTTAAACCATACACCAAAATTAACTCAAAAGAGATTAAAGACTTTAACAAAAGGCCTGAAACTAAAACTCCTAAAAGCTAACATAGGCAGTAAGGTCCCTGAAACCAGTCTTGGTGATGATTTTTTGAGCCAAAGCAACAAAAGCAAAAACAATCAAGTGAGACTACATCAAACTAAGAAGATTCTGTACAACAAACGAGATCATCAATAAAATGAAGGCCAACCCGAGTTGGAGAAACTAAGTGCAAATCATATCTGATTAGGAGTTAATATCTAAAATACATGAAAAACCACAACTCAATAACCAAAAACCAAATACTCCAATTAAAAATGGGCAGAAGATAGGAATGGACATTTTTCAAAGACATCTAGAAGCCACAGGTATATGAAAAGATGCTTACCATCAGTAATCATCAGAGAAATGCAAATCAAAAGCACAATGAGGTATCACCTACCATCTGTCAAAATGGGTATTTTATTTTTATTTATTTTTTTCTTTTTTTTCAAAATGGGTATTTTAAAGACAAGAAGGGGCATCTGGCTAGCTCAGTCAGTGGAGTATGTGACTCTTGATCTCAGAGTTGTGAGTTTTTTTTTTAAAAGATCTGTACAGATCTTTTGGGTGTACAGATTTCTTACATAAATCTTTTTAAAAAGACAAGAAATGACAAATGCTGGAAAAGATGTGGAGAAAAGGGAGCCCTTGTGAACCGTTAAGAATATAAATTGGTATAACCACTATGGAAAATAGTATAGAGGCTTCCTCAAAAATTAAAAATAAAACTACCATGTGATCCAGCTATTCTGCATCTGAGTATTCATCCAAATGAAAACACTAACTTGAAAAGACGTATGTACCCCCATATTCACTGTAGCATTATTTGCATTACTATCTAGGCACTATAGCCAAGATATGGAAGGAACCTATGTCCATCAATGGATGAATGAAGAAAGAAACTGCTGTATATATAAAATAAATAATGGAATATTATGCAACCATAAAAAGAAAGTAATCTTGCCATTTGTGACAACATGGATGGACATCACAGGCATTATGCTAGGTGAAGTAAGAAAATACCATATGGTCTCTTAGATGTGTAGTCTAAAAAAACAAGCAAAGAAAAAATCAAGCTTATAAATAAAGAGAACAGATTGGTGGTTGTAGGAGTTAAGGGGTGGGGGATGGGAGAAATGGGTGAACTGGTTGGGTTTCTAGTTTAAATAAACTGAATTTTAAAATGTTAAATAAATTAGATTTTTTTTTTTTTTTTTTTTTTTTTAATGATAGTCACACACAGAGAGAGAGAGAGGCAGAGACATAGGCAGAGGGAGAAGCAGGCTCCATGCACCGGGAGCCTGACATGGGATTCGATCCCGGGTCTCCAGGATCACGCCCTGGGCCAAAGGCAGGCACCAAACCGCTGCACCACCCAGGGATCCCATAAATTAGATTTTTAAAAAATGATATTTTCATCATCAGAACCCTAACCATGAGAACCCTACTACTACTTTTGCTTTTTGCCTACTCCTTAAATCTCAAGTACACTTGGAATAGAATAACCACCACAAAACATTAAGGATTTTCTTTGAATAAAAGATGTTTAAATTGACTCTTGAAATCCAACCACCACTGATGCAGCACTATTAACTTTGAGTGATGGCAAAAAAACAAAACAAAACAAAACTTTGAGTGATGGCTTTTCTAAACACACTGCATTCTGGAGACAGATCAAAGGTTTTATCTTGCTCCCACAATGACCCATGTCACGGCTTCTACATAACTTCAACAGCATTGTTTGCAATGGCCAATTTAACCAAGTTTCAGTTATTGTTGTTTTTTAAATCTCCCTCCTATCCTTTGGTATACATAACGTTCCTAACATGCTAGAGGTGTAGAAGGGTGGCTGAAAGAGAAAAATACCTGCAGTACAAACACAAACAACCAGCATCTCCCTCACTGAGACACCCAGACATATCTTTTCTCTAGGGGCCAACTACTCAGGTTGAATTTTTCCCTGGTTTCTTGGATGTTATATGTGCAAACCTCCATTCTCATCACTAGTCATTCACTCATGGAACTTTGCTGGGAATTATACCAAATTATTAAGATATACTTGGTCTTCTGGAAACTGAGAAATATAATCCACAGAAAACTTATGGAGACTGAATTAAATAAGAGAACAGTCACAAACCTTCAGAATTTGCATTGGTCTTATCCTCTGTTTTGACATATGTTATAGAGAAGGCACAGTATATGGTGGTGGGTAAGGTAGAGCTATCAGAATTGTGTGTTTAGATGAGGTGAGACTATTCAGATACAATCCAAAAAGTTAAAGACTGTGCTGGCTCATTAGGAGAGACATCCTAAGAGTCTCCCTCATCTCCTAGTTGCACTGAAAGAGACTACCCACTATATCCTCAAAAGTGAATGTAAGAGTAAAGCACTGCTTCATGAGTTCCAGGAAGATACTGTGGGAGAGATTAAAAACACCACATCTCCATTCTTTGGGATAATCTCAGTCTTCTTCTCCAGTGGAGCTTATAGTTTCATGGCCAAGACGGCAAAAATAAACATTGCAGGTGAATGGAAAAAAAAATGTTTCCAGGGGAACAAAACAGCAGCTGGATGTTAGATTTGCAACAATTATTAAGTGTTCTATGGAGAATCTTTGTTTTACATAATAAATTAAAAGCTAATACAAGTAAATCAACCAGCTTTCTACAGAGGCCGAGAGACATGCACCTGCACGGTAGCTGGAACCACCATCTATCTGTCCTTCATCACACACACCCATACATCCCATAAACCTCTTCTAGTCCATTATCTGAAATGTGTACCATTAAAGAGTCACACCCTTGCATCTGCTATAAAAAGACAAATTCCTTTCTGAGCAGCAATATTTCAGGCAATCAGCTCTACCTTCTTCATTAATCAGACAGTAAGAAGCTAGTATATCTAGAAAGGACCTAGGGGAATGATGGGAAAAGCAGAATTGTTCACGTTATCAATATTTATTGAGAGTCTACTACTGAAGACCATAGTATCAAGTGGGGATACAGTGATGAATTAATTCACTCCTTCAACTCAAACTCCCTCCCTCAGTCATTCCTTCACTCATTCAACAGATGTACCAGGAACTGGGATATAATATAAATTCTGCCCTCGGAGGGACATAATCCAATGAAAGAAATATTTATGTCTACAAAGCAAGAATACATTTAAAAAAACAAAACAAAACAAGTGCTATGGAAGCTAGTAGATTGGAGAGATTAGTATTAGATGAGGGAATCAAATATGGATTCATGAAAAAAGGCATTTAACCTGAATGTATAGAATGGCTAGCATAGGAATATGCTAAATGGGCAAGATGGTTTAGGAAAAGTCATAAAACTGCTAACCTACCACTGAAAGGGGCCTGCCAGCAGGAGGCAGCAGAACTCTAAATGCCAGACGCTCAGAAGAATGGAAGTAGGGAAAGTGAATGATGAGGTGTACAGAAAGGAAGGGGGGAATTCCAGAGGGAAATAGCATGTCCTGCCTTACCAATGTGCCTGGGGCCAGGCCTGTATATATTTGTGTCTCAGGCCTTATACTTCTGAAAGTACAATTCTTTAGATCTTGGAGATTTCTCTAGCCAAAGCCCTCATTTTACAGAAAACAGAAGAGCTTGATAAATTCCCAAAGTCACAGAGCTAGTAGATGGTTGTTCTGAGATTATAACCAAGTTGCCCTGAAATGAATGTAATGTTTTTTCCATTTGTACCAAAGCTTATCAACTGGCTAGAAGCATCTTTTATGTGTATATATGTACACACTATAGTGGAGGGACATAAAGACTGATGTCTCAGGAGAAATATGAGTTATGAAGGTTAAGAAACACAGACTTGCACAGTTGCACATCCTGAGAGAAGTTTCCTTTGGGAATAGGATTGAACTAGAAACTTAAGCTACAATTTTGCCATCTATGAATGGTCTATGAATAAGCTTCTAAAATCTTAGCTACCAAGATATCTGCTTCACACATCAACTCCCCTGTTATCACTATTGTTATAAATGAAAATGACAGGTTTACAGATGACCAAGGATTGACTTCTCAGCAGGATAAAATGGAACCAGCAGAAAAGAAGTCACAATCATCTAACAATTGAGTTTTCAAAGAATTGAAAGCATCTCTATTCCTAGCCAGATTTCCAATGCAGAAAGATACGCTGTCCTAACAGCAAATATGAATTGATGGGAGGGACATAAAAACGTTTTAAAGCAAGTTGCACTGGGTCTTCTTATATATCTATTCTGGGAAACTTCTCTCTCCATCAGAATTAAGTTTCCTCCACCCAGTAAGTCATATTCATTTCCCGTAATTCCAGACCACTCAGAATAATGTTAAGCAGGTATGATGTTAACAAATCACAGAATTAAGGAATGTTGGCAAGTATCTAAGACATCTGATCTGTTTTTAAATAAGATGCAACTAGCCCAGAGAAATAAAGTGAGTTGGCCAAGATCACACACAATAAAGATGGAGAACCAGTCTCAAAAGCAGATCTTGTGCCTTCACATTTTTCTTGTCCATCTACGGCCTGAGGACAAGCTTACCTGGGGAGTATAGTACACTAAGAGTTTGTTTATTTATTTGTTTATTTATTTATTACACTAAGGGTTTAGGCTTTAATCAGGGATGGTCCCAGCTTCCTACCTCAAGTGGGACTTTATTCTAATATTTCCAATATTTACCTACAAACACATTAAAAGATTATGTTTTTCTTCCCAAGCCATGAATATGACAGAGTACTTTTTTTAGTTATGCCTAAATGAACATAAGATACCTACACAACTGTGTTATTTTCTTCTATGTAATTTCCCCTTTCACTTTTAAGTATCTGATCACTTTATGAGTAAACATATGATAAGTACAGCTTCCATGACTACTTTTGATTTAGATGATATGGACATGTTCTACAATAGAGAATGGTAAAGAGGATGACTGCTTGATAAAAAATGATATTGCTACTAACATTATCTTGATATTATCAAGACTACACTATGAATTAGGAAAGCTTTTAAATATTTACTGATTTACAATACTGAATATAATCTAATAAGGACACCTTGTAAAATGTTTTAAAAAAGTTAAAAATTAACTAAAATAATAGCTATTGTGTTACAGTTTAGAATTGTGAGCAAATGCTATTTATAAACTAACAGTGAACTATTCAATATTTTGATACATTTTACATTATAAAACTAAATTATAAATTAAAATTCAATAAAAGAAAAACTTTTATATATCACTTGGGTAAGAGACTAGGGGATGCCATCAGCCACAGTTAGAAGTAAAGGAGAGCTTTCACAGCACTCTAGGTATGCCAACTAATCAATAAGGAAGAATGTTCTAGATATTTGACTTTTTCATGGCTGATTCCCTGTCAATTTGGATCTGAAGTGGATTTGTGTCACTTAATTTTTATATATTTTTATATATTTATAAATTTAAGGCTGAAACGGTGGACTGTATCTTCCTGATTATTTTTCCCTAACATTTAGCAGTTTCAGAAGAGTGCCTTAGTTTAGTATCAGAGGAAAAAGATGCAAGCTTCCTCGCAAGATATGTCTTGCACTTTAAAACTCCAAATACTATAACATCACCATGCTTTATAGACTCAGTATTTTATTAGACAGAGGCAGGATAACTGAAACTTAGCAAAAACGGTATCAAAAAATGAGTTTTCAGAGACACTCAAAACAAGCATCATATATTCATTTTTTTATGCAACCATGACATTATTTTTTACTAAGTTTATTACTTTAATTCCAGTATAGTGTTATATTAGTTTCAGGTGTACAATATAGAGATTCAACAATTCCATACATTATTTAGTGCTCATCACAGTAAGTATGCTCCTTAATCCCCACCTCCACCTACCCCTCTGGTAACCAGTAGTTTGTTCTTTGTAGTTAAGAGTCTGTTTTTTGGTCTGCCTTTCTCTTTTTTCCCCCCTTTGTCCATTTGTTTTATTTCTTAAATTCCATATGAGTGAAATCATGGTATTTGTCTTTTTCTGATGTATTTCACTTAGTATTATACTCTCTAGCTCCATCCAGGTCATTGAAAATGACAGGATTTTCTTTTTATGACTTAATACTCCATTACACACACACACAATCAATGGACACTTGGGCTGCTTCCATAGTTTGGATATTGTATATAATACTGCAATAAACATAGAGGTGCATGTATCCCTTTGAATTAGTGCTTTTATATCTTGGGGCTAAATACCCAGTAGTGTCATTGCTGGATCATATGGTAGTTCTATTTTTAACTTTTTGAGAACCCTCCATACTATTTTTCATAGTGGCTGCCCCAGTTTGTACTACCACAGTGCCCAAGGGTTCCTTTTTCTCCACAGCCTTATCAACACCTGCTGTTTCTTGTTACTGATTTTAGCCATTCTGACAGATATGAGGCAATACCTCATTGTGGTTTCAATTTGCATTTCCCTGGTGAGTGATAACAACCTCTTTTCATGTGCCTGTTGCCCCGTGGATGTCTTCTTTGGAGAAATGTCTGTTCATATCTCCCGCCTTTTTAAATAAGTAATCCCTACACCCAATGTGGGGCTCAAACTCATGATCCCAAGATCAAGAGTCACATGTTCCTCTGACTGAGTCAGCCAGGTGCCCCAGTCAGTCCATTTTTTAATTGGATTATTTGGTTTGGGGGTGTTGAGTTTTATTAGCTCTCTCTAGATTTTGGATACTAACCCTTTATTGAATATGTAATTTTGCATATGTCATTTTTCCCCATTCCTAAGTTGCCTTTTAGTTTTGTTGTTTCCTTTGCTGTGCAGAAGCTTTTTATTTTGATGTAGGCACAGTTTACTTTTGCTTTTGTTTCCTTCCTATGCCCCAAGAGACATATCTAGAAAAATGTTGCTATAGCCAAGGTCAGAGAAATTACTGCCTGTGCTCTGTTCTACAATTTTTATGGTTTTAGGTCCCAATTTTAGAACTTTAATCCATTTTGAGGTTTTGTTTGTGTGTATGGTATAAGTGATCCAGTTTCATTCTGTTGCATGTAGCTAACCTGTTTTCTCAATACCATTTGTTAGTGACGGTCTTCTACCATTAGTCTTTCCTCTTTATCAAAGATTAGTTGACCATATAGCTGTGGCTTTATTTATGAGTTTTCTATTCTATTCCATTGATCTATGTGTCTATTTTTGTGCCAGTACTATACTGCTTTGATTACTATAGCTTTATAATAAAATCTAAAGTCTGGAATTGGGCAGCCTGGGTGGCTCAGCGGTTTGGTGCTGCCTTCAGCTCAGGTCGTGATCCTGGAGTCCCGGGATCGAGTCCCACATCAGGCTCCCTGCATTGGAGACTGCTTCTCCCTCTGCCTGTGTCTCTGCCTCTTTCTCTGTCTCTCATGAATAAATAAAATATTTTAAAAATAAAAAAAATAAAAATAAATAAAAATAAAAAAATAAAGTCTGGAATTGTGATACGTACAGTTTTATTCTTTTTCAAGATTGCTTTGGCTAAAAAAAAAAAAAAAAAAAAAAAAAAAAAAAAAAAAAAGATTGCTTTGGCTATTCGAGGTCTTTTATAGTTCCATAGTAATTTTAGGATTGTTTGTTCTGTGAAAGATGCTGTTATAATTTTAATAGAGATTGCATTAAATCTGTAGATTACTTTGGGTAGTATAGACATTTTAACAGTATTTGTTCTTCCCACTCATGAACATGGAATATCTTTCCATTTCTTTGATCAATGTTTTAAAGATATTAGAGTACAAGTCTTTCACCTCCTTTGGTTAGGTTTATTTCTAGGTGTCTTCTTATTTTTGGTGCAATTGTAAATTAGATTATTTTCTTAATTTCTCTTTCTGGTGCTTCATTATTAGTGTATAGAAATGCAAAAAGATTTCTGTACATTGATTTTATATCCTACGAGTTTACTGATTTACTGGTTCTAGTAGTTTTTTGGTGGAGTCTTTCAGATTTTATATATATACATATATACACACATACACACACACACATATATATAGTTATCACATCAACTGAAAATAGTGAAACCTTTACTTCTTCATTACCAATCTGGATGCCTTATATTTTTGTTGTTGTTGTCTGATGGCTGTGGCTAAGACTTCCAGTACTATGTTGAATAAAAGTGGTGAGATGGACCTCCTTGTCTTGTTCCTAACTTTAGGGGAAAAACACTCAATTCTTCCCGGTTAAGGATGATGTTCGCCATGGGTTTTTCATCTAAGGCCTTTATTATGTTGAGATATGCTTCCTCTAAACCTACTTTGTTGCAGGTTTATCATAAATGGATCTTGTACTTTGTCAAATGCTTTGTCTGTATCTATTGAAATAAACATATGGTTCTTACTGTTTCTCTTGTTTATGTATCATTTTGACTTGTGAATACTGAACCACTCTTGCATCCTGGGAATAAATCCCACTTGATTGTGATGGATACCTTTTTAATGTATTGTTGATTTTATAAGTATTGAGGATTTCTGCATCTATGTTCATCAGAGATATTGGTATGTAGTTCTTTTTTTTGTGATGTTTTTATCTTTGGTGCCAGGGTAATGCTGAACTCAGAATAAATATGGGAAGTTTCCTTCCTCTTCTATATTTTGAAATAGTTTGAGAAGAGCAGGTATTAGCTCTTTAAAAGTTTGGTAGAATTTACCTGTGAAGCCATCTGGCCTTGGATTTTTGTTTGTTAGAGTTTTTTGTTACTCATTCAATTTCATTGCTGGTAATTGGTCTGTTCAAATCTTCTGTCTCTTCCTGCTTCAGTTTTGGTTATGTTTCTAGGAATTTCTCCATTTCTTCCAGGTTGTCCAATTTGTTGGCATGTAACTTTTCATAATACTCTCTTAAAAATGTTTGTATTTGTCATGTTGGTTATTCTTTCATTTGTGATTTGGAGGGGTTTTTTTTCTTTTTTTTTTTTTTAGTGAGTCTGGCTAAAGGATCATCAATTTTATCTTTTCAAAGAACCAGATCCAATTAAAAACAAAAACAAAAACAAAAAAACAAAGAACCAGATCTTAGTTTCATTGCTCTATGATGTTTTTTAGAGGTCTCTCAAATCAGAGAATCAACTTTTTTTTTTTTTTAAGATTTTATTTATTTGAGATACATCACAGCAGGAGGAATGGCAGAGGGAGAAGCAGGCTCCCTGTTGAGGAGGGAGCCCGATGCAGGGCTTGATCCCAGGACCTTAGGATCATGACCTGAGCCAAAGGCAGACACTTAACTGACTGAGCCACCCAGGCACCTTGAGAATCAACTCTTTATCAGAGTTTTTAGAAAAAAATTAGGTAGGTATAGAAAAAATGACAAGAGTATGCTCTTTCAGATATTAGCCAAGCTTTGTATTAAGATTCTGGGGTCCATAACCAGAAGGCCATATATAAAATACTCAATTTAATCAGTATTTATTTTCATGAAATTCCTTAATGAGATAAACAAGATAAATCCTATTAATACCTTAAATTTATATATTTTATAAAACTTTACAAAGTATTTTATGTATTTCCCCTTTAAAAAAAAAAAACAGCTTTTATGTTGAGTAAAGTTGGATTATTCCCATTTTACAGACAGAGAATCTAAAGCTCAGAGAGGTTTGGCTTGGCCAAAAGGATCTTACTCAAAGGGAAAGGATCCAAAACCAAGTCTTCAGACTTAATCTAGTGCTTTCTCTCTACTGCCTCCTCCAGGATGGTCTGATTAAGCTTGCATAATGGCAGAAAAATGAACCTGATGCTCTCTTACAGTCTTCTTCAGGCCAAAAAGTTTTAAGAAGTTGGTAGTGAATAAGTTGAGAGTATCCCAACCATCAAATAGATTTCTTAATGACTTACTAAAGCATATTGTGCACCATCATCAGTAACTGTTAGAAAAAATAAGGAACAGAAGGTTAGAACAGATGTTCATTAAATAGACAATAAAAGCTACTGATCTAGGGGTGCCTGGGTGGCTCAGTCAGTTGAGCATCCTACTCTTGATCTCGGCTCAGGACCTGATCTTAGGGTCCTGGGATGGAGCCCCACATCAGGCTCAATGGTTAGCGGGGAGCCTGCTTGGGATTTTCTCTTTCCCTTTCCCTCTGCCCCTCCCAACCCTCTTATGTGTGCACCCAAATAAATCTTTTTTTAAAAAAAGCTATTGTCTAATCAGCAAATCTATAAGGCTGTCCTTCATTTGAGTTTGCAGTTAGTTATAAACAATGATTGCTCCAGCACTCATGTTAATAAGGGAACTCAGTATGCAAAAAGGATCCAAGGTGCAGAATAAGCCAAAACAATAGTAACAGAATGCAAGTATATGGAAAAACTAAATTTCTCAGGTAATCAAAGAAATAAAAATTAAGATACCATGTTTTATCTATGAATCTACAAAACAGTTTCTTTTAATAGTAACACTTAGTGTTGGTGGACATACTGAAACAGACAATCTCCCACAGTCCTTCCTAGAGCAAACATGATTGGAGTCAGCTTTTCGGAAGCATTCTAAAGATGGTTTATTAAAATTTCATGTACTTAACCAATAATTTAACTTAACGTATCCTAAAAAATTCAGTCTAATGTGCAAAGATGAACATCATTTTACGAAGGTAAAAAACAGCAAGATAACACAAAAGGGGTTCATTAATAAGCCCTATCATGTTTGTGAGGCCTTTCCTGCCCTCCGACAATCTTGCAGTATATGCTGTCTGTCCCAGAGCACCTTTCTCAGATCCCTTGCAATTGTTGTAATCCAATAAGACTAGAAATATCTCAAGAGCAAGGACTATGGCCATCCTTCTGCCTCAAAGGCCTACCATGGGCTAAAATACTTGGGCCCTAATCAAAAAAGAAAGCCCTAAAGTCAACTTCAACACTCTAATATCAATCTTTCTCTCTTCATCAAATTGGTACAATACCAAAATTATATTTATCTGTAGCTCTCTGAAAGTTCTCTATTGAGAGTGGCCTTTCTACCTCTAACAAAGGTATTATTTCTCAAAGACACCAGCTAGTTAGACCTTAACTCTAATAACAAAATAGGCAATGACCTGACCTGCTATATGATGGCTAGGCAAAACAACAGCAAACCCAAGGCTTTTCTCTGTAAAGAGACAAAGTCCAGAGCAAGCTAACCAGCAATGTCAGGAACTGCAAGAAGTGTGGACCTGGAACAACCAATCTTAATGACAGAAGCCAGGCTTCTCTCACTTGCTTCCACAATGCAAGGTCAAGAGCTAACTTTCATAACACTATAGCTTTAGGACATCTCTTAAGGGCCAGCAACCAAACATAATACTACTCAAATAAAATCAAATGAGAACAGAATGCGGGGGGGGGGGGGGGTGTTGGAGACATTTCCTTGGTTAACTTCAAGTCAGTGACTAATCTCCTAGGTCAGGGCTGGGCAACAGAGCAAGCTGCAACCTCCTGTGTTCCCAAGGCATTGAGCCTGGAGATAGTTATCAGATTTATCCTGCAGGGTTACCAGATCCAAACTGGGAATCAGAGAGATGAGTCGACGTGGAATGGGAAAGGATGAAAGAACTCCTGGAATCAATGTTCAGAACTCATCAGGCTTTCTATCCAACTCAAAGACCTAGAGAACGGGGAGCAGGTCAAGGAGATAGAGTCACAGCAAAAGGGACGCACAGCCAAAGCTCCTCCCTCCAAGGGAGGAGCCCAGGGAAGAGGAAGACCAGGGTGAGTCAGCAACATCTGCATCAGGATTGTACCTTATATTCGGTGACTGCCATTGTATCAGCCAAATAGCACCAATGCTCCTCCTCCTCAGATTCCTGACATTCCAAATTTCCTTTTACAGTGGGAATTTGAGATTTCTGGACAAGTAAAAGGATTTTAAATGTCTGCGTTTTTCCTAGTCATTCTGTGATTTAAAAACTGCAAAGCGGGCCAGTCTTTCCACAACCATAGAAGGGAACCCAAACTATACTATAGTGGACAATAAAATCTCCATTATGCTAACAAGATCTTTGCTGGATTTGGGCCAACTTAATTTAGCTATGAAAGGTCTCCTTTCATTACCATCTGTGACTTATGCTGGTGGAAACTGTTATAGAATTATCCATTTTACATCAGGACAGTCCTGATCTGCCACAGAGTATACGTTATCCAACGGAGTCAGAGGAGACCTGTTTCAGATGGATGATGCTAAAAGAATGCTCACTTCATTAAACTGTTGGTTTTATGCAGTTTTTGTAGTTGTGTTATATTTAACAATAAAGTTTAGAGAAATGAGGCAGACTCATATTGCATGTGTAAGTATAATTAATACAAAGTAGAGGGAATTCAACAACTACTGAACAATTGCTGTGCTTCACAGGTCCTGTACTTGTACTATGTAGAATTTGTCATTTCATCCTCATTTCCAGCTTGTAAGAGTGATTTTGCTTCACTTTATAGCTGGGGGAAAAAAAACCTCAAATGCTACAGAGATTTAGTAAGGAGAGAGCTACAATGTGACTCCAGGCATGTCTGGCTCTGAAGTAAATAGCTCCTTGTATCTCTAGTCAACAGTGGAGAGGCCAGGGTGGAGTGGAAGGAGGGCCTCTTGATTAGATAGCAAAGAAGACCACGAAGGACAGAGAACATTTGGTATGCCATCCCTCTCACCACTCTCTGGACAGGATCAGTATCTGAAAATTCTTTCCATTTCTTTTCATGTGAAATTTCCTTAGTTAGCAATTGTTCTTTCTCTTCTCTCGACAGAGAAATGAATCAAAGTTGAAAAAAGAGAAATGATGAAGTTAGTAAACCTTTGATTTAGAAAACTTGTAAATTCCATTTCCCAGATAAAGTTTCACTTTACTTTAAAAATATTGCTCCTACAGGTCAAACTTCTGTTTTTAAAAATCCCAACTTGCAGTAATCTAAATAATGGATTTCAAGTTTCTCAAGGAGTTCTAAAATCCAAATAATCTAAACTGCTCTAAGCTTACACACCAAACCAAAAAAAAAAAAAAAAAAAAAAAAAAAAAAAAAATCTGGCAAGAACATAAAACATCTTTTGGGGATATCTTATTGTCACAGAAAGCAAAAAAGAAAAAAAGAAAAGAGAAAAGAAAAGAAAAAAGAAAGAAAAGAAAGAAAAGAAAAGAAAAAAAGAAAAGAAAAGAAAAGAAAAGAAAAGAAAAGAAAAGAAAAGAAAAGAAAAGAAAAGAAAAGAAAGACTAATGAGATTATATCAAAAAGACACAGGAATCAGGGGCACCTGGGTGGTTCAGTCAATTAAGTATCCGGATCTTGGTTTTGGTTCTGGTCATGATCTCATGGGTCACAGGATCCAGTCCCGCATCCAGCTCCATATCAGCAGACAGCAGGGAGTATGCCTGAAGATTTTGAAGATTCTCTCCCTCTGCCTCCCCCCACCAATGCTTGGCACACATGTACACACTTTCTATTAAAAAAAAAAAAATGCACATAGGAATCAGATTTAAGAGGCTTCTGATGGCCAAATTTGGTCAAAAAAGAATGATTATTGACTGTAATATAGTAAATAAATAAAAACCCATGAGTATATAGTAACTTGCATTTTTAAAAAAAGGAAATTCTTATAACTATATTCCCATCTCTTGTCGTAGCCTCTGAATTTTTACGTAATATGCCTTTTCTATTATAAACGTTAAGTAATATGCAAATAAGCACCACAGTGTTCAATGCCTTTGATGGCAGAGAAAGAAAGTATCCTTTAGACATCCTTCACTTTTTTAAGGCTTTTTGTGGAGGAAATGAAAAAAAGTGAATAAGAACAATTCATTTTATATTTAGAGTTTCATATAAGGAGGCAGGAGATTTTCCCCAATTTTACACTGACTTTTGCACCATGTCTTGAATTGGCTGTACTCTCTAAATGTTTGCAAAGTTCAATAATTTGTAGAGTTAGGATTTTAAAAAATTAAATATTCCTGAAGGGAAGAAGACAGTAAGAATCAATACTAACAAAAGCTGAAAGGTTAGAGTACTGATATCATGAGACCTCTAGGTGATTCCAGCAGAGGAGACAGCTGAGTGGCACAAATGAAACACAGCAGGCTCAAGTTAGGGTTCTTGGATATGAGTCTCAACCCTGCCATGTACTAGCTGTGTGTCCAGGAGAAGCCCTTTACCTCTTGCACTAATGTTTCTTTAATAAAGACCAACCAATAAGTTGGTCTCCATGACCTTCACACCTACTTTATGAACATGAATGTCTGAACTTCTATTTCCCTTGTGCTATATACCCATGGGTGAATTAACTTCCTTGTGCTTCAGGTCCTCATCTGTAAAATGGGGATGTTAACACTCCCTATACCTCACCTTGGCTGCTGTGAGAATGAAATAATATAGGTAAAGTTTAATATTGAACAGGACCTGGAATGTAGTAAGCATACCAAACTGTTCACTATGTTCATTCTCATCCTTATAATTAAAAAAAGAATAATTGTGATTTGTCATCCACCCAAAAACTCCAAAAGCTAATAATCCTTCAAAGTGCAGCTCTGATGCCTTCATCATTCTGACTGGAATTGCCTTTATCTGCCTCCCTTGTTTTCCTATGATATGAGAGCTCCTGGGTGTCTACACCATTTCAGGATAAAGTAACTTCACAGCATCCTGCTCCAAACCATGATGTAAGGTCATTTCTTTTCTGGAGTGGGGACAAAAGGGAAGAGTGGCTAAAACAGGTCTAACAGATTGACCTTTTCAGTGAAAGTAAAAGGAGACTAAGCAAAGGGAAACTAAGCATTAGAAGAAAAACCAACTGACCAGGAGCCTCACATTCATGACTCAGATAGGCAGGTCTGGTTATAAAATTGATACAATGCAGGTAAAAGCTGAAGCTGGGTAAACGCAGTTCATGGAGAGAAAAAAAAAAAAAAAAAACGCAGTTCATGGTCTCTTTGGTTTTTATCAGTTTAAAATTCCTAGTAATTTTTTTAAATCTATGAAATGGGGGATCCCTGGGTGGCGCAGCGGTTTGGCGCCTGCCTTTGGCCCAGGGCGCGATCCTGGAGACCCGGGATCGAATCCCACGTCGGGCTCCCGGTGCATGGAGCCTGCTTCTCCCTCTGCCTATGTCTCTGCCTCTCTCTCTCTCTGTGTGACTACCATAAATAAATAAAAATTAAAAAAAAAATTAAAAAAAAAATAAATCTATGAAATGTTTATAAATCGAATGATTCTCCATGATACTGGGGTATGAATTGTATAGATGACAAGGCTTCCTGGGTGAAGAGTAATCTATCAAATGTCTTTTCTATGCTCCATATGACTAGTCAAGAGCTTTATCTTCAGTATCAAGAAATTTTATTTTTTAGGAGGATCCTAACCATGAATACAAAGATAGCATGAAGTTTTTAGAATTATTTCCTGTCTCCTTTTTATATTACCTCAGGACCTGCCCCTGTGGAAGCTAAGAAGGGAAAGCAATAGAGTCAAGGTAAAATAAATAAATAAATAAATCATGTCCCAATTATTCAACTATCCTTTTCCCTTTGAAAGTCCCTTAGCAAAATGCAAAATGTGGTCTTTTTCTAAAACTATATATTCTTTTATAACAAGTCCAGAAATATCACCGTCTTTGGAATGTCCTCTGGGTTAGAACTCTCTACAAATATTACTTCAGGGACATGAAGAGAAACATAATGCCCAATGAATGTGACACAAGGGAAATTAGACAAAACAAAGAAATATGGAATATACTTTTTGCAAAGACGTCCTTTTTTAGTCCATAGTGCTCATAATTGAGTAGATCTGGGGACAGTATTAAAATAAGAGAAGGTAAATAATATCTAAATGTTAGATAAAGAGGAAAATACCTAAAAAGGAGTACTATTACTCTTCCAGTTTAACGGTCCATGTGGTACACAACTGATAATGTTCTCACCTGCCTCAATCCAGTCATTCATTTACTGAATTCTCAATATGTATGTGGTACTGGAGGCAGAGTAGAATGAGGAGTGAGAAACTGTCCAGTATTCCCACACTGTACAAAGTATGAAGGGATCACACAGGTAACAACCAGGCCATGTTAAGAGGAACAGGACATCAGAAGCCGGCTTCTAATGTAAAGCCTTGTAAAGGGCAAAACAGCCTGGTGGTTGAGAGGACCAGGCTCAGGGCCAGACTTCCTGGGTTTAAAGCCCAGCACCACTTGCTCTGTGACCTTGATTGAGTTATTTAACCTTTCACTTTCCACACTATAAAACTGGTAAAAGGTAGTTACTATTCCAAAGTTATAGTGAAAATTAAGGGAATAATTTGTATAAAATGCAAATAATGTAATAATGTAAATTTTTGACAAATAAATGACCCCCTAACATCCAAACTGGGACATTTTGAGCATGAGAGTGATGCTAACAATTACAATGGAACAAAAGGGACTGAGTGGAACATGGTGTAACAAGGTGGACATGTGGTCACTCTGTGTTTATGGGTGTTATTATTGAAGATGTTGGCTAGGTAAAGAAGCAGGGATAAGATATTATGGCAGAAGGACAGCACACAAAATATAAAAAGGGACTATATACTGAATTCGAGGAATTCAGGTTCCTTTATCACCTACTCCCATAAAACAAGTATAAAAAGCAAGGGACTATATATGAATTCGAGGAATTCAGGTTGCTTTATCACCTACTCCCATAAAACAAGCTTCCTTTCCTTCAGAGCACTCACTGCATTCTGTATATATCTGTCAATGTAAATATATGACTAGCATTTATTTCCTAGCCTAGGCTATAGGCTCCAGAGAAGCCTGGTTTTGCTCAACAAGCTCGGTTATGGGCACAAAGTGGGCACTCCTATTTGTTGAATGATTGCTGAAAGAACCTAAAATGGCAAAGGAGAGAATACAAAGTGGACTCCAGTAGTCATGAGGTATGTGGCTGTTCAGACTTATTCAAGAGAATCTGCCTCAAAGAGTACAGTTAGCTGACACTACTAGCTATGAGTGTCTTTAGGATCTACCTCAACTTTCAAGCGAAGTTATGCTCTCATCAGGCAGTTCTAGCCAATACCTAAGCAAGACTCCCCATTTGCCAACCACAGGGACTTCCCTGCCTATTCCTACTCCCTTTCCCCACTGCTTTCCACAGGCATGAAATCTTTTGCATTTCTAGTTCCATGCTGATGTCTGCTTCCCGGAGTAATAAACATGAAAGCAGAAAAACAGTGTTGAAAAATAAAACAGGAGCCAGAGCCTTCTATACCATGGTTAAAAAAAAAAAAAATCTGACTTTTATCCTGGAGGTGATAAAGAAGTACTAAATTACAGGAAAGTGTTGAGATCTATATTCCACAAACACCAGTGTGGAAAATGGCTTGAAAGAAAGCATAATCATTCCCAGTGAAACATCTATGTGGGAAATGATGAAGGTATGAAGGCATAAAAGACAATGCCCAAACATGTGTCTTAGAACCGTGCAAGGGAATTGTAATCATCCTTTTTTTTTTTTTTTTATAGCTGAGGAAAGGAATACAGGGGAAGGCAGACAGCTTACCCAAGTCATCCATCTAGTCAGTTCTAAAGTCCATGCTCCTTTTGTAAGATCACTTTCTGCTTCCCAGATAAAGGAACCCAGAGTAGAAGCTGTGAGAAGCTAATGAAGTTTGATCAGTTGTTTCACATATGATGAAACCCTGTTTAAAGTGTGCTTGGATACAAAACTTACTTTCTCGTAAGCATGAGGTCCTTTACAAAATCTGGAAAAATACCTCAACTTTATGTGCGGGGATAACAGTACTTCATAATGGTAATACTAAATTGTATAGGCTTTCCTTTATATAAACCTTTTTCAATCAGCATAAACCACTGAATGCCTACTATTTCTAGATTCTGAGTACAAAAAAAAAAAAAAAAATCAATATATGAAGCCTGTTCTTAAAGATCCTAAAATTCAATGGAGGAAACACACATTTGTGAATAACCAAATATGTGGTCAAAGGAGGCGTGAACAAAGGGCTATGGGAAAATATACAAAACTGAAGAGCTCAGAGAAGAATTACAGTGCAGAAAAAGTGTTTCAGTAGGGTCCCTTTAAGGAAGGAGCAAGCATTAGACAAAACCTTCCTTCTCGGGATCCCTGGGTGGCGCAGCGGTTTGGCGCCGGCCTTTGGCCCAGGGCGCGATCCTGGAGACCCGGGATCGAATCCCACATCGGGCTCCCGGTGCATGGAGCCTGCTTCTCCCTCTGCCTGTGTCTCTGCCTCTCTCTCTCTCTCACTGTGTGCCTATCATAAATAAATAAAAAAAAGTGTTTAAAAAAAAAAAAAAAACCTTCCTTCTCTAAAGTCACTGGCAAGTACCAAAGGTGATCCACAAATGCCCTTGGAGGCATTTGCCTGGAGAATGTAAGGCAAAGATGCAAATGAGTTACTTAGTTTCTGTATCACAACTCACATAAATCAGTTCTTAGTAGCCCTGTAAGTTAATTATAAACCAAAGAACCTAAAATTCACCATCCTTTTGCCTTCAGATGCTTATTCCCACTTAACCTACACAATGAATAAATATGAATGGGGGTAGGCAGCAGACAGTAGACATCATGCCACAATCTTCTATAATAGGTGGTTGCCAAAGCTCTCTGGAAATATGATTAGTCTCCACTTTGGGCTTTCCTCCAGGCCGTTTACTTGATGTTAAGAGAACCTTAAGCGGCTTGCTTTAGCTCTATCTATGTTATCAACCAACTGGACAAGATGACAACAGGTAGAGTATATGGGAAGAGTCCACTTGTCTTGGTTATTTATGGTCTGGCATGCAGCAAGCAAGCACTGTGCAAAACTTAGGTCTCACATGCCATGCACCAGGGTATGTTCTCTGGTCTTCCGGAGAAGCACCTCAGCCTGCACTCAGAGGCTTCTCTATGCTTTGGATGAGGTCGTCCTTTAAAAGAAGGTAAACCCAACACCTCTGCCCCAGCACATGAGTAAGATGCCAGTTCTGGGCAAGTATTCTTCTCTACTTTCAAGTTTTATACCTAGTCCATATGACATTTACTTTGAAGGATACCATCTCATCTTAGAAACATTCTGAGCCCCTCTGAACTGCTGTCCCTTACCTACAACATAAAGTTAATAGTAATCATCTCCAACAATCCCAAAGAATCACTGAGGGGATTAGGACAACTCTACTTTTAGAAAGACCACTCTTTGGACACAGTCCTAAATAAATGCAGTAGGCAGCGTATGTTTCATCTTACCTGACTGGGCTTAAAGGCTCATTATTTGCATACAGGGAACAAATCCAGGAGGAAATTTACAAGACTCAAGATTAATAAAATATAAACAGACGGGTGCATGTGTGTGTATAGGTTTGTGTGAAGAGGGTCAGATTTCACATTTGGTAAATGAATAATTCAGTCTCATTTAATGCAATTATTCTGACTGAATAAATCCAATCTTAAAACTCTAGTTTAACATCTCAAATTTCTCAATATTTCCTTCTAAGTTGCATTTATGTTTCAGGTGATTATTCACTTAAATTACTGAGTCACTATCGATAATTAAAAATTAAAAATATGGGATCCCTGGGTGGCGCAGCGGTTTAGTGCCTGCCTTTGGCCCGGGGCGTGATCCTGGAGACCCGGGATCGAGTCCCACGTCAGGCTCCCGGTGCATGGAGCCTGCTTCTCCCTCTGCCTATGTCTCTGCCTCTCTCTCTGTGTGTGACTATCATAAATAAATAAATAATAAAAACAAAAAAACATATCCTTTAAAAAAAATTTTAAAAATATCACTAATTCCATGGCTTACAAGAGGGTGACAGTCTTATAACTATGGCTTTAGTTTTTCTTGGGCTTCTCCAGTCTTTAATCTAACCTCAGACATTCAGCTCAGCAATTCAGAGAAGCTTTGCAGAGCATCACTCAACTGTCATGAAGGGTTCAGATACTGGCCTGTTTGAGATAACCTGTGGAACTTTTTCATTCTGTTTTGTTTTTATTCTTAGGACATGGGAGGAAGGCTGGAGCTGTCCTTTGGGTGACAGAAAGTAACTGGGTATCCCAAAGGGTTGAGAAGAAGATATCTGCCCTATCTCCAAGAAGTGACTCAGGAGAACATACATGGGTGGCAGATTAAAGACCTGAAACACATACACATATGAGCTCTCCACATGCTATCCCTTTCAGCTAAGGAATACAGATGAGACTATTTGCACGACCCCCTTCTGATTTATGCTTCAGTTTAAGGAACTCTTTTTCCTCAAGGATGACTTTAGCTTGTCTTAGAAGACCCACTAAAGAAAGCTAACAGCATCCAGGATGATTCCCCCGTATGTCTCTAGGGCTGCCCTGGGATCACATACACCACACTTGCATCCTAGGAACAGAGGGAATGTTGAGTCAGTCTGGGAACAAGAGTCAGGGAATCCTGACCAAATTCCTGTTCATTCCTTACACAGAAAACAAGAAATAGAGACTTTCCTAGAGTGGGCTAGCTCTCCTGTGATTCTAAGTAGCAGGCAGAGGAAACTAGCTTGAATAAGCAGGAATTTGCCTAGTCACAGGAAGACTGAAAGAGGGGAAAAAGAAGGTGACATTTTTATTTTATTTCTGCCTTAGCATTTTGAGAGCTTTGGAGGTTGCCTCCAGAGAGGAAATGTGACTGAAACATCCTTCTTGGAGACACAGCTCTCATTTTTCTTCAGAATTTCACAAGACCCATCAATCACCCCAAGGAGGAACTCAGTAGAAGAGAACTTCAAACTTCCCAGCTGGACAGCTCGTTGGAATCTTCATTTTGGAGCAAATGCTCCCTACTCCTGTGCTTTCAGTGCACCTCAGTATGCCTTGCTCTCTGCCGCCCAGCACTTCCTCTGGACAACACCCCTCACCTGGCTGGCTCTTCACTAAACACCACTGCAATCACTAAAATAAAGTGAAAAAACAAAAGGAGAGACATAAAGCATACATAAATAGGCACTTTTTCCTCTGCCAAAATAAAATCTAAGACCTCATATTTCTTAATTTTCAATTCATAAAAACCAGCTGCCAAGCTGTGTGCCCCCTGCTTCATCCCAAGCAGCTGGCTACCTACTAGCTTGCTTCTCTTGCCTCTTACCCAAGTCTTTGGCCCAGCCAACCAAAGAATGAGGAACCATAGGAGTCCAGCCCCCAAGTCCTGGTATATGTCCCATGGATCTGTCTCTTAGGCTTTAGCATGACCACTTGATATATAGAACCAAGGCAGTGCCCTCAGCCTGCTCAGCCCTGAATGCTGTCATTCCCTGCTTTGGTGTGGCAAGCTGATTCTAATTCTAATTTCTTGGCTCTGGTCTTGATTTCTCTTTCTTCCACCGGTTTCTCCCTAGATCTGGATCTATTTCCAGTTAGCCTTCAAAAGGTGGTACAGCATAAAGAGGCTAAGTCCCTTCTTTTCACAGACATCAGGCAATTTGGGCTCTACCTTCTGCCAAGGCCCTCCTATATCTCAAGCTGGAAAATTGTGCTTGGCTTTTAATCAAATGAAGATTGAATAGAGCAGCTCTAACATTCTGATTCTATATTTTTAAAAAAAATTCAAGGGAACAATTTAAAGTGGAGATTATAAGACAAACTAAGGGCAGAGTAGCTTAATTTTCACATACTCTGCTTATGTAGTTTTCCTGTTCCTTTGACCTCCTTTTCCTTCATGTTCTCCCTGTCCCAAGTACTCCCATCCCTGTATCCATCATTTTGTCACAGAAAGAAGCAATGATTTACTCAAAACCCTAGGTCCATTCTCAGCTTCCAGGAGACCTCAAGGAAGTCTCTCTCCCAATCTATAAGCTAGCCTCTTAGAATGCAAAAGAATGGCAGTCATATCCTTGACTCTTCAAAGTGGGAAAAGAACACTAATCTGAAATGAAACGCATAAAGGATTATTCCTACTATTATTAGCACCATTTACTGCCTTTATGGAAAAGCTTTGTTTCCTTTTAGCCTTTGTGACTACCACTGCTTTGGCTGATGCTTCCCTCTGCTTCCCATCATTGGTAGTTACTTTCATCCTTCATTGATTAAATCTGTTCTCCATCTTAACTTTCCACTCTGGCCTCTCAGCTTTTTTTTTTTTTTTTTTTAAGATTTTGTTTATTTATTTATTTGGGGGTGGGGGAGAGAGAGAAGAGAGAGAGAGAACAAGCGAGTGAGTGCACAAGAGCAATGGGAGGGAGAAGCAGGCTCCCTGCTGATCAGGGAACACAATGCAAAATTCAATCCCAGGACTCTGGGATCAAGACCTGAGCCCAAGGCAGATGCTTAAACCAACTGAACCACCCAGGTGACTCTCAGCTTAGTTCTTAAATGACTAGCTGAGTTTCCTACACTCAAAAGTTGGGAACCCCAAAAGAAGGTACAAAATAAGGGAAGTTCAGGGATGATAACCAAGACTGTAAGTGCCAGCTTTCAATACTTGTCTGACAGGGCAACAATATAAGGACCAATTTAACCTGCTCCTCAAACTCCTTGGTCCTGCCATTGCATTTCCCTTCACACATCCCCATGCTTTTTCCTTCTCCTTTGGCCTGTAATTTCTGGCAATTGCCATTGCTGACCTCAAAAACGAAGAGGGAACAATTCAGAAAGCAGCTGTTTTCAGAGGACCTGACTGAAAGATAAAGTGGATCAAGTATCCTTAAATTCGGTGTATTCGAGGGAGGGCAAAAAGGTGAAGCTAAGGCATTGATAAATCAATGGGGGCTCTGCAATAGTGAAATGGAGAGCTGATACTTTGGGCTATTTCTCTTTGGTTTATTTCATTGTCTTTGACCACTTTATTCATTCTTTTGTAGGTGTGATCCTCAAAAGTTGACCTTTTCTTCCTCCATCTCTTCCCCTCACCACACTAAGAGAACTCATCCAACCATTAGTCACTGTTTTTGAAAAGTATATCAGAACCCCTTCCATGAATGAGAGGGATAGAAGTTGCAAACCACTGAATTAGAGTGTCTACACAACTCTAGTATTACATGTTGTAAAAGTATTTTCCCTGACTCACCTTTTCTTAAGAAATTAAAAGCTGGGCTCCCATATTTTAAGTCCTCCAGGGGCTGACACTATAACTTTTGGCTTAATCTTATAGAGGACATTTTAGACACCTCATACTCAAGTATATATATTTAAAAAATACATTTGTTTTATTACATGTATTTAAATGTTAAGGTATTAAAAAACCTAGATCCTTGGGGCGCCTGGATGGCTCAGTCAGGTTGGACATCTGGTTTCGGACACCTGGTTTCGGGTCCGGTTGTGATCTCGGGGTTGTGAGACTGAGCACCATGTAAGGCTCCACACGGAGTCGGCTTGAGATTCTCTCTACCCCTCCCCTCCTACTCAATTGCAACTCATTCTCTATAAATGAATAATTAAAATCTTTTTTTTTTAAGATTTTATTTATTCATGAGAGACACAGAGAGAGGCAGAGAGAAACATAGGCAGAGGGAGAAGCAGGCTCCATGCAGGAAGCCCGATGTGGGACTCTATCCCGGGACTCTGAGCCAAAGACAGACACTCAACCACCCAGGCATCCCAAATAATTAAAATCTTAAAAAAAAAATTCTAGACCCTTATATCCTCTGCCTTCCTCCCTCTCCAAACTGCAATGAATCTCCCTTTTTCCCTATGCCCTACATTTCCCAGAGCTATATACCTTCCTAGATCATCTCCTTCTTTTAGGATCTGAGGTCTCTAGATATCACCTGACCCTTTTCCTAGCAACCTGTCTCATGATTCCTTATTCTTTCAGCCTCTTTAACTTGATTCCCCTTGAATGCTGATTTTTAAAAATACATTACTACCATGTGGTTTCTGTCTTTGTTCTTACCCTTTGAACCATCTATTACTTCCTCTGTTACTCTGTTTTAGTATAAAGCAGGAGAAAAACTCGTTTCCCACAGCAACAAAACAGAATGGGACTAGATAATGTCCTATCTTTCCCACCACAAAGGGTAAGGTATAAAGAAGGGAGAATTATGGCCAGAGGATAAGTCAAAACTATGGGGATGTGTTAGATACAAGAGTGATGAAGGAAAGAATGACAACAGAATTGTGAGTATTCCTCAAGGTGATTCCTTGAGGATTAATATCATTGTTTAGTAAGGGTGCTTTAACTTGCTAGAATCACAGCAACATAGCAGGCAAAAGACAATGAGATCTCATCTTACACATACTACCCTGGCAAAAATTAAGAAGCCAGGTCATGGCAAGCATTGGTGTGGACTCAGGAAAACAGGAACTGTCTAAGAAGTGCTACCGAAGGAATAGTCTGATACAGCCATTCTGGAGAGCAATCAAATGCTACTTAATAAAATTAAGTATGACCCAGCAAATCCATTCTTGTATATAAATCCCAAAGGAATGCTCATACACAGTAAAAAGAGGTTGTCAATGCCAGTACTATTTGTGGGGAGGAGCTGGAGGGAATCTGTACAAGTGTCCCCAGCTGTACAAATGTAGTAGATGTGCCATGGAGAAGCACACCAAAGAGAAGCAACAGGTTAGATATACACTGGGCTTAGATCCTAAAAAAATTCAATGCTTAATAGGAGGAAAAAAAGACATGAAGTTCTAATACATAAATACAAAGTATGAATTTTACAATGTACCCAAATAAAGATATACATTAAAGTAAAATGACTGCCTGTGGGGAGAGGTGAATGAAAATGACATATAGGGATAAAGGAAATAAATATATAAATATATAATAATAAATATATAAATGCGTATATATGTGTGTGTGTATATATATAAATATGAACATTGGTTGTATAAGGCCCCTTCCTGATAATGTGCCATAAACCAAAAAATAAGATTAACCCAACTCTCTGTACTTGTGACTTAAACTCTCACAGTTTTGGAGGATAGGTACACAAAACTTAAAACCCCAACTGTGCCACTTTTTTATTATGTAACTTGAGATGAATTAGTCTATAGCAACTTCAGCATGTTCACTTATATTCTTGAGGACTTGATTCTTATTATGAGAGATTTTGAGAGGATTAAGTAAGCAAGAGTATGAGCCTGAAGCACAGTATATGTTTAAGGAACATTAGTTTTCTTCTAAAGTAGTACAATCCTGGATCTCTAGTACTGTCCAACAGAACTTTTAGCAAAGATAAAAATATTCTGTATCTCCAATACCAAAGGTATTAGCCACATCCAACTGCTGAGGATTTGAAATGTGACAAATGCAACTAAGAAAGTGAATTTATTTAAATAGGTACTGGTGGCTAGTAGCTACCATATTGGGAATAAAGCTCTAGATGCTTCCACATGATCTATAGAGGTAATAGCTAATCAGCTGGTGCTTGGCATCTCTACTATAAATTAGCAAATAAGAAGAAACAAGAGACATGAGACAGAAGAAGGCAGGAAGAAGCATACACATTCTATCCTGACTCACTCATGTGCTATTTTACAAGGATGATTTGATTTAGGCTACTGATATATAAGTTCCCAGAGAACAGACTTAAGTTTGATTTGTTTATGACCTATCAAGCTTAATAAAGAATAGGCACTCAGGAAGAGTATTCACTGGAATGAGGTGGTATGGAGGATGAGCAAAGCACAATAACCACCCAATGACACCAAAATTCAAAAGCATCTCTCTTGCTTTTAAAAGGCTTCCTGAGAGTCCAGTCAAAACTGATTGCTACTTCTACTGTGCTCTCAAAAGTTCTAAACTTATGTATATATATATGACAAGAATAATATAAAGCAACATCATTAGTCACTAAAAATTGCAAATCAAAGCCACACCACTTGATACCCAGTAGGTTAGCTAGAATCAAAAAGTCAGATAGTCAGGGTAGATGGCCGAATAGGAGGATCCTAAACCCACTTAGTTCCCTGGATACAACTAAGTAATACCCCCATTAGTGTAAATACTCAGAAAACAACCTAAAGACTGGCAGAACAGACTCTCCATAACTAAATGCAGAGAAAAGCCCATTTGAAAATGGTAAGAACAGAGGCATGGTTGGGAACAAGGCTGACCCACCAAACTGTCCATGGGAGAGGTGGCCACTATAAGCACAAAGGAAGGAGAGGAGCAGACCCCACACCAAGCACCCTAGGCATGGGAACTCACACTGGAAAGACAAATCCCTGTAACATTTGGCTTTAAGAACCAGTGGGACTTAACATCATGAATTTTTACAATCAGTGGAGCTTAATACCTGAAACCTTAAAATCAGCAGCCCAGCTCTGGGAGGGCCAGAGGGCAAGAGAAAACTGGAGTCTTTGCCCTTAAAGAGACAGCACAACAAATAGCTCTGCTGAGATACAGCACAGATGCAGAAGTTTGAAAAATGCCTGGGGTAAACAGGAGGGAGATTTCTTCTCCTAATCCCAGAGCATGTGCTACTACTAAAGGGGCAGGGATCTTTGGGAGACTTCTCCAGAAACAAAAGAGCTGGCAGGCACCATTTCCCTCCCCCCCTGCACCCCATCTCCCAGCCTAGACACATGGAAACCTGTGGAAACCACCACACCCCAAATACTCCCCACTTAGCTTGCTAAAGGTGTGCCCATTCCCAAGATGACAACCCATTTCTAATACTCATCAGCAGTTTTCCAAATTGGTGCCAGGTCCACTCCAACAGCAGACCTGAACAAATCTGGCTAATATTGCACTCCCACTCTGTGCTCTTCTATGGACTCAACGCCTCCAATTTGGCCTTGGCAATAACCCATCCAAAGCAGCACCATAAGCCTGGCAGTGTGCAAGCAGTTCCAACAGGGGACAGCACCAGTCCAAAGTGACCCCTGCCCTGTGAAGAGCAGGGAAGGTAACCACACACACCAGTTTGACTGCAGCCCCAGCAGTAGCCTGGAGGCAAACATCTGTCTTATCACAACTACACCTGGCCAGGAGACAATACAGGGTGAGCACCCAGCAGTTCCATGCAACCACAACGTAGCACATGCGTAGTCTGACCCAACTCAAGCCAAGGTGACCCAGACTGGCCCGTTAGCAACACAGGAGCCAAACCGTGACCACAACAGACAAAGAACACCATTGTACATGACTGAAAGCAAATGTAGCTCAGCCACAACAGCAGGGTTACATATGATATACCCCTGAAACAGCAGGTTCCGGTAAACAGGGGACATTGTACTATAGGACACCACAGAATTGAGTAAGACTAAAGATATACCATGCATTTTTTCTAACCACAATGCTATGAAACTAGAAATCAACCAAAAGAAAAAAATCTGGAAAGAACACAAATACATGAAGGTTAAATAATACACTACTAAACAGTGAATGAATGAGTCAGCCAAGAAATCAAAAAATACATGGAAATAAATGAAAATGGAAACACAATGTCCAAAATTTTGGGGATGCAGCAAAAGCAGTTCTAAGGAGGAAGTTTATAGCAATACAGACCTACCACAAGAAGAAATAACTCAAATCAATAACCTAACCTTACACCTAAAGGAATTAGAAAAAGGAGAACAAATTAAACCCAACATCAGTAGAAGAAATAAAGATGAGGGCAGAAATAAATGAAAGAGAAACTAAATAAATAGAAATGAAACAGATCAAATAGAAATAAATAAATCAATGAAACCAGGAGCTGGTTCTTTGAAAATATCAATAAAACTGATAAAACTCGGGATCCCTGGGTGGCGCAGCGGTTTGGCGCCTGCCTTTGGCCCAGGGCGCGATCCTGGAGATCCGGGATCGAATCCCACATCGGGCTCCCAGTGCATGGAGCCTGCTTCTCCCTCTGCCTGTGTCTCTGCCTCTCTCTCTCTCACTGTGTGCCTATCATGAATAAATAAAAAAAAAAAAATAAATAAATAAAAAAATAAAAAAATAAAAAAAAAAAAAACTGATAAAACTCCTAGCCAGAGTCATCAGAAAAAAGAGGGGGGAAAGGGAGGAGAGAGAGGAGGGGAGTGGGGGCGGGGAGGGGGGGAAGAGGGAGGGAGGGAAGGAGAGAGGGAGGGATATCAAAATCACAAAAGGGAAATAACCACCAACACAACTGAAATACAAACAAGTGCAAGAGATTATAAAAAATTATATGCCAACAAATTAGACAACCTAGAAGAAATGGATAAATTCCCAGAAACATAACCTACCAAAACTGAAGCAGGAGGAAATAGAAATTTGAACAGACCAATTATCACCAATCAGTAATCAAAATCAGTAATCAAAAAACTCCCAACAAAAAAAGTCCAGTATCAAATGGCTTCACAGATGAATTCTACCAAAAATTTGAAAAATTAATATCTATCCTTCTCAAACTATTCCAAAATGTAGAAGAGGGAGGAAAACATCCAAATTCATTCTATGAAGCTAGCATTACCATGATACCAAAGATAAAAACACCACAAAAAAGATAACTACAGACTAATATCTCTGATGAAGATAAATGCAGAAATCCTCAACAAAAATACTAGCAAATCATATCTAACAATACATTAAAAAAAAAAACCTATGCACCATGATCAAGTGGGATTTATTCCTAGGATGCAAGTGTGGTTCAATATTTGCAAACCAACATAATACATCACATCAACAAGAAAAAGGATAAAAACCATATGTTCATCTCAATAGATGCAGAAAAAGCATTTAGCAAAGTACAACATCCATTCTTAAAAACCCTCAACAAAGTAAATTTAGAGGGAACATAACTCAAAATAATACAGGCCACATATGAAGAAAACCAAAGCTAACATTATGCTCATTGGTGAAAAACAAAGCTCTTCCTCTAAGAGCAAGAAAAGACAAGAATGTCCTCTCTTTTATTCAACATAATACTGCAAGTCCTAGCCACAGCAATTAGACACAAAAAGAGAATAGAAGGATTCAAATCAGTAAGGAAAGAGTAAATCTTTCACTAATTGCAGATGACATATTACACATAGAAAACCCTAAAGAGCCCATAAAAAACTACCAGAACTGATAAATGTGAAGTCATAGGATAATCTATAGAAATCCATATTTCTATACACTAATTCTATACAATAATGTATACACTAATTCTGTATATTAATAATGTATACACTAATAATCAACAGCAGAAAGAGAAATTAAGAAAACAATCCCATTTACAATTGCACCAAAACTATAAAATACCTAGGAATAAACTTAATCAAAGAGGTAAAAGACCTGTACTCTGAAAACTATAAAACACTGATAAAAGAAACCAAAGGCAACACAAAAAAAAATATAAAGACATTCCAAGCTCATGAGTTGGAAGGACAAATATTGGTAAAATGTCTATATTACCCAAAACAATCTACAGATTTAATGCAATCTCTATCAAAATATCAATACCATTTTACAGAATTAGAACAAACAATGCTAAAATTAATATGGAACCATAAAAGACCCTGAATAGACAAAGCAATCTTGAAAAAGAAGAACAAAACTGGAAATATCACAATTCCAGACTTCAAGTTTTATTACAAACCTGTAGTAATCAAAACAGCATGGCACTGGCACAAAAACAGACACATAGGTTAAAAGAATAGAGCACCCAGAAATAAACCCACAATTATATAGATAGTCTTCAACAAAGGATGCAAGAATATGCAATGGGAAAAAGACAGTTTCTTCAACAAGTGGGAAAACTGGATAGCTATATGCAACATAATAAAACTGGACTACTTTCTTACACCATACACAAAAATAAACTAAAAATGGATTAAAGACCTAAATGTGGGACCCAAAACCATAAAAATCCTACAAGAGAACACAGATAGTAATGTCTCTGACATCAACCGTAACATTTTTCTAGATATATCTCCTGAGGCAAAGGAAACAAAAGCAAAGATAAAATTATTGAGACTACAAAATAAAAAGCTTCTGCAAAGAAAATATCAACTGAACAAAAAGCAACCTAATGATGGGAGAAGATATTTGCAAGACACATGCAATAGGGGTTAATATTCAAAATATGCAAAAACTTACATACCACCACCAAAAAAAAAAAAATCCAAAAATAAAAAGTGGACAGAAGACATGAATAGACATTTCTCCAAAGATGACCTACAGACAGCCAATAAACATGAGAAGATGCTCAACATCATTCATCATCAGGGAAATGCAAATCAAAACCACAATGAGCTATCACCTCACATTCTGTCAGAATGGCTAAAATGAACACCACAGGAAATAATATACGTTGACAAGCATGTAGAGAAAAAGGAGCCCTCTTGCATTCTTGGTTGGAATGCAAACTGCTGTAGCATCTTTGGAAAACAGAGTGGAGGTTCCTCAAAAAATTAAAAGTTGAACTACTTATGATCTCGCAATCACATTACTGCTATTTACCCAAAGGATACAAGAATACTAACTGAAAGGGATACTTGCACCCCTATGTTTACAGCAGCATTATTTATAATAGTCAAGATATGGAAGCAGCCCAAGTGTCTTTCAATTGGTGAGTGGGTAAAATGTGGTATATGTGTACAACAGAATATTTTTCAGCCATAAAAAAGAATGAAGTCTTGCCATTTGCAATGACATGGATGGAGCTAGAGAGTATAATGCTAAGTGAAATAAGTCAAAGACAAATACCATATGATTTTACTTATATGTGGAATTTAAAAAACAAAACAAACAAGCAAAGGGGAAAAAATGAGAGATAAATCAAGAAACAGACTTCTAACTCTAGAGACCAGATGGTTACCAGAGGGGATGAGGGGAATGGATTAAATAGAGGACGGGGATTAAGGAATACACTTGTAATGAACACAAGGTGATACATGGAAGTTTTGAATCACTATATTATTCCCCTTAAAACTATTATTACATTGTATATTAACTAACTAGTATTAAAAACAAAAAAGTGGGCGGCTCCAGTGGTGCAGCGGTTTAGTGCCACCTGCAGCCTGGGGTGTGATCTGGAGACCCGGGATCAAGTCCCACATCAGGCTGATCAAATCCCACATTGGGCTCCCTGCATGGAGCCTGCTTCTCCCTCTGCCTGTCTCTCCCTCTCTCTCTCTCTCTCTCTGAATAAATAAAATCTTTTAAAAAATAAATAAAAACAAAAAAGTGATTATCAGCCTTGATTTGATATTTTGCTGATGAGTTTTTAAATACAGGCTTATTTGCTCTCTTGAAAACCCTTAAATAGAGCTTCTGGTTTCTGGTCAGCATGTAATGAGCTTGGAAGTCATCACCCCCATCCTCTCAAGGAAAAAGCTGAACGAACTCTTCCCGAAAATCAACAACTCTTCCTTAGCTCTATCAGAGAGCTGAGGTCACAGGGCAAACTACTGCCCCCCAAAATCGGAGATGGACAAGTAGATGAAGCAAAGCACAACTTACTGGAACAGATACCTACAAGCAGAGGTAGGTACCTACCACCTCCAGTGGGTAACCAGTACCAAGGTAATAAACTGAAACTGTAATTCTTAGGGGCTCAGTGTAGTGGTTTCCTGGGGCTAGAAGCAGGAATTGACTACAAATGGACATAAGGTATCTTTTATGAGGTAACTGCAATGTTCTGAAGCTGGATTGTAGAGATGTTTGCACAATTCTGTAAATTTACTAAATATTAATGAAGTGTTTCTTAAACTGGTGATTTTTATAACATGTGAATTCTCTATCAATAAACTGTATTCTTTAAAAACTGATGTTATAAAAGACACAGAAAGGCTATATGACTATTCTAGAGAAAAGAAACTAAAAAGACAAAAGTGAATACAATAAGTGACCCTAGACTGGAAGAAAAAACCATGCTGTAAAAAATACTATGTCAATGGAATGTGGACAGTATATTAAAGTATTTTATCAATGTTAAATTTATCAAGGTTGGTAAAGTACTGTGGTCATGTATGAGAATATCCTTAGTCATAGGAAATATACTAAAGTGTTAAAGAACCATGAGATACATACCTTATCTCAAATGGTTGCAGAAAAAACTATATATACACATCTATATACAGTGGATTGGGGGTAGAGTGGGGGAGAAAGCACGTGAACATGAGCATGCAAATGGGACAAAGTGCCAACAATAAATAAACCTGGATAATGGGTATGAGTGTTTTCTGCAGTATATTTCAGCTTTTCTATAAGTTTGAAATTATTTCCAAAAAAAAAGGGGGGGGGCAGGGGGAGTGTAATTCCTACTGAGCACCTTTTGTACATAAGGCATTGTATAAAGCACTGGTAACACAGAAGACAAATTTGTGAGCTCCTGCCTTCAAGGAGATTAGACCTTGCATTAGTTGGCTGCCTATGTCTCCACTTCCTGGATGGGAGTTCCCTGAGGGCAGTAAATATTGAATCAATTTTTAAAAAGGGCAATAGAACAGAGTTGCTACCATAGCCTGGTTCCCATGCACTCATCTCCAATTCAGAACACAATTCATTTCTGATGACAAGTGGCTGTTAGGTGAACAAGAATCAGAAAGTATTCATTGCACAGTTTATTGTAGTCAGATCAACAGAAAGATTATTCTGTGGGTTGCCTGCCAGGATGTGGACATGGCTTTATGATAGAGAATAAGTCCTTATAATGAAATGTTATAATGGTATTTAAATCAGGCTCTCTCTTCCTAATAAACATTCTTCAGGTTTATTTTGTTGTGGTTGTTTTATATCTGTATTCATATCACTTTCTCATAAATTGCATCACAGTTCTAAGCCCTTTCCAGAGACAAATCCACTTTAAATTTCCTCAGCACAGATGCAAGGAGAGGGAAGCAGTGGTAGTAGGTGCACCACAGTTCTACAACTGCCCAGGCTGAGGTGACTGACATCTTGCTGACGCCAGTCTTATGCTATCTGCTCACTTGTTTAAGCCCACTTCTCCCAAGACAGTAGACCTCCCAGAGGACAAGTAAAATGTCACACACTCTGGGCACTTAAAGGGTCTCTGTGAATCTGTAACAGGCTATCAAAATGGCTCAAGCACCTGAAAGGAGGTGTGAGGAGGTTGGCAGGTACTTATGACATTTATTATACTGGTGGTGTCACTCAATGCCCTCAGAAAGCAGCACTTAGTTAGGTATGATCGGTGGTGCTGAGCCAAAAGGAAGAATGGGCAAAAACGCATCAGCGGGCTTTTACAGAAAAATAAGTTTAGAAAGACATGTTACATGTAGAAGGTGCTAGCATCAATCTAAGAGAAACCTATTATTCTGGATGAGGAACATCTACCAGGTTTGTGTGTAAAAACAGGATGTAGTAAATCAACAAATTCAAGAGAAGATCTACAGGTACACAGAACAGTGGAAAAGTAGATGAAGAATGTATACATTCTCTGGAACGTAAGACTGAGGTCAATTACACAGCTAGACTTTAACCAAAGACTAGACAGACCATGTACCACTCCTGGCTACAGGCATGATGTGGTAAAGGCAAAGTCATAAAAGGAGGAAGCCACAATCCAGGGTGGGATATCTTGTGTTCTCACTATTTTCACCTTAAAAGCAGGCTAGAGGGGAGTTTAGGCAATAAAGAATTAAATATGGAGGGGGAAGGGCTTGGATTATAAGTAAAAAGGATTTAACTAAATTGGACCTTTAGTTTCTTGAGAAACTAGTTGATCTAAATAAATAAATTCTGCAGATACATGTTGCCTTAACCATTTCCTCACACCATTGCTAAAATGAAGGAAAGTCTTTAGGGAATAAGATAAATGCCCCTCTCCCTTTTTAAAGGAGAGCCAACTTGGGGCTTGAACTCATGACCCTGAGATCAAGACCTGAGCTGAGATCACGAATTGGATGCTTAACCAACTGAGACACTCAGGTGCTCCTGCCCTTATTTTATTAGCTAGACATGTCACTTCATTTATTTAAAAAACAATTGCTTCTTCCTATATGAAGACCCAATGACAAACTAAAAGTCAACTAGTGACTTAGTAAAGTCCCATTAAGAAAGTAATCCAGGGCCAATGAAATCAGTTTACAATGAAGAATGGCATGATGCTCATTGTAAGGAAACTTTATTCCTAGTGAAGTCTTCTAAACTAGAGCTGTCAGCTACATGCTCACAAAGACGTGAAACGTGTATCAACTCACCACTCCATTAGTGGTGACATATTTAGGGAAGAGAAGTCATTCAAGGTCTCTTACAACCTGGCAAAGGCTTTCCCTCTCAATTCACCTCTCAGCCCTCCTCTGTTCTATCCAAACAGGTCTATACCATTTTGTCCTGTTTGAAATATTTTCCCCATTCCCTGTTTTTTAACTTCTGCCCATCCTTCCAGGTCCATATTGAATGTGACAGCTGCCCAAGAAGCCTTTCCTGACTGCTCCCATCCACAGTGATCTCTTCATTTTCTGAACCTCTAATGTACGTTTTCTTTGTACACAAAATTGCAGTTAGTCTTATCAATTTTCTTATGTTTTACCACCCAGATAATCGTCAACTGGAAAGTAAGAACCTCACCTTGTATTCTCTTAGAGAACAAGTGTACCAAATGTCTATAATTTTGTGGTTCTTTGAAGATGCTTCCTGTCCCTCAATCCATTCTTCACATATCAGCAAGTTATCTTAAATTTTCAACTAGATCATGTCACTCTCCTCCAGCCTTTCAAACCTTTCACCAGCTTTACACTGCACTTAAGCATGAATCCATACTGAGAAGGTTCTACATGATCTAGCTGTTTCTGAATCTCTACAACAGTCTTACAATACTCCAAACCAGCACCTGCCTTCCAGCAGTACCTGCCTTCTTACAATTCCTAAACATGCTGGGTTTTATCCTGCCTTCAAGTTCCTTGCGTGTTTCTTTTTTGCCCGAAATTTTATCCCCTTTCTTCTCCCTATCCTGCCCCAAACATATTAGTCACATATTAGTCACATAAAGTCACAACCCTTTCCCATTCATGTCTCAACTAAATCCACCTGCTTGAGAAGCCTGACATACATTTCTCACGTTACTCTCTATCTCAACACCTTATGTTTTCCTTCATAGCACTTTATTAATTTATTTACAGCCTTACTGGCCCTCACTCTCAAAAGACATAAGGCCTCTGGGAGCAAAGAACATATCTTGGCATAGACTAGGTATGCTACCAAGTAATTATATGCCGAATTAATTGAGAAAAGCACAACTGAAGACATTTGTGTTTTTTTTTTTTTAATATATTCTTTTAAGATTTTATTTATTTATTCATGAGAGACACACACAGAGAGAGAGAGAGGCAGAGACACAGGCAGAGGTAGAAGCAGGCCCCATGCAGGGAGCCCGACGTGGGACTAGATCCTGGGTCTCTAGGATCAGGCCCTGGGCTGAAGGCGGCGCTAAACCGCTGAGCCACCTGGGCTGCCCCAACTGAAGACATTTGAAAGCATGTTCTAAATTCTCAATCTAAGCAGGTGATGTAGCACATGAATGTTAGTAATTCAGAGAACTAAAGCAGGCAGGACACAGTGAAGCTTTGGCTAGTGTGAAGGAAAACTTCAGGGACTAAAGAGAAGTTGTCTAGAAGGGCCTGGTAGACCAGATAAATAGGATTTCACCTCTGGTGCCAGGCTTCTTGTCTGGCAGTACCTTTATGAAGAATGCATCAATCACTTCACCTAATGGGCAAATATTACAAAGTCAAATAATACTAAGTATTATGAGGATAATAAGAGCTTCCCTTACACCAGTGGGAGCATAAAATGGTATAACCATTTTGGAAAACAATCTGGGATTACCCAATGAAGCTGAATATTCACAATCCCTATGACATTACATTTAATAATTATGTAGCCTAGAGAAAGTGTTACACATGTATCTGTATAAGGCATACATAAGGGAGACATGAACCAAGAGTTGTAAACAGGAACATTGCTAGCACTTTTATGAGGAAATGGATAAATACTACACAGTCACGTAAGTAAAAATGAATTAACTATGGTACAAACTTCAACACAGGGAAATGTCAACAATGCTAAGCACAAGCAAAGATCACACAAAAACACATATTATGGTTTCATTTTTTTTTTTTTTGCTTAAAATATGTAAACAGATGTGAAAACTTAAACAGTAAGGCATAACTGCAAAGTTGGAGATACTAGTTACATCCAGTAAGAGAAAAGAAGGGGAATGTAATTGGAGACAAGCACAAGGGGACTTCAAAAGAAGTGGTAATGTTCTTTTTTTTAAGCTAGGTAAAGAGTACACTGAGGTACATATTTTATTCTTCTTACCTTACATATACAGGATATCTATTCTGTGTATATTAATTCTTTTGAAAAAAATTAAACACTGATCAAACTATATAAGGGGCAGGAGATAAACTGTTCTTATACTCAAAATATTATGTAATGGAGCAGAGATCTCTTCAAAATGGCTGCTATAAACCCAAAGCCATCTAAGTGTCCTCTCAAAAGCAAGACTATCGGTTCCCATAACCTGCAATTTTCTTAGCTTCATTCAACATTTTGTTGCCCTTTTTTTCCTTCTTTCGCTCTTAAAATTTAACTTGTTATATGTTGTACATCTTGGTAAACCACTAAATCCTTTCTAAAACAAGATCTGGTAAAAAATAAATGAGATACACGTTAGAAAAATATGGTAATACAAAACAGAATGAAGAGATCATCCTGTAACCAAGCACATACAATACTGAATGGGCTCACATAGAAACAGGAATGAAACTGGTGGCTATCCCACATAGAAACAGGAATGAAACTGGTGGCTATCCCAGTATATCATCGATTATATTTCAAGCTACAGGAAAGTCCTTACTTCACAGAAAAGACAAGTTTAATTAACGAAAATTCAGTGAGGAGTATCATGCTTGGACCGCCATAGTAAGGTAACTGGAGTTTAAGTACATGTGAAAATTATGGTCACAACAAAAACTCACAGAAACCACACTAATGAAGAAGAGTAGGTTTTCATTGCTATTATGGTTTTCAATCCTTACGCTTAACTTAGAGAATATATTTATGCACTACAAAAGAACCTCCAGAACAGTCTATTCCCTTGTTTACAGAACCAAAATTGCCCTGCATTAATGACCCTACAATTACATTGAAATATTCAGATGTGTGATCCCACCCACGTTAAGCCTTGAAAGAAGCTGAACTATGTAGAAATAAGTATGTGCTGGTATTACAATTTTCATTTTAAAATTATATTTTTATTTCTAGAATGCTACGTACAAATACTCATAACCACATGAATGCCATATGGACAAAACCCTCACTTTAAAAATTTGCTCAGTTGTGAATAAAACAACTTGTTAGCATCAAGATTGAGGAGCTATCAATTAATTGTATCATAGAAGCTCTTCATTAAGGAATATGCACCCTAAGGTGGGGTCCTTTCACTTTTTTAAGAACAAATTTGTTTTTGGAGCATGAAAAAAAAAATAAAACTTGGTTTCTTCTGTACTAACTAGAGCTTAAAATGTCAAAACTAGGTCAGTGGTAGATAGATCAGGCTTAATCCACCAGGAGATGTCACATTTCCCATCATGAGCTCTCTCATTTTATGATTCCTAAGACATGTTTTTCTTAAACACGGTTGTTTCCTCTGTGAGGCAAAAGATTAAAAAGCTGGCAAAGTATAACTACATTTACAGTAAACTTACTGTATCCACCATAGCTGAGAAAGGCAACATTCTGGCTAATTAAAAATGTTAGCTAAGACTTAGGCTGTCTCTGTGTATCCAAGTTATCTCCTATGTCACTGCACATCTGTGTGTCTTCCTATATACTTGTACGTATCCTTATACACACCCAAGCACTTGGATTGCTGGCACCCAATTAGAAAATACACAGTATTAAGAAAAATTACACTGATCACAATTTAATTCATTCAACAAATATACACTACATTCATTTATATTCAAGGATCATATCACTATGGCTTTGGCATCTAGGACATCTCAAAGGGTGAGATCATTTCCCCAAAGTCATTGTGCAAGACATAAAAGACCTGGTTCTGCCCTCTAAAAGTTTATAGCTTGGCAGGGATCTGACTTAACTTTGTTATTTCAGACTTTCAGGGTCTTGCAGGGACTGCACTATGACCACGACTATATTGCAGATGTGATGAAGTGTCAATGCAAAGTTGGGGGGGTGGTGGAATGCCAGTAAATCACCTTTAGCTGTGCTTTTTTTTTTTTTTTAAGATTTTATTTATTTATTCATGACAGAGAGAGAGAGAGAGAGAGAGAGACAGGCAGAGGGAGAAGCAGGCTCCATGCAGGGAGCCTGATGTGGGACTCGATCCCAGGTCTCCAGGATCAGGCCCTGGCTGAAGGCGGCGCTAAACCGCTGAGCCACCGGGGCTGCCCTAGTTGTGCTTATTGTTTACATACTGTGTGATTTGTAGGATAGATTTCTTTGTAAGAAAAGAAAGGGTACCTTTAAAACCACAATTTCATCAGTGTTATCTTCCCCTGCTTCACTCCATCTCTGAAACTTCTAGGAAAAAAAAGGGGGGAGTTTCTTCTCTAACCAACCTTTATATTGACATTTGTTCCTTTTGTTTTGAAAATTCTGATTCATATATGAGAAGTTCCCTTACACATAAAATAGACATTTAGAAGTGAAATGTTAAAACTCTTCAAATGTTTCATGAAATGTCATTTCTGTATGATATTCTTGTCAAGGTAGCAGGATTCCAGAAAGAGAAATTGTAATTAAATTTGCTCCCTTTGGCAAATCTTTTTTGGATCTCTTTATACAGTGTGTTTAGGGCTCAAGACTGTGACACAGAGAAGACAGACACTAAAGACTCTAGCATCTGTCCACAGGGACAGTAAGGACTTACCAAGAGTTCATTCTGAATTTCAAATACAGTGCTCAAAAAAAGTTAAACACAAATTAACTTCTCCAAAATAGATCATTTAAAGGTCAATTCATACATTTAGTTTCCTTTGGCCTATCCTCTGGGATCCCTTCTGGATTGCCCAGAAGCTAGAACTGAAGGCCATTTAGGTTGGTAGAAGTGATTCCTAGTCTAAAATGACCAAATGCCTTCTTGTAGATAGTATCGTAAGTGAGCTGGGCCCTGTAGATGTTCTGCCCTCAGACTGGCATACATTGCAGCTTTCATCTATCCAGACAAGAAGTAAAACAGATGGATAAGTGGGAAGGAAAGGAGCAAGAAATGAAGGAGGGCTGCTCATCAAGCACAAAGTAATTAGCAGAAATATGCCACAGTCCAAGGGATGCAGTCTCTGTGGTGAATTATGTAAAGTGATTCACAAAGTTGAATAAAGCAGGAGAGCCTTCCATGACCCTCTTTTGTTCTTTATAACTCCCTGGGCAGGGCTAAGGATGAGCCCTGAGTGCTTGAAATTAAAACAGTCCCCTCCCTAGCTGGGGTTAAGTGAGAGCCCTATTCGCTCAGTGTTAAGACTACTCAATCAAGAGTCTGGAGATCCAAAACCTTGAGTGCTCCCATATCCACACTGCCTGCCTCCCAGCCCACTTCCTGTGCTTATAGCCTTGGGGATATTAAGACTAATTTCATCACACCTTTTATCTCCTGTTAACATCAGACACTGTGAGAAAGCCAGATCATTTCTCATTCCTCCAAATTTCATGGCCATATAACCTCTTTCATTCATTTTCTTGACCCTATCTCTTTACCACTCCCAGTGCCTGAAGCCCCTTTCCTGTGCCTCTGGAACTCACAGGCAGCCATCAGCAAGATCCCTTATATCTTTGGCCTCCCCTCTGAATGCTCCATCTTCCTACTCTAACTGTAAACTGGCTGTTCCCTGAGGGCACTACTCTCCCCTCCCCCACCTTCTTAAGTGGTAACTATTTCACCCAACATTCCTTAATCACAGGGATTAGAAGTGGGGTGGGTGTCCTTATTGCTTCTCTTTACATCTAGACCATTGTCCCTTTCTTTTCACATAAATGCTGAGCTTTGAGTCACACAAAATCAGACTACCATCTACTCTTCCTCATTCAGGAAAGACCTGGGTTCCTGGCTCCCCATCAATGCCCATCACTACTGTGGCCATGATTCCAGGTGAACTCAAAAGCCACACAGAAATCCAGTACTCTGGCTTCTCAGTCTTTGTCCTCCACCCTTACTCCAAGGTCAGATACCAATTTTAACTGCAATTCCTCCATATTGTTTTCTAACCACCACCATTTCCTGTGTCAGTTCTCCACCTCTGGTACCCCAACTTCACTGAGACCAACTTCAGGGATTGCAGTGAGACCTGCAAGCCATTGATCCTACCACTTTCTATTGTCCCTCTATCTCCCCACGTCTGGCCTCAACTCCTTAACCAGTTTAAATTCCAGTCAATTGTTATGACAACTCCCTTTCTGAGTGAGGAAGGAGTATACCCTGAACCACCTCCCACTCTCATGTGGACCTGCCTACTTGGTAAAACTACAACCTGGTTAACTTCATCCCTCCATTTATGCACATATAGGCCTAGAGAGAAGATATAAGTCCAACTCGTTGAATGCTCTCACTCTAAATCTGTGACCTCCAGTAAACCTCTACCTACCATTCCCCAGGCAATTGGCAAAAGTCCTCTAAAGTGTTGTCTCCAATCTATCTTCTCCCATTCTCTCTTGAATCCATAGAAGCTTGATAAATCTTTGTAGCAATGAACTGGCATTAAATTATATCACCAGACTTTAGATGGAAATTTAAATCTGTGAAAGTAAATTTTATATGTGATTTATTTCAAGTTTCTAAGTGGGTACATATCCTGTTAGGTTTCTGAATATTTCCCTTAGCACTTCTTGTGATAAAACTAAAAGCAGAAAATGGATGGCAGAGTACATTAAGATTTAAGTTCACTAACCAACTTCCTTTAAACCCACCCTGATTCCTTAGATCAAGAGCTCCTATCCTTCTGGCCAAAAGAATGTCCATTAGCTGCAGGCAGATGTTTTTATTCTCTGAGCCTAAAAAAAAAAAAAAAATTAAGACAATTTTAAATGAAATGTTAATGGAGAATATAATTATCAAAAACTCTCAAAAAATTTGATGCCTATGTTTTGTGCATCATCAGGTCAACAGGCTATGATTTTCCAACATCAAAAAATAATGTGACAATTCTAGAGGAAAACATCCATATCAGGAATTTTTTAAAAAATGGATTAAAGAATAAGTACTTATTTCATTTGCGATGGGACCTTTTCTTCTAGAAAATACATTCTGACTTTCCAGTACTGCCACAGAAAAGACTCTATGTTCATGCTACCACACTTAAATTGCAGGTGTTTAAAACACCTAATGAACTGCCAATGAAAGAAACTGCTAGCTCCTTTTAAAAGAAAGTGCCAAAACTGTTAGCAACACTCAGTTGAATGGTTCTGTAAGTCCATAAAACTATGCCAAAATACTTCCTTCAATGTGAAGCACTGATGGATTTTCCTTTCATATTTGGGTAAACTCTCAAGGTAAATGATATATTTGAATATACATGCCATCATAAAAAGCTGCCTAGGAACCCCTCTGGCACTGTTAATGGTAATGCAAACTAGTACAGTTGCTCTGAACAACAATACAGAAGTCCCTCAAAAAAACTAAAAATAGAATTACCCTACGATCCAGCAATTGCATTACTAGGTACCCAAAAAAGTACAAAAATACAGATTCAAAGGGGTATATGCACTCTGACATTTATAGCAGTATTATCAACAACAGCCAGACTATAGAAGAGTCCAAATGTCCATCAACTGATGGATAAAGATGTGAGATACACACACACACACGTGTACACATACATACACACACAAACGGAATTTCAGTTATCAAAAAGAATGAAATCTTTGCCATTTGCAATAATGTGGATGGAGCTAGAATGTATTACGTTAAGCAAAATAAGTTAATCAAAGAAAAGAAATACCATATGATTTCATTCATAGGTGGAATTTAAGAAACAGAACAGATGAACATATGGAAAGAAGTAAAAGGCGAGAGGGAAACAAACTTTAAGAGACTGTTAATGATAGAGAACAAATTGGGGTTGATGGATGGAGGTGGTTGGGGGATGGGCTAGATGGGTGATAGGTATTAAAAAGGGCACTTGTGATAAGCACTGGGTGTTGTATATAAGTGATGAATCACTGTATTCTACTTCTGAAACCAATATGGCACTGCATGTTAACTAAATAAAATTTAAATAAAAATTAAAAAAATAAAAAACCACCCTAGGAAGGCACTTACATATTCCATGTCACAAAACTGCACACCTTATGCTATATGTTGGCAAATTGAACTCCAATAAAAAAAAATTTTTTTTTAAAAAACGCACACCTACTTGAAACCCAATTGCCTTTAAATTTTTCTAGACTTTAAGCTCCTAGGAAACAAAGATATTCCTCTGTATTCCTATTACCTAGTATAGTATTGCATACACAGTCTAACTTAACGGATGTTCTATAAAAACAACATCCAGTCCTTTTTACCCATTTAATATGCTGCCTTACTTAGATGGTGTGGCAAACAACACTTGATCTGTAAGGCAAAGCATGTTTTAAATATGATTTTTAAGGATGAGATGCGCTTATTGCACATTCAAATTATACAGCAAGATACCAAAACAAAAACAAAAATCAACTTGGAAAAAAGACACTGCTAGGATTTTATAGAACATTCTTTGTGTGTTCACACATACACATATATGCATTTACAATTTCGTATAAATGGGTTATCTATGTTTCCTGTGATCAGAATTGTTTTAACTTACTAATGTGTCATGGATGCCTCTCCATAAAAACAAAGAACTACCACATCATTTTTAATGGTTGTACAGTATTCCGTAGACATGTACCATTATTTAATGTTGTCTCCTACTAATGGATATTTAGGTTATTTTTAGTTTTACTTTACCAAACTGCAATGGGCATCTCTATGTATCTTGTAACAGCTGTGCAATTGTTTTCTCTAGACAAATTCTAGAAGTTGAATTGCTAGATCAAAGTGTAAGCACATTTTACATTTTTATGTGTTTCCAAACTGTGTCCCAGAAAGGTTACAACACCACAGACCCAACCAACCATAGTGCTCCAGAAGTCCCCACACTCACCAACACCATTATGTCCAACTTCATAATCACTGCCAGTTTGATTTCTACTTTCATGTTAGGAATATCAATAAACATGCTCTACCTATTTTGCAATTACTCATATCTTTGAATCTTGTTTATAGTGATTTTCATTGTAAGTTTTAAATTGTTGTAAAACTTAGCAATTTTTAATAGTTTGATTTTCATGACATATAAGATTCCATCAATCCAAACTTTTTAAAATTATCAGTATTTTCTGCTGATATTATTCTTAACCTTTCTATCATCAGAAACCCCTTTGGAAAAAAAAAAAAAAAAAAAGAAACCCCTTTGAGCATCTGATAAACCAGAATCACCCACAAAAAAATGCCCTCAACTGTAAACATTTTGCAGACAATTTCACACAGTTCAAGAATTCATGAAGTAGATGTACCATCTTGCTCAAATCACATTTTCTGTATCTATTATGCTTCTCTGTAAACTAATGTAGAATAAAATATTTCTCAATCATAGAACAATCTGTACAAGTGTGATGCAGAATACCTACTACGTCCACAGGTTAAGCAGGTTCCCTTATTTATAGCTCCTATTCAAGGACTCTATCCCCACTGTCTGATTCCTCTTCCCATGTACATTACATGAATAATTTGTGAGTAAATATGTAGAGAGAAGTTCTCTTCGGTTTTTGCCCACTGGCATTTCTGGCCAGGCCTACATATGTGAAGAGGTCTGAGGAGTTAGGAAAAAATGAAAAGGAATTCCTTTACCATTCTCTATCCTCTGTGCTCATCTCAGAGAACCCTCTTGAGTTTATTCTGAATTTTTATATTTTTTATTAAAGTTCTTACTTGCTTATCACTATGTTCTGGCCACTTACAATTTCTATAAATCCTAAGTCGTTCATTTTTATCACTCTGTAGGACAGTTTAAAATAAAACTCCAATGAGTTAGGGGAAATTGAAAAAAATGTAAAACTCATGAAGGCCATAAACTACATACAGTGTCAAGAGAAACTAACGGGGGGGGGGGGGGGGCAATAACTATTTCAGAAGAAGATAAGGGACTAAATAAAACATAGTATACGGCTTCATAATTTCCAAATTTCTCATTATCAAGTATCATTAGTAAATACACTATCAAAATGTAAGCTATTCGTGTAATAGCTAAGCTACGGAACCCAATGAAACTCAAGATGATACTTTAACAATGAATGTCTCCATAGCATTCTCACAAAATTCAGGAGGAGGGTAGAAATCTAGGTTACAGGCCAAGCTCTGGTACACATGAGCTACACATTTCCCTTGTTCTGGGTTAAAAATTCGCAGATTAAACACTGAATCCTAATAAAAGCTTCCTTGGCCCTAAGGCAGCTCTGCATCATGGGCTTCTGTAGCTCTCAGTGTCTAAAGCTCTAACACTTTTATTTGTTTAGTGCCTATCCTCTCCAGTTGATGGTAAGCTCCATGCCTATATTCAACTAAGATCTGCTGCTCCTTACACTGTGCCTGGTGCAGTAGGGAGGGAAGGGGAGATGAAGAAACTGAATCAATAAACTGACCATAAAAAATGAGGTGGTAAACCAGAAGACCTTAGGGTGTGCTTGGATGCTAATGTATTAAGGGCATTTCTTCCTCTTGAATTTTATAAATGCTTGGGTTTAATTAGGTTAATACATTTATGGATCACCTAATTTGAATAGAGTCTTATGCTTTGTCTACAGGGAAAAAAAAGCGTGGCCAAGAATACATGGAATTAGGTCTTGTCCCTGCCCTTCAAAGAAATGGGTCTGGCTAGAAAAAAAATGCATAAAACAACTAGAACAAAGGAACAGAACTTTAATAAAAATAATGACTTTACCAGAGAGATGGAGAACCAGTAACAGAGTAAGTAATCTGAGCAAGAGGAGTTGGGATGACTTTCAATTATGAGAATGCACCACACAGAGGTGTGTGTGCTGACTCTTCTGTAGCCACATGGACCAAGTAATAAGACCTGAAAGAAAAGAACCTAGGCCTCTTCTATTTCCTGGTAGTGAAAAGTAAAAGAATTCTGATAAATCAAAAGTAGGGCTCGTTCATGTTCCTAAGATTGCAGGGTTGCAAGAAAGGAAAAGGTAAGATTTAGCTCAACAGATAAAAATCAGGTATGGTTGAATCAGTCCTACTACAGACTGCTTTGCAAGTGGTTATTGAATAGAAATATAGGAATGGTACATAAGCAAAGGTAAAGGGAATGAGTAACACAGACTACATAAAGAAGCTATTAATGCACTGAAACCTCCCCATTTTAACCTCCTGCTATGTGCTTCCCACAATGCAGGCAATATAAATAATGCAAAGAGAAATAGATGACATGACCCCTGCTTAAAAAGCCTTATTATCTAATTACAGAGACAAATAATTGAGGGGAAAACTAAAGTAAGTAACAAAATCTCCCAGTCACAAAAATATGGTCTAAACTAGAATAACCAAAAATACCAAATCTAGATAAACAAAAAGACTTGCAGATTTGTGAAATGGACCTTTGTCTTGGCACTTCTCTTGTTTTTGGACCCCTCAGGAGCATTCTTCCTCCATTTCTTCCACCCTGGGAAAGAGGGCTGGTAGGCAAAAGAGAATAGCCACAACACTTAGCAGCCTGCCTTACAGCCAAATAAGAGGAAGGGAACCTCAAACAGACAAGATGTAGCAGCAAGCACATATCTGACTGCAGTGATTCCAAGATACAAGACAAGACACAAGCCCTTTTTCCTTCCACAGGAGCAAACCCTCAGAGGGACTGTCAATTCTTCCTAGACAGAGCCTGATCCCATCAGCTCTTCTTCCTAAATTCTGAGGGAAGAGGGGAGAGCTTCCAGGAACAGCAGAAAGTTCTGATTAGCTCACAGGGCAAGAAACAGAGAGGTTTATTTAAAACTGAAGGTAGTGTAGGATATCTGACCTAACACAAATCAACAAAGCAGCCATGTATTTGAGCTTATAAACATCTCTCCTTCCATTTGCTTTTCTTATCCTGCTGCCCATAGTTTAAAAAAAATCCAACTTGCTCAGGGGTTGTATTTCTTGCTTCCTCCAACTATATTTCTGTGAGGAAGAGCACATGGCCGAGGCCCTGGTGTCTCCCTGCTTTTCAGAAGGATTAACAAGCAACTAAGTGCAAAGCAGTTACACAGTATAGTGTTCCCACTCACCCTCCCTTCTCCTCTGAAACACATGTAAATATGGGTCCTCCCTCCATCAGTACCTATGGAGTGAAAATGTCAAGGGGCTCCATATGTCTTCAAAGAAGTTACACTAATCTTTCTGATTATGAGGAAAAATATTTGTCTTAATCCTTCTTCATAAGAGGGACCTGGGAAGAATGTAATACATCTTTCTATATCACAAATATTTTTGTGGCTTTTTATATATTTCCTTCAAAAGTCTGAGGAAAAAAGAAGCAAAACCACTGGTAAGATTCCTTTTTAGCAATATACACTAATAACCAAAGAATGCAGAAGAATCCAAGCAGCTGCATTCCTGTCTCTAACCAAAAAACTGAAGAGTACAAAAAAGGGACAAAATTAATTCAACTCACATCTATATGAAATTACAGCCCATTTTAATAACTTAAAAAAACAATAGATCAAACTAGAAAAGCAATAAAAGCATTTAAATTACTCTTACCTTGAGTAGAAAAAAAATTAAGCCTTATTTTGTGCATGAAACAGTAAGAATAATGGTGAAAATGGAAGAGAAAAAGAGGCAGGAGGAGTTAGATTTTATGAAATCACAATTTACACACCTAACATATGGCTTAAACCATTTGAACAAAAGGTAGAAAATCATAATTTAAATAGAATGAACAAAAGGAACATTGATATGCTTGCAGCTCCAGTCAAAGGGCAGGGCTGCCAGGAGAGCATTGCTATCATTTGAAAACACTGGCAGGCTTATTAATGCTAACATGTTATAATTGAGAATCAATACAATGCAGAATCTGCTTAAATGAACTCCAACAGTTTGTCCAAACAATCCTGTTAATGTCATGTTGCATTTTATTAAATGATGTTTGGAATAAAAGCCTGTTGTTTGGGCTTTAGAAAACTTTGCTTTCAATAGGTATACTTTACTTTACAATGACAGCTATAATCATAGCATCTGGGATCTATGATAAATCTCACTACATATGAGTGGAAACAAATGTGAAGAAAATTAATCTCTTATCAAGGTCATGTAGAGTGACCTTAAAGTTGCTGTCAATTTCTGATGTGGGCAGATAGGCTAGAACATCATGAAGGTCCATGAACATCATTTTTTACAATCCCAGGGGAGGAAGGAGATCTATCTTTAGGTGCTTGCTGACAGGGCTAGGAGTACTGCGGCCTTTATCAAAGATTTAGTTAGAGAAGGCATGGAAATGGCAGGTATGGCTAATCAAGAATTGTGATGCAGACCAGCTTGGCTTGCTGATAACTTAATCAGCAAGTGCATACAATGAGCCTACATGCAGAACTCTGTGCTAGAAAGGCAGAAAAGAGAGCGCAGGTGGAAAAGCACCCCAAGTACCATGCTCACAATCATAATATAGAGTGGTATTATGAATCTTATCCTAAAAGATAATTGAGGCTGACAGAAATCAAATATTTTGGCACAAGTCACATTTCTAAAAGCTGATATAGACTGGATGGAAATGCAGATCCAGCTACTAGGCCAAGAGTGTATCAATACTATGAAACCAAATGCTCACTGAAGAGAAAAAAGGGCATTCTATGCAGAGGGGAGAGAATGGGATAAGACCAATTTAGGAGAAGTTTATGCATACAAAGAGTAGAAAGAAAAAGTTGGAGTCAGACTGTGGATGGCCTTTATGCCTAGTTAAGAAGCACCTTGTCCTGCAGCCAGCTGGGAACCACAGAACTTCGGAAATAAGAAAAATCTAAGAAAGAGGAGAAAAGAAACTTAATCTAAACAAGGCATTAGGAAAAGGCATTTGGAGAAACATCAGAAAGAAAAACTTAAAATCAAGCACTGTACTTTGGTCTCTCCAAGTAAAAACCTAATCTAAGTTGGCTTTACTGACGCCAATAATTAAAAATTTCAGTGATCCAGTAAGTCTTCTTTCCAATAGAAAAGAGACAGCTTTTGTTAGTTAAGAGAAACAGATGCCTACCTGCCTTCTTCCTTGCACACAAAGCCTCCCCTAAGGGGGCTGATAAAGAATGGGTCACATTTAAGGACACTACTTCAGTCACAGCAACACTGCTTGGAAAGGTGAAGGCCAAGATGTACTGATGCGCTCAGGAGGCAAAGGGTAGAGAAGGATCAAACACCCCTTCCTGGGGCTCACAGGAAGGACAGGGAAGTTCACCCAGGCTAGAAGTTTCTGCCCTGCCCTCAAGCATCTGCACCCAGATTCCTTATCCCTGTAGTAGGACAAAATCTCAGGACTTGGGATCCTGGCTCTCAGCCATCTTTCAGAACCTCTTTACACCAGATGTCTTTACTGTTGCTATAGAATCTTTATGGAGGGGCTACAAATTCATTCATGATTCTATCAGAATTTAGTTTTATTTTTGTAAAAAAAATCGCATATGCACAAATTTGAGTTACTTTAGCTTATACTATAAAATTAGTACCTTTTAAAATTATATTTTAATCTGGCAAAACGTGGTTATCTAATATAAATCTTCCTGTTTAGAAAAAAAATATGGGTATATGTTAAACCTCACTGGATACAATTCTTTTTCCCTTCTCCTTTCTATTAAAAAAAAAAATTCAATAGAGAGGATGGAAAGGATCTTCACAGAGTTAGAAGAGGAGAAATTGCAGCAAATGATTCATCTTTAGTCTTTTTATCTCAGTAGTCAGCAGCTGGGTGAGAAACCTGATCCCGATCACCCTTTAATAATAGACTATATTCTTTCCTCAATCAGCAGTTGCAGAAGCCCTGCTGAACTCCCCTTCTGCCGCTTTCAACAAAAGTTGTCTCTAAGGAAATACTGATTGTCCATATGTGGCACCACTGTGCTTCTAGCTAGCATGGGAGCCTTAAATGAATTCCATGAACCAATGGTCTGTTTGCGCTGCCAGAGATCACACCACTCACAGCTGTAGGGATCCATGGAGCCTGGCCCTTCATTATTACCCTGTCACAGAATTATCAGTAAGGACAGAGCCTTCTGCGATATGAGAATCCATTACCTTGTAAAGTCACGATCATTGGTTCAAATGAAATTAACTCCCCAAGATCAGGGGTAAACGCATAAAATAAAACTGTAACACAAAACATTAAGTCTACTTTGTAAGGCACAGTAATCCCCAAAATGACAACATCTATATGGAATTTATTTTTAGAGTCATAAGCCAAGTTATTTTCCTTTGTAGAACTGGAATCTTACAAACCCAGCTGTTGAACAACATTTGTCAAAGATGTCAAAACGTCTTTCAACACTTAGACAGGCACCTAGCTATTATTCCTGTGCGTTTGACAAATGCAAAAAATAAGATATCCATATGGAAAATATAACTCTTCATTTTCCAATCTAGCCCAGCAATTTCCCTATTGGGATGCAGCCAATCCTCCTCAAAAAATGGATTCAGACTTTTTTCACAATTGCTACTGAACATGTAGGCTTCTCAAATAATCTTCCAATTCTTTATTATACACATAACCCTCAAATACTATTTATACTGATTCAAATACTATTTATACTGATTTAAAAATTCAGGGTCCAAATGCTAGAGAGCTCATGTTGTTTCAATCTATACCCCACCACTGCTCCTTTCTAGAGAAACTACCAGAACCATAATCATTACTGAGGCAAGCAACCCAGACCACACCTGTTTGGACCAAGAGAGGGCATGAGTACCCTCTAAGATTTCTGGTAAAATAGCTTTGACTAGTAGGGATGATAGTTTCTACAAAACTATCCTATTCCTTTTCTTCCTGATCTGTACACAGACCACTAGATAGGTTGTGGGGACAAAAAGGAAAAGCAGCAACAGGAGTACATGAGGAAAGAAGCCAAAATGGAAATAATGTGACCTGTTAATGGTCAAAAAGAATATAGATTGACCAACCACTGGTAGTACAGGCACATCCTGGAGCTGCAACAGATCGGGAACAATCTTCCTAGTCCTGAATTAGGTCCTCTCTGAGTTCTGACCAGACTATACCCCCTTCTCATTCTTAAAGGCCCCTGGAATTCTTCCCAACTTGGTACATGTCTAACATTGTTTTATTTTCCCATGCATCCTTTTTCTCTTTATAATACATTCTTATATCTCCTGTCTGATAGTCTACATATAACCTCACAAATTTAGAGGCTACTTTGCAATATTTGCAATCAGTGAAAGAAAGAAAATGGCTAACAAAACCTGTCTCCCTTGGATTGCCTTTTAATTGCCCTTGTATTTTTTTCTGCTGCCACATGTAGACCACAATTTATTTTCAAGTAGAAGATTTATAGTGAGTTGAGAATGAAAACCTGGCATCCTAAAGAGCTTCAGTAGTCTCTCCATCTTCTGTGGCACTGACAGATTCCCCTGTGTGACTTCTGAGTTGATTCCAAGGCTCAGGGGTCAATTTTTACATTGGCAAAACCTGACTCTTCCAATCCCTATAGAATAAAATTGGCTACCAAAGCTATTCCAGCACTGGGAAAAGGTCAGGTTTTACAAAAAATTAGCGAGCCAGCCCCCACTAAACTCTTGTACCTTCCCCAACTAATTACTCCTCCCTCCTCAAAAAGATACCACTCATCTCACTAGCAGCCAGTTATTTTCAATCATAGATATTTGGAAATGGGGGTAGAGTGGAGGGATATGTTGGTTGATTCAATGACTTGGTTAAATATGAGTATTTAGTGACCTGGATACTAAACACTGTATGATGCACATAAATGGACAGAAAAGTTCTATACAACAATGAATCATTCTATCAAAATGCTAATAGCACTTCCCTTGAGAAGCGCAACATTTGGGGCTGACAAAAGCAGGAAAGGAAGGCACACTGAAGACCGGATGGCAATAAGAGAACAAGCAATGCATTCTATCAGAAGTGAAGCAGTCAAGTAAAGGCTAAGGATCAATCTCAGCCCCTGCAGACCCCTTTGCCTCACTTCCAACAACGCCCATGACACACAGACTCCCTACTCTCACATTCTCTACCACACAAAACAATCTTGGGCTCAGTTAGATTTAAATTACATCTTTTTAAAAACTGTCTTTATTTTCACATCTTTTCATTTGTCCTAATTATGATAGTTTCTGAGCAACTAATATTGGTAATAGATAATATCACTGAAAATTATTCCACATTACTAAAGGGCTTTATTACTAAATTTGTGCTATAATGTCTGTTGAAAAATTTGCTTTAGAAACTAATTTTTTTTAAATTTAAAAATATAAAAAAATAAAAATAAAAAAAAGGGGATCCCTGGGTGGCGCAGCAGGTTGGCGCCTGCCTTTGGCCCAGGGCGCAATCCTGGAGACCCGGGATCGAATCCCACGTCGGGCTCCCGGTGCATGGAGCCTGCTTCTCCCTCTGCCTATGTCTCTGCCTCTCTCTCTCTCTCTCTCTGTGTGACTATCATAAATAAATAAAAATTAAAAAAAAATAAAAATAAAAATAAAAAATAAAAAAATAAAAACTAATTTTTCAGAGCATAACTCCTTAGAGGTTAAGCTTATGAATTACTACCATCTTACAAAACACTTTCTTGAGCCAAGCCAGGGCTAGGCAGAAGGAAAGGTGAAAATTTTCTTGCCACCTCTCCCAGACTCTTTGTTAAGCTGTAGGCAGAATCAAAAGAGACATCCTGCACAAACAAGCTTTACCACTGAGGGTCAGGCTGTGGAGAGACCAAATGAAAAGAGACAGCTCAGAAACCTTGGATTAAAGGGCAAAGTCCAATATGCAATTCAGTTTTAAATGAGGCAAGGTCTTGAGATAACAAGAGCATACTATCACTAAAAATAAGAGTTTCCAACAAATAGGGTCCTTACTGACTAAAGACCAGTAGAAATTCCTGGGACTATGAACATGTTCTGTGTCTGCACTGTCCAATATGGTATCCACTAACTACAAGAGGCTATGGAGCACTTGAAATGTGGTTAGTACAAATGAAGGACTGATTTTTAATTTAATATTAATAAAAATAGATACCTGAGGCTAGTGGATACTATATTGAACAAGGTAGGAAAAGGCTTAGACTATGACGTGGGAATGATCTAAGAGGTTATCACATGCAAAAAAAAAAAAAAAATCTTACACTCTTCTGACCACCTGGAAAAATACTTTCTCAGCGTCCTCCCTGCCATCACAAACCACAAGAGCAGTGCTTTTCAAATTATAGCATCCATCAGAATCACCTGGAAGTCTTACTGTAAATTTTGTGGGCATCTCTAACAATTGTGGGGACCAGAAATACAGCAAGGCTGAATCAAACCTGCCAGAACAGTTCACATCTAATTTCTGCATTGGCCTTGTCTCAGAGTCAAAATGAGGCTTTCTATTAAAATAATGTAATTGCTTCAGGTCTAGGTGAGGGTTACCATCTCTTTCACCATTCCAACACTGAGTTCTAAAAGAGTAGCAAAAGAACACATGTTATATTAAAACCTTTTATCACTCAAAAGGCATATGTTTAAAGATAAACCCTTCCCATATTCTCGAAGAGAAACAGAAATAAAAAGGTTCTAGAATAAAAACATTTCTCCAAACATTCTGTGGTCTTTATTGTATTCCCCACAAAATCTGTTTTTAGGATCAGCAGTCATTTGGGAGGGTATATTTCTTTTCAGGGTTACTTTTTTAAAAAATTTAAATTCAAGTTAGTTAACATATGGTGCAGTACTGGTTTAAGAAATAAAATATAATGATTCATCACTTACATCTAACACCCAGGGCTCATCATCCTCCTTATTGTCCATCAACCATTTATCCCATTCTCCCACTCACCTCCCCTCCAGCAACCCTCAGTTTATGCTCTATAGTTAAAGAGTTTTTTACGTTTTGCCTCCGTTTTTAATCTTATTTTTCCTTCCCTTCCCTATGTTCATCTGTTTTAAAATTCACGAGTGAAATCATAGGGTATTTGTCTTTCTCTTGTTTTGCTTAGCATAATATACTCTAGTTCCATCCATGTTGTTGCAAATGGCAATACTTTTTGATGGCAGAGTAATACTCCATGGTGTGGGTGTATACATACATCTTCATCATCCATTCATCAGTCACTGGACATTTGGGCTCTTTCCCTAATTTGACTGTTGTTGATAATGCTGCTATAAACATTGGGGTGCATATGCCCCTTCAAATTAGCATTTTTGTACCCTTTGGATAAATACCTAGTAGTACAATTGCTAGGTCATAGGGTAGTTGTATTTTTAACTTTTTGAGGAACCTCCATACTGTCTTCTACAGTGGCTGCACCAGTTTGCATTCCCACTAATAGTGCAAAGTGGTCCCCTTTCTCTGCATCCTCATCAACATCTGCTGTTTCCTGAGTTGTTCATTTTAGACATTCTGGCAGGTGTGAGGTAATATCTCATTATGGTTTTGATTTGTATTTCCTTTTAGGGTTAACTCCTTTATGTTCTTTGGTCTACTTATACACGAGTCTTTTTTTTTAAAGATTTTATTTATTTATTCATGAGAGACAGAGACAGAGAGAGACAGGCAGAGACACAGGCAGAGCTGGAGAAGCAGGCTCCATGCAAACAGTCCGATGTGTGACTTGATCCGGGAACTCTAGTATCATACCCTGAGCCAAAGGCAGACACTCAATTGCTGAGCCACCCAGGGATTCCTACATGAGTAATTTTAACATTAAGAGACCACCCCATCAAGAATAATTCCTTAGATGTGGTATACGTACACATATGCACACACACACAAAATGGAATATCACAGCCATAAGAAAAAAATCTTGCCATTCATGACAATATGACAACCTAGTAGGTATTATGTTAATAAGCAAAATACATCAGACTGAGAACAACAAATACTCTATGATTTCACTTATGTGGGAATCTAAAAAACAAAACAAATGAATAGACAAAGTAGAATCAGACCTGTAAATACAGAGAAAAAACTGCCAGAGGGGAAGGATAGAGGAGGATGGGCTTAAATAGGTGAAGGGGAGAGGGAGATACAGGCTTCCAGTTATAGAAGGAGTAAGTCGTGGGAATAAAATACACAGCATAGGGAATATAGTCAATGCTATAATAATAGCATTGTATGGTGACAGATGGTAGCTACATTTGTGGTGAGCATAGCAGAACATATAAAGAAGCTGAACCAATATGTTGTACACCTGAAACTAACACAACATTTTGTGTCAACTATACTTAAATTTAAAAAAAAAATTTATAAAACAATTTCCTTGACTTTTCTTCTCAACCTTCTTTCTGCCCCCTTCACTCCCCCCTTTCTTAACTTTCCAAATGAAAGCCCTCATTCAGAATATATTGCTACAATGAATAAGGGCATGAAGCTTTCAAATAAAATCAGAATCAGTACTGTTCATTATTTCCCCCGCCACTAATGCTTTGCCCTTCTTCAAACTTCCAATATTTCTCAGTTAATACTTTTACAAGAGTGATCCTTGGGTCCTGGAAATTTGGGGAAACAGTGTTTCTTCACATTATAGAGCCCCCATGTAGTCATACAGTACTATGTACATCACTTCCTTAGGGGCTGAGTTATTAATCCGGTGTTTCTTTTGCAGGTAGGGAAACTATCAAAGTTAGGCTAAATGGTTAAAATGCAGTCCCAGAAAAACTCAGACCAAGATTCAATCCCTTCAGCAGTATTACTTCAGCAATGGTTCTCAACCAGGCAATTTCCTACTCCCAGGGCACATTTGGCTTTGTCTGAAATCGTTTTTTGACTGTGGGGAGTGCTACTGGAATCTAATGGGTAGAAGCCAAGGACCCTACCAAACATGCTACAATGCACAGGACAGCTCCCACCATGAAGAAGTGCCTGGCTCAGAATGTCAACAGTACTCAGCTCCTCTGGCAATTCTAGCATTACTTTCTTTGGCCCCCTAATGAATAAAGAATGGTTCCCTCTACAATTTGATCCTTGTACAGTATTTACACCGAAACTTGCCGTCAAGTGCCATTTCTGGCATTCTGTACTTTTTAGTTACTTTAAAAATACAAGATACAGGGGGATCCCTGGGTGGCTCAGCGGTTTAGCACCTGCCTTTGGCCCAGGGCGCGATCCTGGAGTCCCGGGATCAAGTCCCACATCGGGCTCCCGGCATGGAGCCTGCTTCTCCCTCCTCCTGTGTCTCTGCCTCTCTCTCTCTCGTAAATAAATAAATAAATCTTTAAAAAAAAAAATACAAGATACATGGGAGCCATAGAGGAAAGTGAAGACAGCTAGTAAAAGCTGGTTTCTTTCCTTTAATGAGAAAACCTAGCAAAGACTGGGTTTTTGCAATAGCAACCTCCAGGCCCTGAGCTGTGGTCTGTATCTGGCTGCTCACCTGGACTCTTCGGGTGTTGACGAGCTTTGCAGCTGCCTTTTCTCTGCTTTGCTTATCTCTAAGCATGTGCATCACTCCAGAGCAGTAATGATGTATGCTTATGGGAATCTCCAGAGATCTACAGCCCTTAATTGTCTATTCTGTTCAGTAAATTGTACTCATTACCAAGCCATGTGAGCCACTGAAGGATATCAGCCTTTCTTGGGTACCCTCTGTATGAGTCTGAGTAATGGGATATTATCTGCCAAGGGCTCTACAGTATTGAACGGAGATGCTTAAAACAATCCTCCATACACTTTTTCAGGTAAGTACCTTTTTTTTAAACCTGTCTGTTTCCTAACCATCCCTCAGCTCTGCTTAGATCTGTATTAATTATAATTTTCTCTTCAAGGAGTCTGCTTTTAGTTTAAGCTCTTAAAGCCAGGAATCTCAGAAAGGTTATGATGTCCTTTCAACCCATCCTTCCTGGACCTCCACTTGTACTGTGGGAAGGAATCCCAAATAGTAAATTTCTCCCTCTGGTCTCAAAAATCATCAGCACAAATAAAAATCCAAAACCAACTTTGATTATAATGCTCCCAATACCCACATCCATTATACTAGGGACTGCAAATAGAGAGACGTGAATGGACATGTAGCTTCCCATGAAACTGGCTAAAATAAAATGAAACAGACAGAAACACATGTCTGCTAGTGCTATTATCCAAAGTGGGAATCATTAATTCTCTAGTAAGTTGTTTCCTTCCTGGAAAAAAAAAAAATTAATGATTAATGAAGGAAGAGTCAAGCAAAGTAAGCCATGGAGGAGGAAGATGCTGGGAGAGGGGAATATATGCCAGCAGAGGTAACACTAGGATACCGCTACACAAAAAAGGCAATCAGGCCTGATTCCCTTCCCTACTATGTATGTCAGGAAGGTCAACCAGCTCCTCCCATGTAAATCGCATTCTGTACAAACTCACTGAAAATTCCTCTGCTGAGATACTTCCATGCACAGTTTCTATCCCATCACCTTGATGAATTTTCTCTTCATAATTGTTGATTTGTATGGTGTCTACAAGTTGAATCGATAAGTGCTTCTGGGAAACTTTTAAAGACACAGCATTTCATTGCACTGACTCAAAGAGGCTAGTGAGACAAAAGCCTCTAAGACTTAGTAAAACCAGAAAAACAATGGCAGAGAATGCCTTTGACTTACCCTGGAGTAAAGGGTGTGAGAGCCTTCAAACGCACTTACATCCTCATGACCCATCAGCTCTGCTGCTTTTCACCACTCACTCACTTCTGCATGTTGGACCACCACTGACTGATCACCAACTGCCAAAGACAAAAAATAAATGAATGCATTAGGCCAGAAGATCCACAACTTCAAATCCAGAGCCACCGCTCAGGTGAATTTGTGAGTGCTTAACACATAGACTCAAATACATAGAACGACTCAAGCCCAAAAAAAGTTTATTTCTGGTTCCTATATACATACTGAACAGACAAACAGGTCAGTCAGTGGAGTGGTTCTCACTGACACAGTGATCCAGGCACCCAGCTAACAAATGTTCTGCCATCTTTTTCAAAACTTGATTTAAAAACAAACAAGCAAAAAAAAACAAAAACAAAAACAAAAACAAAAAACAAACAAAAAAACACAACCTGATTTCCAAGCTTGCCTTGGGAATCTTCTCCATTCCAGCCAGCCAGGAGTGGAAAACATCATGGAAGCTCACATGGGCAGTTTCTGTGTTTTTTTTCCTGGAAATGAATGTGACACTCTTGCACTTCCATTCACATTCTGGTGGCCAGAATCAGTAATACAGCCACACCTAAGGCCATGGGCTGCTGGGTTGCTAGTGGTTACTATTTATCAGATAAGTTGGCTCCAGCCCAACCAAGACGACAACACTATAGATAACACTGTTTGGTACAGCATTCTGGGTAAGAGGTGAGCACAATAACCTTGACTTACTTAACAACTGAGTCTTAGTTCCCTGATTCTTTATCTGTAGAATACCTCTTTGCTCACAGAATCAATGTGAGACTTCAAATGAGACAAAGCAGCACTTCTCAGACTTTAATGTGCACATATAGCAACTAGGCATCTTGAAATGCATTCCAATTCAGTAGGTCCTAAGTGAAGCCTGAGAATCTGCATTTCTCATAGGCTACCAGGTGATACCAATGCTGTTGTTCTCTGACCACACATTAAGTGAAAAGGAGACAGAGAATATTTTTGTAAACCAGAAAGTAATTTGCAGATATAAAGAATTACCTTGGCACCAACTTTGATTGTAATTCCTAAGTAGCCAGCACTTTTAGGAAATGCTTAGTGGTACCATATAAAATTTCATAGAATCACACAATTTTAGACATGGAAAGAATTTAAGTGATCACTATCCCCTCTTATTTTCCAGACAAGGAAATAAATTCATAGATGTCAATAATGTGCCCCCCCCCCAAAATCTCACAATTAATTAGCAGTGTACTGGGAATAGAATGTAGAAATTTTGACTTTTTTTCTATTACATAAACTCAATTGATAGCCTTCTGAAAAAGGGTAATTTTCTTCTGCTAAAACAAGAACAGATACTACTCTGGCCCATACCCAAAAAGGTACCAGAAGGTAGCATTCACCAGCTTGGGTCACCATGGTACTAAGTGTAGGCAACGTGACACAGAAAAGACATTAGGAAATTTTCAAGCAGATATTCTTTATAATGTAGTGATCATCACCAAAGTTACGTTTCACATGTCCAAAATAGGACTTGAACACAAATTAACTTCTGTATATGCTCTAGCAAAAACAAAAATACTTTGAATTTATAAAAACTCTGAGTCACTACTATTTGGAGGACAATTAGAAAAAGAATTTGGGGTTGCAAATAGTAAAGAGAAATAAAATTATTAGCCAACATGCAGCAGTTTCTATGGCAAATCTTGAGGACAAAGAAAGGAACCTTAAGATTTTTTTATCCCTGATATGTATGCTATTTTTGCATCTCTGAGATCATAGCAAGTCCTAGGAGCTTATAGTAACAAACAGTGCAGTGAAGGACCTGAGAAGTGAAAAATAGAGGAGTCAACCCCCAAGTCGTAAGTCAGAAAAGCACTGACTATCTGGAAATCAAATCAGACTGGGTGAGAAAGGAGGTTCTTACAATTCATGTCATCTTCAATGAAGCAACATGAATATGAAAGTGTTTTGATGAAATCACAAGGGAGTACTTACTGGGCAAGCAATGATAAATGGAAATCAATACTTGCACATTCATTATTAATTTAAAATGAATAAAATACTATTAGCATCTTCATTTTGTGAGCCACTTTAAACATTTTAATAAAGGTAAAAGGTTCTAAGAACTTCCATAGGTTTACTTCTATACTCTACCCCCAACTTTCATCCACTATCGTGTCTTTAGCTCCTCAAAAATTTTCCCATCCCGGCAATTTTCCACGACCTACCCTAGATTCTAGAATTTCTACCCTATTTTTGTGCCATAGATTCTACTCTCCTTGCCCCTTACCCAGCTTTGGCAGTTGTTAAAGCCTAAGAAACTCCTTCTCAGAATAATATGTTAAATGTTATAGGATTACAAAAGAAGCCTATTATATGGACATATTTCTTTCCGCATAGCACTCAGGTTCCATGAACGTAATATAAGAATATCTGATTGGTAAATGACTCTTCTAGGAAACAGTATGCAAAGAGTTTTAAAAACACAAAGATGCACATAAAGAATCCCATGCAGGATCAGTCAGTGAAGAATGAGCTGCAAAGAAAAGCCTGACCTTGAATTTCTACCCAAACTCAACATTATTCATGCTGTGGCTTTAAAATGCCACATTAAGGAATTACTCTGAGACTTTTCTTGGCTCTGGCCCTGTAGACACAGCATATTCTGAGTCCTGATGGCAACTGGAGAAAGGCAGCTTTGGAAAAGGAAAGATGGAGATGAGTTTGAGCTTTGGTCCTAGTTCTCTGACCAGTTCTGTACCACTGACTACTTCTGTTAGCTTGGTCAATCACTCAGTTCTGAGTTGATACTCTGCCTATAAAATGAGAAAGCTGAGTTAAACCACCTTTAGGGTTTCTTCCAACTGTGAATTATTAGGATTCTAAGACAATACACAGTCATTTTTCTGGGAAGAAATATTAGTGAGATTTCTTTTTGCCCTAGGCTCACAGTATGAAATTACCTTCTATATGAGAATTTTTCAGAGGCTTCAGAAATACCTTACGAGTCACCCTGCCACAGAATAAGACTTGGAAGAGATTTTAAGACATGCACCACCCCAGCAATCCCAGTGATCAGGTGAGAAAACGGAGGTTCAGAAAGGCAGAGATTTATTTGCGGTAACATAATGAGGCAATGTTAATGGACTGTTGTAACTACTGCCATCTAGCACCAGAGGATTTTAGGATTCGGCATTGGTAGTAAAAACCAGCTCATCAGTTCTTTTGGAGACAGAAATAAATCTCAAATAAGCTGAGCCTTAGGGAGGGAACTGCACGAGGAAGCAGATGACTGGGGTAATGACACCCAGAGGCAGCATCCTGTAGCTCAGGCAGGGTCAAAACGGAGGTTCTCATATAGATTGTAACTTCACTGACAAAAGTACTCACCTCTTTCAAATATCATGGCTACAAAACCCATCTCAAAAAACACTAACAAAGAAAGAATAGCTCTTTCGTAAGAGGAGAATAGATAAATGAATTCTGGCTAACAATCTTAATGAAACCAAAATTCAAGATTTGAAAAATAACAATCTTGAAAGGACAGCATTAGCTAAGAAAAGCTTAAAATACTTGTTAGGAATTTCCAAGTTTTAGAAGAAACTGATTCAGAATAACTTTGACCTACCTGGACAGCCCCACAGTAAAGTAACAACTAGCACTGTTGTTACTAATACTCTGACCACTACCTTCAGAGCATGTAATTACTGAATATTGATCAGGTTTAAAAGTCACATGTATATTTCCATAGTCCTGTCCATATATAGACTAGTTTTATGTGCAAAGAAAACCATGAAATTGTGAATTTTGACTGAATCAGGATTTCAACCTCATGTTCAATTAACCAACATGTATGCCAAGAGCTTTTAAAGCCTATGATAAAATGCTTGTCAGTTTACCCTCTGCCTTTTCCCCTATACACAACCAGCAACGTTACTGTACCCATTCCTCATTCCCCACAACACACATTATTCATAACTAATATAAAGAGTTCTGGCTTCAAAACTTTTTATTTCCTTTTTTCTTTTTTTTTTTTTTTTTTTAAGATTCTTTCTGAGATAGCCTTTCAAAATCTAAAAGCTACACATTACTGGTTTGCCAGCTCTGTTTCATCTCCTCCAGGAATTCTAGAGACAGCAGTGCCATCTACCGGTAGGGAGGGCACAATTTATTTCTGGAAGCCTATGGGCGACATGAGCCAAGGACCTGAAAGAATGGCAGCCTAGATTGTGTCTTTGTGAGCCTTTCTTTTCTAGAACATGTAAGAAACATAACTGATGCTTACAACCTGAGAAACAGAATCTCGGCAGCAGTCTCCATCGTGAAGGGCAGCGCCTGTGGAAGCCACATAAAGCCCAGCCAGTCGAGCCAATAATGAGCTCTGCCTGGAAGTGTCTCCTTAAGACTCCAAAGGCAAGCAATAGAACCTCACTGCATTAAACATTTCCAGGCTCTCCTCTTCCCCCAGTGCTTCTGTATCAGATGATCTCACCCATGCTCCCACCTGTGGCAATGTTATCCCGCTTTATCTTACAGCATGCGTCTTAGCAAAGGTGCTCAGACTCATCTCAACGTGAAGGCTCTTATATTTACACAATGTGACACAGATCCTGCTCAAAGGACACTATTGCTTAAGTATGCAGGTCGGGCTCTAATCTCTCTCATTTGCTCTCCACCCTCCCTGTTCCTGACCCAGGGGACATAAATGACAGAAAGGAAATTATTTTGTTGTTGCTTCGAAAGCAACACTAGTGGGCTTTCATTGAATCAGAAAATAAAACCTTATCTTACAGGTCACTGAGATACACTGCTTCCCTCAAAATGAACTAAGCCAGCCAGTCTTTCTCTTTTCCCTTGTATAAACCGCTCTCTTCCAAACACTAAACGTAAACATACTATGACCTTTACAGAATTCATATAAAAATGACATTTTTCTAAATATAAAGGCATATCTTCTCAGTATACCACCTACTCCACCTTCAGAATTCCTTCTCCCCCCATGCCATCTTAAAAAAAAAAAAATCAATAAATTGAATCATTCTCACTAATTTACCTTATATTCCAATCTATGGGGTGACAATCTATAGTCACTTTACTAGGGTCATTTGTTACATTCCCAAAAAGCTTTGCAGCAACTTTACTCTCATTATCTCAGAAAACCATCAAAAAGTTGATTTGCTATAGCTGATAAATGTCCCGATTCCCCTAATAAATTTAAGTGTTCCTTCTTCACTTCGTTTCAACTTGCCAAGTAAACGGATTTCTTAGTGAGTGTGGGCATCTCACAGGCATGAGGTGTGTCTTGGGTGTTTGAAAAATCAGAGTTTCCTAAAGAAACAAAACTTTGCATGTGGGCAGGTAAGAGTAATAAAAGGGCTTTGAAGGAGTCTCTAAGGAATCAGGGAGAGCGATTCTTCTCCATCTCACACCAGAATAAGTTCCAAATAGATCACGCTGAAACTCTGATATCGGGTAAAAATGTTCCTAACGACCAAAGAATCATTTCTTACCAAGTAGACTACCAGATACACCCAACAAATAAGTGGAAAGCTGAAAAGACTTTTTAACATTTCATTATAAGATATACGGTATGCCCGTGCTATTACAGGTCTGGGGAAATAGAGGAGGAGAGCAGATGCCTTGCACACCACCTCCCTTTTTAAAGTATGACTGAACGAAGACATCCTTCCATCCCCAACACACAAATCGTTTTTGGAATCCAAGTGGTCTTTCAACAAGCACTTTTCAAAGAATTAAGGAGGTCTGAATAGGTGTAATTTACACCAAGCCTTCCCTTCTCCCTACAGGCCATTAACAGGCTCAAAATAATTACTCTCTTCAGCAGCCCAGAAAGACCTCGGTCTACAGAGATCGCTCCCCGCTCCCCTCGCTCCCCCTCCCCGGACGCCCCTCCAGCCCCTATCTTCTTGAGGAGAATCTCAGTGAGATGGTCTGGTCTGCAGTTCACTGCAGGCATTTCCCTCCTCACAATTTACCAGTCATCAGTTTCTCTGTATCTGTAATTCCTTATTGTAGCCTCTCAATTAGACCTGCTCCTCCTCATTCAGACCAGTGCCCAACTGCTTTAAAAAAAGAAAAAAAAAAAAAATTTTTTTTTTTTCACCTCTTAACGAAAATCTGGATTCCCTTGGCAGGCAGGCTGAAAGCGTTCAGTCAGGTTCGGGGCCACTCTGGGGGGAGAGCCGGCGTACAGGTCCGGAGAAGCCTTCTACGGGCAACACTTGGGCTCGGTCCACGGGTCGTGCCCCCTCCCCCCCACGCCCGCCCGCACAGCTGCGCTAGGAATTCGGCGTCGCTCGCCGCCGGATTAGTTCGAGTCCCGCGGCTCGGCTGAAGTGACACATTTTTTTTTTTTTTTTTTCCCCTTCCTCCTCACATGTGACAGGTCCCACCGCATTGAAGCCATCTCCTCCCGGGCCCCAAGCCCAGGTCCGGAGTCCGCTGATGCCCCCGCCCCACCACGCTCACCCTTTACCTGGGGAGGGGGCCCGACCAGCATCCCTCCAGGCGGGAAACAAAGGCAGAGACGAGGCTGCCAGGGGGGCAACTCCCCGCGGGCGGGCTCGTCACCGTGGTGAGGAGAGGAAGGCGCATGGAGAGGGCAGGAAAAGGGAAACCGAGGCACCCCACGGGGGTGGCTGAGCCCGAGTCCGCATTCTACCCGAGGCAGAGCTCCCGGGGCGGCCCCCAGACTTCACCCTTCAATCCCGCCCGGCCCTGCCCACCCAGCTAGTCAGCGCTGGCGGCGGCAGGGGCCGGGGGAAGCCCCGCCGCCGCGCTTACCTCAGGAGAAGCGCTCCGGCTCCCTCCGACGGCTCCGGAGAAAGCCCCGCCGCTCGCGCACGCGCACTCGCGCTCTCGTGCCTTCGCGCCCCCGCGCGCGCCTCACAGCCCGGGCTCTGCCCCGCCCCGGCCCTGTCCGTCAGAGTCCGCGAGAGCCAATCGCGGAACAGGACAGGCCCGGCGCCGGTCACGTGGCCTGGGCAGCCAATCACCAAATTGCCCTCGGCAGCACCCGCTCCGATGTCCCTGGGGGTTCGGTTGCTACCGAGCCGCGCCGGTGCGAGGCCGGCACAAAGGGCTGCATCTGTTTTCGGGAGCTGTTTCTGCTCGATGAATGAATGAATACGTCAAATGATACCTGAAATTCTAAATATTAATAGCAGTCACCTGGATATCTTGGTAGAAGGAGGATTCCGATCCAGTAAATCTGGAATGGAAACCCGAGTTTCTGCCTCACTAACAAGCTCCAGATGGTGATGATGATGCTCCTGATCTAGGACCACGCTTTGGGTAGCAAGATTTTAAGGGCACCTGTCAGAAAATGGTTATAGCCCTTGTTCCATCGTACCTGAAAGTTTCACAACCTTTTCTGTTCCTTCCTTCAGTAATGGAAAGCATTCCAGGGACTCAGTAAACATGGGGGTGCCCTGATGACATTTGTAATTTGGCACTGGCTGAGGGAAAGGGCGTTTAATTCCCATGTCACCTCCCCCTAGTCTGTGGGGTAGCAATCTCTGCCAACTTGATGGCTGGAGTGTGGAAACTAGAAGTAGTAGAGAACACTAGGTTTACTTTCATTCTCAGGTATTCAGCAGGTGTGTCTCAGTAGCACTGTGCTAGACCCTTGGTCAGAGTAGCTACATAAGTAATTTTTGCTTTCTGGAAATTTACGTTCTGACATAAAACTATACAGGCAAGCTCAGGAAGAAGCATATAGGAAAACCATGCAGGGAGCTGTCGGTCTCAGCATCTTGAACAATTCAGGCACAAGACAGAGAGTTTGTAAAATAACCTACCTTAGGGATCTTAAAAATTGCCTAGACATCCTTTGGCCAGTAATACCAGAGTCTGGAAGTCAGGGAGCCCATTGCTTCTCTGCCACCTCTCAAAACTTGACCTAAACCTCAGCGTGTTCAGCCCTGCGGGCTAGAGCCTTTGTTGTTCAGCAGAGTCAAGCTCCTGTTATCCAATAGTGTACCAAGGTGCTTCAAAGGCCTAAGTGCTAAATTCTCCAAAACCTTCCTCCCCCAGCTCTTCAGACCAGGTGGTATGGCACTGCTTCCACCAGTTTTCTGTACTATTCAAGATGATCAAACTGCCATGTAGAGAAAACTTCACCTTTGTCAGTGTGTCTTGGCCCTTTCTGGCTTCTCAACTCCAGAAGTGAGTTGCAATCTTTGCTTCTCACAGAGTCTGCATCAGAGATGGCTTAGCACAAAATCCAGAGTTACAGGGAATACATTGAACCTAGAGCAACAGTGGTGCTGGCTATATCAAGAGTAAAGAAATATCTAATCAAGAAGAATCTCTTTAAAAGTCTCAAAGTTTCTTTTGCTATCATTAAACCACTGTATTTCAGCCTGGCTGTATAGTAAAACTTTTAAGGAAATAGATTTTTGGGTCCTGTGCCTAGATATTCTTTTTTTTTTTTTTTTTTTAAGATTGATTGATTGAAGACAGAGACATAGGCAGAGGGAGAAGCAGGCTCCCTGTGGGGAGCCTGATATAGGACTCAATCCCAGGACCCCGGGATCATGACCTGAGCCAAGACATTCAACCACTGAGCCACCCAGCTGTCCCCAGTCCCTAGAGATTCTGATTAGGGTAAGGACTGGAGCCTTAGCAACTGTAGGTCCTAAAAGATCTACAGGTGGTTTGTATCCAGCCTTGCTTGAGAAAACTGGCATAAGCTGCCAGATTGATGGACTCATTCTCTAACAAGGGAAAACCAATTCTGCAACACAAATTACTAATGACATAAAGACTCTGGAAAGAGGAAAGTTTCCACATAATTTGTGAGAATAGATTTTTTTTAAGGCCAAAAATAATTCACAGGTAATAGATACTCCAATCCTATTCAGTGGAACAAATTGAAAAGCCATGTCCACAACTAGGTTTAATTCCAGTTAATTAACTAAATATTTTTTTAAAAGAACCTATCACCTTTTAACCACACTAATCAACTCTGTTGATATCTTCATATGTTTTATGCTTTTCTTACCTAAAAGCAAATTTCTATGTGAGTATTATTAAGAATTACTCTCTAAGGCTTTTCCCAAAGTGCAACAGAATAACCTGGAGTATTTGTTAAAATGCATATTCCCAGCAGCCCTGTCCTGAACTTCCTCTATCTAGCCTCTCATGTAACAATTCTGAAGCTGCACTAAGTTACATTTGAGCCCAATTTACACCTCCTGATACAGAACATACATATTATTGGCAAACCCTCAAGTAAAATAGATGAGCTATTAGTTTAGTTTGCCATGCTAGCTAAATAAAACTTATTTTAAAGAATTCCAAGAGATTCTTTATTCTTTTTCCTGGGTTTTTGCCAAGTTCTGTCATTTTGTGAAATAAAGAGGTTAGTGCCTGGATCTTAGAAAGCTATTGTTGGGCAGCCCAGCTGGCTCAGCGGTTTAGCGCCGCCTTCAGCCCAGGGCCTGATCCTGGAGACCTGGGATCGAGTCCCATGTCAGGCTCCCTGCATGAAGCCTGCTTCTCCCTCTGCCTGTGTCTCTGCCTCTCTTGGTCTCTCATGAATAAATAAATAAAATCTAAAAAGCTGTTGTTGCACAGAGTTTTTCTATGGAGTGATATTTGCAGTAGTGGAGTATGACCTAGTTTTTAACTGAATTAGTGAGGTCCCTTCAGAACACTGTTCCAACAAGAACCACCTTGCTCGGCAGTGACTTTATTTGTCACATCAGAAAAATGGAAGCCTAATGTAGGAGCATACAAACTAGCTTCCCTCCTGCTCTGACACTTTTAAAAATATGTTTCATAGTTTTCCAATAGGGTAGAAACTTTTCTCACCTTGTAACTTGTAGCTTTATCTACTGAGTAAAATAGGACAGTTTTCACTGATATTTAACTAGCATGAATAATGTAAATTTTTAAGAAGAACAAAGCATTTATTTTTCTCTTTGTGACTGTCATCGTTACAAAAAAAAGGCAACAAAAAACAAAGAGATTCCTGCTTGAGGTTAAGAATTTGAAAAAGAACATCCAGGCTGTCATTAATTTTTCTGTTTCTCAGTGGGCCTGTTTCGCATACATAAACTGGCTATCCTATCTCAGGAAACGGATATGTGTGTATCTGATTTAAATCATGAATTAGCTTCAACAAGTCCCCTTTAACCCCCAGATATTGCTTAGAAAGAGATTTAAGTTTTCTTGAAAAGAGAAGAAATAAGATGAAAACCTCCAAGTCTCCAAGAATCTACCCATTGCTCCATTAAAGATCAGAACCCCTGTAGACTTCTTTATAATTGCTAATTATGTTTTAATCTCACTATAGATAAATAGTATCTCTAAACTTAATTGATTTCATTCATGAGGACCCAATATTACCCAAGATTCTAGTCTTCATCTCTCATGTAAATCTGGTCAGGATAACATTTTATATCCATGTATCTGTGTTTTAATAACTGTTACCTTTTTGAGGGGAATGCCTGGGTGGCTCAGCGGTTGAGCATCTGCCTTAGGCTCAGGGTCCAAGGATCAAGTCAGCCATCAGACTCCCTGCAGGGAGCCTACTTCCCCCTCTGTGTATGTCTCTGCCTCTCTCTCTCTCTGTGTCTCTTATGAATAAGTAAATAAAATCTTAAAAATAACTGGTACTTTTTTTTTTTTCACTCAACATAACTGTGTAAAGATTTAACCTAACATACTGGATATCTTTTAGATAAGTTCACTTTCTTTATACTCTCTATAGGATTTATTCTATAATTCATTCTATAGTTTATTATACACAAAGAATATAAATATTCTTTTTATATTTTTTATAAAATAATCATATTTAAAACATGTATATAACAACATACATATTGCTATATGTCTCTCCATACTTCCCCCAACTTAAGAAATAAGACATTTTTAATACAAAGAGTCCATGTATTGCTCCCAACAAATTGTTTTAGATGAAATCACACTTAGTAAGCTTTGCTACAGAAGACAGAATGGTTAATGGAAGGAAATACTGTATTGTATGCATATAATAGAAAACAAATGTAAATGGGTAAAATTTTTACTGAATATTTGGAAGTTCCAAAACTGATATAAAAAAAGATAACAGGGGATCCCTGGGTGGCTCAGCGGTTTAGCGCCTGCTTTTGGCCCAGGGCGCGATCCTGGAGTCCCGGGATCAAGTCCCACGTCGAGCTCCCGGCATGGAGCCTGCTTCACCCTCCTCCTGTGTCTCTGCCTCTCTCTCTCTCTTTCTCTCTCTGTCTATCATAAATAAATAAATAAATCTTAAAAAAAAAAAAAAAAGATAACAGAGGGACGTCTGGGTGGCTCAGCGGTTGGGCATCTGCCCTCGGCCCAGGGCGTGGTTCTGGAGTCCTGGGATCAGGTCCCACATCGTGCTCCCTGCATGGAGCCTGCTTGTCCCTCTGCCTATGTCTCTGCCCCTCTCTCTGTGTCTCTCATGAATAAATAAATAAAATCTTAAAAAAAAAAAAGATAACAGAGCTGGAAATTTCAACCAGTCCAATACCTGTGTATTATAATTACAAGAATGAACCTGGAAAGCAGGGAACTTTTACAAGATACTACCAATAGTTTGGAGCCAAGAGATGAGGCATCAGGTCTCATTCACTCCATGAAAACACTACATGTTCTCTTCTTTCAGCTCATTTTAACAGAAATAAGCCATCACAATTCACAATAAAAAGTGTTATGTTGCAAGTGAGTCTCATAACACTATGAGAAATCACATAGAAGGAGCACCAATTCTGATTAATGAAATCAGAGAAGGTTTCTGAAAGAAGTGATGCCTGAACTGTATTCCAAAGAACTTGTAAGAGTTAGCTGGGAAAGGGCTAGGAGCTAGGTGGCCATACAAGAGTGTAGATAGCCCATACAAGAGTGTAGAACACAGAATGAGAAAGTAGTTTAAATTTGATCAGATGTGAAAGGGGGAGGAAAGATGACTGAGATCAGAATGAGAGGAGGAAAATGCATGATATGCCATTCATTCCTCCTGTAATTAATCATAGCGTTCAACTCTATTCCAATGATTATGAGTAGAATCTAATACCAAATCCCAGTTATTGGGGAACCTGGATGGCTTAGTCGGTTAAGCGTCCAACTCTTGATTTCAGCATGGTCGTGATCCCAGGGTCATGGATCGAGTCCCATGTTGGGCTCTGCACTCAACAGGGAATCTGCTTGAGGATTCTCCCCCTCTCCCTTTGCCCTTCCCACTGCACACATATGAATAAACCTTTTTAAAAAACAACAACAACAAATATCAGTTCTTCCACTTACCACTTGCGCAACCCTGAACAATTTGGCCCTTGGAAGGTATCTGATAAGTGATTGCACCGTATTCTCATCTGTAAAATGGAAATAATGGCAATAAAAGTACTTGTCTCTTACAAGTTAATGAGCACATTAAATAATACAAAATGCATTAGCAGTGTTTAGTGTGTAGGAAGTGCTAAATAAATGTTAACTATTAGTAATAATATTCTCCTGAACCTGGACGTGGCCTCAGATTCCTTCTCAACAGCATTACTGGCCTCCAACTTCAACTACTCAGAATGGCACCCAGAGGGATGTGCCCCTCCATAGTGCCTAACATCACTCTGATTCAGAGCTCTACAGCCTAGTGCTACTCAGCTATACTAATTCTTGTTCTCTATGAGAAAATGTCCCTCTCAGTCCAACACCAAGTAACACACACACACACACACACACACACACACACAAATCCCAAAACCCCACTGCTGACACAACTAAATATTTTCTTGAACATTTAAATAGATTATTTTTCACTGTTTTTTTTTTTCCTTTGTAGTTTTAAATAGAACACATCATACTCTTAAGATGTTTGGACTTTTTGTCCTTCAGATGTATTACTTCTTACTTGCTCACACTCAGTTTATATGCCATTTTTATGGATGTACCTCCCAGATTTCTGAACTGTATTTCCACCAGCCTTCCATTCCTATACAGAAGAGCTTAGCATCCTCTATGAAGGTGCAATATTGGGGTATGTGGCTTCTGCCAAATTATTTCTAAAAATTCTCAATATTAATTCCTGGGCCTGGCATGGGTTCATGCTTACATTCATTCCCACTCAGAAACATCTCTGAGTTTCTCTATGGTGAGTAAGAACCAGACCAGATAACAAACACAGAGCCAAGCAAACAGGGATGGTTTCCACTTGGGGAAAGCTTACTATCCTCTGCCCATGCTTCAAGCCCTATCCTCCAGCCTGAGAAGCTCTGTTAGCCCTGGGGTGGAGACTGTTGATGCCCAAGAAGATCCCCCTGGATCCCTTTTACCAGCTCTGTGCTCTCACCCTCTAGCCCCTACACTCTTTGCTATAATCTTCAGAGGATTACCTTTGACATTGGAGCCAACTCATCTATTTGGAACCAAAATTGCCTGAGAGTGGCATCACCCTGTTGGGCAGCCCAAAGCCAATGATTAGCACGTGTACACATATACAAATTCAGCTCCATTGCTTCAAAGTATGACACACTCTGCAGTATAATTTACACTACAGAGCTCCCTAGAGTAGGCTGAATCTGTTGCTTGAAACCCCATCCTTGGGAAACCTGGGTGGCTCCGTGGTTGAGTGTCTGCCTTCAGCCCAGGGTAGGATTCCAGGGTCCTGGGATCGAGGAACTCATTGGGCACCCCGCAGGGAGCCTGCTTCTCCCTTTGCCTATGTCTGCCTTTCTCTGTGTCTCTCATGAATAAATAAATAAAATCTTTTTTTTTTTCTTAACTGTTCCTCAAATATAACAAACACTCTTGTCTCTGGCTGCCCTCCTCCCCTCCCCTTGCATCTGCAGGGGACATCCCTCCCTTATTGAATTCAGGTGTCTTCTCAAAGACTTCTTGTCAGAAAGGCCTTCCTTGACCAAGTAACCCCGAGCAGCACTCCCTCCTACAACTGATGGTCTCTAATCCAGCCTTTCTCAACTAGCGTTCCATGACAGTATAAATCCTACAGAAAATGATTTTGGTGACAGTTTTCTCCTATTGCCCACGGATGGTACACAGCTGGTATCACTCAAATTGCATAGGAGATAAAATAATTCATTGTATATAAAGGGTGCCTTAGGGAATTAGTGTTTAATTCTCTGGTAGAACTAGATGACAAGGGTGGCTCTGAACTATCATACTACTTTTTTTCTTCTAAGCTCTTATCAACATCTGAGAAATTATATCTTGTTGTCTCCCTATACCACCCCTCACTAGAATTTGAAATTTGATTCCAGTGCTTGCTTATTCCCAGTGTCTAGGACTGGTACATAACAGTACTGAAAAAGTATCTGTTGAACAAGCTTCATAGGCTAGATTTATTTTATAACTTTTCAACTGTAAAAACAATTCATGTTAAAACTTCTATGTACAGAAAAATGTTTATTATAGATCACCCAAGTGAAATGATGAGATAGAAAACGTTAAATGGAATTGGGAAGGCTGAAAAAGATTGTTCAAATAATAATAATAGAAGGCACTAATTATCCAAATACACAGTAACCAACTGTTCAATCAGGATGAGCCATACATACAGGGGTGTGGCAGCAGGGGGTGGTGAGGAGCAGGTAGGGATGTGGGCTGGATGTTAATAAATTTAGTACTGCTCTCTAAATCTCACAAGGAAAATAGAAGGAACTTTAATCTTAAACAGGATAAGGAATGGACCCAAGAGATTGCTGTGGGTAAGCCACAAAGCAAAAATTAATAACATATAATTAAATTCTATATCCTTATGGGACAAGGGAAAACCAAGAAACCCATCCCTATACTCTAAATTTTTAAAAAGGGAAATAGATAAATACAAGCTCCATCTAGGAATCAACTGAAAGGAAGGATTTTGAAAAGTCAATAACCCAAAAGAAAAGCATATATACTTTGTTGTTATTGCTTGCTTTCCCTGAAAAGCATATACCAAGGAAAAGCATTTGAGGTAATTTCCCCCAAATTGGTAAGGGAGTTCATGTGAGGAAAATAAAGAATAACAACTGTAAGAAAAACACTCCGAAGAGCACCTTGCAAGTGCCTTAGAAACCAATAAAAGATTATTTTAACATGTCAAAGGAAGGAAGTCACTCAAAGAGTAAGTGGAGTCCTTTGATCTTGTTGGGATAAAAGATTTACTTAAGAATGGAAAGAGGCATACTTCACAGGCTGAATTATTTGCTGCAAACTAAGATACTGAAAGAATAATATAGAGACTTCCTTTCCTAGGATATCCACAAAGATGAACTAGTTAGAATTACTTGATTATTATCATGTACAGTTACCATGTACTCAGGATACTTTTCAAGATTGAACAAAATCAATGTGCACAAATCAAGACTGAGACATGGAGAATCTGCTTAATTATTGGGTGACTCGTACAAATGTGTAGCTGTTGACCATTCATGTACAGGGACTTAGAAGAGACCTGAAAAAAAAATAATTCCAATAATTCCAAAGATTATTTTGTTAAAATATTCAACAATTTTTAATCTCAATTATAAGCTCCATGACTTTGCCTGATTTAAAATAACTTAATGCAATGGCTATTTGAGTAGATCTGATAAAAATTACATGTGACCATGTTCTTTCTATTGCTTCTTATCCCCCTTCACACTCCCACTTGTGAATTTATTGGCCAATTACATTTAAAGTTACAGGTTAAAAACAAAACAAAACAAACTGAAAGCTTGGCACAGAATGAGCATTTAATAAATGTTACCTGCTTTAAAATTATTTTCTTTTCCACAGGGGCACCTGGGTGGCTCAGTCAGTTGAGCATAAGACTTTTGATTTCAGATTGGGCCCCACAGCAGACTCTCCACTGAGCGTGGAGCTTGTTGAGATTCTCTCTCTCCCTATGTTCCTGCCTCCTTTTTTATACTGAGCTCCTCCTAGAATTCCATCAGCCATCTCCTGCTACATCAGCAATAGTCCTCTCACGAAAGTTCTTACTAACAAAGGGCCCAAAACATAGTGCTCATATATTCTTATAGCTATTTATGCTCAAGAGCACTTATGGCTATAATTCCCCCTGAGAGGAACTTGAAGTATCTAAAACATACTCTTCCATTACAGAGATTATTCAGGTCTTCTGCTTTCAAATATTAAAAAAAAAAAAAAAAATCATGTTCTTTTGGCTACAGTCCTCCCTCACTGCTTCACCACCTGTGCTTCCAAAGGTTAGAAGTGGTTTCAAAGAGGGATCAGAACCCAACCCAGTGATTTTGCTAAGGTTTTTGATTTCCTTAACCCAAGATATCTTCCTTCTGTCAACTATCCTCATAATGCACACATTTTCTATTAAAACCCCCAAATGAGACCAATGTTTTCCACATCAAAGAGATCATTAGAAATGAGCTTCAGAGAAATACCTTACTAATTTCCTTCAGTTCACTCCTACAATATGTCTCTGTTCAAAACATTATAATGGCTATTACCAAGACACCCATCTCTCAAGTCAGTTCAGCACCTCTCTTCTGAGCCCCCATAGCTATCCTGCATGTCCTCTAACATGGCTTCTGTCACACTTTATTACAATTCGTTGTTCAGTGGTTCATGATCCCCAGTAGACTAAGTTCTGTGAGGGTGAGGATCATTTCTGTCTTTTTCTTCATTGGACAAAAACAATGGCCCCTAGAACAATGCCTGATGTAAAGCAGATAGTCATCATTTGTTAAATGAATGGAAGCTCCCGTTCTCAAAATCCTCCCTTTACTTCTGTGGGCATCTCTGCTGATTCCACTCTGAACTGGAGAATTCCCATTACCTTAGTAGGGTCTATCATTAACATTCCTTTATGTTTCTTTTCTTTTCTAGGCTCTGTGTTCTCTCTGCCAATATGTGCATGTGTAAATTTTTAAATTCCCCTCAAGTTAAATTTTTTTCTCCAGTCTCACATTTCTTCCTTTCTCATTGCTAATTTTAGTAAGATCATCAAACCTAGATAGTGCTACTTCAAATATGAGCAACTGACACCTTATACAGTGATTGTATTAATGCCAGTGATTGTATTAATTTTAACAAGCAAAAAAGCAATATGACAAGATGCTCTCTATAGTGCATTCCTCTACATCCTAGTTTTTCTATTTCTAGGTAGAAATTCCCTTTTATACACTATGTCAGTAAGTCTGAAACTTGAATGTGCATCAGAATCACCTAGAGGGTTGTGGAAACAAAATTGTTGGACCTTACCCAGTATGTCTAATTTAGCAGGTTTGGGGTAAGGGCTGAGAATGTACATTTTAACAAGTTTCTAGATGATGCTGATGCCTTTGCCTAAGGACTACACTTTAGAAACACTGTCATGTGTCATTAAGTGACAAACTCGGAAACAATATAAGAAAAAATAATCAACAAATTAATCCAAAATCAATGCACAAAAGGAATCACTCTCTATGATTGGTTTTGACCAATGGAGATCATCATTCCAGAATGTCAATCCAATGTGTCACTATAGCTCAAATGATCAGCCAGTTGTTGAATATCATTCAAAAGAAACATTTTTCTTTCCAATAAACTCTGTGTACCTCTGGCTTCTGAAATTCAAGAAAACTAAAATGGCCCTGGAAAAACTACTAGGAAGAACAGCTGTGCTAATAGAAAGCAAGAGTTCCACCAGACAGAGATTGCCTTATAAATAAAACCAAATAAAAGAAAGTAAGAGATTTTTTCACTTGAGAATGGTAAAAGCTAGAAAAGTTAGACAATCAAAGCCTCTAACATTAGGAACAGTACAGATAGGTTGATAACCTAATTCTGAAATCCTGGAATGCAGAGGGTCCTCTGAAACTTGAACTTAAAGAGATTTATGAAGATTTACTTCATTCAGTGGGTGTAATTTGTGGTACTTATAACCCCTGCAACAGATGTAAGGAAACTAAAGATAATCAAAATCTATTTTATCAAGTATATAAATAATAAAACCACACATTGTTAGCTTTTCATGGCTCACAAAATGGAGGACTGCTTATCTCCTTATCACATGGTCATTGCTGCCTTTGGTAAGAGTACGGTGAATACTCCTTGAGTTTTGCCTTGTGACACAGTTCTAACACTTAAGACCAGATGAGCAATCTAAACTTTAGACTTGGGATCCCTAGGTGGCGCAGCGGTTTGGCGCCTGCCTTTGGCCCAGGGCGCGATCCTGGAGACCCGGGATCGAATCCCACGTCGGGCTCCCGGTGCATGGAGCCTGCTTCTCCTTCTGCCTATGTCTCTGCCTCTCTCTCTCTCTCTCTCTCTGTGTGACTATCATAAATAAATAAAAATTAAAAAAAAATAAAAAATAAAAAAAAATAAACTTTAGACTTTGTGTGGTCCACTTCACCTTGAAGTATGGCTTATGATCTAAGTTCACAACCAGTAACTAAATAGAAATTTTTATTATTTTTTAAATATTTTATTTATTTATTCATGAGAGAGAGAGAGAGGCGGAGACATAGACAGAGGGAGAAGCAGGTTCCATGCAGGAAACACTATGTGGGACTCGATCCCGGGACTCCAGGATCATGCCCTGAGCCAAATGCAGATGCTCAACCGCTGAGCCACCCAGATGTCCCTAAATAGAAATTTTTAAAAATAAGTTCTATAACATGAGAGACTCCTAACTCTGGGAAACGAACAAGGAGTGGTAGAAAGGGAGGTGAGTGGGGGGTTGTGTGACTGGGTGATGGCCCTGAGGGGGGCACTTGATGGGATGAGCACTGGGTGTTATTCTATATGTTGGCAAATTGAATACCAATAAAAAATAAATTTAAAAAATAAATAAATAAAATAAGAAAAGAAAAAATAATAAGTTCTATACCCAACATGGTACTTGAACTCATAACCCCAAGATCAACAGTCACATGCTGTATCAACTGAGCTAGCCAGGTACTTCCAGTATCTAAAAATATTAAAGTGAGTGAATAACAATTCCATTTATTCACACATGCTCCGGCTTTTAAAAAGTGCCACCTGATCAGACAACAGAAAGAAATAAAAGGCATTCAAATTGGCAAAGAAGTCAAACTCTCCCTCTTTGCATATGATAGGATTCTGTACATAGAAAACCCAAAAGACTCCACCCCAAAATTGCTAGAGCTCATACAGCAATTTGGCAGTGTGGCAGAATACAAAATCAATGCCCAGAAATCAGTGGCATTTCTATACACTAACAATGAGACTGAAGAAAGAGAAATTAAGGAGTCAATCCCATTTACAATTGCACCCAAAAACATAAGATACCTAGGAAGAAACCTAACCAAAGAGGTAAAGGATCTATACCCTAAAAACTACAGAACACTTCTGAAAGAAATTGAGGAAGACACAAAGGGATGGAAAAATATTCCATGCTCATGGATTGGAAGAATTAATATTGTGAAAATGTCAATGCTACAGGTCAATTTACACATTCAATGTAATCCCTATCAAAATACCATGGACTTTTTTCAGAGAGTTGGAACAAATAATCTTAAAATTTGTGTGGAATCAGAAAAGACCCCGAATAGCCAGGGGAATATTGAAAAAGAAAACCAATGTCGAGGGCATGACAATGACGAATTTCAAGTTGTACTACAAAGCTGTGATCATCAAGACAGTGTGGTACTGGCACAAAAACAGACACATAGATCAATGGAACAGAACAGAGAACCCAGAAATGGGCCCTCAACTCTATGGTCAACTAATATTCGACAAAGCAGGAAAGACTATCCACTGGGAAAAGGACGGTCTCTTCAATAAGTGGTGCTGGGAAAACTGGACAGTCACATGCAGAATGAAACTAGACCATTCTCTTACACCATACACAAAGATAAACTCAAAATGGATGAAAGATCTAAATGTGAGACAAGATTCCATCAAAACCCTAGAGGAGAACACAGGCAACATCCTTTTTGAACAGGCCACAGGAACTTCTTGCAAGATACATCTATGAAGGCAAGGGAAACAAAAGCAAAAATGAATTATTGGGACTCAATCAGATAAAAAGCTTCTGCACAGCAAAAGAAACAGTCAACAAAACTAAAAGACAACCTACAGAATGGGAGAAGATATTTGCAAATGACCTATCAGATAAAGGGCTAGTATCCAAGATCTATAAAGAACTTATTAAACTCAACAATAAAGAAACAAACAATCCAATCATGAAATGGGCAAAAGACATGAAGAGAACTCTCACAGAGGAAGACATAGACATGGCCAACAAGCACAAGAGAAAATGCTCCGCATCACTGGCCATCAGGGAAATACAAATTAAAACCACAATGAGATACCACATGACACCAGTGAGAATGGTGAAAATTAACAAAACAGGAAACAACAAATGTTGGAGAGGATGTGGAGAAAGGGGAACCCTCTTGCACTCTTGGTGGGAATGTGAACTGGTACAGCCACTCTGGAAAACTGTGTGGAGGTTCCTCAAAGAGTTAAAAATAGATCTGCCCTACAACCCAGCAATTGCACTGTTGGGGATTTACCCAAAAGATACAGATGCAGTGAAACGTCGGGACTCCTGCACCCCGATGTTTATAGCCGAATTTCAAGCCAAATAGCCAAACTGTGGAAGGAGCCTCGGTGCCCATGAAAGATGAATGGATAAGAAGATGTGGTCTATATATACAATGTGATATAATTCGGCCATTAGAAATGACAAATACCCACCATTTGCTTCAATGTGGATGGAACTGGAGGGTATTATGCTGATGAAGTAAGTCAATCAGAGAAGGACAAACATTATATGGTCTCATTCATTCGGGGAATATACAAAATGGTGAAAGGGTTTATAGGGGAAAGGAGAGAAAATGAGTGGGAAATATCAGAGAGGCTGACAAACCATGAGAGACTCCTAACTCTGGGAAATGAACAAGGGGTAGTGGAAGGGGAGGTGGGTGGAGGGTTGGAGTGACTGGGTGATGGGCATTCAGGGGGGCACTTGACAGGATGAGCATTGGGTGTTACACTATATGTTGGCAATTCAAACTCCAATAAAAAATATACTCAATAAATAAATAAATAAATAAAAAGTGCCACCTAGGCATGGTAATTCAGGCAGTTCTGATAACTGTTTGAGGATACATCTGTTATGCAGGGCTCAGGCATAGACATAAAACAGGACATTAGACACAAAAGAAAAAGAGTGAAAGAGATAAAGGCTATGGCTTATGATAAGGTTTACAAAACAAATACTTGCAAGGTGAGGTCAGTGGAAAAAGTGTAGCCAAACCAACATGAATTTGGTCCTTGGTGAGTAAGAAAGTACACAAGGTTGTGTTGTCACACAAAGTAAAGTTTATATCTGCAGCAAATAAGGAGATCATGAGAAATATCTTCCAAAGCCATGACTCCTCAGACAAGGGTGAATAGGCTCCTTTTATTTAGGGTTAGGATGAATATCTAGGTAAGGAAGCCTGGTCCTCGGATGTAGAGGTGGGTGTAACATGGTGAATGTACATTAAGGAAACACGCCAAGACACACATTGTATGTTATGTGAATGGGCTGAGGCTCCTTCTTGGGTCGAGATTTAGTATTATAATGAGGTATACTAAAGGTATACTAAAGGTAGTCATGGTCTTTCTAGAGGTCCCTCCATGGTCTATCTGTCAGGTGTTAAGCTCAAACTGGTTTGAGTGGTCTCAGCTCAGTGGAGGTCTTGTCAGTGCAGTGGCTATTTTTTCAGGGGTGGTTTCACTTTCTATTTGCCTGAGTTAAGAGATAAACTGGAAAGAAAAGCTCAAGGAAAAATGTGGGACAAAGGTTGGTGAATACAAGCAGATGGGCAGTAAAGATCAGGTCTTGGGGTCTAGCTGGTGACAAATAGAATACAGCAGGCAGGAAGACAATAGGAAGAAGTAGACATGTTGTTATTAAGTTGTAGCCTATTACTGTAACATTGGAATGCAAGATGAATCACATTTTATGATTCTAAAAAAAGAATCTAGAAATTTGAATTTTTATGAGAATCTTTTCAATTCAATTTAAAAGGAAATCTCTGTGGGCCAGCAAAGCACAATGATAAGGGCCTAGATATATCATTTGGCTAAAAAGGTCCATTCCTTATTCTAAACCCTCCCAAACTCCTTCCCAGAACTGTCATGTGATCACTGCTGGGTACAAGGGAAGCTGGGAAGTATAGTTGTTGTTGTTGTTATTGTGATTGTTTTTAGTAGGATACATTGTCCTGTTGTTGCCCTGACTAAAATCAGAATTCTACTATTAAGCAAGAAAGGAGACCACAGATCCTAAAGAGGAAAATGCCCTGTGCCTTGGAATGCTAGGTCTAAGAGAATTCCAAAGACATTCACTCTTTCAGCAACATCCTTTCTCCCTGCTCTTGAATGATCCTTGAAGGGCTCTGGACCAAGTCTGAGTTTAACGTGACTTGTACTGTTTTATTATAGAACTACATTACATTAAAGGACTGCAATCATTGAGCCAAATGTGGTCATTTTCAATATAGTACAGGTCTGCGTAAAGCAGACAAATGGGAAAGGAAAGATATGCTAGAAATTCCAGGTACACAAATTAAAACATGAATTCCTGCTTTCACTAGGACCTTCATAAAATGATAGATGTACTTCTCCTGTCATTGCCCCAGTTTCGTGACAAGCAAATGTCTGAGAAGTCATTAGATTTAAATTATTTTGGGAAATATCTTTACAGTCAAAAGCTGTACGGACCAAGTACACATTTCTCATTTTCATGTCAATGACTGTCTTATTTGAAGAGTCAATTGTATTAATTTTAAAAACCAGAAAAAGAAGACAATAATCTACAAGAAATGATGCAGTGACCATGGGCAAGGATTGACCAAGCCCTTAGGACTGCCCTCTTATTTTTCTGATTTTAGATTTTCTGGCTTCACTTTAAACAACATAAGTATAATACATCTAAATGAGACACTAGAAAGAATTCTAATTTTAGGTTTTCTACAGTCTCAAGAGATCTCAATTCACTGTTGGTTTCACCTAGAATTCATTTTCTTTAAATGTTATGATGATTGAGGGTATATTTAACCTCATATTCTGTTTACTGGGGGGAAAAAAGGAAATCATTTGGCATCATTTTTACTTTATATTCATTTCCAGGTATTTTTTGTTGCTTTTTAGTTTTGTGTTCTGTTTTGCTTCTGATGCCTATGATAAAGTCATTTTGTTTTGTTTAAAGATTTTATTTATTCATGAGAGACAGAGAGAGAGAGAGACAGAGGCAGAAGCAGGCTCCATGCAGGGAGCCTGATGTGGGACTCAATCCCAGGACTTCAGAATCACACCCTGGGCCAAAGGCAGGCACTAAACCACTGAGCCACCCAGGCATCCCAAGTCTTTCTGATTTAAGTCTCTAGTTATCAAGATTTTCTGGAGTTAATGATATCTGAGGAGTTTGTTGAGAGCAAAACAGATCCATGCTTGAACATTAAATCTTTAATGGTGGAATTGTTTATTCTGGGCCATACTGACCAACTCTTTCTGTGCCTTCATCTAGTTTTGACTAGAGGGCTATATGCCTTTATAGAGCTAATGTTTGTGTTTCAATCTAGCCAAGTCTCTTTGGAGTTCATTCTTCATTACTCTTCCAGTGAGAAATATCAAGGCCCTGCCTTTTCCTACAGCTTTAGGGAATGGCTTTTTCTCATCATCATTCAAAGCAGAAATCAGATGAGAATTATTTTTTTTTCTCTCCTCAATCCCGAAGTTTCACTTATATTACATTTGCCTTCAGTAACCCAAACTAAGTCCTGTGAATCAGTTCTTCATTCAGACTCTGAAGCCCAGTTCAAGATATAAAATACCCTTCCATTTTTTTGACAGATATTGCTTTGGAGAGGATATATTTGAACTACAGTTGCTGGGGCTTATCCAATATTTTAAACAATCTCATTATCAAGAAGTCCAGAGATAGGCTGGCATAGCAGCAGTGCAAGATCATTGTTGCACATCAGCTTCTTCTAGAAAGTGAATTTTGCCATAGAGGCTGAATGGAGAAAGTTTATTGAGGAGTGTGCTTGGTATTAATACCTTTTGGGTGAGAAAAGCCACAGAAATCAGTAAGAGGAAGTTGGATTGTGATGTAGTCACAAAAAAAGGTCTCAGCTGACCACATGAGAAACTCTGAAGTGGGCCCTTCAGAGCTTTTCCAAATTCGGGTCAGGGAATGGGTCTTTATACAATCTCACCAACTGGTCATTGGATGCAGGCTGCCCACCTGCAAGAAAGGGGCATGACCAGGGGTGAGGTGTTTATCTTCAGCTGAAGGCAATTCCCAGCAAGGATGACACCTGAGGGGCATCAGTTATCAACAGTCTCAGCAGCTGGGATCAAAGACTTCAGTTCTAAACAGAATGCAGACAGGTATTGCACAATACCTACCACAAGTGTCAATGTCCCAGATGCCTTTTTCCTATCTGATCTGCCATTCTAAGAACATGGCTTTCATGTTAATGGTTGCTTCATGGTCTCAAGATGACTGTTTCATCTGCCAGCCTTATTTCTGCTCTCTGGGCAGGAACAAAAAGGAAGCAACAAGGAGGAAGAGGTAGCACCTGTATCAGAAAAGCAGCTATTTCCCAGATATGCCCAATAATCTTTCATTATGTTTCATTGGCCAGAGCTTGTCATATGGCTATGCTAGCTGCAAAAGATGCTGGAAGATGTGTGTGTTAGCCAGACATATTGCTTCCTTGGCCAAAACCAGAGATCAAGGTTTTTAAAGAAAAAGAAGAGAATGGATATTGGCATTAGCAACTAGCAGCTCTCCTAAACCATCTGGTTTTCAAGAAGAGTTAACTCCCATTGACAGTAGTGAGTGACTATCATCCTCAATGATTTTTTCCTATTTTGTTATAAGAAGTCACTTCCATCTTAATGTATTCTAGTTATATTACTACTGTTCTGCAGTCACTGGTGGTTAGACTTCATTTTCTAAGCATGTTTATTTTAAAATAGCAATTTTTAAAAAAAATATTTTATTTTTCAATGATCTCTATACCAAATGTGGGGCTTGAACTCACAACCCCGAGATCAAGAGCCTTATGTTCTACTGACTGAGCCAGCCAAATGCCCCAAGAATCTATTTTTTTGGTTTGCCTCTCTTTCTCTTTTTCTTTTTTTTCAAAATAGTAATTCTTAAATCACTCCTCTCTGTATATCTTTCTCTTCCTCCTGCATGTGCACACACAGACATACAATAGTAGTATTCTTCTGTGGAGAGAGAGTGATGATAAAAACAATCATCATTAAGTTCTTATCAGTGCTTGATCAAACTAAGATACATCTACAAGAAATAAGGGAGAAGAAAGGCCATTGTCAGAAAAAACAGAGAATGGAAGAAAAACAAGTTCAAGATGGAGAAGCCTGCCGAAGTAGAAATGACTAGGACTAGGGTTGCCAGATTTAGCAAATCAAAATCGAGGACATACAGTTACATTTGAACATCATATAAAAAGTGAATAGTTTTTAGCATAAGTCTATCAGCAATGAACTGAATGTTTGAATCTCCCTGAAATGTACATGTTAAATCCTAAAGACCTGTGTGATGGTGTTTAAAGGTGGGGCCTTTTGGAGATGATTAGGTAATGAGGGTAGAGTCCTCATGAAGGGATGAATGCTCTTATAAAAGGGACCTCAGGGTAGCCGCGGCGGCTCAGCGGTTTAGCACTGCCTTCGGCCCAGGGCCTGATCGTGGGAACCCGGGATCGAGTCCCATGTCGGGCTCCCTACCTGGAGCCTGCTTCTCCCTCTGCCTGTGTCTCTACCTCTGTCTCTGTGTCTCTCCTGAGTGAAAAAAAAAAGGACCCCAGAGAGCTCCCTCAGCCCTTCCACCATGTGAGGACACAGGGGGTAGATGTTTATCTGTGAAGCAGAAAGTGGGCCTTCACCAGTCACTTAATCTGTGAGTGACTTGATCTTGGACTTCCCAGCTTCCAGAACTGTGAAAAGTAAATGTCTGCTGTTTAAGCCATCTAGTCTACTATATTCTGTTACAGCAGCCTGAAAGGACTAAGACAATATCCTAAATAATGCATGGAACATACTGATCCTAAGCATTTGTTGTTTATCTAAAATTCAAATTTAACTGGTTATCCTGTGTTTTATCAGGCCACCTTACTTAGGAGGAATAATGCCACAATCACAGAGTTAGATACTACCATCCTGCCCATTTCTATAGCTACAGACTTCACTCCTCCCTTGGAACCTTTCTGCAAACCTCTAGCCTAAGAACCACTGTCCAATATTTCTGGGGACTCATCAATCAATGCAGGTAAACCAAAGCTATTTTTGCAACAAATTACATTTTTAATATTTTCTAGGGCATATATCCCTTAGGGTACATGGATAGCTGCAGTTGGGTCTCTGAATCCACTAAAATTGTGTAGAAAATTTTGTTGGTGTGGGCTTATGTGAATTCTTTTCAGGAGGAGGACTATAGTTTTTGTCTCATTCTAAAAGAAGTTATAGACTTGAAATAGTTCATTCCCAGGCAGAAGGCACTGAGAAAGCATCAGGCAGCCTGTTAATCTTTCTTGGTTATTTTATATGGGGATGGAGGTAGAAATACCAGCTGTGTAACAAATGCTTTAGCACCCTTCTTTTAGGGAAATTTGGAGCAAATAGGATAAATTTCCCATTCCCTACCAGTCCAAAATCAATTATAGAGGTAGACATGTGTTAGAAAGGGTTTTTAGCAAATTCTCTTACTCTCAGAAATCATCCACATTGTTTTCTCAGTACCTCCACAGGTGAGGTTTCTCTCCTTTAACTGTTGAGCTATTTCAAAGGGTAGGGTAGACATAAGAGGCCACTACCATCCTTCCTTGACACCTGTCTTTGGAGGGGCAGATTAAAGGGTGAGTCTATGTGGTTAAGAGCTGTAGACATGATCTTATCATTACTTCTTTTTCTTAAATGTCTTGTCCATTCATGGTGCATGACAGTGAAGAATTCCTAGTATAATTTTTTGCTTCTCATTTGGACTTCTGTTCTCTTATAGGAAATGCTACAAAGTAGCAAGCTTAGAAACAGTCTTGGGATTCAGTATAAGAAAGCAGAATATCCCATGCTTCATGTTCCCTTTAGTTCCCAGGGCAATGGCATGGTCTAACCCTTGAAGCATTATGCTGTCCTAATGAAATTGTTCTGAATTCATGTGCCCATAGATGACATACTCACTGTACCATGGCAAATGAGCTATCAGGAAAGCCCCCAGACACATCTGCAAGATTTCAAGGGCAGAAACCTGTGTTCTGAGTAGAGAAACTATATGTGTGCTGTGGTCCAAAGATGAGAATCATTTGGGACAGATCAGACAGGGTTTATAAAACAGATTAAGAAGTATCTGTTATAGCAGCCTTAGGCATGGGCAAATTCGTTCAACACTCCCACCTCTATCCTCATCTGCCCTGCCCCCAGCTTGAGCTCATGCCTTAGGGGTTCTGTGCTTTGGAGGGCTTTCTTCAGAATTTTCTAAGTCCTGCTCTGGTGTTTCAGACCAGAAGGATAGAAGAGGGGTTTTTTTGGGCGGGGCGCATGCAGAGCCCAGACTGCGACCTGCACAGATTCTCTTTCTGTATTTTGTAGTGTTCTTAATCTTCTATCCCATGTATAAGGTTGACCATAAGCCACAGGATCCATACTATAAGATTATCTTGCAGCTCCAAGGCCAGGCCCTGGTTTCAGAATGATCAGCCTGGTAAGCAGATTTCTCCTGCTGGCAGGTGCAATATTTCTTGTCTGGGATCACATGAGATTAGGTTGCCAAGATGGTTCCAATAAGCTGATTTTCAGTGATTCAAACTGTTTATATAGACAAGAGCCCTCCAAGAGACATTTGCCCAAGGCCTGAACACCCCATAGATGGCTTTGTTAAGGAATCTGGACCAAGAGAAAGGAAAAGATCAATCTGCAATACCCAAAATATCATTTTGTCTAAATCTGTTTTTCAATTGAAAAGTATTTTTATTGCAATAAAATATACGCATAACATAAAATTGACCATTTAAACCATTTTAAATGTATAGTTCAGTAGTATTAACGTTGTTGTGCAAGCATTAAGCCTCTCATTTGATATAATAAGAAAGTAAAGCCCAAGACGCCAATTTGTCTGACGTCACCCAGGTGACTGTTGGAAGAGCTCTACATTGTGCAGTCAGTGCTTTTCCTATTCATTCATTTTATAGATAAGGAAATTGAGTCCAGAAAGGCAAAGTGACCTTGACCATGTAAGAAGGAGGACTAGCAACATCTATAGACCTCATCGGCCAATGCTCTTTTCTCCACCTCACTACTTCAGACTTGTCCCAACCTCCCTCACCACTTTCCTTCCCCAGTTCTTTCTACAGAAATTCCAGGCCTCTGTGCACCAAAATGTGAGTTTCACACAGCCAATTATCACCTAAAAATGATTTTCTAAATTGGTGCTTGGCGGGTGTCAAATCCATTGGCTGCAATATGTCTTCACACCAGACTTCAGTAGTTTGTCAGTTATGGATTAAAGACACTACTTGCCACCATTTCCCACCACTGCTAAGATTTTTCATGCATTGTTTTTGGATGCAAATCAAGTTTAAGGAATTGGGAGAGTAATTTAGATGACTTGTAATACATTATATACATTGGGACTGGTTTGTTTAAATATACAGCCATTTAAGAGTATCCAGCACATAGTAGGTGATCAGTAAGTATTGGTTGAAAAAATGAATGCAGACATATTCATTATTTTCTCCCATTTAAAAAAATTAAGGTATAGTGTATATGCAGTAAGATTCACCCTTTTAGGTAAGCAGTTCTGTGAGATTTAACAAGTGTTTACAGTCATGTAACCACCACAACAATCAAGATACAGAACCCTTCAGTCATCACCACAATTTCTCCATATCCCTTTATAGTCAGGCCCTTCTATCCTCCTCAGTCCACTCATAGCCACCCACCTGATTTCCATCCTCCTAGGTTTGCTTTTTAAGAATGTCACAAATGGAATCACACACTAGGCAGCCTTTTCAGTCTGGCTTGTTTCATTTAGCATAATGTTTTTGAAGTTCTTCTATATTAATGCATATGTAAGTAGCTCATTTTTATATAACATTGTATATTGTACCATACTTTACTTATCCATTCCCCACTTGAAAGGTATTTCATCTATTTACAAATTTCATTACATGTTGAATTTTAATTTGTTTTTATTTGTTTAAAAGCCTATCGGCATCTGGGACTAGAGGAAGAAGGTATGTTCAAACCTTTAGCTCATATTTGCTTACACATTTGTATGATTTGTGTTGCAACTGATAAACATATTTCAGTTAAGACAAAGTGTAAGTAGAGTTTCTGGATAACAAAGCAAGAAGTATAATGCAAAGTGTAATCCTAGATACTGAATGCTGTTTGACGACCATCATCATGGATCTACTTTGGAATCTTGGTGGGCATGTGTCCTTTTTCTGACCAGCTTGCATCTTGTGAATATCATATCCTCATATTGGGGAAAACCTACCATATTGTAAGATGGGTCCCATTTTTCCAAGTTTCTGCAGCTATAGCACAGTCAGATGACCTCAGCTTCATCAATCGAATGCCATGTAGAAGACTTTGGTTTAAAAGAGAACAAAGGGGATCTGTTTTCTGGGGAAGGTGGCAGTGAAGGTGTCTGGCTTCTGAGGACAGTAAGGTGGTAGTCTATAGTCTGGCACTACAGCTCAGCATTGCCAATGTAATTTATGGTGCCTGTGATCAGCAGCAACTTTCGCTGAAGAGGTCATTTGTTGCAGCTAAGAACACGACTGTCTTATCAGAAAGAGCCGCAACTGAGCTCCTGTTATTGCTTTGTTTTTCATAAAGTAGATCCAAATTTCCAAACTTTTCATGAATAACTATTGAGGGTATCTCTGTAATCCCACATAGTATTCTCTTCTTAAAGATCCACCCAAAAATTTGCCCTAAAGTTTCATGAATTGCTGGAATTTTCCCATGATACGTTATTATCTTATAGCCATTATGAGTCATATAACTGATTTGATGGTGTTTCCTTTATTTTATAGGCTATTAGAAAGATCAGAGCCAAATGTGTGGTCACATGTCAGCAGTTGTAGAGACCTTAATGCATGTATTTTATATTTAAAATTACTGGGATCCCTGGGTGGCTCAGCGGTTTAGCGCCTGCCTTTAGCCCAGGGCGTGATCCTGGAGACCTGGGATCGAGTCCCACTTCGGGCTCCTGGTGCATGGAGCCTGCCTGTGTCTCTGCCTCTCTCTCTCTCTCTCTCTCTCTCTGTGTGTGTGACTATCATAAAAAAAAAATAAAATTACTCATATTTTTATCTTATTTTTCTAGCCTTTATTCCTGGTTTTCTCATTTTACAAAGTGAGAAAGTATAATAAAGAAAAAAAATAGAACATTATCTCACCACCTAGGTAACTCCAGTGATATGTAATATAACTAAATCACTATATTATATATATGTATTATAAACATGGGGTTATTACTCTAATATATGTAATTGGTTAGAAAATTCAAATTGTTCAGAGAGGTATAAAATAAAAATAAAATTTCCCCACTTTTCCTAAAGTCCATTTTCCTGAAGATAATCATATTATCTTCAAAGAAAAACTATGCATCTGTGAGCATTTATTTAAAATTACATTTGCTTATATGAGACCTGAAACCATGTAAATCTTAGAAGAGAACACAGACAGTAACTTCTTTGATATTGGCCATAGCAACTTCTTTCTATATATGTCTTCTGAGGCAAGGGAAACAAAAGCAAAAATAAACTACTAAGACTACATCAAAACAAAAAGCTTCTGCACAGTGATGTAAATAATCAACAAAACTAAAAGGCAACCTAATGAATGGGAGAAGATATTTGCAAATGACATTTGTGATAAAAGGTTAGTGCCCAAGATATACAAAGAACTTACAAAACTCAACACCCCAAAAACCAAATAATCCAATTAAAAAATGGGCAGAAGACATGAACAGACCTTTCTCCAAAGAAGACATCCAGATGGCCAATAGACACATGAAAAGTTGCTCAACATCACTCATCATCAGGGAAATGCAAATCAAAACTACTTTGAGATTCATCTCAACGCCTGTCAGAATGGCTACAATCAACAACGGAAGAAACAACAGGTGCTGGCAAGGATGTGGAGAAAAAATAACCCTTATGCACTATTGGTGGGAATACAAACTGGTATAGCCACTGTGGAAAACAGTATTTAGGTTCCTATTCCTCAAAAAGCTAAACTAGAACCACCTTACAATCCAATAATCAAACTTTTGAATATTTACCCAAAGGATACAAGAACACTAATTCAAAGGGATACATGCACCCTTATGTTTATAGCAGCATATGTGATAGGAATTAAGAAGTGCACTTATGATGAGCACTGAGTGATGTATGGAACTATTGAATAACTATATTGTACACCTGAAACTAATATAACACTGTATGCTAATTGGAATTAAAATAAAAACTTAAAAAAATAAAATAATTTAAAAAAATTTAAGTTATATTTATTTAAATTTACACAAAGAGAGATCAGTCTACATAATTTTCTGTATCTTTTTGTCACCTAATATCCATATCAAATAACTAATATTATAATAATATATCTAATATTTTACCTAGTAATATATCTTGGACATCTTCTGGTATCAGCATATATAGAGGGAGTACTTCTTCATAAATCCATAGTATTCCATATTATTAATGTATCAGAATTTGCTTAACCAGTTCTCTGAATGATGGACACCTTGGTTTTCTCTAGTTTTTCACTATTGAAAAATTTTTATGGTGACTATTCCTAAATCCAGATCTTGGTGAAATTTTGACTTTAAAATTTTGATAGATGTTGTTAAATTGCCCTCCAGGAAACTGGCACCAATTCTCACTCCTCTGTGTGTTGTATCAGCATTACCATTTCCATGCATTCTCATCACCATTGGATATTATCAATCTTTTAAATTTTTGCCAATAGTAAAAAAATGGTACCTTGCTCTAATTTTAATTTCCATTTATTTAATTATAATTTTCAGAATTAAAAAAAAGCCTTTGGATGAATATAGTTTTGGAATCCATTTCAAAGCCTTTTTGAATTAATGGAGACTATAAGAACTTCCATATATTGCATTTATTTAGAGGACTTAAAAAGCACTGTCCTGATTCTAAATCAGTAATGCTCTAGCTTGGCTGCATATTTGAAACACCTGAAGTGCTTTTTGAAAATATCCTTGCCTGGGCCTCATCCCAGACCAATTTAGTCAGGATCTCTGGGGGGTGGGGCTCAGCCTTAATATTTTTAAAAACCTCCTCAGGTGATTCACAAGTGCAGCCAAGGCTGAGAACCACTGCTCTAAATGCATTATAATGGATGTACCAATAGTATGTTTAAAAGGTACAAGGCTGTGCTCAATTCGGCAGCACATATACTAAAAGGTACAAGGCTTAGGTCCTGGATGATACCAGCTGAATGTATGAAAGTGAAACATTTTCTAAGTGTAGTGTTTTTCAAACAAGGGTCTGATGTCTTGATAGTGCTGAAGTAACAGTCCCTTAGTTAGCCACCCTCCTCCTTTGCTCCACTATGTGCCAATCTGTGCAGCCAGCTTTTCAGTAAGAAATAACAGACTCAGGATGCCTGGGTGGCTCAGTGATTGAGTGCCTTTGGCTCAGGGCGTGATCCCAGGGTCCTCGGATTGAGTCACACTTCAGGGTCCTTGTGGGAAGCCTGTTTCTCCCTCTGCCTATGTCTCTGCCTCTTTCTCTGTGTCGCTCATGAATAAATAAATAAAATCTTAAAAAGAAAAAAGAAATAACAGACTCACACTTTACAAATTAATAATTGATATGACCAAACCACAGAGAAACACTAGTAGAGTGGTTATTAATATCTTTATGATCAAACATGTCACACCCCCTTCTTGTTGAGCTATGGCTGTAATTGGCTCATCCTCCAGCACAGAAAAAGAAATAATTATCATGAAGAAAGAAAGCCACTTCCACCTCCTCCATATGAAGGAGGCCCTTTAAAGTTTGCCTGTCCTTGTTCAGTTTGCCTGGTTCCTATGACGAGTGTGTCACAAGCTGTCATTTCATTCGCTGGAGCTACACCATGACTGATTTTTCTGCAGACTCAGCAAGTGGCTAATAAGAGAAAAACTGGGAAATGATCCAGTTTATTGATTCCGTTTGACTTTCTATGATATCAGGAAACCTATCAGATGAAGTAATAACAATAAATTCTTAATGAGACTTCTGAATGTGTTTGCACTTGAAAATACAAAATCAGATAATGTGAATGGGAAAATAATTTTTCAGTTTTTTAAAAAGGATTTTATTTATTCATTCATGAGAGACACACACACACACACACACAGAGGCAGAGACACAGGCAGAGGGAGAAGAGAAGCAGGCTCCATGCAGGGAGCCTGAAGTGGGTGGGACTCCATCCAGGTCTCCAGAATCATGCCCTGGGCTGAAGGTGACGCTAAACCACTGAGCCACCAGGGCTGCCCCAATGTTTTAGTTCTTATAATTCAATTGCTTTTGCTTTCTGATTCATACTAATATCTGTTTTTTTCTGTTCTCCAAAGTAATTAGATTATTTTTAAGCAAAATTTATTAATAGGCAAGAACTAGAACATTGAAATCTTTTAAAAATATATTGAAGGATTAAAAACTAAAAAGTCACCACTAATTAATAACTCCGACAATATAATTATTTACTTATTTATTTTAGAGAGATACAGAGAGAACATGTGCAAGTGAGGGAAGGGCAGAGAGAGAGGGAGAGAGAATCCTCAAGCAAACTCCCCACTAAACATGGAGCCCAACTCGGGGCTTGATCCCAGGACCCTGAAATAATGACCTCAGATGAAATTAAGAGCCAGCCATTTAATCAACCAAGCCATCCAGGCATCCCTATAGTTTTTTTAGAAGATTTATTTGAGAGATAAAGAGAAAGTGTGGGGGCATGGGGAAGGACACACAGAGAGAAATCTAAGCAGACTCCAGGCTGAGCATGGAGCCTTTCACAGGGCTCAAACTCTCCACCCCAAGTTCACAACATGAGCCAAAACCAAGAGTCAGATGCTCAACCAACTATGCCACCCAGGCATCCCAACAATATAACTTTTTAAAGAACATATTTGGAATTTTGGCCTCTCTCTTTAATTGACTTTATTGTGTTATAATTTAACTATACACCTTTAAAGTATATAATTCAATGAATTTTTAATATACGCTCCTGAAACCACCACAATTATGATAAAGATTTTTTCCATCACTGTGAAAAGTTTTCTTATGCACCTTTGCAGTCCTTCCTTCTACCTCTGGCCTCTAGGTCACTTCTTACCTGCTTTCTGTCTCTATAGATTAGTATGCATTTTCTTTTTTATATGAATGAAATTACATACACAGTGTGTTCTCTTTTGCATGGCTTCTTTCGCTCAACATATCATCTGTGAAATATATCCAGGTAGTTGGGTATATGAGTCATTCATTCCTTTTTTGTTGCAGGGTATTTTTCCATTGCATGGGTGTAGTCCAGTTATTCATTCACCTGATGATGGGTTTTTGCATTGTTTCCAGTCTTACACTATTGTTGAGTAATGCTTCTATGAACATTCTTATATAAGCATTTGTATGGAAGTCAAATAATATATTTTTAAGATGTTAATGTTAGTGTATATGTAAGTTCTAATGTGCATATTTGGTTTTGTTGATTTGTGGGGACATTTTATAAAATTCTGATACATAATTCTCATGGCAGATGAGATGGCTTTTTACTCTCCAAGTCTCCTCTGTCCTCAAACAAAACATCTTTCCGGTTGTACGTGCACAGCTTTACTGGGTGTCATTTATATCATGATGCACCATCTGCTCAACCACATGTGGCAGTATAAGTCTTTAACTAGTTTTCTTTCAATGAGGCCAGAATATTTTCCCTTGTCTGTCCATCCTCTGATATTAATTGTTATGGGTTCATCTTTCTAGAAGTCACTCCCATCATTAATCTTATCATTAATAGTCGGGTATAGAATACTAAGTGGCACCTCCTTGCCTCTTCTCTACCTGGCATGTAAACTCCCTATGGATGGGTCCCCACGTCTAGGTAGTCAGCATCATTTCTCCCAAACATGATCAAGCCATATCATTCCAGCCCCTCTCTGCCTTTTTCAAATGCCACTATCACATTTCATGGGTGCTTTTTCCTACCTATCCAACCTCCTTCAAACCATCTTCTGGTCCTTACTTTAGTCTCAACTTTGTGGAGTTAGTCCTTGTTTGAATCCCAAAGTCCTGTTATACTGTGCTATACATTCAGCACTTGTTCTTTAATTATCCCCATATATATGTATAATCTCCTGAGAGATTTCAATCCTCTTATGTCTCATTAACATAAAATGACAAACTTGCAAAATATATTGGTGTGTGTATCCTCCCAAATCCTTAATACTATACAATAGTCACTGTCTAGACCATCTTTGCCTTCTTTTTGAGTATGCAAATGATTTACTTCATTTAATGTGAGATCTCTTTGTTGTGCTTTCTTCCTATATCCCCTGGAATTTGGAGTCAGTGCTAGGTAAACTGGACTAAAACTTAGCCACAATCCAGACACTGACTCCTAACTTTAAATTATTAGAACATTTCTTTGGACAATAGAATAAGATAATGGTCCCCATAAAACTTTTGCAGAAGCAGAGGCCAGCAATGGCAAATTTTGGAGAACTTGGCTGGCCTGGATCAAACACAGGTGCATCCCATATCCAGGGAGAGGCCAGCAAGGGGAAAGGAAAAAGAGGAAGATGCTGATATCAACAATTCCTTTTAGCAGAGTGTATTGAGCCTGAATAGACTGAGGAGGCTATTTTTAAAAGCCCTTTACTTTGCGCCTGATTTATAGGCAGACACTAAAAATATTAATAAGTAAAAATGGTGCTGATCCATGAACATGATGAGTTCTCAATTTCTGGAGCCACAAGGTGACAGACTGCTGTGAAGATGCTTGCATCTTCATAATATCCTGGAGGGATCCAACTTTAAAGAAGAAAACATTGGTATTTGAAATCCCAGTTTGGCATTTAACAGTGTTAAGTCATTCTGTTACATTGGCATCACTTAAATAGCCTTAAAAAAAGAATTAAAAAAAAAAACAGATTGTACTACACATCACAGAAGCTTTAATATAGATGCTTTAGGCCCAAGGGAAATTATTCCTATGCAAATTATTTCCCTGATATTGGCTTTCTTCTCGGTCTCCTAATCCCCACTTGCATATAGCTATATTGATACAGGTCAAAGGTTGTTAAAAAATAACTGTATTATCTCTTGCAAAGGCAAGAGAAATAATGTCTGAAGTAGTGTATCACTGAGGGAAATTTAATCAAGGAAAACAAGAGTTGGCAGAAAGAATGGTTTCCAAACCAATTTACCAACCTATTCTTGCCAGGAAAACCAGGTGCAGTCCTTAACCATGTGACTTGGGTACACCATTATAATAATTAAAAATAGAAAAGTCTAAGCATGGTATAACTACTTTGGAAAAGGTTTGGCAATGTTTAATAAAGGTAAAGATACACATACCTTAGTGACCCAGCATTTCCATTCTTAGGTATATGCCCTACAGAAATGCATGCTTATGTGCCCCAAAAGACTTTGTAAGAATGCTCATGGCAGCATTCCTTATAATAGCCTTTGTGGAAATAACCCAGCAATTTACAGCAAAAGGGATAAACAAACTGCAGCATAGTCTCACAATGGAATAGCTCACAATTGTGACGTTTTAGGCACATTTCATTATGTTTGTTACATTTCAAAGTTTTTAAAAAGAAGGGGAAATGGGAATAACATATTTTAGATTTCTTCACAAGATTATTTTTGCCCTACACATTGTCAAAGGAATATAATAAGTCCTTGTATTTCTATATGTGTGTTTTTTAAGTTGAACCCTTATCCAGGTTTAATCCTTGAAAACATCTATTCTCTCCTGCTTTCTAAACAAAGAGATTACATTTTCAAGTAAGAGTAAGAGTTAATAAGGCAAGAATTAGAACATGGAAATCTTTTTCTTATTTTTAATTGAAATTCAAGTAGTTAACATGTAGTGTATTATTAGTTTCAGGGAAATGGAAATCTTTTTAAAAAGTAAAACTATCATTGTCCTTGATCCAAAAGGAGAGAAATAAAAGTAATGTTTGGAAGCTATCACTTGAAATTTTTACAAGGATTTACATTTTAGACTATTTAATAGGGACCAACTTGTGAGACCAAGAGCTCTTGTGTGCCTTTCTCCTTTTATTGACCATTCATCTCAAATCTCTTACTTCCTATCTGACCTATCTGACCTTCCTCTGACACTAAGCATGAAAAGTGCATGGGTCATTGATCTAACCACACGCTTGAGAGAGGGAAACTGAGTCCCAGATCCTGCCAAGCTGCCATCTTATTGAGTATCCACAGGCAATACTGATTCCATGTTTCACTTGTCTCTTCTTTAAATTGAGGTCATAACCTTCTTAGCCTGCTTTGCTATCTCAGCATATGAAATCATTATTGAAAAGCCAAAAAAAATAATTTTAATTAAAAATGTCTACTTTTATGGGCAGATTTTAACACATTCATAAGAGAGTGTTTTATTTTTCAGCTTTCATGTTTTTGACATTTTCAAGGATTTTTATTCTAGTATTCATTTTAAAAAACTGTACTGGCTCTCCTTTTTCCTTATGGGTAGATTTCAACACTATCACAAGATAGTTTTATTTTTTAGCTTGCGCTGGGTTTTTGGCATTTTCAAGGATTTTCATCCTTTTATCCATTATCAAAGTGACTTCTGATGATGGGTTTTTGCATTGTTTCCAGCTCTCCCCTTTTCTTCCTATATCCCCTGGAATTTGGCGTCATATTTGTGGGTGAGAGAGCGCAAGCAAGCGAGTATATACCTGAGCAAGAGGGAAGGAGACAAAACAGGTACGGAGATGTAGATTGTTTTATAGATGGATGTACTTTCAACTTGAAAGCCTTGGCATGAGACATTATGAGGCCAGAGAAAGATGTCACCTTACAACTTAAAATGATATTTTGACTCTCTGTACATTTTTTTTCGGTGTATTTATTTATGCATTAAACAGAGACATTTTCCCATTCTTTTAAGATGAAAGCAGTAATGTCAAACTGGGAGAGATCCAAGGAAAGTAAAGTTATATTGAATGGATTCAGAGAAATTATAAGAAATCCTAATACTTTAACGTAGAGAGTCAAGATATTTGATCTATATGAAGAACTCATGGTTCAAAAGCAAACAAGCCTAGATTTTCCTTTCTAATTATAACCACTTTGGAGTTACAGATAACTTTGAGGGTCTAAAGAAATTTATGAATGGTACCTCACCCCAGAAAAATATACACAGGCAAAAATTTTTACTGATATGCTATCAGAGGATTCACAAAGATGCTGAAGCCCTCCACCTATTGCAATCCATAGGCTAAAAATCTGAAGCTCTAGAAAAATGCCCAAAGTACTTCCAGTTAATAGATATCCGGAGATATTTCTTTTCCCTTCTGGGCAATTGGGATATGTTTTATTACTTTTATTATATTATATATTGTCATTGCTATTAAGGCAGCAGTGAGAAGGGAAAACAGTCACCATTTTTTCAGCTGCATTTTCAGGCAGCATGAGCTGGGCTATTCTCATGATAAGTAACAGTCATACTGGTTATTGTTCCAGAGAAGTTCATTGTGAAATACCTGAGGAAATTAGCAAAACAAGAATTTCAACTCTCTGGCCAGCCAACTCAGGGTAAACCGCCCAGCTAAGCCTCATGGTGACATGGCAATGGGGACTCATGGTTTGGGGTCATGGAGGTCATTTAGGCCTCAAAGAATCTCCAAAAGTGGGTTCCTGAGTCTGTTACATTAGCATGACCCTACTTGTGTGACTCTGCTACTCTGTCTACCTCCATTTGGCTCCATGGATCCACTTGTATCAGCAACTTGCTGACTCCAAATCCAGTACCTGCAGATAGATGATCACTATCCTTTGTAAATGGGCTCTCTTAGGGTCATATTCTCCCCCTGAGCTAATGGGCTTTAATCACCATAGACTTGGAAGAAGTGTCTTAGAGGTAGGGTTGGGGACAGCCAGCCTTCTGAAGCTTGTTCTGGCTACCATTTTGCCTAAAAATCTCATGATACTATATAAAAATAACTCCAAGTATATAGCTATGAGAAATAAGAAAGTTTGATTTCAACTCCTAATGATTTTGTCCAGCATTTCCCAGAATGTGTGGTAGAATGAGATTCTTAAAGGAGAAAAGGGTTTTGTAGTTCAACAAGTTGGGAAGTCCTTATCCTGAGGATTTAAAACACCCACCAACATATTAAAGATGCGTGGAAATCCTGAGGTGAAGTAGCCTGTTTAACTGTGTGTGACCCAGCATTTCTCAGTTCCCAAATGTGGTGCCCATAACCTTCTTCCCATTTTTTTTTCCAGCTGCATAATAACTACTCATGGAAATAGCGTTCTATGTAAGAAACCGAGAAGTACTGATATAGGCTAAAATGCATGTAACCCATCATTGGAAAACTGCTACCGTTAGTGAAAAAAAAAATTCTATTTTGAAGGATGATGTACATAATGGATTCTTTTTTTTTTTTAAATTAAATGTGCATTAAAAACTGTGAAGATAAAGGACACATACAAGCCGCTGTTATCTCTAGGTGGTGGGTTAAAGGTGCTTTTCTTTACTTTCTCTTTTTTTTCTCTCTTTGAAAGTCTTTGCTATGAACATTTGTTGCTTTTGTGATAAGAAAATGCATTTTAAAAAGGACAAATGCTTACTGAAATTTTGGAGAGAATACTGTTTAACCTGTTTGAATACAAGTGGAAGGGAGTTCAGGAGAAGTGGGGGGGGGGGTAAAATGTTTTTCTGCCTTTTCCATCCTCAACTCCATTCAGCCTGTACTTTGGCAAATGAGGTATAAGTGGGAAAATTATAAGAGAGTAAACATTGGTTCAAGTTTTTGAGTTTTTGCAACCATTACTTTGGAAGGAATGGAAAGTATAGCTAACAAAGGACTCACTTCATTTCAAACATTGTCTTGAGGTAACTGAGTAATAACCCCAGGATCTTTAAGAAAGTGCCAAAAATACAGTTGCCTACTGTTAGGAAAGGGACTTGACAGGAGAAATTAGGGTTTACCAAGAAGCAAGATGGCAAAAAGGGTTAACACAATTTCTTCAGACAAGAGAGCCATTGAGCCGTCAATTGTTTGGATCATTGCTTTTGACAAAGAGTTACAGTGTGAATTTACCCCGAATGTTATCACTACAGGTAAATGGCCCAGGCTAAATAACAAACTGAGATGAACTGAAGTTCTCACAAAGTTATACTTTACAACAGTGCCAAGCCCCAGGCAGAATTCTGAGGGCGTTAACACCAATCTTCACCCCTGTCCTCTCATTCTTTCCCAAACCACAGATGTCTCCAGCTTCATGCCTGTCTCTAAATGTATCCTCCTGTCCTGGAGCCAGTCCTTCTGTGGTACTGCCCTATGTTCTAGAATCCAGCTCCCTGACTGTTTTGGACAGTCCAAGAGCTAAGAATGGATTTTACACTTTCAAACAGTTGGAAACAATCCAAAGAAGAATAATATATCATGACATGTGAAAATTATATGAATTCAAATTTCAGAATCCCTAAGGGAGCACAGCCATGCCAATTTGTTTGCCTATTGTCAATGGCTACTTTCTTGCTACAATGGTAGAGTTGAGCAGTTGTGCCAGAGACTACCTGCCAATCCTTATATATTTATTATCAGGCTCAAACAGAAGAAGTTTGTCAACCCTGGTTTAGACACTGTTTCCCTAAATTGACTTCGTAGAACCTTGCCAAACTCTGAGATGTACTTCATGACAGAGTCCCAGGTAGGAGATTCCTTATACTACATGTTCCACTTAGAGAGAGCTAATGCACATTAGCTTATTAAATCTCTGAACAGGGATCCCTGGGTGGCACAGCGGTTTGGCGCCTGCCTTTGGCCCAGGGCGCGATCCTGGAGACCCGGGATCGAATCCCACGTCAGGCTCCCGGTGCATGGAGCCTGCTTCTCCCTCTGCCTGTGTCTCTGCCTCTCTCTCTCTCTGTGTGTGACTATCATAAATAAATAAAAAAAAAAAATTAAATCTCTGAACAGCACTATGGCTTAAAATATAAGCAGAACCTGATATTTCCCAGCCTCTTTGAAGATGGATCCATTTTCTCCAAATAACACCCATAAATATATCTATAAATATCTCAAGAACACATCTTAGGAAATACTGCTCTAGATCAATTCTTCTCCTTTCCCTATTGAAATGTATCTGTCCTGTGTTCTGTTCCTTCAGGTTCACACCTGAAAGCTATCACCTTGGAAATAAGAAGGATCTTATCTTACAAACTGAAAACTGTATTTCTCAATTTACATATTTTTATATGACCTTTATCTGTGAGCCTTTCTCAGATATAAAATGGAGATAATGACAGTCCTCTCGCAAATCACATGGCAGGATTGTGGGGGACATGATGTGTTTTTAATTATCAGAACATACTAAATGGAGATAAAATGTACTACTAAATGGAGATAAAATAATTATCATTATCACCTCGAATCAGGAGATCAGCAACAATCTGTTAGAATCCCTTCAACTCCATTTTTCCTCATTCAATTATTTCTGCACATTACTGACAAATTAATTTCCTAAAACTACACTTTAACAAATGTCATTCCTCTACTCGATTACTCACAATTGCTCCTTATTTCTGAATGCAGTGTCTTAAAGTGGAGTTCTATGGAGCCATAGAATTCCATGTGGCTGACTTGGGTCTCTTAAGGATAGGAAGGGTAGACCTAGACCACGGACCTCCCACTTACTCTTTAACTGTCTTGTATATTGGAATTTCCAAATAACATTTCATTTGAAAAAGGATTCAGCTGCTAAAAATATGTTAGAAAACTAGTATGCCCAAGTTTATCTCTCCTGTGTGATTTTTAAAATTCCAGACCTCACTAAATTTCCTATATCTTTGCAATAGTTATTTCCTTTCCAGCTGGATATTGATAGGATTGGCTCTCTGCAAGGGTTGATCAGTGCTACATCTGTGCACTCTTCTGGGAACACTGAGCAAGGAAAAGTCAATGGGGAGTAGAGGAATTATGCAGGACACACACACTTGCAGAAGCAGTGCTCCCAGAAGGGGTCAGCCAGCACACCTACAGACCAAACAGATACATTGCTCCAATCTTCATTCAAATAGATCTCAGGTTGCAAGGAGAAGCTGATGGGGAGGAGAGGTAGTCTGTGTGTGTGTGTGTGTGTGTGTGTGTGTGCATGCGCACGTGCGATGAGGGAAGAGGAACAAGACAGTAATGTATGGATTTTGAGACATATGGGTAAGAGCAGACCTTAAATTTTGGTGCAATCCAGGCCTTCCACTAACACCATGTTAAATGAGTTAGCACACAAAAATCACTGGGACGTAGTGTTATATATGTTATATATGTGAAGTATTGTTATTATTTAGTAGTACCACTGCTGTTTTTATTCAGAAAAGGGCACAAACAAAATAAAGATGTAGTCCCACAGACAAAGTTAGCTGGGACTAGACAAGATGCTGGTCCTGTTTAAATTGATGCTTTCCCTGCTTAATCTTATCCCTCAAAACCCTGCTTTGTTCTTTTAAAGCACCTACCACAATTTGTAATTATGTATGATTTGGATTTTTTGTCTGTTTCTGGATTACTGTCTGCTTCCTCCTTTAGATACTTAGAGTTTATGAAGCCAAAGACTAGGTCTGTTTTATTCACCATCTTATATCCAGTATCTGGCACAATGCTTGGCACAATGGGCATTCCATGCATAATGATGACAGACTAAGTCAATGCCAACCAGGTAAAGAGCGGGATTCCCCCACAGCTTCAGGGGATGAAGTTGGAAAAATCTTTGATGCCCAAATGTTCCAAGTGAAAGGGACCTAGAAAGTCAAGTTTAATTCCCTGGGTACTTTAATCCTAGACTGTGAAGCAGGGGAATTTACAGCCAGAAGACAGGTAGAGCTAGGACTCTGCACATACAGCTCAGACAGTCTATGGGGCTCCTGAGAAAGAGTGGCAGCAGCCTGCAGGTATCTGGGGTCTTCTTGCCAATCAATAGGGTGGGGCTAAGAGAAGGGCTCAAACTGACCAATTTGCTCTAGGTCTCTAGATAAAACCTGCAAACCTCTTCCTAACATGTCCTCTTCCTCTTTGACTCCAGCTCAAGAAGTATCATCTTTGCCTTGTAGCCAATTCCAAACTCTATTACCTTTAAATGAGTGAGTAATTTTGAGCCATAGATCAAAGTTTAAGGATATATATTTTGGAAGTTTAAGGATACTAATTATATCCTTTATGTGGTCTGGATTCTCAATCAATTGATAAATAATAACAAGGAGCCAAATAAAGGATTGAACAACATCTGCTTATTATTTATAAAGTTGGATTAAAAAACATGATAAACCTTCCCTCCTCTTTTCCCTTCTAATCTAGGGATCCACAGGACCCTAATTTACCCATCAAGATCTAGAGAATTTGGAAGATAGAACCTGCCACTCTAGGCTCCACTCAGTTTTCTTTTCACATGAAGACAAAAAGCACAAGCCCAACTATCTATTGTATGTATTTTGCCTCAGGGTTTCTTTTACAGGAGAAAAATCTCAGCTTTGTCTGAGTTTCAGTGCAGTGGCCCTGGAAATACTTTGTTCCTTGGGGAGAAGAGGATGGGAGTGTGTGCAGTGAGAATCAGAAGTAGTCCTTTAATACTTCTTCTTTCTGATAATTGACACTGAAATTTTCTCCTGAATATATCTGGAAAGGGAATTAAAGATTCTTCTCCACATATACATTTCATACATACCTGTACACACACATTTGTTTCCTGAGCATATTGTCCACTCCTCTGAGTTAGCAACTGTTTCAACATATGTGGCACATTATATTTTCCAAGATGGCTACAACAATATCTCCCATCTTGCATTCTCTTTTAGGATCCTGAAATTTCTTCATTAAGAATGGGGTCTGTGTCTCCTCCTCTTGAATCTGAGTGGGTCTTTTGACTACCTCAACCAATAGAGTATGGCAGAAGGGACATTCTAACTTTCAACATTAGATCATATATCCTTCTCTCTTGTCCTTTTGGGACAAGAAGAATTCCCACCAGACACCCAACGTCGACTTGCCTGTCTTGTGAGTGGGCCATCTTGAAAGAGCATACAGCTTCTAGTCAAGTTGCCCTAGTTGGTGGGCCATCTCTGCCAATCTCTGCCCAAATTTCAGAATCCTAAGCAAAATGAATGGTTGTTTTGGGGTTGTTAGTTACACGGCAACAGACAACTGACATAATATCTAACCAATATAAACCTTAAAGGCAGCAGCACCAAAGATGAACCATGAGAAGTAGGATGAGGCATCTTACTAGATAACATGAATGAGTTTGAGTATGAAAGAACAGATCTCTCCCTAAAGCAGACCAACTAGTGTTGGATTATCAATATAATCAGCACACTCTACTGTTTCAAGTTTCATAATAAAAAAAGATGAGGAGGAACTGCTACAATAAGCGTCTGTAACTGGGAACTTTGTAAAAGGGATTTCTCTCTGCTAGGGATAATAGATGAGGTGTAGGATGTCAGGCATGAGCTTAAAATGTCTATTTTTTTTCCAGAGTGCTTCACAGTGGGAAATCAAACCACCTTCTTCAAATACCTCTCTCTTAGTAACCAAATCCTGCCTGGACAATATGTTCAAAAGACTAGCTGTACTTTTTGACTTGTGAGACTTCTGAAGGGCATCCAACCTATCTCCTGGGCCATTTGTACATCTTCCTCCCTTGCTTTTAAAATGGCCTTTTAGAGTCCTAAAAGCTTTTGCTAGATCAAAAACGTCACAGAAATAGACTGTGTGAAAGCACCTCTAAGAGTACATTGGAAACGATGCTATGAATGATTAGAACAAGAATGGGTCCAAGAGTTTATTTGGGAATTCCAGAAGCATCCCAGGTTCATCCCTTTGCATAGACCAGAGAGTTCAGAGAGGCCTAGGATCATTGAGAATAGAAGAATTCATATTTAAGAGCTCCCTTGTATCAAATTTCAACCACTTTGAGGTTCACCATCATATTTTTTTCTCAGGAATGAAGCTAAGAACTCCTCCTGCCAATTCCTACCAGTTAAATCATCTTTTTTAATCTTTTGTTTTTACCCAGGTCATTAGAGAAATTGTCCAAATTCTCCTTAATGATTATCTATAGAAAAAACCATATCTATCTATCTACCTACCAACTGCTCTGGGTTGGAATTTTTCAGTGAAATTTTAGATTGAAGTATGACATAGAGAGAGAAAAATATACAAATCATAAATGAGAAATGGACAGGATTTAACGAAACACATCAGTATAACCACAACTTAGATCAACAAGTAGCATTCTCATATCCTAGAAGCTTCCTAATATCCCTTCCCAGGTATTACTCAATCCCCACCCATAAAGGCTGAGCAATATTCTAATTCCATCAAATGTCAGAATTTCATGTACAATATTGTTCTCTTCATGAAACATTCCAGGGCAGTATATATTTTATTTTGCTCAGGTTTATACTGATCTCTTGGCTTACTTCCTCTCTTCCTGATTCATCCTTTTTATTCCTGGGTCAGAGATGTTGCCCTTAGATTTCCCCTGGAATTCAGTGAAGAATGATCTGGTGAGCAAAATAAAGAATTCACTGTCAAGGCTGGAGGGATCTTAGAGATAGATAATCTGGTTCAAATAAAATTTCTTTCAGTTTATAGAAAAGAAAGCTAGGATGATTAGATGGGTTATCTTTGATCACACGACTAGTTAACAAAAGCTCAGATCTATGCCTCTTTCTACTACACAGCTACATATATCTAAGGAAGAGGAGAAAACCCAACTAACATGATAAGCTAGGACATTGTCCCTATGAAAGGAAAGCAGGCCACCCAAACTTTCTCAATGGAGTTAAACCCTTTTCCTTTATGGATCTCTTTGAAACATTTTATCATGTCAGAACAGTTTTTGAGCACGAGTTGACAAAATCCTTTTCTCATTCATTCATTCATTCTCTGCTAAATTCCCTTGCTGACTTAACAAATATGTATCAACTATTCATTATGTGTTAAGTATTGTTCTATGTTCTAGAGATGCAACAGTGGATAAAAAAGACAAAATCCCCGTTCTTATGCAGCTTACATTCTAATGGGGGAGGCATCAAGAAATAAGACAAATAAGAAAATAAACTGTGTGTTAGGTGATGATTGCTATTGTGGAAAAAGCAGTAGGGAAGTGAATATTGGAGGATAAGATGAAGTGTTCTTTGGAAAAGCTAACAAAGACTTCACTGAGGTGATATATAAATTGATTCCTAAAGAAAGTGAAGCACTAAACCATTTAGATATTTGGGGGAAAGAATCGTAGGCAGAGGAAATGGCTAGTACAAAGGTCCTGAGATGGGATTGTGCTTAGTGTGTTCAAGGAACAGCAAACAGCTAGTGTGGAGCAGAAGGATCAAGTGGGATAGTAGTAAGAGAGGAAGGCAGAGAGGTAATAGGACCCATATATGCCACCAGAAGAAATTATTCTCCTCTGAAAACAATGAGGAGCCATTCAGGGTTTGAGCCAAGGAATGCCATGATATGACTAATGATTAAAAGGATCACTCAAGTAACTGTTGAAAATAGTCTTTAGGGAGATGAGGTAGAGGAAAGGATTCTTAATGAGCTATGTAATAGTTTTGAGGGAAAAATCTTGGAACTAGTGTGATGACAATCAAGGTGGTAAGAAGAGGTCAGATACAGGATATGTTTTAAAGTTAGGGCCACTAGAATTTGGTTACCACAGAAAAAGTGAGTCTGACTGTGGTAGTTTAAAAAGAACAGCTAAAAATTAATACTTCAACCATCTTGAGGATCTATGTTCCTTTCTTTGAATCCAGTTGGGCTCATGACTATTTTGATCCTTAGAGTAGTGGAAGTGATATTTGGTGACCTCTGAGGCTCAGTCATAAAGGCCATTCATTCTCTTCCTGGGCTTTTGGAATGCCTCCTCCTTTTTGGAACCTAGCTGTCAGACTGTAAGAAGTCCAAGCAACATGGAGAGGCTAAGTAGCAGGTGACTCAGCTGACAGTACCAGCTGAGCCTAGTCTTTAAATGATCCCAGCCCAGGCACCAGGGAGAGTGATGAAGCTTCCGGATGATTCCCTTGAGTCACTTGGGTCTTCTCAACTGAGGCCTCTGATATCATGGAGAAGAGACAAGCATTTCCTCTGTGCCCTTCTGAATTCCTGACCCACATAATCTATGAGCACAACCAATTGTTTCTTGTTTAAGTCACTAAGTTTAACAAATTTGTTACATAGCAGGAGATAACTAAAACACAGACTCCAAGTAGGAACACTTTCAGTGCAGAACATCAAGAACAATCTTCTCACCCAGATTCCAGTTGATTACATTGTTACACAAAACCTAGTGGGCAGGTGCCCAAGTTCTAGGGACAGTAACTGTGCCATCAGTATCCATGTGTAAGTGTATTAGAAATGGGTAATGGCCCTGAATTCACTATCTCCCACTTACCAACGATGAGACTCCTGCCAAATACTCAAGAAGCCAGATTGAACAGATGCACTCAGCAATCTGTTTCTTCCCTTTATTAGCCTTAATTACAATCATTTTGCTTTTGCTGGCTTTATTTTTATTAATATCTCTTCAAAGAAGCCAAAAAAAGAAAAGAACAAATGCCTTCATATATGCACAGGTTTCCACAGGCTCAATGAAACAAATGAAGCGTACCTAAAGGAAGACACAATTTACTCTCTACATATCCAGCACTGTGTCAGAATTTGGGAGGGACCTCAGATTCACACTTATTGAGGAGCACTTCATGTGTGGACTCAAGATTGTCTACCAGACTATGTTCCAGTTTGGGATCTTGATTCTTGGCTCATTCCCCATTACTGAGCCATGGAAGCAAGCTACTCACCAACTTTATATCTCATACTGAAAGAAAGATCTACTGAGTGATGGCAATCAGCACTGTCTTGTGATCTCAGGGCCCAAAGGAAGACATAAGGCAATAGTACTGCTATAAATAAAATACACTGATTCTAGTTTTCTTGTGGCTCAGTAATTATGGAAAGCTGCATTTCTATTTATCCATCTTTCTATCCATCTAACAAATACTTAAGAAAGTTCTCTATGCTAGGCCCTTTGCTAAAGGCAATAAACACAGAGATGAACAGACTCATCAGAGTCTCACAGAACAGACTTACTTTTCAAGGCTCAGTCCAAATACCATTCCCTCTGTAAAGCTGTGGTAGCAACAATTTACTCAATTCATTTTCCTCCTTTGCTCTCTAACTTCCCTGCTTCCCTTATGGCTACATCTGAGTGACTGAGTTCTGGTCAATGGACAATCTGGTAGATGTGATATTTGCACGATCACCTTAGCTATAGTAGTTCTGCACAAACCTTTTTTCCTTCTGTGGTGACCTTAAGGATCATGTGTTGAAGATGGTGAGCTCACATGATGGAAGAGGAAGCCTGAGTCCCTGAATTCCCCATGGAGTAGAGCCACCCTGCCAGCCACATTGAACTGTGATAGAATCAAACAATGAACTTTTATTGTATGAAGCCACTGGGATCTAAGCTGTTTGTTCCTTTACTTATGCACTCGCTCCCTGCACCTACCCCATGACTAGTACAAAGTTTCTCTAATTGTCACATGATTCAGGAATGGATACCTGTACCTCCTCTACTTAGGAGGTAGAAATCATACCAGTTTTTTTAAATTGTGATAAAATGCACATAACATAAAATCTACCATCTTAACCATTTTTAAGTGTACAGTTTGGTAGTAAGAATATTCAGATAGCTGTACAATCTCCAGAAATATTTCATCTTGCAAAACTGAAATCTATACCCCTTACACAACAACTCCCATTTTTCTCTCCCCATACCCTTGGAAACCACCATACTACTTTCTGTTTTGTCACATGAGTATGATGATTCTAGTTACTTCAGATGAATAAAATCATGCAGTATTTGTCTTTTTGTGACAACTTTTTCATAGCATAAGTTCCTCAAGTTTCATCCATACCGTAGAATTTGTGAGAATTTCCTTCCTTTTTAAGGCTGAGTAATATTCCATTGTGTGTATATACCACATTTTAAGAATTTGATATAAAGAATAATTAACTAGGTAACTGAAAGGATAAAAAAGAAATACTAAGCCTTTAAGAAGATGACAGGTGCAGGAGGCAGCTAACATCCCTGGGGTTGAGGGAATGAAGGGAAGAGACAGGGATTATTAAAATTTAGAGACTTAGAAGAGGTCCTGTGGGGCTGGGATTTAAACCTCTGAGGAGTGGACACGAGCTGGCTAGTACTGGTGCCTCTGAGAGGTGACAGTGAGGCTGACTTTCTACTCTTAGAGAGACTGCAAATTGGATTCAGCTGCTGCCACGGGAATGAATGCCATTGTCAAAGTGCTGCTGCTAGGGTGAAGCTGCGTTGCTGGGGTGATGCTCACAGGAACAGAAAGCAAGCAGGTGAAGCAAATCCTTTTTCTCTTCTTAGCCTTGCAGCCTTTTCCTAGTGCCCCCTATTGGCAGAGCCTAATACAGAGCAGCTGAAAAAGCAGAAAGGTAGTTTGCGAGTCCCAGGTTTAGCAGCAGAAAACAGAGTACAGTTAACATAATAAGCTCCAGTTCCATCGTTCCATCCACATCATTGCAAATGGAAAGATTTCATTCTTTTTGATGTCTTAATAATATTCCATTATATATATATATATATATATATATATATATATATATATATATACCACATCTTCTTTATCTATTCATCCATTGAAGGACGTCTGGGCTCCTGCTAAGTGAAATAAATCAGAGAAAGACAAATACCATATGATTTCACTCATGTGTGGAATTTAAGAAACAAAAAAGATGAATATAGGGGAAGGGAAGGAAAAATAAAAGAAGCGGAAAACAGAGAGGGAGGCAAACCATAAGAGACTCTTAATTACAGGAAACAAACTGAGGGTTGCTGGAGGGAAGGTGGGCAGGGAATGGGTAATTGGGTGATCGGCATTAAGGAGGGCATATGATTTAATGAGCACTGGGTTTACATGCAACTGATGAATCACTACCCCTGAAACTAATAATATACTATATGCTAACGAAATTGAATTTAAATAAAAAGAAAAAAAAACAGAATACAGAAGGGCAGGTTAAAGCTGTGAGGCAATAATTTAATAACTGGCCCATCATATTAAGGAGTGACTTCTCTCTGCACAGCATTCAGCACTTGGTCTGCTTTCTTGTATGCACATATCACCTTCTACCTGCAATGGGAGTTCTTGGATATGCCTCAACTCTCTGACTCAAATATAAATTCCTTTAAGAGCAAGATCAGTAGCTGATTCAACTCTATATACCATCTCGATGACCCCCAAAGCTTCACACAATAGTTATACATAGCTGATATGTAGTAATTTTGCCAAATGAATGAATTTGATCTCAGATGAGTAAAATGTCAGTAGCTGGAAGGAAACCAGAAGTGAGCAAAAGGGGTGTCCAGACATAATGAAAGTCACTGAAGATTTGTGGATTGAACGGAAGCTGAATATAATACAAGCTGAAATACTTGTAAATTCTTGTGAAATGCATGGTCACATGAACTTTGTGGAGATGCTATTAAATTGATTGGAAGTGTCCTGAAAACATGCAGTTATTTTGGTATTGGTTCCCCAACTCTGGCAAGAAGAGCGAGAAAGAGCAGAATATTCTTTACAGGCAGACCTGGTCCTCCCAGAGTCTTCATGCTTTGCTCAGAATACTCCAGACTAGTTCTCAGACTCTGAGCTGTAAAAACTGGCAGACTTTGGAGAGTTAGTGGTTATTATTTCTGCTTAACGAATTATCCCCAGATTTAGTGGCATTAAACAACAATGATTTTATTATGTTCATGGGTTCTGTGGGTCAGAAATTTAGAAAGAACACAGCGGAAATGGCTTTTCCCTGCTTGAGAATGTCTAGAGTCTCACCTGGGAAGACTGTGGGTGCAGGAGATGTTATGTCTGAGAACTAGAATAATCTGAGCACATCCTCACTTATATGTCTGGTGATTGATGCTGACTGCCAGCTGGGATCTCAGCTGGGGTTGGTGACCGGGGTACCAGTTTGTATCCTACTGCCTTGGCCTGGGCTTCCTCTCAGCAGGGCAGCCTCAGAATAGTCAGGCTTCTTACATGGTGGCTCAGAAGCCATGCAGTGCTGCTTCTGCATCCTTCTATTGGATACAGCTAAATCACAAGCTCACCTGTATTTAAGGGAAGAGGACTTAGTTCCAATGAATGTCAGTATGATCAATTGTAGAAGTGCACATAGGATGAGAAGCATTTTTGTGGACATCTTGAAAAATATAATCTGCAACAGCTATTAAATCCATCCTCCACGTTTTCTAGGTGAGGTCACTGAGGACTACAGAGCTTGGGAAGCAGTTTGCAATAGCAGTTTGGGCTGCTATAACGAAGTTCCACAAACTGAGTAGTTTTAGACAACAGAAGTCAATTCTCTCACACTTCTGGAGGCTAAAAGTGTGAAATCCAGGCTTCGGCAGAGCCAGACTCTCTGACAGCTCTCAGGGAGAATTCTTCCTTGCTTCTTCCTAGCCTCTGGTGGTTCTCAGCAATCCTCAGAGTTCCTTGGCTTGAAAATACTTTACCCCAATTTCTGCCTCATCATTACCTCCCAGCTTCTCTGTGCATCTCTACATCATCTCCCCATTGTGTATGTCTATGTGTCCAAATTTTCCCTTTTCTAAAGGACACCAATTATATTGGATTAGGACCCATCCTAATGGGCTCATTTTAACTTTCTTACCTCTGTAAGGTTCTATTTCCAAATAAGGTCACATTTTGAGGAGTTATAACTTCATCATATATTTTGGGGTGGGGGGTGGGGACACAATTCAACCCATAACCCCATCCTTTATGAAACCCATGGGACGGAGAGAACTTAGAGATTTATCCTGACTAAGGCTGAGAATCACCACCAGCAGCCATCCTGAAGGAATTTCTATGCCAATGAGCTTGGGCCAAGACTCTGAAGGTATTTCAAAGAGAAAGGGGTCTGGGATTATTTGAATATGCTGTCTGAAATGTTATTAAAATGCTGATGAAAAAAATGAATGGTGGGCAGCAAGTGCCATCAGAGAGGATCCCAGTGATTCCAGTAAGAGATCAGATGCAGAAGCCAGTTCCCCCTCTCCCACATCTAAAGGGTAATGATCAGACTGCAGAAGCAGCTTGGCTCCAGTCATGCCAGCTTGCTGACCTACAATGCACCAACAAGCAGAGGGGGCTGGTGGAGGAGATGAAGAAAGGAAAAGCTATTCTTTCACCCCCGGCTTGGAATTATGAAAAATGGCTTTCCCTTTCATCAAAACAGTGATGTGAAGCAGATGATACAGGGATAATGGGGCCCGTGGGACTTTAACAAAGCTAGGACGAGCCCTGGATGAGGGAAACTGTATTTTACTTTGTCTACCAGTGGCCTCTCCTCCAGAATTTAGGGGAATACAAAATATTGTGCACTATTCACCAATAACAACATCATTTAAAAAAAAAGAATTGTTGCTATTTATTAAGGGCCTAATAAGGACCGCATACCCGTGTTGTGTGGTTTATCTATGCCACCTGTAGCTTCTCATACACCTTCCAGTCCCTTTTTTTGTTTTCTTGCCCATCAGCTTCTGGTGTGGCTTTTACTAAGTAAAACTGAATCCTTTTGTTGGAGGGCTGCCTTCAGGCTGCCAGGGCTCACTTTTCCAGCCACAGGGGGAGCTGGAAGTGCTTGGGAATTTAGCTCTGGGGTAGCCTTTACCTAATGACTCATAGGTGCCGGAATATAAACCTGTAGGGGTATAAATTCATCAGCTCCCTCACTCCTCCTCTGTGTTGTTACCTAACCTCTCCTCTATATAAACTCTGTGGGATTGACTTAAAAATACTCTCTGTAAGATGTGACTTGGCCTCCTTCTCCTACCTGTTTCAATGTCATACTTCTCTACTAGTTTTGACTGAAAACAGTCCCTAATAAAGAATTTTCATGTACACTCTAATGTCAAGGTTTGTTTCAATGTCTGATTCTAAGATACCATCTTATGGGACCTCCACAATCACTCCCACAGGGTTGATGGGATCATCCCTATTCTGAAAACATGGAAATTCTGGCTGTAAGTGGACCTGCCCCCAGTCACATCTTAAGTTAGTAAATGACTTGACTTTTAAACCTGCTAGTTACCTTATAAATTATTTTAGCTGCTATGGAGCCCCGACACTTTGGGCTTAATGAGATAGCATGTCCTTATTGGAGGGAAAATCACTGTTAAAGCATGTGGCAGTATTTTTAACCTTGCCACTTTGCCACCGTTGGTAAGTCACAACCTCTCTGAGTTTCACTGCTTCATTTTCTTGCCTCTAAAATGAGATGGTTGTCTTGTGGAGCATTTTCTGGCCTTCCTAAGAGAATGATTTGTTCCTATGGTGAGGTTTCTATGCACTTCATATGTACTTGCATTATAAATCATATTTCATATATCATACAAGTTTAATTCACATGATACAGAGCTGGTTCACTGTGTAGATTGTGAGCTTCAGAATCAGACTTTGGTTTGCTGTTTAGTAGCCATGTGAACTTGACAAAATATTCACCTCTCAAACACAAGTTTTACTTACATGCAAAACAAAGATGGTCATATCTACCTCATATAGTTATATTGAGAATCAAGGTAAATAACTAAAATGAAACGATGAGCAGATAAGTAAGCATTCAAAAAAATGCTGCTATCCTTATCATGAAAGCTTTCAATTTATAAACAATTCATGATACTATTTACTTCTATTTCTATTTTAATTGGTCTGAAGCAAAAATTATGACTCTAATTAAACAGCTTAAAGAATGCTATAAATTTCAGATTCCAGAGTAAAAGGGCATGGTCGCTTTTTTTCTATGAGTTCACTCAAAGTAAATATTTGCCATGTCACAGGCAAAAGCACGTGCCACACGCATACCTCCCCCCACCAAGGCTCAGCTTGCCAAAGAAGACAAACATATTTCATGTAGACCCAGCAGGTCTTCCATCTTTAGCCTGAGGTCATCCTATCTGCCCTCAAAAGTTTTTGAAAAGAGAAATGCAAAAGAGAAGGAAGTCCCAGCCATTTCCACAGTCCACTCAATAAGCCAGGACTGAATTAAGCTGCTTTCATCTTAGGAAATTTATGTGTGTCAGTTAGCAAAATGGTGGTCCTATGTCATCACCAGCAGACAGAGGGCCCTGGAGCCCTGGGCTTGCTCTGAGGATACATACTGACCAGCATGGTTGGCCTCAGGACTTCAGTCCTATTTTGGCTTTGAATCTGCTCCACACTTAAACTTTTGAGCTTGGCTTCCTGCACTACCGAGAGGCATCTGTCCCTCACCCTCCCCACGGTAGGGCTGGGGGTGGGTTATACGAGTCCAGGCTTTGCCCACGCTGAATTCCCATCTCTCAGTACAAGACTAAGAAAACACTCATCAATGTGTATTGACTGAATGAGTGATTAAATGAATTGATGTGTAAATTATAAGAGCTGAATTTTGTTTGCACCACCACTTACATTGACCTCTACCTCTGACATTGTCATTCAGCACTTCTTAAATTTGGGCTGGAGAGCAGGGAGAAAATATAATTTATGAAGCCCCTACCACCTACAGACTGCACTTTCTGTCACTTCATTCTGCCAGCAATTTTATTTTATGATGACAAAGGGAAGTTACGAAAAATTAAGTAATTCTCCTGAGCCTCCACAGATAATGGGTGGCAATTTTAAGATTCAAACTCCAATTTTCTGACTTACAAGTTCACGATCTCTTCACTATTCCATGACAGTCCTCAAAATTAGAAGAAGGTGCTGGTTGGTAGAGAAGAAGAAAAAAAAAAAAAAAGACGATGGTGTCTGACCCTTGAGTTAAACTGTCTTTCTGTTGAATGGCATCCAAACCACTTTTGACAGATAGGGCCTCAATTCATGTTACATATATTCTGAAATGGACACAACCATTCAGTCCACAAAACTTGACAGAGCAGCCTCTACATTCCTGGCACCATCTAAGATAGATAAATTAGTCCCCAAATCAGCTTTCAAGGAACTGCCCAGCAAATTCCCTTGACCTCACTCTCAAGGGAATTATTAAAAATGAATCTGCATAACTTTTTTTTTTTTGTAGCAGCAGCACCAGATGAGCAGTAAGTACTAAAGAAAATGGATTTCATTTTAGCCCTTTAATTCACATCTGAGGAATATGCATAGACCTAGAGATGGCCATCATATGTAAAGTAAAAAGGCTGAAATTCCTAAAAATAGTGTCAGATGCTGATGACGCATGCTTCTGTAAAGCCCCAGATTGCTGACCCACATGTGCCTTTGTGTCGCTTTTCCTCTGCATCCTCCTCAGGCAGGTCAAAGCTTTTACAGACCACAGCCCAGCAGATTGCTGGCTGGAAAGAGTTTTAAGTCTCCTTGGTAGAAAGACACTAAATGTAAGTTTCTGCAAGGAATAGCACTTGAGTGTCAGCAAGGGTTCCTGGCCCCAAATCATTTCCCTTTTCACTTAAGAAGGATAAAACTGTCTCAAGAAATATATGCTGGAGTGAGGAGCAGAGTGGGAACTCTCATTTTGAGTACATTTCCCCCCAGCCGGCTTTACTTCTCTGAAAAGGAGACATAAAGGCATGGAGCTTCTGGCCTTATGGAAAATAACTGCAGAGTGTAAAATGTAAAAGGACTCAGAAATTCAACTTTTACCTGGCTTTGGACATGTCACTGCCTCTCTGCTTACATTCTTCCTGCCTGAGTCCTTATCTTTACCCATCTAACACATGGGGTGAGATTTAAGTTTTCTGTAGTGCTACTTGAGACCTCAGAGAGAATATATACATGGACAGTGTATTTCTTAGCTCTCAATGTGTAGCTCCTTTTTCAAATGACTAGACAGGAACTTCTCATAATTTTTGAGTCAATATCCCAGTCTTATACATCCCTACTAGTTCGAGACTATTCATGGTTATGCACAAACACTGTTCCATAGGGGATGACCCTTGAGTCATCCCCATATTGTTCATGTAATTCCTGAGTAGAATACACTTCTGTACCCACTTTCCCAAGCCATACATAGAAGAATGGTGACAAGATGGGGGATAAGAGGATTTAAGTACCTGATATTCACTGAAGGATAATGTGATAATGAGACCTTTCCTTGCATTTTTAGTGTAAAGACTTGCCAATTTTACATGTTCAGCTGGCCAGCAACTTCATCTCTACAACCCAGTCAAAGAAGTGGGATAAAGGAATTTTGCATGTGTTTACTCACCTCTTTCCTAGAATCAGGAATCGCTCAGAGAGAGGAAGGAGAAGAATAGGCCCCACTTCCTAGTCTCAGTATCTACGATCAAATGCAGTATTTCTCAAGTGTTCGGAAAGGGAGTCAAGACAGGTAGAGACAAGTTTCCTATGCAGGATCTGTGTTGATGGTGGAGGAAAGCACAGTACACTTAAAAAATAGGGGAGATTGGAATTGTGGTGCTAGCTTTTTCCAGAACTTGCCATATAATCTAGGGTAAACGACTTAAGTGCTTGGCTTTCCCAAAGGTCAAATAAGGGACAGGAGAAAATGAACACAATGCTATCTCTGGCAGTGAGATTAGAAAACTAGGCCAGAGTCAGATTACGAAGAAAATTTTGCTGAGAATTCTGGATTCTGTAGAGTGACAAGGGTGACGTTATCTTGCTCATGTGGCTTACGCAAACCCCCATCCTGGCTGTCATGGCTGTGATTCAACAAGAACAACCACCTTTTACTTCAGGTGTTGTATATTCACTGTATAGCCTGCAAACCACATGGTTAGATTTCACCTGCCCCATTGCTGCCTCTGTTAATGGAATGATACCATAACCAAAGACCAGTTTGGGGATCTTGTAATCCAAAGACAATGATGAAGTGACAGAGGCTGCAAGTAGCTTTCTCCAGAACTAGCCACAGTGGACATAATATCATTAAAGTCACAAGAGTTATTGTAACAAGAACAGTGTGGTAATGAACAAAAAACAGACAAACTGACCACTCGAAGAGCAGAGAGAGATTTTATATATGTGGGAACACAATACATGTTGGCATCTCATTTTTTAACTGAAATTTTGGAATTATAATTTATTTATATTATTTAGATAGATGATGCTGGAAAAACTGAGTTCACCACATAGAAGTGAAAGTGGAGTCATATTTCCCACACTATGAACAAGAAAACAATAGAAAAATACTAAACAATTGAAGGCCTAAAAGGAAAGGTAACATGGAGCAGCTAGAGCAAATTGAAGATGAAAGTAATGAAGGCAGTGGGGGATGATTTATTGAATATGACCCAAACCTTTCAAACAACAAGGATCTCTATTTCTCATCTTACAACAAAATTGTGGCACAGATTTCTCTGTGTTCCTCAAAGCCTGCTTTCTATCCCCCATTACCTCATCGAAATTCCCAGATTCCCTTGGAGTTTGCTATGTCCAAGGACACCAGTGGAATGTGGGCAGAAGTGATGTATGCTATTTCTAGGATTGGTCCATATACACTTGGCATAGTTCTGGAGTATTTGGTTTGTTTGAGATTTAAGTTAATCTAGAACAAATCCTCTTTATTTTTAGGATATGAAGGTGGTGGCAGTGGAGAATCTGGAGGAGGAAGGAGAGGAAGAGGAGAAAGACGTCCTCTTTGCAGAAATTGCCCCTAGCCCCAGACTCACTGGCAATAATGAATTCAGACTGGAGGAAGAGATGAGTGAACATAGTCTGGTAGCCGAGGTGAGACCTGAGTGAAGGGCAGAGGAAGGTCTGTTTTCAAAATAAAGGAGCCTCGGTGTCCATCGAAAGATGAATGGATAAAGACGATGTGGTTTATGTATACAATGGAATATTACTCAGCTATTAGAAATGACAAATACCCACCATTTGCTTCGACGTGGATGGAACTGGAGGGTATTATGCTGAGTGAAATAAGTCAATCGGAGAAAGACAAACATTATATGTTCTCATTCATTTGGGGGAATATAAATAATAGTGAAAGGGAATAGAGGGGAAGGGAGAAGAAATGGGTAGGAAATATCAGAAAGGGAGACAGAACATGGAAGACTCCTAACTGGGAAACGAACTAGGGGTGGTGGAAGGGGAGGTGGGCGGGGGGTGGGGGTGACTGGGTGGCAGGCTTCGAGGGGGGCACTTGACGGGATGAGCACTGGGTGTTATTCTGTATGTTGGCAAATTGAACACCAATAAAAAAATAAATTTATTATTAAAAACATATTATGAACAGCTATACACCAATAAATTAGGCAATCTAGAAAAAATGGACGCATTCCTGGAAAGCCACAAACTACCAAAACTGGAACAGGAAGAAATAGAAAACCTGAACAGGCCAATAACCAGGGAGGAAATTGAAGCAGTCATCAAAAACCTCCCAAGACACAAAAGTCCAGGGCCAGATGGCTTCCCTGGGGAATTCTATCAAATATTTAAAGAAGAAACCATACCTATTCTCCTAAAGCTGTTTGGAAAGATAGAAAGAGATGGAGTACTTCCAAATTCGTTCTATGAGGCCAGCATCACCTTAATTCCAAAACCAGACAAAGACCCCACCAAAAAGGAGAATTACAGACCAATATCCCTGATGAACATGGATGCAAAAATTCTCAGCAAGATACTACTAGATAGGATCCAACAGTATATTAAGAAAATTATTCACCATGACCAAGTAGGATTTATCCCCAGGACACAAGGCTGGTTCAACACCGGTAAAACAATCAATGTGATTCATCATATCAGCAAGAGAAAAACCAAGAACCATATGATCCTCTCATTAGATGCAGAGAAAGCATTTGACAAAATACAGCATCCATTTCTGATCAAAACTCTTCAGAGTGTAGGGATAGAGGGAACATTCCTCAACATCTTAAAAGCCATCTACGAAAAGCCCACAGCAAATATCATTCTCAATGGGGAAGCACTGGGATCCTTTCCCCTAAGATCAGGAACAAGACAGGGATGTCCACTCTCACCACTGCTATTCAACATAGTACTGGAAGTCCTAGCCTCAGCAATCAGACAACAAAAAGACATTATTAAAGGCATTCAAATTGGCAAAGAAGAAGTCAAACTCTCCCTCTTCGCTGATGACATGATACTCTACATAGAAAACCCAAAAGTCTCCACCCCAAGATTGCTAGAACTCATACAGCAATTCGGTAGCGTGGCAGGATACAAAATCAATTCCCAGAAATCAGTGGCATTTCTATACACTAACAATGAGACTGAAGAAAGAGAAATTAAGGAGTCAATCCCATTTACAATTGCACCCAAAAGCTTAAGATACCTAGGAATAAACCTAACCAAAGAGGTAAAGGATCTATACCCTCAAAACTATAGAACACTTCTGAAAGAAATTGAGGAAGACACAAAGAAATGGAAAAATATTCCATGCTCATGGATTGGCAGAATTAATATTGTGAAAATGTCAATGTTACCCAGGGCAATATACACATTTAATGCAATCCCTATCAAAATACCATGGACTTTCTTCAGAGAGTTAGAACAAATTATTTTAAGATTTGTGTGGAATCAGAAAAGACCCCGAATAGCCAGGGGAATTTTAAAAAAGAAAACCATATCTGGGGGCATCACAATGCCAGATTTCAGGTTGTACTACAAAGCTGTGGTCATCAAGAAAGTGTGGTACTGGCACAAAAACAGACACATAGATCAATGGAACAGAATAGAGTATCCAGAAGTGGACCCTCAACTTTATGGTCAACTAATATTCGATAAAGGAGGAAAGACTATCCATTGGAAGAAAGACAGTCTCTTCAATAAATGGTGCTGGGAAAATTGGACATCCACATGCAGAAGAATGAAACTAGACCACTCTCTTTCACCATACACAAAGATAAACTCAAAATGGATGAAAGATCTAAATGTGAGGCAAGATTCCATCAAAATCCTAGAGGAGAACACAGGCAACACCCTTTTTGAACTCGGCCACAGTAACTTCTTGCAAGATACATCCATGAAGGCAAGAGAAACAAAAGCAAAAATGAACTATTGGGACTTCATCAAGATAAGAAGGTTTTGCACAGCAAAGGATACAGTCAACAAAACTAAAAGACAACCTACAGAATGGGAGAAGATATTTGCAAATGACATATCAGATAAAGGGCTAGTTTCCAAGATCTATAAAGAACTTATTAAACTCAACACCAAAGAAACAAACAATCCAATCATGAAATGGGCAAAAGACATGAACAGAAATCTCACAGAGGAAGACATAGACATGGCCAACATGCATATGAGAAAATGCTCTGCATCACTTGCCATCAGGGAAATACAAATCAAAACCACAATGAGATACCACCTCACACCAGTGAGAATGGGGAAAATTAACAAGACAGGAAACCACAAATGTTGGAGAGGATGTGGAGAAAAGGGAATCCTCTTACACTGTTGGTGGGAATGTGAACTGGTGCAGCCACTCTGGAAAACTGTGTGGAGGTTCCTCAAAGAGTTAAAAATAGACCTGCCCTACGACCCAGCAATTGCACTGCTGGGGATTTACCCCAAAGATACAAATGCAATGAAACGCCGGGACACCTGCACCCTGATGTTTCTAGCAGCAATGGCCACGATAGCCAAGCTGTGGAAGGAGCCTCGGTGTCCATCGAAAGATGAGTGGATAAAGAAGATGTGGTTTATGTATACAATGGAATATTACTCAGCCATTAGAAATGACAAATACCCACCATTTGCTTCAACGTGGATGGAACTGGAGGGTATTATGCTGAGTGAAGTAAGTCAGTCGGAGAAGGACAAACATTATATGTTCTCATTCATTAGGGGAATATAAATAATAGTGAAAGGGAATATACGGGAAGGGAGAAGAAATGTGTGGGAAATATCAGAAAGGGAGACAGAACATAAAGACTCCTAACTCTGGGAAACGAACTAGGGGTGGTAGAAGGGGAGGAGGGCGGGGGGTGGGAGTGAATGGGTGATGGACACTGGGGGTTATTCTGTATGTTGGTAAATTGAACACCAATAAAAAATAAATTAAAAAATAAAATAAAATAAATAACAAAAAAAATCAAAATAAAGGTCCACCTCTTGGTGAGGGGCCATGTGGGGGATTGGCTCTTGGCCTCATACTTTGTGGGAAAAGCTGCTTGTGATGTGATGACTTTTAATTCATCTTCTAGTGAATGGATCATTCCTATAATTTCAGCTGCCAACTCCTCTTGTTCTGTGCATTTAGAGCTTTCTTCATTCAAGTCCTATTCTCAGGAAGTTAATTTCTCCTTAAACTTTTCACAGTTTCTTCAGGCTCCAGATTTCTGATGACTCTTTCTCTAGGCTAGAATTCTTCAAAGGTGACTCCAGTTTTTCATATTCCTTTTGAACAGAGCTAAGCCTGTCAAAGAGTTTGCATTTTTTTCTGAATCAATGTTGGCATGCTCTGGGGCAAGGTTTTTTTTTTTCCCCTTTTAATAAAAAGTGGCTTTTATTTGACCTAAATATTCTGAATAAAATAGGAGACCTGTGAAAAATGTGACTCTCACTTCCACAAGAAGCTGTAGATGTCAAAGTCTGGGCCAGGTCATCAGGTGGAACAGCCACCGTCTTAACACAGCTTTCCAAGGATTAGCAGGAGGTAAGGCTTCCGGAAGGTTCACAGCCCCTCCATGGTACCAATACCCTCCCCATCCCCCTGCATCCCCAAATCCTCCTTCAGAAGCAATGGCTCTACCAGGATGATGACTGCATTGTGTACTCCATAGTATTACACAGGGAACCAAACCCTCACCTGGCCACTGGGATAGACCATCCGTGGAGCTGATAGGGAGGAGGGCAGGTATGGCAAAGACCTTATATGCTCCACCACTGACTATTCAGTGTTCCTTCTTACCCTCTTGTAATCTTTTAATTGGGAAAATTTTCAAATAAAGAAAAGTAGAAAACTAGTACAATGAACATCTATTTACCCACTACCTAGATTCAACATTATTAGCTATTTATACCATTTACCCTACCCACCTCTTTCTCATTCTTTAATTTTTTTAGATAAGCCATCAGAATATAAACCCTAGACATCCTGATACTTTAGCATGCATTTCCAAAAATAAGGACATCCTGCTATGTAACTGTAGCCTTGTGGTACTCATGTTACTCACCTTACAGACGAGGAAACTAACTGATGCCTCAAAAACCCTTTGAGGAAGGCAGGGAAATAACATTTTAGCATGTTCAGCTGTTTAGGTATGTAGGGTGAGGTGGTGAGTGGCCTGAAGACATAGGTAAGGATCTCTTCAAATAGCTTTAGGAAACTCGCTGAGCTGGGTGGGGCATACATACAATTTTTAAATTATTGTAAAGGGAAAAATATATACCATAAACAAAGGAAAAGACAAGGGACAAACTGTAACAAATATACATGGTTTGTACAGTACAGATCAAAATGTAATATTCTTTTTTAAAAAAATATTTTATTTATTTATTTGACAGAAAAAGGTGGGGTGGGCATGGTGGATGGGGGAGTAGCAGAGGGAGAAGGAGAAGCAGGCTCCCCACTGAGTAGAGAGCCCTGGTTGGATAGATGTGGGGCTCTATCCCAGGATCCTGGGATCATGTCCAGAGCTGAAGGCAGATGCTTAACTGACTGAACCACCCAGGCACCCAAAAGCTAATATTCCTAATATATAAAGAGCTCTTCCAAATCAATAAAAAGCTGAACATTTCTTTTTTCTTTTCTTTTTTTAAGCTGAACATTTCATTTTTAAATGGAAAGAGCATTTTAAAAGTGATCATTTTGTTTTGTTTTGCTTCTCCTTTGTATAACTTTGCTTTGGGAAAACACCCATTACTACTTGAGGGAAATGTATTACATAGCACCACTTTCCCTACCCTAATAATTGGCATGTGACAAACCGACTAGACCACAGCATCCCTCAGACACACTGATTTATCAGGGATTAGCACGTTTCCAATGAGTCAAACTTTTGCAGATGCTATAAGCTGCTATATACGCTATAAAATAAAAGGAACCCCCTCAATTTTTTTTTCTGAAATCACTATCTTGAGGACAATGTAAGCCTAGATCCATCTTTGGGGCTACATGGGGAAGAGCCTAGCTAAGAAGATAGATCTTTGGGTTAAGATGGCAGGGGGAGAGAGACAGAGATAGGAAAGAAGGAATGATTTCATGATTATTTGAGATCCTGGATCTAGGCTTTCTTAAAAGCAGTTGTAACCCTAGACTTCCCAGTTATAAAATCCAATATATCTTCAAGTATGTTGGGTTGTTGTCATATACTATGAAAGGATATGGCCTGATATATCTATTACTAAAAAATCCACAAATGAAAAAAATTTAAAATGGTCAATTACCATTGGTAATTGGTCAATTGCCAATATAGGAACAACAATCTCATGAGAAAACAAAACAAAACATTAAAATCAAACAGTGTGTTTTTATGTATCTTATTTTCAAAGATTACAAAGGTTGATAAATACTGAAAAGGTATCAAATTAAATACTGCTCAGACTATAGGTGCACAGGAAGGAAGGGGTAGGGGAGTGCAGGAGCCTAACTCTCCTGTCAGTCTAACCCTTTTTGCCTTCCCTGGGATAGATTCTGCTTCCAAATCCTTCTCTCATGTCATTCAAACTTCCTGTTCAATGACCGGATGCTATGATCCACCACTTTCCAAAAGCCCCTGAGCTCCATTGCTGTGGTCCATGGTCCAGGGGCTTGATCCCAACTCACTGACTTTTCCCTAGAAGGAGTTCTCAGCATGCTCTGTGACCAGAGACTCTGAGATCAGAGTCTGCTCTGCAGAAATGCTAACAAACTAGAAGCTTCAGTTTCTTCCCTATTAGCCTACCTTTTCACACCGTAGTTAAGGTACACACGTACACATGTACACACACAAACCAGGATTGGTATGGCAAAGTGACTTTGAATGGGGACTGTGGAGTCTGAATACCGGGGTTTGAATCTTGACTCTGAATCTTCCTAAATATATGACCCTGGAGAGTATACTTAACCTCCCGCCCCCCCCCCCCCCCCCCAGTCTCTTCATCTGGAAAATGGGGACAATAAAAACATCTACCTCATTGTCTTGAAAGTAAATGAATACATATACAAAGTCTCCAGCACAGCACTTGGCACATAGGTCACCATCAATACATGCAATTATCAGTCCTTTATGGGCATACACACTTGTTTCCAGAATGGGAAAGCTCATATATCTTTATGAAAATTTATTCACAAATGACAGAAACCAATGCCAAAATAGCTTGTGCAAAGAGGACAATTTATCAGCTCATTTAACTGGGGAGTCCAGAGGTTGAGTTTGCCTTGAGCCTGGTTATATCCAAAGTTCAAATGATGTCAATTTTTAGTTCCCTAAAAATTATAATTGAGTCTTATAATTGTGGTTTTGAATATATGAGAAAGTTAAAGAGTCAAGATTCAAATCCCAGTTTTACCACTTATCAAAGTGTGAATTTGGGGGAATCATTCCCTGTCTTTGAGAATGTGGGGGAAATCCCCTGCAGGGGGCCTGAGATCCACACCATCCTGTGATCATTTCTCCACCCTCATTCAGACAGCAGATAAATTAACAGGCTGTGATTGCCATCAAGGATGCAATGGATATAGATAAAGATATGGATATATTTTTCCTTATATATCTCTATATATAACTAATTTATTATATAGATATATAGATATAACTCCTAATTTATTTCTTAAGATCGTATCTTCCATAGGCTCTCAGTTTCCACAATAGAATGATGTGCTCGAGTGGCTTTGTGTGAATTCAACTAATAAATTTTAATCCAAAACAATGATTCCACCAGGTGGTATGTAATTCAGACAAGGGACATGGAGCCCAGCACAGAAGTCCAACAATATTCATCCATAAAGGACGCCAAGAATTAACTTGGAAGGTCGCGTGAGAAATCATAGAGGGAAAAAGGACACTGTGTGTTTGCACACATTAGGAGTGTCATCACTGTCTGATCTGTGCCACAAAGCTGATCCTGCACATCTCCTTTTTTTTTTTTTTTTTTTTTTTTTGCTGAGTAACAGAATGCATTATTTCCTAGCAACAGCCATCCCATCGCCTTCACTGACTGGGCCATACAGGGTCAATCCTTCTGAGCATGTAGGTCAGAGGCAGCAAATGCGCCTCACATTATTAGGTCTCTACATCTGTGAAGCTTATATATACGTGCGGCTTCTTACAAGGAGAAAATCATTGACACCTTTAGTAATGCATGCATCCGGGTCAAAACTAACAGTGGAACTAAAAAGGCACTTTCTAATTATCAACAAAGTGAACCTTTTTGCACATTTGGGAGACTTTAGTTTTGAAATGGAAGAAGTGCAGGAGATCTCAAAGGTCATCTTGTCCAACTCCTTCATTTAACTGCAGGAGGTCCAGAAAGGAAACCCCATGTACCCAAAGTCACACAGGTAATGACAGCTTTTACCAGAACCAGAGGCTTCTGTCCCCAGAGTCAGTGACCTGTTTGCTTCAGAGCAGCCTATTTAATACCAGCTAGATGATTATACCCCCTTTCTTAGCTTTTGCCTTGCAGAGTTTCCCTAGTGGGTTTTAATGCCCTGCATTGTTACCATCTCCCTGGGGCCCTCATGACTGCAGGCCCACCCTCCATGCTGAAATGTGTTCAGATAAGTTCAAATAAGTTCAGATAAGATAAGCTCCTTTTAACAAACATTTAAGCAAACATAAGCACTGTAGTGATTTCAAAGCTGATTTGGCTAATTTATGCCATTGTTTCACTTCATCAAAGTGAATCCCCGGGAATGAATGCTTGTGCACATTCATTGCAATGGAATCCTCAGAGATCTCTGACCCTTGAGACTGGAGAGGACTTTAATTGTGGCTCAGTTACTCAGAGTTTTGTGCATTTTCCCTATTCAACACTCAACCAGAATTCATTATTGGTTTGTGTCTTCTCTGGTTGTTTTAAAGCTTATCTTTAGGGTCATCCTCTTGACGGGGTTTTGCCACAGCTAGTGTGTCCAGTAAATGAAGGGAATTGGTTGTGAGGCAAGAGTAGAGGGGCCTTTGGAGAGAAACAGCACTGTTTACAGGATTGAATCTCAGATACACGGCTCAATTTATAGTCTGTTTTGATTATTTACCTAAAGACCTTTGTTGTGAATGTAAGATGCACTGTATATATTCATTACTTCTTGAGTCAACAAATGAAAAAACAAATGAATCAATAAAACAAGAGCCCATTTCAGTTTCACCTCCACTCTGCAGATTCATTGTTTGCCACTTGAAACTAAATCCGATCTTCCTATCTCAGTCTTCACCCTACTTGACTCATAAGCAGCATTTGACAAGTTGATTGTCCCCTCCTCTTTGACACATGCCCTTCTTCTCTTGGCTTTGAGGATACCATACTCTTTTGATTTTCCTCTATCTTACTATTTGCCCCTTTTCATTTGCTGGCTGATCCTGCCTCATGCTCCCAACCTCCAAATTTTTGAGTGACCCAGGGCTCAGTTCTTAATCTTTTTCCCTTTTTTTATACAGACTCATTCCCTTGTTGATTTCACCCAGGTCCATGACTGATGACTGCTCAAGTCGTATCTATAGCTTGGACCTGTTCTCCAAACTCCCAATCTGTTTATCCAACTACCTACTTACATTTCTACTTGAATGTACAAACTTGATATGAGTAACAGTGAGCTCATCTCTGCCCCCTAAATCTGCTCCTTCTGCCATCTTCCCATTTCAGTTAATGGCAACTCCATTCTCTCAGCTGTTCAGGTCAAATCCCTGAAGTCATTCTTGTCCTTATCACTCAGATAAAGACAATACTCTAGGGCATGGTGGACCCACAGGATAAAAGAAGCCTGTATTCTGAAATGAATTACAGCTGCTTTACAGTAAAGCTAGACTGCCTTCTTCCAGAAAGTTACATGACAAGAAAGAAGTTCTAAATTATATAAGCCACTGTATTTTTGGATCTCTTTGTCACAGGGGCTTAACCTGTGCTCTAAGTAACATAGGAAGTGAGTAACTAGAAGTTGTAAATGTAGAAACTATTCTTTTGAGAAGTCTGAGTATGTGGGAAGAAGAGAACTGAATAAGGCCATTGCTGGAATGTTTTATTGAAAAAATTGCGAGAAGACTTGGCTCTGTGGGAAGCTTGGTACAATGTGATCAGTTCACTGAGATACAAGCCTGTTGTCTGATACAGTAAGTTCTCTGGATGTCCCCCAGAAAATCCAACTCACTCAGGTCTTTGGGCACAAAGTGGACCTGGAAGGGCGTAAGTGTCTGAGTCCTGTTTACAACACCATTCCTTCTTCTTGAGGTAATATACACTGTAAATTTTAAAATAATGGCATTGATGATCCAATAGTGGGAAGCACAGACTGAGTGAGCTTTTAGACCTTAAATGGATGAGATTTTGCATGGAACCATTCACGCTCATAATTCCCCTCTTGTACCAAAAAGTATATATAAATAAAAATACTGACAACTCTCAATTATTAAGCACCTAAAATTTATTCTAGCCTATGCAGGTGCTGCTTGCAAAAATCTGCAAGTCAGGTCTTACCACCTACAACAATTAACCATAATATTCATACTGTTAGTTGTTACCTGAATTTTTCCCTGGTGGCCTGGATCACTTTGTGACTTGTTCTAACATAGGTCTGAGTTTGCTGGCTTGCATTTTACTGGCCATCTCTTCCTTTTTAAAAAAGATTTAAAACCATTTTTTAACTAATCTCGATACCCAGAGTAAGGCTAGAACTCACAACCTTGAGATTAAAAGTTGCATGTTCCACCAACTGAGCTAGCCAGGAACCCCTGGCCATTTCTTCTATTGAGACACATTAACAAAAATTAAAGTAGGCAGGGATTTTTGAATATAGCTGCAGAAGGCTGTATGCTTAAAAGTGGGCTTTCATTTATGGCAGGCACCAATCTATTCTTAATATATATCTCAGAATTCAATGGTTTAGATCCAAAAGATTTAATACTAGGGAAGCTTGAACAGTAAAGTTCTGAAAATAGATAAGTCTAATATTCAAAGTAAAACCTCTGTTAGATTTTGTAGCATATAAAATATTCTAAATATTCACTGTATGGAGCCAACAAAGAATCCCTATGCTTCTTGAAATTGGCAGATAGAAGTCATCTTCAGAGACTGAATACCACTAGGGACTTTGCAGTAGACTCCATTGGACCTGGGATGGGTAATCAGTGGACCTAGGTCAGGAATTGTATCTATGATTCTCGGCAAGTATTTATTTCTGGCTTGGTTATGAAGACAAGAAAGAATGAAGGAGTAAAATAAAAGGTGTAGGACTGGTAGTTGAAGAGACAGCACAAACTAGCTATAAGATAGTGGAAATTCTCTCATGATGATGATATGTCAGATATTCATGAATGTTTGGGGCTTTTTTCACCAAATTTAACGACACCAGCCATCAGCATACATGAAAGAACATTACTTGAAGTCATTTTCTTTCTTTCTTTCTTTCTTTCTTTCTTTCTTTCTTTCTTTCTTTCTTTCTTTCTTTCTTTTTCTTCAAGATTATTTATTTATTTATTCATGAGAGACATACAGAGAGAGGCAGAACATAGGCAGAGAGGGAAAAAGGCTCCTTGAGGGGAGCCCGAAGCAGCACTTGATCCCTGGAACCAGGATCATGTCCTGATCTGGAGGCTGACATTCAACCACCGAGCCACCCAGGTGTTCTGAAGTCATTTTCTTTCAGTGAAGCTATAACACGGTCCATGTTAGAGACAGATGGAGAGCAGATGACTCTCCCAAGACCAGGAGATACCACACTCATAGCCCATAGCCATATTTACAGAAATAAAAGATGATACATGTGGGTCCATTCATCTTTACAGGAGGGTTGACTATTTCTCCAATTACTCTATTTACTCACATGTGGGAGAGGACTCCATCTTGTTCCTAAGTCACCAAAATCATAGGTGAGTATTTCACTGGAGGATATAGAGGACTTCATTCATGAGCCCAAAGACTCACCTTAGCCCCCATGCAGCAGTAAATTCTATAAGGAGGGGACATTTACCCAGATACTTCAGATACCTTCCTAGGACCAAGAAAAGACCCACATATTGTCCCAACTTGACTTCTAGATGCAGTTGTTACAAATCAGTAATTTTCAAATGATTTGCCCACTACCTATGATAAGAAATACATTTAACTTTGCATCCTTGTACAGATACTCATACCTTTGTATATAATTTAACTGAATCAAGCTTTTTGTGCAATAATACTTTCTTATTATGTGTAATGCACCTAATATTTTCCATTCAATTCTATTATATTGTAAAATTGCTGGTTGGACTTAGTATTGATTTCACAAAGTAGTAATGGCATGGTAACATGAAGTTTCAGAAAACAATGTTTTTGGTTAATAGAATAGAGAGATTCCTATAAATTGGTCCACTAACAATTTGGATTTTTTTCTTATTGGTTTATAGACTTGGCTTTCTCTTCCTTAAATTTTATAAAGCAACAACCCTTTTCTGTGACATCTCCAAAGTATATATCTTGTCTGTAACTAAGCAGCTTTCAGCAGCCTAGTGTGTAGCTGGCTTGGGCCCAGACCTGCCTGTGCAGCTCTGTAATTGGAGCACCCAGGAGATCGGAGATGAGAAAGGAGAAGTGGGTGTCAAGAAGATAGAAGTCTATCCTTATTACAAAAGCCTTCCCTTTATAAACAATTCTATCACTGGTATTGTGAGGTAGGGAGAGAAATAAAATGGGAAACTTCGAGTAAGAATGAAGGAAACAATGAATTTCAGGTAGGCAACCAACAACATCTGCAAAAACAATATAAGTGATAATGGCTACTACTAAGTATTACCCACCTGCAGTGTGCCAGGTACTGTGCTTAGTGTATTACATACATTATCTCACTTCACTCATAAAATTCCCCTGAGGTAGATAATATTATTTTATCATTATCTTTTTTCCACTTTAAATTTTGCCATCTTTTTAAAATTGAAGTATAATTACCATACCATATCATATTAGTTTCATGGGGACAACATAGTGATTTTCACATTTGTATACATTGTGAACCATCATCATAGAAGCCACACAAACTTGACTCATTAAATAAAAATTACAAGGTTAATTGAAGACACAGATCCCTGTTGATTGACCTTCTCAGGTATAAGCTGTTTGTGATATAAATTGGACTCAAATCATTGGTAGCTTCATACATTGAGACATTTGTCAAATCCCATTGGTGAGGCTCATGTAAAGTGGGCTGTGACAGTATCATGGGCTTAGGAAATGGGCAGAGGACTCCCGAACGTTAGGTCAAGTTGGGAAAGGGTCCACCGTTGCATTGATATGATAGAGAAAAGCCAAGTAGAAATTAGAGGTGGAGGGAGAGAGACAAAAATATACATAACACTTTAGGGCAAGATAAAGGTGTAACGGGGAAGAAAAGTAGAAATGTTGTGGCAGGTAAACTGGAAGACAAGGCAAGAGGCACAGGAGTCAGTTTGTGGGTCAGGTAAAGAAAGGGTCCAGTAATGATTCAGTGGCTGGGGTATGGACTAGGGTATCACACCTCAGCATGCACTGTAAGGCAGGATGTGGGGATTTAGAAAGCCATTCCAGATTGTGAGGAGACTTTAGGAAAGAGGTTAGGGTTAGGGGCTCATTAGAGTGACAGAGGAGAAAGCAACCAGTAAGGTCAAAGGATATAGTAAAAGCCCTAGAAGATAGGTTATTAATTTGAGTGGTAACATCCCTCATGCTTCTTACCAATTTCCAACAAATTATAAGACAGATAGGGCAGCCCGGGTGGCTCAGTGGTTTAGTGCCGCCTTCGGCCCAGGGCCTGATCCTGGAGACCTGGGGTCAAGTCCTGCGTCGGGCTCCCTGTATGGAGCCTGTTTCTCCCTCTGCCTCTCTCTCTCTCTCTCTGTCTCTCTCTCTCTCATGAATAAATTTAAAAAATCTTTTAAAAAATTATAAGACAGATACCCTTTAGAAGCTACATTCTCTCCTTTTGCCATAACTCTGTTAAAATGTGTGAATTTGTGATTGAATAATCAAGTATTGCAAGTCCCCTACATCTCTTGGATGAATCTAGATTCTTAGATTCAAAAAATGAGCTGGAAAAATACTTATAATCGTATATTTCAATTGTTTCCTCAAGTAACCTCGTCATAGAACGCTTTCTCTCTTTCTTCTTCTTCCTCCTCCTCTTCCTTCTTTTTTCTGTTTCTCCTATTTTTTTTTAAAGATTTTATTTATTTATTCATTTGTTTCTCCTAATTTAAATCTTAAATGGAATCTTAAAACATAAAACAAATGAAAGCTGAGCTGCTCAGGTGGACAGTAGAGTAGTATGACCTTCCTGTGACCTCCCAGGGTGGCCCTTGAGTGAAAACCACTGATGTGGTTTGAGTCTCTCATTTTATAATAGAGTTTGAGGCTCAGAGAAGAAAGTGATGTGTCCCCAAGTCACACTGTGGTTTTATAAATAGATCAGGAAGCAAGAGGCTGTTAGAACATTATAGTAACATAATATCTAAATTACTCAAAAACTAAAACCATTTTGTGTCTTGGTTAAAGTTATACTTTCTAAAACAATTGATTTTCAAATATTCAAATCCTACCAACCACCCAAAGAAACTCTCCTGGAGATACCAAGTACTCCCAACAGGGGGCAGAACAGCTTCCTGCAGAGCCTGGGGAGCTATGGCTGTGGCTGCTGAAGTATAAGGGAAGTGTGAGAGTTTATAAAAAGACATCTGTGGAGATTCTGGAGGGCTGCACCTCACAGGCATAACTGTCTGGGGTTTCAACTGCAATAGTCTTGCATTTCAACACTTTACCACAGGGAGCTGAGAATACTAGGAGTGCATGTTTTTGCTTTCCTAAGGTTTGATCAACAGTCACCTGAAGGAAATAACAATGGACAGAAAAGAAGCGAAAACTACAGGAGTGACAATAAAGTGGCAAATATCTGACAGGTGGATCAAGGAGCAAAAGCCATCAGACTGTGGAGAACTAACCCTCTCCCCACTCCCCACCCTCACAGATATGCAAACACAGCTTCCTAAGAGTTTAGGCCACAGGAGTAGCTCTGCCTTGCTTCTGTGCATTGGCACTCTCGCTACACATACCCAAAGGCGTATTATGTTCACATCCTAAACACTGATGAGCACCACTCTCTAATTTTTATCTACCCACCCCTCTAAAACCTCTCAACTGAGAGTTTGAAGGAGGAGAGGAAGATGAAAATGACAATAGTTAAACAAGACACAACCTTCATCTTTCTTTGGAGTAAATGAAATTGTGCCAACATCCCGGGTTATTTGTGTCATTTTGATTCATTTGCCAACACAGTTACATAGTGGAATTAAGATTACCATTCTTTCCACATTAAATTGAAATCTTCTCTGTAGCTCTTATACAATTTGGCACTGATATGAAAGATTTCATTCTGGGTGCCTGGGTGGCTCAGTTCGGTCAAGCATTTGCCCTCGGCTCAGGTCATGATCCCAGGATCCTAGGATTGAGTCCTGCATGGGGCTCCCTGCTCTGCAGGGAGCCTGCTTCTCCCTCTACCCTTCCCCCCTACTTGTGGTCTGTTTTTCTCAAATAGATCAATAAAATCTTTTTAAAAAAAGAAAAAGAAAGACTTCAGTCAAATAATGTGTTGCTGGGTAAGATACATAATCAAATGCTACAATCATTATTATTACTAGCATAATGCCAATTATCCATCACAAGATTACAGAAGTGAAAAACATGAAGATTTCATCCTGAATCAAGTGTCTGTCTCTTCAACTAGACAAAGTAGGGACCAGTTCACCTAGAGCTCATGGTCCATAGCTCAGGACTATGCTGATGGTAACAAAGATATTAAGATGATAGGGTACCAGAATGGCTCTAAACAGAACACGGGATACGCAAAACATCTTTTTTTCAACAGTATGACAGTCTGTGTTAAAGATATTACCATGTGTTGAGATAAAAATTTTTAAAAAGAAAAAAACTGAAATCCAGTAATCCTTTGCCAGCTTCTGGAGCATCATGATTGGAAAAACTTCAGTTGGCAAGCACACATATAGAAAGTAGGGGTTAGGAGAAAAACTATAAAAATGTATTAATATGCATTTTAAGCCCAAAATAAACAGAAGTTCTAGCAAGCAGCCATGTTCCTACTCAACCAGAGTTTGTAGCATAATCAGTTCTTTATTATTCAGAGAACACTGCCATGGCTCTGTGACCTGAATAAGAGGGAGTGCCCACAGATTTTAAGTTATGTGCATTCAACATCCTTGCAAAGTTATAATATCACCCCTCTGGCTTGAAACTTCATGCCTTTGATACCTGCATTCTTTTTAGTTTTAGTTTTGCAGGTCTCAGCAAAATATATTTGTAATCCCCAGGCAAATTGACAAATTCTGGTACTGCCCAAGGACATATTTTCAGGCTAACTCTTCTATCCATAATTTGAGAGTTGGAATTCAAAGAGGTCTCACTTTATAGACTGTCTCATGTAGTTTATAGGATGGGGTGGTAGTATCTGTTGTCTTCCCTGGGGACTGTATTAGGGTTCTCCAAAGAAATAGAACCAATAAGGTCTATATCTATATCTTTATATCTATATGTAATCTGTATCTAATTCTATACTGTTAAGATAGATTCATGTGGTTCTAGAAGCCTATAGAAAGCTGGAAAACTAGGAAGGCTGGTGGTATAATTCAATTTGAGTCCAAGCCCCTGAGAATTGAGGGAGTGCTGGTGTAAGTCTCAATCTACTCTGAGAACCAGGAGCACTGATGTTCAATGTCAGGAGAAGATGGATGTCTCAGCTCAAGCAGAGAGAGCAAATTCACCCTTCCTCAGTCCTTTTTTCTATTCAGACTTTAGGTGGATTGGATGATGTCTGCCTGCATTGATGAGAGTCAGCCTTTTTATTCAGTCTACAGATTCAAATACTAATACCCTCATAGACATACCTAGAAATAATATTTTACTAGCTATCTGGATATCCCAATCAAGTTGACACAAAAAATTAATCTTTAAAGGGATTGGGGTAAAATGCCTTAAACGGTGGCCTGCCCCCTTATATCATTAAAGTCATGTGGTTACAACTGAGAATTTCTATATTTGAGGCCAGCTATCATTTTTTATTATACCTAAGATGGTAAAAACATTTCATTTCAAGCGCCAAATGTGATTGATTGGCAAGGACTACTTGGACTCTGTTAAGAAGGTGAATGGGGATTTACCAAAAAATAGTGCTGTGATTGATTGGTGATGTCTGCTATGGTTGAATGTTAGAGGTGTGGCACTAGGAAGGGGGCATATTTGCTGAACCTAAACAACACTCTTTTCTTTACAAAAGTTATCTTTTCAATAAAGCCTCCCTAAAAAACAAGTAAATTATACTATTATTTACAAATAGCTTTCCACAAAATCATCTAGTTAACTGTTACTTCTTCAGTGGATTCCATTCAAACATGACTTCTTCAGGGAAGTTTGCTCTGACCATTTTTAGGACATTTTCTGTTATACGATGTCGTTGTATCAGCTTTTATCCCTTCGTCTCCTCTAACTCAGTTGAAATATCTATTCATTGGTTTAATTACTGGATTAATAGCTGTGTATTCCAACCTTCTAGCCAGTGAGCTCATGACAGCAAAGCCATGTTCTATTTGACTCTCCGTTCCAACCCCAGTATCTGTCATAGTAGATACTCACTAAACATTTATTAAATGAATTGAAACCAAGCATTTATTTTTCTCTTAAATTTTTCTGAGACTCAGGTCAGATTTGTTACCTTTCATCGCTTATTCTTTCCAGAGACTGAGGCATATGCATAATACCTACCAGATCAAGGTTACAAATTTGGAAGACATTGGAATTTGAAATCCTAGGCTTATGAGTCTCTAGATTTGTTCTCAATCACGCTTTCTTCCATGTCTATGATATACACAGTACCTGCATTGCCATATGAAGATGTTCATTTTAGGTTATAAATAAATGCTGGCAGATCCAGGAACAGAAACAAAAATCTTTGTATTTGAATGGAGGCAGTATGGTATAGTGTAGGGAGGACTAGAACAGGAGTCATAGTCCTGCCATTTATTAGCTTAGTAACCTTGGAAAATTAAATTCATTTCTCTTATCAGCATAATAAAAAAAAGTAGAGTCAGTAGTTTTAAAAATTATTTTTTATAGTGGGACTATTTTTAACATTAAATTTCAGAAATCCCATGTAGAAGTACAACATTGAACGAGATGAAGTAGAGCTGCTCTAAGTAAAGGTGAGCAATAGAGGCTACATCTGGAATTTTGCTTCTACTGCCTCTCCAGTATTGCAAGGAACCTCCTGAATCTCACATAGGCATGCCATTAAAACAAAAACAAAAACAAACAACAACAGCAAAAATGTATAGAGAATATAATTAATGGTATTATAATAATGTGGTATTGTGACAGACAACAGTTACACTTGTGGTGAGCATAAGCAGAGTGTAGAGAGCTGTCAAACCACTGAATTATATACATAAAACTAATGTGTGTCATTATACTTCAATTTAAAAAAAAAGAGGGAGAAAATTCTGATACAGGCTACAGCATAGGTGAATTCTGAAGACATTTTGTTCAGTGAAATAAGCCTCATACAAAAGGACAAATAGTGGTATGATTCTACGTATATGAGATCCCTACAGCAGTCAAACTCAGAGAGACTGAAAACAGAGTGGTGGTTACCAGGAGCTGGAAGGAAGGGAAATGGACAGCTGTTGTTTAAAGGGGTACTGAGGGCACCTGGGTAGCTCAGGGGTTGACAGTGCCTTTGGCTCAGGTTGTGATCCTGGGGTCCTGGGATTGAGTACCATATCAGGTTCCCCACAGGGAGCCTGCTTCTCCCTCTGTCTATGTCTCTGCCTCTTTCTCTGTCTCTCATGAATAAGTACATAAAAGCTTTAAAAAATACAATAATAAGTTCTTTATAGATCTTGGAAACTAGCCCTTTATCTGATATGTCATTTGCAAATATCTTCTCCCATTCTGTAGGTTGTCTTTTAGTTTTGTTGACTGTATCCTTTGCTGTGCAAAAGCTTCTTATCTTGATGAAGTCCCAATAGTTCATTTTTGCTTTTGTTTCTTTTGCCTTCGTGGATGTATCTTGCAAGAAGTTACTGTGGCCGAGTTCAAAAAGGGTGTTGCCTGTATTCTTCTCTAAGATTGAGATGGAATCTTGTCTCACATTTAGATCTTTCATCCATTTTGAGTTTATCTCTGTGTATGGTGAAAGAGAGTGGTCTAGTTTCATTCTTCTGCATGTGGATGTCCAATTTTCCCAGCACCATTTATTGAAGAGACTGTCTTTCTTCCAATGGATAGTCTTTCCTCCTTTATCGAATATTAGTTGACCATAAAGTTCAGGGTCCACTTCTGGGTTCTCTATTGTGTTCCGTTGATCTATGTGTCTGTTTTTGTGCCAGTACCACACTTTCTTGATGACCACAGCTTTGTAGTACAACCTGAAATCTGGCATTGTGATGCCCTCAGATATGGTTTTCTTTTTTAAAATTCCCCTGGCTATTCGGGGTCTTTTCTGATTCCACACAAATCTTAAAATAATTTGTTCTAACTCTCTGAAGAAAGTCCATGGTATTTTGATAGGGATTGCATTAAACGTGTATATTCCCTGGGTAACATTGATATTTTCACAATATTAATTCTGCCAATCCATGAGCATGGAATATTTTTCCATTTCTTTGTGTCTTCCTCAATTTCTTTCAGAAGTGTTCTATAGTTTTTAGGGTATAGATCCTTTACCTCTTTGGTTAGGTTTATTCCTAGGTATCTTAAGCTTTTGGGTGCAATTGTAAATGGGATTGACTCCTTAATTTCTCTTTCTTCAATCTCATTGTTAGTGTATAGAAATGCCACTGGTTTCTGGGCATTGATTTTGTATCCTGCCACTCTACCAAATTGCTGTATGAGTTCTAGCAATCTTGGGGTGGAGACTTTTGGGTTTTCTATGTAGAGTATCATGTCATCAGCGAAGAGGGAGAGTTTGACTTCTTCTTTGCCAATTTGAATGCCTTTAATGTCTTTTTGTTGTCTGATTGCTGAGGCTAGGACTTCCAGTACTATGTTGAATAATAGTGGTGAGAGTGGATACTTATTAAACTCAACACCAAAGAAACAAACAATCCAATCATGAAATGGGCAAAAGACATGAAGAGAAATATCACAGAGGAAGACATAGACATGGCCAACATGCACATGAGAAAATGCTCTGCATCACTTGCCAGGGAAATACAAATCAAAACCACAATGAGATACCACCTCACATCAGTGAGAATGGGGAAAATTAACAAGGCAGGAAACCACAAATGTTGGAGAGGATGCGGAGAAAAGGGAATCCTCTTACACTGTTGGTGGGAATGTGAACTGGTGCAGCCACTCTGGAAAACTGTGTGGAGGTTCCTCAAAGAGTTAAAAATGGACCTGTCCTATGACCCACCAATTGCACTGTTGTGGATTTACCCCAAAGATACAGATGCAATGAAACGCCGGGACACCTGCACCCCGATGTTTATAGTAGCAATGGCCACAATAGCCAAGCTGTGGAAGGAGCCTCGGTGTCCATCGAAAGATGAGTGGATAAAAAAGATGTGGTTTATGTATACAATGGAATATTACTCAGCCATTAGAAACGACAAATACCCACCATTTGCTTCAACGTGGATGGAACTGGAGGGTATTATGCTGAGTGAAGTAAGTCAATCGGAGAAGGACAAACATTATATGTTCTCATTCATTTGGGGAATATAAATAGTAGTGAAAGGGAATATAAGGGAAGGGAGAAGAAATGTGTGGGAAATATCAGAAAGGGAGACAGAACGTAAAGACTGCTAATTCTGGGAAACGAACTAGGGGTGGTACAAGGGGAGGAGGGTGGGGGGTGGGAGTGAATGGGTGACGGGCACTGGGGGTTATTCTGTATGTTGGTAAATTGAACACAAATAAAAAATAAATTAAAAAAATAAAATAAAAAAATAAAGGGGTACTGAATAGAAAAAACAAAACCTTCAAATTTTAAAATAATTATAAATTTACAGGAAGTTGCAAAGGTAATAGACTGGTACTATATTCCTCCACATACTTCCCCCAATGGACCATTAAAAGAAAAAACATAGATATAAATGTATACTTAATGCCACTGAACTGTACACTTAAAAATGGTTAGAATGGTAAATTTTACATTATATACATTTTACTTCAATAAAAAAATGTAAATTAAAAAAAAAAAAACAACTTTGAGGGCATCTGGCTGGCTCAGTTAGTAGAACATGAGACTATTGACTTCAGGGTTGTGAATTTGAGCACCATATTGGCTGTAGAGATTACTTAAAAATAACGTCTTAAGGGCAGCCCAGGTGGCTCAGGGGTTTAGCACCGCCTTCGGCCTGGGGCTGGATTCTGGAGACCTGGATAGGATCGAGTCCCATGTCAGGCTCCCTGCATGGAGCCTGCTTCTCCCTCTGCCTGTGTTTCTGCCTCTCTGTGTCTCTCATGAATAAATAAATCTTAAAAAAATCTTAAAACAACAACAAAAACAACAAACAACAAAAACTAGACAATTTTCCAAGGCCTACCCAGCTCCAAAATTCCATGATTGTATGAATCCTGTATGTTAGCCCATCCTCATTGCATTTTATAGTTATGGACTTCTAGAGCATGAGTATACCTTAGAAATCAGCCAGTGTAAGATGCAGTTCAAGTCTCCTGCTTCTCTTCAGGTCTTCTATCTGCCATGGGGTTTAACTAGAGTCTTGAATTAGGCCTCTAACAAATGTGCTTCACAGTGGTGGTTTTTACTATTTTCTATTTTCATATTTTTCTACTAGTAATTCCCTGTTGACTTTTTTAATGGTCTGCAGGAGCTGTTTCTTTGGGCTTACTTAACTCATTTTGATTTATCTGGTGGTGGAAGTGCATCCCTCTTCATCCCCCCTCATAATGGGTTTGGCAGTCCTGCCTTATATTATTTTCCATTTCCAATGTCGTATTACTGTTTTCTTTATGGCTGCACCAAGACACGAAGGCTGCACTGAAATGGCCATGAGCTCAGTAAATTTCACTTTCCTTATTCTGTTTGTTATTTTTTCTTTTTAAATATTTATACATATAAGAAGTTACATATAGTTTTACATAAATTCAATATGTGTGATCATATAATGCCTACTGTTTTTTAAATGCAATTTTTATTTGGGTTTAGCTTTTCTCTTCCCATATACTCCTCTCTCAGTCTGCACTAGCTCCTCATAGACACAGTTATCCATGTTAACAAACTACTGCATATGCTTTCATGTAACTCTTTATGCTCATGTGCTCATAAATAAATGACTACACATAATGTACATACATATTCATATTGTATACATACACATATACACAGAGAGCCTTTGTCACTGTTTTGCAAAAATTACAACATACACATATTTTCAGACCCTCTTTGTAATGGCTGTATAACATTTTATACTGCAGTGTGTCATGATTTATTCAACCATTTCCCTATTGATGGACAGTCATTTGTTTCTACTTTTTTCTCTGTTATGCCTCTAAAATAATGCTGCAATAAACATCCTTGCATAGACAAGCTATATACCTGTGTTTTCCCTTCTATGGAACTGATGCCCATAAGAAGCATTTGTGGGTCAAAGTGTACATGCATTTTAAATTTTAACAGAGCATGGGTTGCATTTCAACAATAGCTAAGGCAATCCACCTTCTCACTGGCCATGTATGGTAACACCCTTGCCCCATATTCCTATCAGCAATAGAGGTTGTCAATCTTTTCAACCTTTGCCACTTTGAAGTGGTAACACTATGTAATAGTTTGACAATATTTTCATATATTCTTTGGATATTGAAACCCTCCTATTTTCCCCTGAGTTTCGTGTCCCCTCATTGTTACTTTTTTGGAACTCTTTTGCATTAGAAATATTAACTCTTGGGGATCCCTGGGTGGCTATTGTTACATATCACCAATTTGCCCTCCAAATACATGTTACCAAGAAGTGATCCACTTAAAATTATATTTAGATGTCAGTATGTTTAGTGTTCTGGAAATTCATTTTAAAACCAACCTGTGGGTGCCTGGGTGGCTCACTGGTTGAGCGTCTGCCTTCAGCTCAGGGCGTGACCTTGGGGTCCTGGGATTAAATCCCTGCATCTGGCTCCTTACAGGGAGGCTGCTTCTCCCTCTGCCTGTGTCTCTGCCTCTCTCTCTGTGTCTCTTATGAATAAATAAATAAAATATTTTTAAAAAATAAATTAGAAAAATAAAACCAACCTGTGACTATTTAAATCTAGAAAAAAACAAGTCCCTCCCTCCTCTTGAATCTCAACTCAACTCCCCATATCCACTTCAAGGTACAAATAAACCTCCTTTTTTTCAATTAGTTGCTCTCACTTTGGAGTCCAAAGATGTGCTCTGAGGAGTCCATGAACCCCTGGGTATTATATGCAAATTTAGTGTGAGTCTGCAAATGTATGGAGATTTTCACCTAGAGGAGAGTCTTATCTTTCATTAAATTCTCAAAGGGGTTCATGACTTAGAAAACATAAACACCTTTATCTTTATGGATATAAAGGGATGTAAACAACTGAGCCCTAATCTCACATAATTATTGCAGGAGGTGGGAAGATAAAACAATGTCTGCCTTTGAACTGCAGACTATGTGAAAACTGAAATAGACATGAGATAGTAATAAAACATGTGACCAAACAGTGTGGGCACTAATTGGTGTTATCTGCTCACAGAGAAATTAAAACTTGGACAGTAGATTAGTAAAGTGGCCATTTTTCATGACATTGTGGTCTTTACTAAACACAGTACTGTTGAGTTTTTTCCTTTTGTAGAAAGCATCCTTCTCAACCCAGTACTTCGATGCTACAGGTCTTTTTCTCATTTTACCTCTAACTCAGACTAATTACAAAGGAATGAATATTTTATCATCTTTCTTATGATAACCTAAGGCTATTGAATTTTGGAGTCAAAGCCATTATTTAATTCTGTCATTAAAATATACTATTAAAAATGACTTTCTTCATCCATAAAAATTCACATGAGCATTTGATAAAATTTCATGATATTTAAACTAGGAAATATAATTTTCTTCTAGAGAACCTGCCACGTTGGGACACAATTAAAAAGGGTGAATCCCTTATATTTGCATTGATTAGGATTCCATCCTCTCTCCTTTACTTTTTAATTAGTTTGTACCCAAGCCTAAACTTGGCCTGAAATTCTCTTCTCTTCCTTTGTCTGAGAAAAAATACTACTTAGCTTCATCTCTCTGTAGCACAATAGTATCCCTAAAGGTGTTCTACAGAACCACAAACGTCCTTGAGCCACATGCCAGGGCAACGCATTGTGGCGAAACATCTCTCTTCCAGCATGGATGGGAAAGAACCCTCAGAGGGTTAGATTGGTGTATCTCACGTGGAGAGATCTGCTCCTCTTTATGCCTTTGGTAAGCAATCAGCTGCTTGGGTAAACACAGACAGCATTCTACAAAAAATAAATAAATAAAATAAAATAATAATAATAATAATAAGAAGAAGAAGAAGAAGAAGAAGAAGAAGAAGAAAAAGAAAAAGAAAAAGAAAAAAGAGAAAAAAAACCATATAAGCATGTGGACAATTTTCCCTGTTGAGCTTAGCAAATCAAATAGCTCAGAGGCATTCATCTTTCATGAAGTGTGGTTTCCAGTCTCATCTGTCATGTGACAGCAGAAGCACTTGTGTGGGGATGACAACTGCACATCCCTATCCATTTGGGTTTCATTTCATCAACTGTATTTGATACCAGTTGAAAACAGCTCCTTTAGCTCTTTACCTCCTCTGCTCTGAGCACTTTCCCTACCCCGCCCCCCACAAAGTTTCTTCAGAGACATGTTTTTAAATGATAATGAAGGCTGAGGTAAAGTTCTATGACCTGATGCTATCTGAGAGATATAAGGATTCTTTTTTTTTTTTTAATTTTTATTTATTTATGATAGTCACAGAGAGAGAGAGGGAGAGAGGCAGAGACATAGGCAGAGGGAGAAGCAGGCTCCATGCACCGGGAGCCCGACGTGGGATTCGATCCCAGGTCTCCAGGATTGCACCCTGCGCCAAAGGCAGGCGCCAAACCGCTGCGCCACCCAGGGATCCCGGATATAAGGATTCTTTTAAAGTACATATTAGTGGAGGATTTGGCTAATGTTTCTGATTCATGACCCAATAAAAGATATCTTTCTAATCCTGTTGGAAAAATGTTTACATTAATGTGTTTTTGTTTTATTAGTTGGAATTTATTTCTATACTTTGCTCCCCTACAGAGCTAAGTGCTTAATGTAACTTGAGTCCCTTCAAATCTTAAAACAACCATGAGAGGTAGATATTATTGTGTCTGTTATACAAATCAGAGAATGAAGTCTCATGGAGGTTAAAGAGAGGCCCCAGTATGGCCAGGAAGTAGCTGATCTTGGGTTTAAACCTGGATCCCTTGACATTTCTGTCCTTCCTCTTAGCTACAAAACTATTTGATAATACTTTAAACATGACCCCACCTCTGGAACTGACCTCCTATGCAGGCAATAAACTGGTAATTTGCCCCTAAGTAAAATCGTCCAGTAAAGTGAATCCTATGAAAAGGTCCTAGGTACAATGTTAGAAACGTGTCAGTCAGAGTCAATCAGGGACGCAGACTCACCATTAATGATGTAGAATAAGGGATTCATTACAGAAATTTGGATTTAATGCCAATTGGTCGATCTGTTAAGTCTATAAAGACTTGTTGCCTTTGCATCTGATGTTGGGCCTGAGGTCTCTGCAGGTCAGCAGGGCTAATAGGAAAAAAACTGACTGGGAAGCAGAAGAGAAGGACGAACTGAAATTCACATCTGTCTCTCACCACCTCCAACTCTGATGACGCAGGGATTTGCAGAAAATGCTGTTGTCCTTTGCTACATTGCTGCACATGCACCTGGCCCCGTGCTGGGAAGAACTGAAGGAGGAGAGCTGATGCAGAGCTGGCTGTGGCCCCAGCCAACAAAGCAAGGCAGCAGAGTGGTGAGGGTGTGTGCAGGCTGCAGGGGCACATGGTGACCTACACTAACCTTGCTGTTTCATTTCCACCTTCTAGATCTTAAAAATCCCTAACCCAAATCTAAATAGAGAAGGCAATTTGGAAAAATAAAACTCTAGTTTAGTTACATTGACACAGTATAAAACTACCACAAGGAACTTGTGAGGGGACTATGTACTTTTAGCTGTTGTTTTTGAACACCTGGGAACACATATATATATATTTTTTAAGATTTTATTTATTTATTCATGAGAGATCCAGAGAGAGAGAGAGAGAGGTAGAGACACAGGCAGAGGGAGAAGCAGGCTCCATGCAGGGAGCCCAACGTGGGACTCGATCCCGGGCCCTCCAGAATCATGCCCTGGACTGAATGCGGTGCTAAACTGCTGAGCCACCCAGGCTACCCCACATACCCATTTTATAGAACAAATCAAATGTTTTTCCTGAGAAGTTGCACATAGTAAAAAATAAATAATATAATCCATTTCTCCTCATTGTCGTCACTTACTTAGCAACGTTTTATCTTAATTTCTCACTCATCTTCAGTTGACCCTTAAAGTTTCTCTACTGTCTTCCTCTCTAAACTTAATCAATCATGAAAGCATGAGGGATTTTTCAATTACAGGAAATTTTTTCTGTAAATTGAGAGGTATTTTTAAAGTTTCTTAATTTATTTAAATTATTTATTTATTTATTGTCTTTTTAAAATTTAAATTCAATTAGCCAACATGTAGTACATCATTAGTTTCAGATGTAGTGTTCAATAATATATTTAAAGTTTTAAAAGTAATATTCTTAAATGAAAACATCAAATCTCACATTTAAAAACTTGTAAGTGGAATAGTGTTGAGTAATAACATATTTACCCTAAATGTAAATATTTGGGACTGTGGGGTAGCTCAGCAGTTGCGCATCTGCCTTTAGCTCAGGGTGTCATCCTGGGTCTAGGGATCGAGTCCCACATCGGGCTCTCATAGGGAGCCCTCTGTGTATCTCTCATATGTATCTCTCTCTGTGTATCTCTCATAAATAGATAAATAAAATCTTTTTTAAAAAAATACATAAATGTAAATATTTATCTTCCACAGAGGTTGCTCATAAAGTAATTTTACAGGACTTCTAGGATACATTTAGGCAATACAAAACAATTATTGCAAGAATGAAAACACTTTTTTACATAAATTCTTTGTAAAGCGTGATGGTTAATTTTATATGACAACTTGAGTAGTCCATGGGTGCCCACATTAGATATTGTTTCTGGTGTATCCAACAGGGTGTTTCTGAATGAGATTTGCACTTGAATTGGTAGGTTAGGTAAAGCAGATTGCCCTCCCCAATGTGGTTGGGTGTTATCCCATCCAATGAGGGCCTGAATAGAACAAAAGGCAGAAGAAGGAAGAATTTGTCCCTTTTTCCTGCCTCACTGATAAAGCTGGGACATCTCCTCTCATCTCCTCCTGGTCCTGGACTGGGATATACACCATAGTCTCCCCTGATTCTCAGGCTGCTACACTCAGACTGGCACCAGCTCCCCTGGGTTTCCAGCCTGCAGAAAGCAGATCATGGAAGACTTCAACCTCCACAGTCCCATGAGTCAATTTCTCATGATAAGTCTCTATTTCTGTATAGATAGGTATAGATACATAGATACATCTTATTGGTTCTGTTTCTCTTGAGAACCCTAGTAGATAGAGTAAAATATTTTTTGTGATGTAATAGTATTGACTATGAGAAAATTATGATATAATCAATGAAACCTCTCAGGATCTGACCTGGCCTCTAGTTCAGCCCCGTTTCTGTATGCAGGTTGATCTGTATAATCTATGTTCTCACATACTCCCCCTAAGTCATGCTCTCTCCATTCCGGATTCCAACTGAGTCTGGGGAAAGAGGACTGTATTGCCAAGTAAGCTTGGGAAATATGTGTACCATCGCTGTCCCTTATCATTTCATAATCAAATGTGAGCAAATTAAAAACTTTGAGAAATCCCTGACTTAATATTACCTGACCCACAAGTTTTACAAATTTATCTTTACCGCATGCCTTTTTTAAAAAAATACCCTACCCTACCCCACAGAGCTAGAAACTCACAGTACTTATTTTGAAGAGATGTGATGAAGATAATGTGTCCTTCATGGTTTCATGAAATCTCTGGTAGCCATAGTCTCTATTCCATTATGCGGGAGATAGCAGTGAGCAAGGACCCTGGCTCTTAGGAACTCCTTATCTTTTAGCCCTTCCAGTTTTCCCTGCACATCCCCACACTCCTAATTCTGAGAAGAAATTCTACATTATGTCAACCAGGTGAGCATATTTTTTTTCAGGCAGTGAGAATAGAGATGAGGGAGTGATTCTCCAGACATACTACAGGAAGGATTGGTAAATATAGTGGCAAATTGGATATGGGGGTTGCTGTAAACTGGATGTCTGTGTCCTCACCAAACTCATATGTTGAAACCTAATCCCCAGTGTGATGGTATTTGGAGTGAGATCTTTGGGCAGTGATTAATTAGGTCACAAAGGTTACACACTTATAAATGAGATTAGTGTTCTTATAAGAGACCCCAGAGAGTTGCCCTGCCCTTTCCACCACCAGTAAAAATATGGCTGTCTATCAAACCAGGAAGCAGGCTATCACCAGATACTATATCTTCCAGTACCTTAATCTTGAATTTCTCAGTCTCCAGACTATGAGAAATAAATTTCTGTTACTTAAAAACCACCCAGTCTATGATATTTTGTTATAGCAACTCAGACAGACTAAGACAGGTATGAAGTAGAAGATGAAGTCAAAGATGACTCTGGTGGTAATTCCATTAAGAAAGAAAGAAAGAAAAAGTGATAGGATAAATTATGTTGCCCATATGCCAGGCACTGTTTTAAGCTTTGGGCATATAGCAGTGAACAGAGATAATTTTCATTTGTTTATTTTCACCTGATAGGACAACAGTGCTATGGAATATCTAGCTGGAGCCACTTGAAAATTCATAAATGGCCTTCAGGCAGACAGAAGTACATAAGCAAATACACTGAAAATTATTCTTATAAATTTGCTTCTGAACAATCCTTATAGCTTAATAGTCTGTCCTTATTAAAGCACTCTCCCTTAATCCATTGTTAAAAAGACATGTGCTCTCTGCCCTGAGGAGCCCTGCAAAGTACTGCAAGTTTAAAGAACATGCACTGGACAGAGGGAGTGTGCTTAGGTCTTTACAGGCACAACAGCACAAAAGAAAATTCCCTTGCTCCCTGAGTTGCATTTGAATGCTCTGTGCATACTAACAGCACTCAGTATGCACCAACTACCTACTAGGTGCAGGACTCTGTGCCTAGTGCTTTCATGTATGCCATCTCATCCTTCCCAAATAATAGCAGTTTCAACCCTGTAAATAATTGAAAACATGCCATTGAGGTAGCTCTATTCTATCAGGGGGGAAAAATGTGTGTTTTACAAATAAACCAGTAACAGACACATTTCAGAGTATGAAATTCAATGTAATTTCAAAATCAACTTTTTAAAATGAATACAGATAAAATTTCAACAAGAGGTTTACTAATTTTTTTTCTATGATCAATTATCCTTAAGATATAGAGAAACAGGGATCCCTGGGTGGCGCAGCAGTTTGGCGCCTGCCTTTGGCCCAGGGCATGATCCTGGAGACCCGGGATCGAATCCCACATCAGGCTCCCGGTGCATGGAGACTGCTTCTTCCTCTGCCTATGTCTCTGCCTCCCTCTCTCTCTCTGTGACTATCATAAATAAATTTTAAAAATTAAAAAAAAAAGATACAGAGAAACAAGCCACCTGGGCAGCTCAATTTGTTAAGCATCTGACTCTTGATTTTGGCTCAGGTCATTCAAGCCTCCTGCTGGGCTCTGCACTGGGTGTGGAACCTACTTAAGATTCTGTCTCTTCCCCCCTCCCCCCTTCACCCTGCTTCCTTCCCTCTCTCTAAGGAAAAAAAAAAAAAAAACCGAAATAGAAAAACAAAATCATAAACTAGAAACTAGTTACAAACTATCAGGAGGTCTTAGCTTTCTTAAGACAAGTATATTAACGAGCATATTTATTCTTTTACATAACATGAGTTCATTCTTGGCTTGAATATTTAGAAATCTATTTGTTACACTCAAACCAGAGGGAGAAAGCTAATGTGCAGTACCTTCTGTAATGGAATGATGAGTCAAGGGGTCCTTTCTCCTGACATTAAGAAAGGAGGTCAACAAAGGGACATATTTCATTTTCTTCTTTTGCTCTTCTGTGTTTTACAATTTTTCTATGATAAAAATGCACTACCTTTGTAGTGAGGGAGGAGAAAGCAAGAAAAGGACAGGACTATGGAATTATTTTGGTAGTCTATTAAAACCTCAAATACAAAGACTTGCAAAAACCAGTTACAAAAAATTAATATTGATTTTAAATGTGATAAAACAGCCCAGCTATATCACGTCTGTTCTCCTTTTGTTCATTTAAGATGAATGAACACTTCAGAGAGAGTTTGAGGTATTAGTCTTCCTTACTGTCAGCCTTTCCATCTCTTCTCAAATGGTGTTAATGAAGGTCAATTTATATGTTCAAGTACATTCGGCCAGGACCTGGTCTTGACGTGAAGACTTTTGTAATTACAGTTTTTTATAATAGCCACAAGCCTCAACAAGACTATTTCTCCCAGAAGCAAATTATCTATCCAATGCCTCCCCCAAAGACCCAGAACTCTGAACAGCTGATTCACTATCTTCATGACTAATGGATGGCAAGAAAGAGCCAAGATATATAAAAACATTGAAAAAAAATTCTGTGAAAGATCAGTGGTATAAGTAAGATTCGAATTCAGATGCCTCAAAGGGGAAATATAAAGAGGATTGGAGAAATAAGATAGACTTTGGAGTCAGACAGGCCTGGATTTGAATCCCAGCTTTGTCACTTACAATTAAGTAACCATCCAAGGATTTCTAAGCTCTTTGAACCTCAGTGTGTTCATTAGTGAAATGAAGCATATGACAAAGTGGCTCTAAAGATTAAGTGAGAGGGCATATATAGCACAGACACTTAGCAGTTGTAAATGGAAACCTCGCCCTTATCTTGGAGAATGATTTGGGAGATTATTTGAAATAACACATGTAAGACACATCACAGAGCCTGGCACACAGTGAGTACTCAAAATATGTTATAATGATTATTACTTCCACTGAATTCTTATGTCTTCACTCAACTGGAAGCAGGTAGGCTGAGCTATTGCCCAAGAGAAATGCAAAAGGCCAATTTCAAAACCCAGAGTAACTGACAAGTGAAGCTAATCCAAATCTGGCTAAAAAATAGCAAAAACCCTAGCCAGACAAAGAGGAGATACAATGTCTTCATATTTCTCACATTTCTATTTCTGTGGGCCCTAAACCAAGGGGAGTATGTAAACAAATGCCCAAGATCACTAACATGAGATCCAAAGTTGAAAGTCATTTGTAGGTAACTATGTCCTATAAACTCTGCCATTTACAACTGATGGTTATACCAGAGCATTATGAGGTCTAAACACTAAGAAGTCCTACATTAGGACTAAATAGAACTGAACTATAGATATCATCCACTCTTTCACAGTAGAGAAGGAATAAAGATGTTGATGAGAATTTCTTCATTTCTTCATTCATTCAAATTTACAACTCTGTCAGAATGCCAGAACAAAGAAGGTTAGGCCTTCTAATACAGGGAGGTGACTTACATCCTCCTCTGAGGGCCCTTTAATATAAATGAATGGGTAATAATATGTATGACATGGTTATTGTTGTTTATATATTGGGAAATTAAAGCTGAAGCAGAGCTGCAGCAGGAACACTGGTGTCCAAAGTCCCAGGCCAAATCTCCTTTTACTACATTACACTAACATCGGGAGGTTTAAAAAAGAAAGCGGGAATATGAAGGGTGATTTTTCCATAATTAAGTCAACTTCAAAAGCCAGACGTATGTGGAGAATCAGAGATTACTATCATTGTTAGAAAGAAGAGGTTTTAAAGCTGGTTAAATCTGAATAATAAAAAATATAGATATGAACAATACTGTAAAAAAATTGGCATTCATGATTACTGGGCTGTCATGCTGGGGGTGGGCTGCATGGGCTGCCAGCTTTTTTGGGTTTGGAGATGGATGGTGGTGATGGTTGCACAATAGTGTAAATGTACTTAATACTACTGAACTGTACACTTAAAAATGGTTAAGATGGCAAATTTTATATTATGTGTTTTTTATCACAACTTTAAAAACTAATGTTCATTTTTTCCTTTTTTAACTTCATGCATTGCCCTTGACATCCACTAGAAAAAAATTAATACTAAAGCAGTAGCCCATTATCACAACAATACAAAACAAATTTTACAAGGCAAAATGCAGTCATTTCTCAATTACATTGAGCATGAAAAGGAATAGGCATTAGAAAAATATGTAAAATACTTTTTCCATCCCATGTAAATGATATCAGTAAATTTAGGCTTTACAAAGTCAAGTCAGCCTTGTCCAGCATAATCGAGGCTAAAATGACTCCAAGCTATAGACAGAACATTGTAATTGGTGCCCAACTACACATCAAACCATACTTTTCCAAATTCTGATTTATTCTTATTATCAAACTATAATTTTGAAAGAATGGATTCATATTTATAAAAGGTAATTAGGGATTTCCATTTTGAATCACCCAACACAAGCAGTGATCCTAGTGGTAGTTCTTGGAAGCGCTAGAACATAATTTCTACTTGTAGAGTACTTTCAAAACTCTGCCACCACTACAGAAAAGAGAATGCATGAAGGTTCAGAATCTATCAGTGGAATAGTACATGGAAAGCGCACAATAAGGAGACAAACACTTCTCTAATGACTACTTGCTTGGCACCACCCAAATAAGTCTTAGAACTTTTCCTTTAACTATTGTACTTCCCAGTGACTTTGCTTCCAATGTCCTGAGCCAGGGCCACATCCTCTGCTCCTGGCTTAGAGAAATTAGGCCAGGTTCTAAGGGGGGGAATATGTAGATGAGAGACTGGAAGTCATTTTTAGGTTATTCCCTAGAAAGTAGTCTTTTCCCTTCCAATAGTATGTAGATTTGAAAGCTCCATGTTCATCTGGCTTAACTTCTAGATATATCAAACTGTATAAGCTATATTGCATTTTATGTAAGAAGCTTTTCCTAAGAATTATAGGAAAACAGCAATCCACTGTACATGCTTAATGGGCTTCTACAAGGCAAAGATGGTCTTTACAGGATGTAGTTATTATCAGAACCTCCAAGCATGGCTAGATCTTTCCTTAGACACAGAGTCCCTTCTGCAGAATCCACCCACCACCATTCATTAGGAAGCTCTCTAAATCAGGCTCTAACTCTGCCCTTTGGCATCTATTCTGGACAAATGGTCCTTCTTTTCTGTTCCATTTGATTCCATTCAGAAAGTCATTGAAATCATTAATATTGGAAATGGGAGAATATTTTGTTAGCATTTGGACGACAAAGGAAGAACAAAATCAGTCAAAGTTTCCAGGAGCTGGATTTACTCTTTTTATGCATTTTGCAATTGTTCCCAGATATCTTGTCCTTAGACCCAAGGCAATTATGAGATAGCTCCTTTAGTATTTAGTAGCATGGATCTTGAACCAGACTTTCTGGGTTCACATCCTGGCTCCTAGCACCTAATAACTGTGTGATGTTGAGCAAATTACCTAGTATCTTTGTACCTAGATTTCCCCATCTGTAAAGTTGGGCTAATAATAATACCTATTTCACAAGGCTGCTAAGATTAAGTGCATTAATGCTTATACAGTAACGAATACTTATGTGACACACAATAGCATTACATAAAATAAATCCTCCCTCTATTCTCACTCAATCTGTCATATTCTATCACTTGCCAGGACTCATTAATTGATTTTGCTTTCTAAATACTACCAAATCTCTCCCACACTTCTGACTCCCAGGGTAATGCCTTGGTCCAGGACATCATCATTTCTTGCCTGAATGACAGCAATCCTCTTCTAACTGGTCTTTTAGGCCCATTAGATACCCTTCCACCCTCCTACTGACCATCAGGGACATCTTCCTACAATCTAATGATGTTACTCTCATGCCTCTAATGGCTTCCCACGAATGTGAGGTGAAGTTCAAGCCTATGGCATGGCATTCCATACCCTTTACACTCTGATCTCAGTATACTTATCCATCTCCTAACTCAGCTCCTCCTATCATTTCCCCATCATATCACCCACTCCCACACACCATGTTCTATTTTATAGCCATGCTTTCACATATGATGTTTTATTTGTCTTCAATGTCAGCACACAACATCCCTATGTTCTAAACTCCTACTTATCTTACAAGCACCCATCTAAAAGATCCTCTTATCAGTAATACTTTCTCTGATTCCGCTAGAGCAGAATTACTTTCTCCATCTTCTGTATTTTATGCTTTTTCAGTATTCAGCTAATAAGCAACTAATTATATTGTACTGTGGTTCTATGTTATTATATGTGCTGCTGAAGCGAGCACTTGTGATTCTATGTTAACCAGGCTATTAGCTCTTTGAGAGCAAGGGTATTTTTCTTATCATTCATTTATCTATTTCATCATAGTAGGTCTAGGAACAAAATTATAAACAAGGCACAATTGATCTTTGTGGCACTTATAATCAAGTAGTAGAGCCATGAAATAAATAAACAAACAAAAAAATTAAATAATTACAAAATGCAGTGAGTACCAAGAAGGAAGAGGCATGCTTCTGTAATAGAGAAAAATAGGCAGTGATGCTTCTGTATTCTCAGTGCTGATCATGGTATCTGGCTCATAAGCCCTCACCAATGCAGTCAGATCAGAAGAGACCATTGTGATTATTCATCTTGATTATCAAGTGATGGACTCTATTTTCAACTCTAATTCCAAGTCCTGTACAAATATATCCCTATAATAAGACAGAATCACTATGGCAACCATTTACTTGCTGTTGTGAAACATTCATACAGCCTGGCCATTCATCAACCTAGATCAGCCAAACTGCTGATATAGAAGTAGAGGGAAAATCCAGTCTCCTTTAGAAACGTGAGTCTACATCAGAATCAGACAGCAATTTGTGGATTCTAAATCCTGGCCCCAGATTAGCATGAGGTCTAAAGGACATCTGCAGTGAGCAGTGGTTCTCAAAGTGTGGTCCCTGGAGCAGCAGCAGCATCACCTGGCAAACTGTGAGAAATATTCATTGTCAGGGCCTGTCTCAGACCTACTAAATCAGAAACTCAAATGGGGTCTGGAAATCTGTTTTCTTAAAAAGGCTCCAGATTTGGGCACCTGTCTGGCTCAGTTGGTAGACCATGCAACTCTTGATCTCAGGGTCTTGAGTTTGGGCCCCACATTGGCTGTGGAGCCTACTTCATTCAAGGGAAAAAAACAGGCTCCAGGTGATGCTTATGCATATTCAGATTTCAGAACTACAAACCTAGAGAATAAATCTAAATCTTGTCTAATCTGTCACATTGATTGACTCGAAGTTTACTCCTTCTCTGATAGGATTACAGTGAAAAAGGGCATTCTAAGTATGTCATCCCAATGTTCTGGCCTCATGTCCCCAAGCTCTTTGGCAACATAATACCATGAAAGTACTTGCCATTTCCTCATTATGTTGGGTGTGCCTGTGCTCTGGGTCATTGCCTTTTCCTGAAAAATTAATAAGTCCTATTTATCCTTTAAGACCAAATTCAAATGCCACCAATTCTGAGATGGTTTGCTGACTTTTCCAGCAGAATTAATCACTCTGCTTTTGCTATTTTATAGTATGTTGTATACTATACATTTCCCCCATAGTCTTCATAATATTATATAGTTATTATTGGTGAAATATGTAAGTTTCATGGTTCCTTCCTTGACCCCAGTTCCTAAATGAGCATGTCTCTATACTCTATGTCCTAGACCCACATCCTATCACTAAGAGTGCATACTTTATCCCAAAGTAGCCAATTTTGTCTTCATCTATAGCTTGAATGGCTTAGTTCAAATAAATAAGCTGGACTAATCAGATTCTCCCGTTCAAGAATTTGAGCTAAAAGACTATCAGTTGGCAGTGGGACATAAAGCTAGAAAGTGATGATGTATCTAGGGGCCAAAGTAGGGAAGTTGTGGGGTCATATACAGATTGTGGGGTCATATACAGTATACCAAACAATTCTGTCTGCCACGAGAGGGTAATGGAACAGGCATGCAAATGGAATAGGAGATGTCCCTAAGAAATGACAAGTGAGACTTCAGTTTCTAATGGTTTTTTACTGTCCTTCAAATTCATGAGAAGATCCTTATTATAAACTTCATATTATTTGAGTAATCTTGTGGGTGCTTCTGTTCCTTATAGTTAAAAGAGCATTGAATGAGCAATAAGCTTCTATATAGTGGCATGAAACATCAACCATGTTGTTATATTAATAGAATCTGTGGGTGAGGAATTCAGATTGACTTCAGCAGGAATGACTTATCTCTTTTCCATGCTCCATGAAGTCTTGGGCCTCAGTTGGGAATATTCAAATGACTGGAGGGTAGAATCATCTGGCAGCTTCTTTACTCACAAAAATGGTTCCTTGATGGGACTGTTGATTGGAATGCTTATACACTACCTCTCCCTATGGCTTGGGTTTCCTCACAGCATAGCAGCCTCAGAATAGATGGACATTTTACATGGAAGCTCAGGGCTTCAAGAGCAGAATATGCTTTCCCTTTTATGATTAGCTTGGAAATCACATAGCATTATTTCCACCATACTCTGTTCATCAAAGCACTTACAAGGCAGCACAGACTCAAGTGTAGGAGAGAAAGACCCCATCTCCTAATGGGAGGAATGTCAAAGAATTTGATGTCATGGTTTAAAACCACCATATTGTGGTAACAACAGGCTTCTTTTAAAAGGCAGGTTGTGTTTACTAATTCCAGCTATGAGGAATAAGACCTCAACAGAAAAGATAGGGTGTTTGCAGGTATCTTAAACTTCAATTTTACTGAACCTACTCATCAACATAGAAATTATATGATGTGGCCTCAATATTTTTGAGGTGTATAGAGATTAGGGTACTGTACACTGACTTTATAAAATATATTGAGACAGAGATTTAGGACTACATAATTTACATTGGTTTAGAGTATACAAAGAATTCCTATACCTCAATAAGACAACCTAACAAAAATGGGTAAATGATTTGAGCAGACATTTTATCAAAGAAGATATACTGATGGCAGTTTAATAGATGAAAAGGGGGACAAGGGGGACATCTGGGTGGTTCAGTGGTTGAGCTTCTGCCTTCGGCCCAGGTCGTGATCCCGGAGTCCCGGGATCAAGTCCCATATCAGGCTTCCAGCATGGAGTCTGCTTCTCTCTCTGAGTCCCTCATGAATAAATAAAATCTTAAAAAAAAAAAAAAAGAAAAGGTGCTCAACATCATAAGTCATTAGGAAAATGCAAATTTATTTATTTATTTTTAGATTTTATTTATTTGACAGAGAGAGAGCACAAGCAGGGGGAGTGGGAGGCAGAGAGAGAGGGAGAAGCAGGCTTCTGCTGAGCAGAGCAACCCCCCACCAGGCTCCCTGCCCCCAACCACGCCCAGATATGGGGCTTAATCCCAGGACCCTGGGATCATGACCAGAGCTGAAGGCAGATACTTAGCCTATTGAGCCACCCTGGTGCCCCAGGAAAATGCAAATTTAAACCACAGACCACTTCATACCCTCTAGAATGGCTATAATAAGAAAAGAAAATATCAAATGTTGGTAAAGATGTGGGGAAACTGAAACTTCATAAAGCTGGTGGAAATATGGTGCAGCCACTTTAACAAAGTTTGGCAGTTTCTTTAAAATTAACTGTAAGTTTATCATATGATCTAGCAATTCCACTCTTCAGCATCTTCTCAAGAGAAATAAAAACATATACCCACATAAAGACTTACTTGTACATGAATATTCTTAGCTAAATAATAATAAAAATAATAATAATTATTATTATTATAGCAAGACCATGAGCAGGGAAAGGCAGAGAGAGAGGGAGAGAGAGAAATCCAAGCAGGCTTCACACTCAGCACAGATCCTGACACAGGGCTCCAACCCATCCCTGAGATCATGACTTGAGCTGAAATCAAGAATTGGATGCTTAACTGACTGAACCACCCAAGCACCCTGCAAAATTATTAATAACAGCTGAATAACATAAACAACTTTTGTATTTCAGTGCTTAATATAGCACCTGGTTTAATGGACACTCAGTAAGTGTTAGTTGAAAAAACAAGTTTTAAAAAGCTCCATATAGCTCTTGCTACACTAAGTCTTAATATTTAAATCAAAGCTAAATCCAGCTTTGCTCTTGTTTCTGGATGCTATTCAATTTTTTTTCTTTTTTTAACTGACTAGCTTAAACTCAGTTATTTCTAGCACTGCAAGATTTTAGATAAGTATGCTCTTGGGACTTTCCAACTTCTCTCTTAGGTATTGGCTATGAATACCCTACGTTATCTCTTCTATAGTTTTGAAAATAAGGGTCTAGTCTTTTCTTCTCAACCAGTGGTCACTGATCTTACTGCTATCTCCCCAGTGTCAACTAGTGAAAGGAAGAAAAGCCAGGAACAAAATACAGTATCTCCCCACCCCTGTTCACAGCTCTTATCTTGCCTGACCTTCTCTCCAAGCAGCAGGAAGGAAGGAGTGAGCACGGCAAACTACCGCTCCACCTCAATAAGAAGGCTGCTTTCAACAATCTGATGGGAGTCATTTTCCACTCAATTTAAAGAATAAAGTCGTTCTTTTCCTTCTGAAAGATGTCTCCTGCTGCTGACTGCTCTTCCAGATATTGCTTGAAATTAAATTCAATGGTGGTGTTTTTATTGCTGAGGCTGCCCGTACCACTTGCAACTCTTATAGTTTAGACATAGAAAAAGGCATTAAAGGGAACTTTTTTAAAAAAAAAAGATTTTATGTATTTATGCATGAGAGACAGAGAGAGAGAGAGAGAGAGAGAGGCAGAGACACTGGCAGAGGGAGAAGCAGGCTCCATGCAGGAAGGCCAATGTGAGACTTAATCCCGGGACTCCAGGATCACACCCTGGGCAGAAAGAAGGCAGGTGCTAAACCACTGAGCCACCCAGGGATCCCCTAAAGGGAACTTTAGAGAAATTTTAATCCAATTATATTGAGTAAGAAATTTGCTTCTGATACAACTATTTTAGTAAGAGTTCCTTCAAACTAATGTTTTAAAGATTTTGTGTCCATGCACATGTGTCCATATAGATATGCAGAAAAACATTCGGGAACAGAAATAGTTCAGGTCTAAATAGAGTGTTTCATAAACACAGTGGTTCTCAAACTTCTGTGGGTCTCAGAGCCACTTGGAGAGTTTGTGAAACAGACCATTGTTCCTTCCTCTCCCCACCTCCTGCTCCCACCTCAGCCCCAGTTTCTGATTCAGCAGATCTAGAATGAGGACAGAGAATTCACATTTCTAATAAGTTTCCTAGTGATGTTGCTGCTGCTGGTCCAGGGACCACACTTTGAGAACCATCATTCCAAAAACACAACTACTCTACATGCTGACCCAAATTCTTATAGTAAGTGCTATTAACTGTAATAGTTGAGTAAATGATGTTTCAGTGTGAATCTCCTGAATGAAGAATAACTCTAAAACCTTAACTACTCTAAGTGCTATCTTTTTTTTCCTTTTTAAACACAGACTTTTGTTGCCTAGGGAACAGACTGAGCTACAAGAGATTTCTTAACCAGAGTGTTGCTCAGTTCAAGACTTCATTTCTTACAATTCAATAAATATCTTTTAGATCACTTCTCTTTTTCATGTCACCCCTACCCAATCTCAATATAGGATTTTATACACATATACACATACACAATGGCATAATTCTTTTAAAATGATTAAAAGTAAAATAATTAGATCACTGTTTTCTGTAAGAATTTGAAACAAGGTAAGGACTAACACATGTTACTAATTCTCACATTTGTGTGGACATTATAAAATTGCATGACATTTTATCTTCTTCCTCTGTGCTTGTGGGGAGTACACAGTGAGAAAAGCATCATCGTGTAACTAACAATATATTGTGGCCTGAAAATTCATAGTAAAGGTTTGACTCTATAAAATAGAGATACTTCTAAAAAAATGAGTACAAATGAACCTAGATGTCAAATCCAGTTCTCTTATTGGCTTTCGTTATGAAATTAAAGATAGACTCCTTTGGGGGAGAAAATGGCTTTAACACATAATAATGTCATACCTAAGAATATAATAAACTCTTTAGATAGAAAAATGGCAATTTTCTGATAAAAATAATAATAGCCCACGTGTGCCACAAATTATGAATACCAAGTAGCTAGGGTCATTCTCATGTTTGATACATTTGCTTAAATGTTAGAGGAAAAAAAAACTTGTCAGGCTAGCCAAAAGAAGAATATTCTGGATGGCAACACCAATAAGAAAGCCAGAAATGATAAACTACAGCAATAAAAAAATGCTTGGGACAGCATGTCCACTAAAGATGTAGGCCAGGAGACCTGAAGTTGCTTTAAAACTAGTCAATCTGGCACGGTATATCAAGTTCTTCAGAATTAGAATTTAGTAGAAAATTTCTTTAAGCAGCATTGCAGCAGAGTTGTAAGACCACAATCTCATAACCAGACAGCTTAGGTTCTATTCTTAACTTTGCAGCATTGATGCCACATGACCAGGATCCTGCTATCACAAACCAGCAGCACTGGCATCACCTGGGAGCTTGTGAGAAATGCAGACTCTCAGCCCCAGCCCAGACCCACGGAATCAGAAGCTACATCTTAAGATCCTTGAATGATTCATAAGTACATATGTAGTAGTTACTGGATGTGTTTCCCTGTACCCCCTTTAGGTCTGAAAAATTATTTTCCTAGTAAAATAATGCTGCTCTTCTCTGGAAAATGCCCTTGGCTGGAGAGAGCCTCTTCACCACGGTCATGCCCCCTTTTCCAAGGGCAGCCTTAATTGATGACTGGTCAGTGTGGAAGTCATGGTCCCTTTATCCTACTTGAAACCACTTTGAAGGGCCACCCCAGACAAAGTCTATTGCTAAGACTGCATTTTTCCAAGTTCTCTTTCTGCTCAATGCTACTTTCTTCTCTCCCCTTCTACAGGTTTTTGTCCTGAGAGTACTTATAAACTTTCTATATACCAAACTCCACTCTGAATCTGCTTTCTGAAGGACCCAGCCTGCAATAACGTTGACATTTGTAGTGCTTGTTCTTTGGCCATGCAAGTTAATCTCTGGCTCTTCAGGTTTCTAATTTGTAAAATGGGGATAATAATAATATCTTTCTCATGGTGTGCTATGAGGATTAAATTGCCTACTATTTGTAAAGTACTTACAGCAGTGACTGGCTAATGCAAAGTTAGATAGTGTTAGTCATCACTATAGAGTGGACCTGTGAATAAAGAGTTAATATCTGTCATGTTCAAATTCCTTATTCAAAAAAATTCACTACCACTAATATGTAAAAATTAGGTTCTATTGAGGAATAATCTATTTACTTATGTATTAGTCACTTTGCAAGGGATGATGGGAAGGAAGTATTGAAACATATACTAACATGTTATCTGATTAGAATCAAGACTATCAAACTGATAAGAGTGTTATACTGCCTTCAGAACATAGACAAATTCTTATTTCCCCTTAGGCAGAGAAGAGAATAAAAGAGAAGAGCTCTATGACATGAATCAAAAAGACAGTGATACATGGAAGCATTAGAATCAAATAATTTCAGAGGAGAAAGGGATCTTATCTATCTAGTCCAACTATTCATGTAGGAGTAGATAAATTTCCTTGCCAAATGTAATAGATATGTGTAAACTTTACCTTGTTTCTTTTGTCTGCAGTTTTGAGAGAGGATATTGACTATTCTTTAACACATGTACACACACGTATGTATGCACATAGACACATGCTTGCATGCACACATGTGTTCAGACACACATGTTCTTAGAATTAATGTTCTTGGCCTAGGTATTTTCCTCCAGATTTTGGTCCCACTTATGTCTCATTTTGAGTCAGCACTACCTTCCAGGTGGTATTCTTTTCCTGAGTCTTCACTGGGCTGTGAGGTCATATTTTTAAGCACAAATCACTATGCCTCAAGTCCCCAAACCATGTTATGGTATAATCTAACCTTTGCCAGATTCTTCTCCATAGGTACTTTTGGGAATCTTCAGGGATTTACATCGATCATCATCTGGATGTGAAATACTGCTGTGCTCTTTACACATACCTCTGTACACTCCTTTGTGAGTCACATTCCTGCTTTTAGAGTTGTCCTGCCAGCTGCTCTACCCTACTACCTACCTGTAAATGGAGGGAGGGGGGCAATACCCTTCTCTCAATTCTTGCCAGTGATAATAGCATCTTGATGGTAACTTTTAACTAGACCTTACAGAAGGCTTGGAGATGATAGAGGTAATTCAGTTATCTATTGCTATATAACAACATAAGCTAAAAAACAAACAAACAAACCCAAAAAACCCACAACAATTTTTCTTTTTTTTTTCTTTTAAAGATTTTATTCATCTACTCATGACAGACAGAGAGAGAGAGAGAGGCAGAGACACAGGCAGAGGGAGAAGCAGGCTCCATGCAGGGAGCCCGACGCGGGACTCAATCCTGGGTCTCCAGGATCACACCCCATGCTGACGGCGGCACTAAACCGCTGAGCCACCGGGCCGCCCCACCACAACTTTTCTATGGATCCTTTCATATCATGCACTGTTAGCTGAGGCTCAATGGAGCCGGAATGTCCAATTATATAAAACCATTTTCAATACAAAGCAACCCTTGAAATAAAGCTAGTCCCACAAGAAACAGAGGTATGAGAGCCAAATGTAGGTCCCAGTGTCCAAAAGCTGGATTTTAGCACCCAACTGTGACAAGATGAGGTGGAGTGATACAACTGCATATAGACAGCCAAGCAAGAGGATCTATATATACTCCTCCTGAGCCCAGGAAAATTTGCTGTCTGCCTGAATTTCTAGGTAAAATTGTTGCTTTGCTTGAGCAGTCAAAACCACAAGTCTATGCTAAATAATGCCTAGGAAACCTAAATGCATACTGATCGTGGAGTAAGTATAAGAATCCCGAGTGGAGAAGTTAATGTAAAGTATCTTCTAGGATGAGTGAAGCATTTGTTTTTCTTCAGCTGAAATAAATGCAAAATTTTTTTTTGACATCTAGGATATTAGGGAATGCCATAGAGGATGGGAGCATGAAATGGACACCAATTAATGATTACTAATTATAACAGGTAATGATCTGCCATGATCTCTATCCTAATAGATTCACCTTATTTCTATCATAGCAGAAGCCACAAACAAAATTAGCAACCTAAGCATTCAAACAGTAGACCTAGAAGAGACTGAAAAAACTCTGCTTGAAATATTGAATATTGGGAACAGTGGAAAATATGCTTGAAATGAGAATTCTCTCATTTAACTATTTCTTTTTTAAAAAATATTTTATTTATTTATTCATGAGAGACAGAGAGAGAGAGAGAGAGGCAGAGACATAGGCAGAGGGAAAAGCAGGCTCCATGCAGGGAGCCTGATGTGGAACTCGATCCCAGGACTCCAGGATCACGCCCTGGGCTGAAGGCGACGCTAAACTGCTGAGCCACCCAGGGATCCCCGAGAGATAACATTTTAAAATGTAATAACATGGCATAAAAATAAGAGGTTAATTTGAAAGCAAATAAAACTTAATTTCTATAAATAAAAAGTAAAATCATTGTTATAAAATAATATTAATGAAAGATACTGAAGATGATACAAATAAAAAGAAATGATGCTCATGAATTGGAAGAACAAATATTCTTAAAATGTCCATACCATCTAAAGCAATCTACAGATTTAATGCAATCCCGATCAAAATACCAACAGCATTTTTCACAGAACTAGAACAAATAATACCAATATTTGTACAGAACCATAAAAGACCCCAAATACCCAAAGCAATCTTGAGAAAGAAAACCAAAGCTGGAAATATCACAATTCCAGATTTCAAGATATACTTCCAAAGCTATAATAATCAAAACAGTATAATACTGGCACAGAAATGACACATAGATCAACAAAACAGAATAGAGAGCCCAGAAATAAACCCGTGATTATATGGTCAATTAATCTTCAACAAAGGACACAAGGTTAAATAATGGGATAAAGACAGTCTCTTCAATAAATGGTGTTGGCAAAATTGGACACCTACATGCAAAAGAATGAAACTGACCACTTTCTTACACCATACACAAAAATAAATTCAAAATGGATTAAAGATCTAAGTGTGAGACCTCAAATCATCCAAATCATGGAAAAGAGCACAGGCACTAATGTCTCTGACATTGGCTATAACAACATTTTTCTAGATATGTCTCTTGAGGCAAGGGAAATAAAAGCAAAAGTAAACTATTGGGACTACATCAAAATAAAAAATCTGCACAGCAAAGGAAACAATCAACAAAACTAAAAGGCAACCTGCTGAATGGGAGAAGATATTTGTAAATGACATAACTGATAAAGGGTTAGTACCCAAAGTCTATAAAGAACTTATAAAACTCAAGACCCAAAAACCAAGTAATCCAGTTAAAAATGGCCAGAAGACATGAATAGGCATTTCTCCAAAGAAGACATTGATAGCCAGGGTACTTGGGTGGCTCAGCCATTTAAACATACTAGTCTTGATCTCAGCTCAGGTCTTGATCTAAGGGTTGTGAGTTCAAGCTATTCCAAAAAAATAGAAATGGAAGGGAAATTTCCATTCATTCTACATAACCAGCATAAGCAGACAAAGACCCCACAATTCTCCAAAAAGGAGAATTATGGCCAATATCCCT